>NC_060126.1:44834957-45471867 GCF_021461395.2 Schistocerca americana
AACATCAACTGTCCGTTGGCGCCTGTGGCCGTCGCTTATTACAACGGGGAAGTCCATCTCATTGGCGTCAGAGCGCGGAGAGTGCTCATTGGGCTGCACTTGTAGCTGGCGGCGAAGCTGAAAGCGCCGCCCGTGGCGCCAGTCGGGAACTGTGTCTGACCACGCTCCTGTTGCGTCCACTGGCGAGGACACAACACTCTGCGCACTGTATCCTTCGCAGTGTGCGTTTCATGGGCAACCGACAGGTGCTTATTGCTGGGCAGTCGGCTGCACGATACAACACCATCTCCTCAAAGTCTATTGCTCGGACATGTCTTTGGCGGGAACCTTGGCCATTTGGTGAGAACGATGGCTTTTCGTAAGTTGGTAGGCACAGAGATAATCTTCTTCCAGTTAGGATGACGCCCATTGGAGAAGCGATCTCAGTGTATCCGTGCTGCTTTATGGACACTTCATCGTGGCGCACTGTACATGAAATGCATGTCTGCCAACTCTCGTGGACGAGTTACGTTCCACCTTTGAACCGCGCCATGCACGGCACACACGATGGATACATCACAAGCTGTCTCATGCTTGTTGCTGAATGCAGGAGGACAGCGAGGCTATCTTCAATCAGAAAGATTACCAACAATTAGTAATAAAATGATATTTATGAAATATGGAGAAACACACAATTTAAATGATGCTTCCTCTTGTGGAATGTCCAGCACATATTGACTTTTTAAATTATTTCAAGTCCTCTAAAATATTAAAGTCATGTCACTGTGTCTCTGAGTGATACCTACATAGAGTCCAGAGCTGGCTTATGATGCCTACGGAGCCCAAGTCTGGAAGACGACGGACGAACACTGCAGCTTCTAGACTCGGCAGTAACTGTACACGACTCGGCGCGCTGAAGAGAATTCACCGCCGTAGCTCAGTGCTCCGGTATTTAATGAGGCATCGACCAATCGTTACCCACACACGCGATGCCCATGGGTTGGTAGGTGTGGCCCTGCCATCCCATACAGCTGCTGCGCTACGAGTGTTTCGAGCGCGGCATATCGATTATGGTTCGGTACTCTCTGGAGTCGTGATAGGAAGCGGTTCTGCTTCTGGATCACGGGGTTTCGGGTTCGATTCCCAGCCAGGTTGGGGATTTTTCTCTGCCGACGACTGGGTGTTAGTGTTGTCCTTAGAATTTCATCGTCATCATCTTCATCATTCGTGACAGTGGCTAGACTGGGCTGAGTAAAAATTGGACTGTGTAAAAAGGGACTTTGTACGCACAGTTGAGCGCCCCACAAACCAAACATCATCACCGACAGTGGTGAACGTGCGGTACAGCTTAATTCGCCTGCGCGATGCACGTGGTTGTCACACGTGCTATGAGCTAAACTGTGTATAGTACGTCTGTTTGGTGGTCAGAAGCATACGCTGCTTATCACCCTCTTCCTGTTCTGGCGCACAACTAATCCACGGTCTTTTCGAGACTACGGCAGAACTTCATGCACCGTTGCAAAAATGGTTCAAATGGCTCTGAGAACTAGGGGACTTAACATCTGAGGTCATTAGTGCCCTGGAACTTAGAACTACTTAATCCTAACTAACCTAAGGACATCACACACATCCATGCACGAGGCAGGATTCGAACCTGCGACCGTAGCGGTCGCGCGGTCTCAGACTGAGGCGTCTAGAACCGCTCTTCCACAGCGGCCGGCGCGCCGTTACAATATATGCACAGAATGGCGGTCGTCGCTTTGAACAATTACTGTGAGCTACGTTCTTGTCATGTGGTGTTCGCTGTGCATCTCCATGACATAATAGGTACGAATTTCCGACCATTATTCCCTATCTCAATATAATCGGTTGTGGGCCGCTATCCACTATCAGCTTGACCCACAGGGTTAGAGACACTGTATAAGTAGATGAAACATAATGAACAACTTATTAACGGCGTCTTGGTCCACCTTTGGAACGCAATACAACAGCGATTCTCCATGCCATTGATTCAGCAAGTCCTTGAAAGATTTGGGGAACTAGGTGGCTCCAGATGTTTAAGCACAGCTCACGCAATTTCTGTATATTACGGGCCAGTGATAAGTGGGTGATCCACGTGTGTTCGTTTGGGTTCGTATCAGGTGTATTTGCTAGCTAAGACACCATCATGACTTCACCACCATACACCTTAACCACTGTAGCGTGGTTCTGTCCTGGTGACACCTACAGCAATGTTGCTGAATGTTGCCACCGCTGTTTGGAAAGTGGCGGAGCGTGAAGGGATTCAGGTGGTCCTCAATATGTTCATGTAGTCACGCCGGTTACTACCACAGGTGTAATGGGAGCACGGGTGAATGCCCAGACAGCATCATACTGCCTCTACATCTTCCATCCGTGACGCTGTGCATGTTTCGAGCAACTGTTTCCCACGATGACGGCGTATACAGAGACGACCATTGATCTGCTGTAACGAGGAAAGTCGTTGAGCCCGTCAGGCGTCCCGTTTCCACCGACCCACTGTCCAGTCTATACGGTCTTGTGCTCACTGGAAACGTAACTGACGATGACTTTCGGTTCACTTGGGAACGCGCAGGGGTCATCTGCCACGCAGCCCATGTTCAGCGATGTGGGCTGAACAGCGTGCTCTGAAACACTTTTTCCTGCACGATAATTGTGCTCTGCCGTCAGATCTGCCACGGTTCGCCGCCTATCCCGCTTAACAGAGCGAGCAAACCTCCGACTTGCAAGTTCTTTGACGAGCCGCAGGCGTGCAACACTTTGTCGCCTACACGTGGTTTCATCGTCCATGAACCACTTCCCGTAAGCAGTGGCATGCGAACAGCCGACCTGCTTGTCCTTTTCCCAGATGATAGTCCCCAAGCGCCCGAACGTAAAAATCTGCCCTTTCCCAAAGTCCGGTATGTCACTGGTTGTCCACATTTGCCATCCCAATTTTTTAAATCCGGTATATGATATCAAGTTTGCGTTTTATGGAGTGGATGTATACACTATAACTCTGTAAGTTTTGCTGTACCGTGGTTCAGATACGAATCTGAAATACAAGAGCGTGTGGAATGAACGTAGTACATACACGGTGTCCAATGTAAGACGGAAGGGGTTCGTCCAGAGGTCAAGGAAACCATTATCGCGGAGGCAGTGGCTGGCTGGCATAGCCGCATGCGCCCCAGGCCGTCTCTCGGACTTTGTCACGTGGCGTATCATTTTTAACCCAACTGTACAAGTTAATAAGTGCCGCCAAGCTAGAAAAAGCATCGGAAAATGTAAAATAGTGCACGATGTTCTAAACTCTGTGAAAAATTGGAGTAAGCTATAAGGAAAGATAGGTAACATACGGTGTAAAGAAGAACCAAGACGGAACAATAAGAACGGAAGACAAAGAACGAAGTGGTGGTGGTGGTCAGTTCCTATGGCACTAAACTGCTGATTTCATCGCTCCCTAGGCTTATACACTTCTTAATCTAACTTATGCTACGGACAACACACACACCGATGCTGGAGGGAGGACTGGAACTTCCGACGGGGGAGTCGCGCGAACCGTGTCAAGGCGCCCGGACCGCGCGGCTAACCAGAACCAAGTGCTAGGATTCATTACAAAGCATCGAAGACGGAGATGTAGTCTTTCGCCCATACTGGTCGATCTGTGAATGGAAAAAGAAATGGCAGAAATAAAACAAAGGCTCAACAGTGGTATTAAAACTCAGGATGAAACCAAATCAGTGATAAGGTATACTGATGACATTGCTTTCCTCAGTGTGACTGTAGAAGAATTACAGGACGCGTTGAATAGAACGATGAATTTAATTAGCACACACTATGGATTGACAGTAAACGGAAAATGCTCGAAGGTAATGATGGGTAGCAAATATCGGTACAAAGATCAACATAACCTTGGTACTGGTGACCGCAGTGCACAGAGAAAACAACATATGATGGACTAGGTAAGGAGAAGTAAAAAGCAGACCAGCGCTGGCGAAGAGGGTTTCCGGGCGCAGAGAAGTCTGCTAGTACCAAACATCGGCCTTAACCTCATGAAATTTGTGGCAATGTATGATAGGGCACAGTATTTAATGGTAGCGGAACTGGTACTGCGATAACTGATAAAGAACAGATGTGCCGCTACAGGAGAATGTTTACCGGCAGGTGATGGTTGAAGTGTTCACTACAGCAAATGTCTACTAATACCAGTATTGCTGGGCCCTGGTTTGTTCACAACCGAGGTGGATTCTTCGTACACGTCGTTCGGAGGCCTGAAGATTGCGTAGTAAAACGGTGAAACTGGTTGCCAAATAAAATAAGGTTAAAAATTGACGCCTGGGAGATATTTAATTTGACGTCTTCTATCAAACAGCCGTGTTCCGCTACCATCCCTAAAAAGATGGACGTACAGAGAGTCTTGAAAGCATGGTCGACTGAAACAACTGGCCATGAGAAGTTTCTTCGCCGAATCGGCAAGGAAAGCAACACTTACGAGAACAAGGGACAGGGCGATAGCGGTTACGACATCACTGAGTTACTTCCACAGTACTAGATTTAGAGGGTAAAAACTGTAGGGGGTAGGCAGACACTGTAATACACGCAACAAATAATTGAGCACCCATGGTGTAAGCGCTATTCTGAGAGGAAAAGTTTGGCACGAGAGAGGAATTTGTTGCGGATCGCATCAGACCAGTGAAAGATTGATTATTAAAGAAAATGAATAAAGAGCGGCCTTGGAACAAAGAGAAAATTGTTGCGCCACTCAAGCACTAGATGCGGATGTTTCTGTAGTATGAGCTCGCAGTGCTCTGCGCAGAATAATAGTGAGCTGGTACAAAGTAACTCTAATGCGGCGATAGGCCAATTCAGATAGTTGCAAAGCGTAAGTAACACAACTGACTTGCATTCGAGGCACGACGGGGAGATTCGTCTTGAAATGATGTCTGTTCCCTTGAACGAAAGTCTTCCTTGCGTAACGGGAAAGTGCTACATTCCGCGAACGAAAAAGTAACCAGCAACGCATCAGTATCTGAAAGAGGCTTACTGCGTAGGCTGTACTGGCCGATCAAATGCATGTACTTGGTCCAAACGATTGCAAGACAGGACTCAGCTACTCGAAGATGAAACTACTGCAGCACGTCCTTCGACACAGATCGATCTTTCCATTAGACAGCTATCAACTGACGAAAAAATCCGCAGTTATTTACGGCGGAACAATGCAGGGGTATGGCTCACAAATGCGTTTGGGTCAGTATACCCAAGTATTTCCAATTAAATGAACTACCATTTCAAATGTTCAAATGTGTGTGAAATCTTATGGGACTTATCCGCTAAGGTCATCAGTCCCTAAGCTTATACACTAAGCCTAAATTATCCTATGGACAAAAACACACACCCATGCCCGAGGGAGGACTCGAACCTCCGCCGGGACCAGCCGCACAGAACTATCAGTTTCAGAACTTCATTAAGTGTGCGAGCGGAAACTGCTCACACATCAGTGTGAAGCGGTAGGTGGAGCAAAGATTTTCTAGAACTTCTGTCCAAGGTGAAAACCGCTGCTTCGTCTTCCTAGGTCCGATCGACGGGTCGGAGCGCCTACTGCAGTCGGAGCCTGCCCCCAACACCCCTCCCCAGTCCGGTGTATGCGGCGTACGTGAAACAGCTTGAGCATCTTTTAACACTTTTCATTGTGGGCTGACGCGTGAATGAGAATTTGGACTGGAGGAGGGAGGCGTGGTAGGATAGTCTGTGCAGTTGTGCAAAGCCACTGTGCCAGGGTGGCGTAGTGGTTAGCGCATCTGTCTAGTGAACTGGAGACCTGGGTTCAGATCCTGGCCTTGATACAAATTGTCATTTCTTGCTTCCGTCTGTATACATACGATATAGATGTCTGAGACTTGAACAAAAAGTTGGATAGAGCACCGACCATGTAAGCAGGAGATCCCGAGTTCGAGTCCCGGTCGGGGCAACAAAAAAAAAGTCTCCGGAACCATACAGCTTCATTTGATGAGTAAGCTTGCGAGTATCAAAATGTATGACATAAATGGCCGTGTCATTTGATTACACTTACTTGGAAGCTTAAATTTTATACGCAGCCAAGGGATCGTAGACCTTAATATTTAAATGGCAACCTCTACCTATTCCTAAGAAAAAGGGGTCTTAAACAGAAAGACAACGAACTATCTTATGAGAGTTCCATATTTACTTATTGGAGAACAGAGCTGTAAAAGCTGTAAAAAGTTATTTGTCGGTTTGTCAGTAGGCAGAGAGCACTGCACGTAACATCAGCTAATATGCGATTGCATGTAGCACTAAAATGAATGAATTTTGTATCTGCGCATGGGTCACGAATTTTTTGAGAGGAGGACAGCGTATCGACATCTTTTGTAGATACATCTCTGAGCAACATTCGAATCTAGTACTGACGTACTGGTTTAAAATGAAGCCTGATGGAACGATGTTCTTCTTGACTTTCGAAGGCGTTGCCACATAGTGGCTTCTCATAATTGTCGACTAATGATGAAGTCTGGTCTAAAATAAAGAAAAAATCATTTTATTGTAAAAATATGGGCTATGTGCCTAACCTTCGTCAGTAAAAACCGGGCTTTCTAGTAACCAGTGTGGAAGTGTTTTAAAACATTGCACCAGAATGCGCCAGGTGCTAAGTGACACCTGTTCTGAAACAAAATCCGGGCTTTGCGCCCGTGCTGTTGTTTTTAGTTTGAGGTCCAACTGTGTTCAAGTTCCAGTGATTAGTCCTGTCTGTTGTGTTTACTATTGTGGTTTATGTCATGGATGAAACAAGAAAATGTCGGAAAAGGGGTGAAGGTACTGTTTCCCAAATAAATAAGAAGCTAAGAGCCGAGGGAAAACCGTATGAGAACAATAAGAAAGTCACTGTACCTCAAAAACAACCACCACCTGATGAGATAAGCGTAAATGATAACTGTAACGCCTTAGGACTACGGCTTTTTAAAGAACTTCGCTTGATTATGATTTTTCTGTGGCGTTTCAAGCTAACCTATGTTTAGTTAATGCACGTTAGGTTATGTTTGACTTGGTTCATGGACTATAGTCGACCTGCTAAATGTGCAGAGTAGGAAACAAACAGGTCATTCGTGGCAGTCAAAAACTATTTAATGCCTCTAATTCCCGTGTTTGTTTGTTGCTGGTTTCGTGCCGGTGCCACTATCAGTGTAGAGAGATTGCATTGGCACACAAATGAAACATATTCCATCAGTTCTACGAACTAGGTGATAATGTTAAGCAAAACTTTCATTTGATGAAAAACGTAAGTGTATCCAATGGTAGAAGAAGGTGTCATGGTTCTTATGAAGAACCCGAGGAGAGTCGCAGACAGGCTAGTATTTTTTATACAGTTCCTGATGACGAAGGCGAACATTTCGAGTTTTCCAACAAACCTTTCTGGAAATACACAAAATTATCAGGTTGGTTGGTTGTTTTTGGGAAGGAGACCAGACAGCGAGGTCATCGGTCTCATCGGATTAGGGAAGGACGGGGAAGGAAGTCGACCGTGCCCTTTGAAAGGAACCATCCCGGCATTTGCCTGGAGCGATTTAGGGAAATTACGGAAAACCTAAATCAGGATGGCCGGACGCGGGATTGAACCGTCGTCCTCCCGAATGCGAGTCCAGTGTGCTAGCCACTGCGCCACCTCGCTCGGTAAAATTATCAGGCGAAGAGTGGAAACCTTGGTAAAACAGAAAAAAAGGAGAGTGGAAATGTTACCTACATTGAACGTAGGGGAAATAAAAACTAAGCGAGTAAGTATACAGCTGATGATGTAAAACGCATTGTTGAACACATCAAAAGATTCCCCAAGGACGAAAGCCATTGCACAAGGGCTAAAAGCTCCCTTCCATTTTTAAGCCAAGATTTAAATTACAGAAGAATGTATGAGGCTTTTGTTACGCTTTATCCAAACACAAACATTAGATACTTGTACTATAAAAATGTATTGAAAGAACACTTTCCCAAGCTGAGATTTCACTGCCCAAGGAAAGATACCCGTAACACATGTGATCTGCTTAAAAGTAAAATGCTGAATTACTCAACCAATAGACCCGCTGAAAAAGCCGGAGAAGAGATAAACCGTGACCATGTCTATTCTACCACTCTTACAAGTGATACATGCACAGTATCCGTAGATTTACAACAGGTTTTCTCTTTACCAACATTGTGACGATGCCAAATGTATTATTTTGTGTCAACTTTCTTGTTACAATTTGGGATTGCATATGGCAGATATGCAATACCATGAACCGTGGACCTTGCCGTTGGTGGGGAGGCTTGCGTGCCTCAGCGATACAGATGGCCGTACCGTAGGTGCAACATCTGTTGAATCTGTTGAGAGGCCAGACAAACTTGTGGTTCCTGAAGAGGGGCAGCAGCCTTTTCGGTAGTTGCAGGGGCAACAGCCTGGATGATTGACTGATCTGGCCTTGTATCCCTAACCAAAAAAGCCTTGCTGTGCTGGTACTGAGAACGGCTGAAAGCAAGGGGAAACTACAGCCGTAATTTTTCCCGAGGGCATGCAGCTTTACTGTATGGTTAAATGATGATGGCGTCCTCTTGGATAAAATATTCCGGAGGTAAAATAGTCCCCCATTCGGATCTCCGGGAGGGGACTACTCAAGAGGACGTCGTTATCAGGAGAAAGAAAACTGGCGTTCTGCGGATCGGAGCGTGGAATGTCAGATCCCTTAATCGGGCAGGTAGGTTAGAAAACTTAAAAAGGGATAAGTTAAAGTTAGATATAGTGCGAATTAGTGAAGTTCGGTGGCAGGAGGAACAAGACTTTTGGTCAGGTGAATACAAGGTTATAAATACAAAATCAAATAGGAGTAATGCAGGAGTAGGTTTAATAATGAATAAAAAATAGGAGTGCGGGTAAGCTGCTACAAACAGCATAGTGAACGCATTATTGTGGCCAAGATAGACACGAAGCCCACATCTACTACAATAGTACAAGTTGATGTGCCAACTAGCTCTGCAGATGATGAAGAAATTGATTAAATGTATGATGAGATAAAAGAAATTATTCAGGTAGTGAAGGGAGATGAAAATTTAATAGTCATGGGCGACTGGAATTCGAGAGTAGGAAAAGGGAGAGAAGGAAACATAGTACGTGAATATGGATTGGGGGATAGAAATGAAAGAGGAAACCGTCTGGTAGAATTTTGCACAGAGCATAACTTAATCATTTATGATTCAAGAATCACAAAAGAAGGTTGAACACATGGAAGAATCCTGGAAATACTAGAAGGTATCAGATAGATTATATAATGGTAAGACAGAGATTTAGGAACCAGGTATTAAATTGTAAGACATTTCCAGGGACAGATGTTGACTCTGAGCACAATCTATTGGTTATGAACTGTAGATTAAAACTGAAGAAACTGCAAAAAGGTGGGAATTTAAGGAGATGGGATCTGGACAAACTGCTTAAACCAGAGGTTGTACAGAGTTTCAGGGAGAGCATAAGGGAACAATTGTCACAAATGGGGGAAAGAAATACAGTAGAAGAAGAATGGGTAGCTCTGAGGGATGAAGTAGTGAAGGCAGCAGAGGATCAAGTAGGTAAAAAGACGAGGACCAGTAGAAGTCCTTGGGTAACAGAAGAAATATCGAATTTAATTAATGAAAGGAGAAAATATAGAAATGCAGTAAATGAAGCAGGAGAATGTAGATGAAGACGAAAAGGGAGATATGATACTGCGTGAAGAGTTTGACAGAGCACTGAAAGACCTGAGTCGAAACAAGACCCCGGGAGTAGACAACATTCCATTAGAACTAATGACGGCCTTGGGGGAGCCAGTCCTGACAAAACTCTACCATGTGGTGAGCAAGATATATGAGACAGGCGAAATACCCTCAGACTTCAAGTAGAATATAATAATTCCAATTTCAAAGAAAGCAGGTGTTGAAAGATGTGAAAATTACCGAACAATCAGTTTAATAATCCACAGCTGCAAAACACTAACACGAATTCTTTACAGACGAATGGAAAAACTAGTAGAAGCCGACCTCGGAGAAGATCAGTTTGGATTCCGTAGAAATATTGGAACACGTGAGGCAATACTGACCTTACGACTTATCTTAGAAGAAAGATTAAGGAAAGGCAAACCTACGTTTCTAGCATTTGTAGACTTAGAGAAAGCTTTTGACAATGTTGACTGGAATACTCTCTTTGAAATTCTAAAGGTGGCAGGGGTAAAATATAGGGAGCGAAAGGCTATTTACAATTTGTACAGAAACCAGATGGCAGTTATAAGAGTCGAGGGACATGAAAGGGAAGCAGTGGTTGGGAAGGGAGTGACACAGGGTTGTAGCATCTCCCCGATGTTATTCAATCCGTATATTGAGCAAGCAGTAAAGGACACAAAAGAAAAATTCGGAGTAGGTATTAAAATCCATGGAGAAGAAATAAAAACTTGGAGGTTCGCCGGTGACATTGTAATTCTGTCAGAGACAGCAAAGGCCTTGGAAGAGCAGTTGAATGGAATGAATTAAAATGAACATCAACAAAAGCAAAACGAGGAAAATGGAATGTACTCTAATTAAGTCGGGTGATGCTGAGGAAATTAGATTAGGAAATGAGACACTTAAAGTAGTAAAGGAGTTTTGCTATTTGGGGAGCAAAATAACTGATGATGGTCGAAGTAGAGAGGATATAAAATGTAGACTGGCAATGACAAGAAAAGCGTTTCTGAAGAAGAGAAATTTGTTAACATCGAGTATAGATTTAAGTGTCAGAAAGTCGTTTCTGAAAGTATTTGTATGGAGTGTAGCCATGTATGGAAGTGAAACGTGGACGATAAATAGTTTGGACAAGAAGAGAGTAGAAGCTTTCGAAATGTCGTGCTACATAAGAATGCTGAAGATTAGATGGGTAGACCACATAACTAATGAGGAGGTATTGAATAGGATTGGGGAGAAGAGGAGTTTGTGGCACAATTTGACAAGAAGAAGGGATCGGTTGATAGGACACGTTCTGAGGCATCAAGGGATCACAAAGTTAGCATTGGAGGGCAGTGTGGAGGGTAAAAATCGTAGAGGGAGACCAAGAGATGAATACACTAAGCAGATTCAGAAGGACGTAGGTTGCAGTAAGTACTGTGTGATGAAGAAGCTTGCACATGATAGAGTAATATGGAGAGCTGCATCAAACCAGTCTCAGGACTGAAGACCACAACAACAACAACAACATGGCAGATATTAATAAAGGTTTTATGTTTCTGTTGCACGAGGACATGAGTGGCAGGGGAGGCAACGAACAACGAGCTGTGTGTTAAGGAAGATTAAAAGTAAAATTACCCATAAAAAAAAGTTAGTAGTGTGGTCTGACAACAGCTGCGGCGAAAACAAAAATCAAATGGTATTGTTCCTATGGATATACTTGGCCTGTAATGATTTCTTTGATATGTATGTCGTCTCTGGACACTCATACTTAACCTGTAACCGAGATTTTGCTCTAATTGAAAAGTGAAAAAAATGTGTTCCTTTGGACCTTGTGACAGTTTTGTGTAACGCCAATAGCAAATCTCCTTTTCTAACCGCTGTGATGAACGATGATGATATTTAGGACTTCTCCAAAGCAACTAAAGAACACCTCCCCACAAAAAAGATAGAAATTTCCAAAGCCGTTTGGCTCACAGTTTCCAAACCCAACCCAGGATAAGTGTTTACAAAAAAAATCAACGAAGTTGAAACGTGGACGCAAACGAATGTACTCAAAAAAGATGTGAAAACGGAACCATGAAACGCTTGGATCTATCCCAGCTTCAACTAACAGCTAGATTGAAAACTGAGTAGACGGACGCCTTAAAAAAGATGGTACCTTATCTCAAACAAGAAAACAAACTGTTTTACCAAAATCTGAATGAGTAAACACAGCAGCTCTTTATAGATCTTTATACATTGTAATATTTTGTTTATAAGATAGTGGAAAATTAATACAAAATGTAACTTTTTAAACTTTGTTGCCGGTCGGGGTGGCCGAGTGGTTCTAGGCGCTACAGTCTGGAACCGCGCGGCCGCTACGGTCGCAGGTTCGAATCCTGCCTCAGGCATGGATGTGTGTGTGATGTCTTTAGGTTAGTTAGGTTTAAGTAGTTCTAGGTTCTAGGGGACTGATGACCTTAGAAGTTAAGTCCCATAGTGCTCAGAGCCAATTAAACTTTGTAAAAGGCATTTAATTTGAAATAAAACTTGTAAGAACACAGTAACGTACTTGATTTTATCTTTGTTCTTTAATTAGTTTGTTTGTTGATATATAGCACTTATGTAGGCCTAACTGACTTTTCATAGTAATATAGTTATTCTAGAAAAAGTGTAAACAGTAGTTTCCAGATTTTTATAATAGTAAAATTGTTATTATTATCCTTCCCACACCCCTTTATTTACAGATGTAAGTGGTAGACTTAGCCCGATTTTTATGTGAAACAGGTTGGCACATAGCATTGTGCTAAATGTTTTACAGTAACTTTAAAAAAGGCTGTAGATTAATCGTCTTGATTTGTTTAGGCTATAAAAAAATAAGGAGATCAAAAAGGAATTGCGATTTCCTCAAAACAGCAGTTGTGACACCACGGATTTTATGATTAGTCAACAATTACATTTTTAAAATTGACGCTACAGCGTTTTTGATAACATTCAGGGTGTAATAGCCACTTTTATGCTGTCTGTCAATGATGAACCTCTTGCAAATAAAGGTTTATTGAGTAGTACCTACGAGTGATACAGATGAAAATGACTTTTATCGGCAGAGAGCATGTGAGCTTCAGATGAATAGCCCTGTCCATTTAGTACGTTGCACGAAACGTTGACACTATATTTCAACGTCAGTGTAAGTTATCGACACAACAGTGCTGCAAAGAGTAATGAAAATTGTCCTATCCAGCTAAAACTCGAAGTCATTTTGTCTACCGGGTATGGCAGAGAAGCCACTGTCATCGGCTTTAGAGAGCTTTATAAAAGTAGAGTATAGTCCCATAATGATTAACTTGCTGACTGTGACGCGCCAGGTCCACGTCGGCGTGGGTCCATGCTGCACGCGTTCGCCTGCTGCACCAACATACCGCACTGCGTTTGAAGCTTCTTCAGTCACAAGCAAAGACCCCCGCCCCCCCCCCGTCCTTAAAGCTTAGTTATGCTCACATAACAAATTGTAAATGTTTCTAAAACTACACGTGCAGAGTCGATACAATCGTCTTTGTTTGTGACTGAAGAAGCTTCAAACGCAGACCGGTATGTTGGTGCAGCAGGCGAACGCGTGCAGCATGGACCCACGCCGACGTGGACCTGGCACGTCACAGTCAGCAAGTTAATTCCGTACGTCGAGTAAGTCATAATAAACCTGGGAATCACTGTTTCGCCATCTTGCAACAGAATAGCAATTAACCGTGCTATTTACTACAAATGGTTCAAATGGCTCTGAGCACTATGGGACTTAACTTCTAAGGTCATCAGTACCCTAGAACTCAGAAGTACTTAAACCTAACTAACCTAAGGCCATCACACACATCCATGCCCGAGGCAGGATTCGAACCTGCGACCGTAGCGGTCGCGCGGTTCCAGACTGTAGCGCCTAGAACCGCTCGGCCACCCCGGCCGGCCTATTTACTACAACTTGTAGTCTTGACGGCTACGGCACGGCGTCCATCGGAGGGTCGTGGCAAATGATAATGTATCGCGAATACCTTTACAACTCACGCGCAGAACAAACAGAATCTAGTGGGGCAGCGTCTACTGGTCTGACGCGACGTAAAGGTATTTCCACAAGGTGCTGTACCTCTTTCGTCGTGAGCAGTCGCATGGGCATGCACAAAAAATTGTGGAAAAAACGCATCTACCTATGGGCGTCCTAGTGTCCACACGTTGTCTCGTTGCGCAAGCAGTCTGCTATGAATCCTCTTCTTTGTTTGGTAGCCGACAGAAATAGAGAACGCAAAAGCGACTCCAGGCAAAGAAGTATATAAGCAACAGAGAAACAAGAAATACAAAGCGATGACGACGTTATGTCTGCGAATTTCAGAACGACGTCATAACGAGACTTGGGAAACTGCAGAAATAAGGCTGGCAAAAAAATTTTGTTAGCTAGTAACTGGTGACTATTATACTCGTTTAAACTGTTTATTCTCATTTCAAAACAAAGCGTTTCACTTCCATTAAATTTGTAACTTGTAATGCGGAATAATTGTAATTTATTATTTGATTGTTTTATATCTCTGTTGACAGCAGGAAATGCCTAAGCCTGTAATTATTTTCTTATTTTGATCCTATACACATATTACAATTTGTCTATTAGCATCCATAAGTACTGTTCTCATGTTTAATTATGTTATATATCCATCCAATTCTCTTGTATAATGGATAAACGTAACACGACCAAATAAATAAATATAAAAGTGAATTATTGTTGAAAGTGAGAAATACTTAACACAGGTTCTCAATCATTATGTGAGGGATAATTAACTTTCAGTGCGTCATTTGTTTTTATTGATGAAATATAATACGTAGATCAACATCCTCGGACTCGACAAATTTCATAGACGCCAGAATCCACAGTTTCGTATTATTTGCGTCATCATTGTGCTTCAGTTCTATTTTTAGTAGTTTACTGAGAAGCTACTCACGTCTCTATTGTTCTTTTAAGTCGCCATAGCATGGATGTTCATCCATAACTTTCGTATAATCTTTTCATAAATTTTCTGGATTATTCTTCTCAGTTTTCTTACTTCGAAACTTATGGTATTTTGTCCTTACAGAAATAGTATCAGAAAATTTTTATCTAATACGTGAAGCTCAGGGCACTGTTGCCCTCGAATTTGTATTCAGATTTAGAAGTGGTATTCCGTATAATCTTTGTCTGTAATGATTTACGAACTTAAGCGTGCTTCCTCTGGAGTCAGCAGACATTATTGCACATAAATTGCTTCACTGCGCAACGTCAATACAATCAAACACTGACGGGCCCCAGCTTCCTATCGTCCGCTGAAAAGCGCAAAGGTTCCCACCGAAGGTGGGTATTATGGCCTCCATTTGCAGGAAATTACGCGTACACAAATGCGCATGCGTTGTTGCGCTGTTGAAAATTTATGGGCATGCGCAAAGTTGAACACAAAAATGGCATCATGTGGACGCACCTTAACTGATCCATGCCACTGTCATCTGAATGCGACTCCGTATTTTGGTTGTCGGATTGTCTCTGTGCCCAGGACAATGAGAAACGCATGTGATTTGAATATTATTATTATTTTTTTTTTGTGAAGTAATTTCGTCGTATTTACAGTGACAGCAGTTTTAAACATAGCATCACGATCGCACAAGATATAGCGTGGACTGCGAGTGAAGTTTCAGTACCTGAAATATGTTTAACTTATTTCTGGAGAAGAATGGAGATACACAATTAAACAGAGGCATATAATGTACATACGAATCGGTCAAGCGAGAGTTTTGTAAGCCACTCCTCTCGTGGATGAGTCACATTCTTTTCCATATTCTCTCAATGTGGGATCTGATTTACCAACTATTTTTGTTACGCGGTCATTCCACCTTCGGCCGCTTCCAGTGGTCACTCCCAGATATTTTACGGTAGTCACTGTTTCCACTGATTCGTCGCCTTTAGTGTAATCGGACATCGACCGTGAATAACTTCACGAGATCTCTAATGTTATGCACACACTACATCATTAATACAATTCGCAAACACTAGAGACCTAAGATATGTGGAGTAAAATAATGGAACTATTGCTGTAAAACATTTTATTTCAAAATTATACATATTTCGTTATCGTCATCCTCAGTATACTCCCATCTGCTATCTGTGTAACGCTCCATGCGAATCTCCCATTTTGCAAACAGTGCTGGAAATGTTCCTCCGTGAGCTTCTCGATAACGCATGCCGCTTTTTCTTCTACTGCTTCAACGGACTAAAATATTGTTCGTTTTAATGCAGATTTGATCTTGCCGAATGAATAAAAGTCTCATAGGTCAGGCGAATAAGGTGGGTGATCCATAAATGGGATGTTGTGCTTCGCTAGAAACCTCTCAACAGGCAATTCGCTGTGAGCCGATGCAGCATCCATGGCTAGATCTTCAACAATTGCAGTGTTTTTCTTTTCTTATTTTCTCACAGACTTGAGCAAGAACCTGAAGGAAGTAATGATCATTAATAGTCTGACCCAATGAAGATACAAAATTAGATAAATATCGAATAAAACTATCGTGATCGTTTTGAATCTTCATTTGCTCATTCGAGCTTTCGTTCTCCGTGAAGTTGGGCCCTTCTGGTCCACTGATTGGCGTTTGGTTTCTGGATCATAAGTGAAAAACTAAGATTCGACAAAAGATTTTCAAGAAATTGGAGTCATTTTTAGTGGTATTCAAAGTGTCAACACAAACTTTTTCACTACTTTTTTTCAAGCGTGAGAATTTTCGGCACCAATTTCGCACGGCTCTTTCTCGAGTTGAACTGGTTATGTAAAATTTGTCTCACGATTCTATCAATTCCTACACTTTCAGCTATCGATTAAATACGAAACCGACGACAGGTCGAATCACATTACCTACTATTTCGATATTTTCATCCTCTTTGATGTGGAAGAGTTTCCCTGGCGTGAGTCATCTTCAGCCTCTTCTCGACTGTCTTGGAAACGCTTGAACCACTCAAAAATCCGCATAGGTGACAAGCAGTGTTCTTCGCACACTTCTTTAAGTAGCAGATAGGCTTCAGTAACAGTGTTTCCAACTTTCATGTGAAACTTCAGGACGATTCGTTGTTCTGTTATCACACTTATCATTCTTGCGGCAAAACAAAGAAACAGTTCTTACAGAAAGGAATGCCACGGCCACACTGTTATGTTTACAGCTACTGTTCGTTCATCTTCGGCGCATTCGTTCTTACTGTGCGACAGCATCAGTCCCGGTATTTCATAGCCACGCCTCGCATAACACTCGCTTGGGGATTCCCGAAATTCTTTTTACTCGATTTTCTTCCGTCAAGAACAACGAGTTCCGTCACAGGTCTGATCGGACACTCAGTAAGCACGCATTTTGTTAGCTAAACAATAGTGCATAGCTGTGCCGAATGCCTACCGGAATCCTAGGATCACTGATCAGTCTAAATGCAATGTCCACTCAGCTAATACTGCTACGGCCAGCCTTCGACAAGCCAGATGGTTGCACTTGGCCTTGACACGCATTCCGCAGCTGCTTGCGGGATGACCAGAGTTAGACTCCACCACACCAGGCGTCCTTCCGCCGGTCACGCAATTCTAGTAGGAGCATTTACACAGCGGAAGGAGCAATCATCCACTTGAGCAGCACGTAGCCCAGGTCACAGTAGTATTCCACAACCGTCGCCCGAAGGCAAACCTCTTCCGGGTCAAGGTACACGCTGAGCCTGTGGTGCGTGATTTTCACTGCAGTGGTCAGCTTTCAATGGCCATTTTTCTGGCGTTTTGAGTCAGTCATGAGGCTGCGACGTGCACACAGGGCACAACGGCAGTAGGGAGTGCCCAATACAGCGGACTACACGCATTTGTAGCCTCACAAAACACTGGCTCTGAGCACTATGGGACTTAACATCTAAGGTCATCAGTCCCCTAGAACTTAGAACTACTTAAACCTAACTAACCTAAGGATATCACACACATCCATGCCCGACGCAGGATTCAAACCTGCGACCGTAGTGGTCACGCGGTTCCAGATTGAAGCGCCTAGAACCGCACGGCCACACCGGCTGTAGCCTCGCAAGTGACTGTAAACACCGGAGAAATGACTATTAAAAACTGGCGGCTTAAGGCAACCGCTCACGTAAAGTGAGAAATCCGAGTTCGAGTCTTGGTCCGGCAAATGTTTTCAATACGTCACTAACAAATTCTGCAGCTGATGTCTAATCATATTTGCAATTTCAAAGTCATACACTGCAGCGCCAAAGAAACTGGTATAGGCATGCGTATTCAAATACAGAGACATACAAACAGGAAGAATACGGCGCTGCGGTCGACAACGCCTGTATAAGACAAGTGTCAGGCGCAGTTGCTAGATCATTTACTGGTGCTACAAGGGCAGATTGTCAAAATCTGAGTTTGAACGTGATGTTATAGGCGGCGCGCGAGCGATAGGACACAGTATCTCCGATATAGCGACGAAGTGGGGATTTTCCTGTGCGACCATTTCACGAGTGTAGCGTAAATATCACGAGTCCGGTAAAACATCAAATGAAACATTCTGGCACATTAAAACTGTGTGCCAGACCGAGACTCGAACACGGGACCTTTGCCTTTCGTGGGCAAGTGGTAGTGTACTTTCCCACGAAAGGCAAAGGTCCCGAGTTCGAGCCTCGGTCCGGCAGACAGTTTTAATCTGGCAGGAAGTTTCATATCAGCGGCCACTCCACTGCAGAGTGAATACTTCATACTGAAAACATCAAATCTCTGACATCGCTGCATCTGGGAGAAGATCCAGAAAGGACGGGACCAACGACGACTGAAGAGAATCGTTCAACGTGACAAAAATTCAACCCTTCCGCAAATTGGTGCAGATTTCAGAGCTGGATCATCAACAAGCGTCAGCGTGCCAACCATTCAACGAAACATCATCGATATGGGCTTACAGAGCCGGAGGCCCACTCGTCTACCATTGATGAGTGCACAACACAAAGCATTACGCCTCGTCTGGACCGTTCAACACCGACGCTGGACTGTTGATGACTGGAAACATGTTCTCTGGTCGGACGAGTCACATTTCAAATTGTATCGAGCGGATGTTCAAATATGTGTGTGAAATCTTATTGGACTTAACTACTAAGGTCATCAGTCCCTAAGCTTACACACTACTTAACCTAAATTATCCTAAGGACAAACACACACACCCACGCCAGAGTGAGGACTCGAACCTCCGCCGTGACCAGGCGCACAGTCCATGACTGCAGCGCCTTAGACCGCTCGGCTAATCACACGCGGCTCGAGCGGATGGACGTGTACGGGTATGGAGACAATCTCATGAATCCATGGACACTGCATGTCAGCAGGAGACTGTTCAAGATGGTGGAGGCTCTGTAATGGTGTGGGACGTGTGCACTTGGAGCGATATGGAATCCTCTGATACGTCTAGATAAGACTTTGACAGGTGACACGTACGTAAGTATCCAGTCTGATCTGCATCGATTCATGTCCATTGTGCATTCCGACGGACAGGACAACGTGACACCCCACACGTCCAGAATTTCTCTAGGAACACTCTTCGAAGTTTAAACACTTCTGACGGCCATGAAACTCTCCAGACATGAACAGTATTGAGCGTATCTGGGATATCTTGCGACGTGCTGTTCAGAAGAGATCTCCAACCCCTCGTTCTCTTACGAATTTATGGACTGCTCTGCAGTATTCATGGTGTCAGTTGCCTCCAGCACTACTTCAGACATTAGTCGAATCAGTGCCACTTCGCGTTGCGGCGCTTTGCGTGCTCGCGTGGGCCTTACACGATATCAGGCAGGTGTACCAGTTTCTTTCGCTCTTCAGTGTATATTGCTGCCATACTTGGTCATTTTCTATTCACCATTTGGAATCAGAGTGCAGTTCTCTCAAATGCACACACACGTTTACTCTACTAAAACGTTACAGTCAAATGTCCAGCTAATAGCCCTCGCACCCTCGCAACACACGCGCCGTCTCACTGTGACGCAGACCGCCGCCATGACACAGCTGAAAAGTCGGCGACGGCGCACAGCCGGCTCTCCACGCTGCGGACGCCTCCTCTCTCGGTGCGTTCCAGCATACTGCCCCGTCAGAATGACGGAAGGCTTGCAGCTAATAGGACAGCATCCGGTCCCCAAGGATCTTGCACTCGAAGTGTCAATAAATCTCCACCGCTTAAGTCTTGCTGCGTCCGCACTGTGTTTTTTTTTTTTTTTCATTCTTTCTTGCAGCTGGTGTGACCAGGGAGGGGGGGGGGGGTCCTCCTATGAGTCGCCGGGCGTATTTTCTCTGGTGTTTCCGTAGATAAGAATTAATTTCATTTTCGCAGCCTGTAGCTGGAGTCATCCCAAACAACTACTGGTCATCACGTTTTCCAGGCGAGGTTCCGTGTCAAAGTGAATCGTCGGTTTGTTTCCCGTTACAAACAAAATGATTTTTAAAGCGGAAATTCACGTGTCCTTCAATAGAGCGGTCCCAAATTAGAGTGATAATTATTAACTGTATTAACTGGGAGAAGGGGACAGAAAGAATAACCAGTACACCGTGAATGACTGAGCATGCAGCCCTGGCCCACGCTGACTGTGGGGTAATGGTTATTCCTTTTGTTTGACTATTCCTGACAAAGCATATCGACAAAACGAACGAGGCGCTGTCGCAATTTGAGACCTTAAAATTGCGCTTTATAAATCATTTTGTTTGTAGGGGATACAAATCGATGCTTTTCGTTGACAGTGGGCGTCGCATAAAACATGTGGTGAGCAGTATTTCTTTGGAGGACTGCATGTACACAATCGAAAAAAAGACAAAATTGCAAATAAGTGCGGAATCAGAGGAAATCATTTATTTATTTATTTACATGTCAAGTTCCGTAGGACCAAATTGAGGAGCAAATCTCCAAGGTCATGGAAAGCGGCAATACATGAAATTACAACATAAAAGTAATAACAGATAAAAATAAAATGTTTATGAACCAGAAAAATGTAAATCCACAAGTTTAAGTAAACTTGATCAACAGTACAACAGGAATCAGCTTAATTTTTCAAGGAACTCCTCCACAGAATAAAAGGAGTGACCCATGAGGGAACTCTTAGATTTGAAAGCGCGTGCATTACTGCAACGATCTTTGAGTTCCTGTCGTAGCTTATTGAAAATGGGTGCAACAGTATACTATAAACCTTTCTGCACAAGAGTTAAGTAAGTCCAATCCAAATGCAGGTTTGATTTCTGCCGAGTATTAACTGAGTGAAAGCTGCTTATTCTTTGAATAAGCTAATATTGCTAACAAGAAATCACAGCAAGGAATATAGGCCCTACATATTGAGAGGCCAGTGTCAAAATTCCCTGACTCGTGAACAGGAGTCGACAAGGCGTACGTGAAGTTACACCACTGATTGCCCCAACCGCCCGTTTCTAAGCCAAAAATATCTTTTTAGTATGGGAAGAGTTATCCCAAAATGTAACACCATACGACATAAGCGAATGAAAATAAGCAAAGTAGACCAGTTTTCGCGTCCAAAGATCACTCACTTCAGATACCGTTCGAATAGTAAAAATGGCACCATTAAGTCTTTGAACAAGATCCTGAAAGTGGGCTTTCCACGACAGTGTACTTTCCACCTGAACTCCTACAAATTTTAACTGTTCAGTTTCACTAATGATACCCCCATACTGTGAAATTAAACGTCAGGTTTTGTTGAATTGTTTGTTAGAAACTGTAAAAACTGAGTGTTACTGTGATTTAGCATTAGTTTATTTTCTGCAAGCCATGAATTTAGGTCATGTGATTTTCTGCAAGCCATGAATTTAGGTCATGGACTCGGTTTCAAATACCGAGCCAATGTTGCACTCAACATTCTTTAATAGCAAGCTAGTGTCATCACCAAACAGAAATATTTCAGAGTTACCCGTAATACTAGAGGCCATATCATTTATATACATAAGGAAGAGGAGTGGCCCCAACACTGATCCCCACTTAACTGTACCCCACTCAGGTCTCACATCACAGCCATTCTCAACATTGTAAATAATTACCTTTTGCTGTCTGTTGCTAAAGCAAGAGGTGAACCAGTTGTGAGCTACTCCCCGTATTCCGTAATAGTCCAACTTCTGGTACAATATTTTGTGATAAACACAATCAAACGCCTTAGTGAAATAAAAAAAAATATGCCCAGCGTTCGAAACCTTTTGTTTATCCCATCCAATACCTCACACAGAAAACAGAATATCACATTTTCAGTTGTTCAACCTCTTCTAAAGCAGAACTGCAAATTTGATGGCAAATCGCGTGATATAAAATGATCAATGATCCTTACATACACAGTCTTTTCAATAATTTTAGTAAACACTGATGGCATAGAAATAGGTCTAAAATTATCTAAATTATCCCTTTCTCCCTTTTTATAAAGCGGCTTTACTACTGAGTACTCTAATCGTTCAGGAAACTGACCATTCCTAAAGGAAAAATTAAAAATATACCTGAATACAGGGCTAACATGTGCAGCACAGTACATTAATACTCTGCTAGGGACTCCATCATAACCATGAGAGTCCTTAGTCTTCAGTGATTTAATTATTGACCCAATCCCCCCTTGTATACATCACAGATAAGTATTTCAGACAGCAATCTCGGAAAGGCATTTTCCAAGAAAGTTATATGATTCCCTGTAGAAACCAAATTTTTATTTGATTCACCAGCAATGCTCAGAGAATGTTTGTTAAATACTGTACATGTATCTGATTTATCAGTAGCAGAAATACAAACATAAATATCATTTCCGACCTTTTTTATTGCTCATGAAACCCACACATCGCATGTTGTACCACCATACAGCGGGACCTTCAGAAGTGGTGATTCGGATTGCTCTACACACCGGTACCTCTAATACCCAGTAGCACGTCCTCTCGCATTGATGCATGCCTGTATTCGTCGTGGCATATTATCCACAAGTTCATCAAGCCACTGTTGGTCAAGATTGTCCAACTCCTCAACGGCTATTCGGCGTAGATCCCTCAGAGTGGTTGGTGGGTCACGTCGTCCATAAACAGCTCTTTGCAATCTTTCCCAGGCACGTTCGGTAGGGTTCATGTCTGGAGAACATGCTGGCCACTCTAGTCGAGTGATGTCGTTTTCCTAAAGGAAGTCATTCACAAGACGTGCACGATGGGGGCGCGAATTGTCGTCCATGATATGGTTGCACTATCTGTCGGAGGAAGGCATTCACACATCGTACAGCCACTACGGCGCCATCCGTAACCACCAGCGGTGTACGTCGGCCCCATATAATGCCACGCCAAGACAGCAGGGAACCTCCTTCTTGCTGCACTCAATGGACAGTGTGTCTAAGGCGTTCAGCCTGACAGGGTTACCTCCAAAGATGTCTCCGACGATTGTCTGGTTGAAGGAATATGTGACACTCATAGGTGAAGAGAACGTGATGCCAATCCTGAGCGGTCCATTCGGAATGTTGTTGGGCCCATATGTACCGCGCTGCATGGTGTCGTGGTTGCAAAGATGGACCTCGCTATGGCCGTCGGGAGTAAAGTTGCGCATCGTGCATCCTATTGCGCACAGTTTGAGTCGTAACACGACGTCCTGTGGCTGCACGAAAAGCATTGTTCAACATGGTGGCGTTGCTGTCAGGGTTCCTCCAGCCATAATCCGCAGATAGCGGTCACTCACGGCAGAAGTAGCCCTTGTGCGGTCTGAGAGAGGCATGACATCGACTGTTCCTGTCTCTCTGTATCTCCTCCATGTCCGAACAACATCGCTTTGGTTCACTTCTAGACGCTTGGACACTTCCCTTGTTGAGAGCCATTCCTGGCACGAAGTAACAATGCAGATGCAATCAAACCACGGTATTGACTATCTAGGCATGGTTGAACTACAGACAACACGAGCCGTGTGCCTCCTTCCTGGTGGAGTGACTGAAACTGTTCAGCTGTCAGACCCTTCCGTCTAATTGGCGTTGCTCGTGCATGGTTTTTTACATCTTTTGGGCGTGTTTAGTTACATCTCTGAATAGGCGAAGGGACTGTCTGTGATACAACATCCACAGTCAATGTCTGTCTACAGGATTTCTAGGAACTGGAGTGATGCAAAACTTTTTTTGATGTGTGTATTTTTACTACGAACGCATTTTATATCGTCGACATTGTGCTGCTGACCAGACACTTCCTTCACAACTGACCGTATGGTTTTAATTTTATCCTTGTGAATTAGCTATTCTATTTGCGTACCATATATTCTTTGCCTTCCTAATAACATTTTTTAGCACCTTACAATACTGTTTGTAATGGGCTACTGTAGCTTGATTGTGACCACTTCTAACATTTTGACATAATTCCCGCTTTGTCCTATATGGTATCATTATTCCGCTAGTCAACCAACCGGGCTGCCTTTTACTGCTAGTTTCCCGTTCAGAACGTTCTAATGGAAAGCAACTCTGAAAGAACATGAGAAATTTGTTAAGGAAAGCATTATATTTATCATCTATGTTATCGGCACTATAAATATCCTGCCACTCTTGTTTCTTGGCGAGGTTTAAAAAACTCACTATTCCTGTTGGATTCACTTCCCTAGATAGTTTGTAATTATATATGACCTTTGTTTGAGTGCAAAGGACTTTTAGTGTTAAAATTTGTGCATCATAGTCTGAAGGTCATTCACCGTTTTACTAACAGAATGCCCATCTAGTAATGAAGAATGAATAAAAATGCGCCTGACGCCTCTTAGACACTCCGTATACTCTTAGCTTCCGGAGGTTACTGTGAAGATGACGCAGGCCACGTCGTTATAAAGGTATGTCGAAGTACAAGGGAAATCGGCGCGACGTACAAACACCAGCAAGAGGCCTTCAATGTCAACAAATGAAAAGTCCAATATTGAGTGCTAACGCGGTGTTGACTCAGAAGTATTAGACACAAGAGACAAATATACGGCCTGCAG
Organism: Schistocerca americana; assembly: GCF_021461395.2. Taxonomy (NCBI): domain Eukaryota; kingdom Metazoa; phylum Arthropoda; class Insecta; order Orthoptera; family Acrididae; genus Schistocerca; species Schistocerca americana. Next base: position 44,859,603 of record NC_060126.1, read on the forward strand.
AGAAAAACATGACATTAGCTAGTTATACCATGGAATAGACCGTTCAGGAGGTACGAGTATAAAAAGAAAGCCAATGAGAGACGAATGCTATTCGAAAGAATTTTTGAGACCGTGACAGTGGTTCGCAACACGACACGTCAGTAAACCTCTTGAGGTCATGCCAATTATTTCTTCGAGGATGTCGACTTTGTTGCGTTGTTAGCAGCGTAAGTGTATTGCACAAGGGCGATCAAAAAGTTTCCGTTGGAAGGCCGTACAGTCCAGAATCGGTACGCCAATCAGGCAAAATCTCCGTGAACAGAGAACCAATCCTCCAACCGACGCACCATTTGGTTGAAGATACCCGTTCGGTAAAACACCTTGTCCTGCTGCGTGAAGAAGTCCGCAACTGCCTGCTGCACACCCTCGCCGACCCTCGTGCGACAGGAAAGGCAGACCCTTCAAGCGGGGAGTTCCAAGTCAGTAGAGAAAAGCCCAGGTAACTCCTATACACAGGGCGGGTAAAAGAACGGACCCGCAAAATTACAGACCAATACCTTTAACATCAGTTTGCTGCAGAATTCTAGAGCATATTCGGTGGGCCGGCCGGTGTGGCCGTGCGGTTAAAGGCGCTTCAGTCTGGAACCACGTGACCGCTACGGTCGCAGGTTCGAATCCTGCCTCGGACATGGATGTGTGTGATGTCCTTAGGTTAGTTAGGCTTAATTAGTTCTAAGTTCTAGGCGACTGATGACCTCAGAAGTTGAGTCGCATAGTGCTCAGAGCCATTTGAACCATATTCGGTGTTCGAATACAATAAACTTATTTGAAAAGCAAAAGTTTCTATCCATCTTGCCCCTCTCTCACGATATCCTGCGAACCATGAATGAAGTGCAAAAGGCACATTCCTTATTCCTAAATTTCCGGAAAGCGTTTTACGCGGTGCCCCATTGCAAGATGTTAACGACGGTACGAGCATGTGGAATACGTTAGCAGATATGTGAGTGGCTTGAAGACTTCAGCTGTTTAGGAAAGCTGATCCAGTTGCTGTAGAGACCTTTGTAAACCTAATCAAGGAACAAGAGTGGCAAGATGTTTATAGCGCTGATACAGTAGACGATAAATATAATGCTTTTCTCAAGACTTTTCTCGTGCTCTTTGAAAGTTGCTTTCCGTTAGAACGTTCAAAACAGGGTACTGGCACAAACGGGCAGCCTGGGTGGCTGACTAGAGGGATAAGACCATCTTGTAGAACAAAGTGGCAATTATATCAAAACGTTAGAAACAGTCAAAATCTAAATGCAGCAGCCCATTACAAACAGTATTGTAAGGTGCTTAAAAATGTTATTAGGAAGGCAAAAAGTATGTGGTATGCAGATAGAATAGCTAAGTCTCAGGATAAAAATAAAACCACATGGTCAGTCGTAAAGGAAGTGGCTGGTCTGCAGAGACAGGTCGAGGATATAGAATCAGTGCGCAGTGGGAATGTTCGTGTTACTGATAAGTCGCATATATGTACAGTATTTAACAATCACTTTCTGAATATAGCAGGTGAACTAAATAGAAACCTAGTCCCAACAGGGAATCATATAGCGCTCTTAGAAAAAAGTGTTCCGAGACTGTTACCTGAAATGCTCCTCCATGATACTGACAAGAGGGAGATTGAGTTAATAATTAAATCACTAAAGACCAAGAACTCTCATGGATATGACGGGCTATCTAGCAGAATACTGAAGTAGTGTTCTATGTATGTTAGCCCAGTACTTAGCCATATCTGTAACTTTTCCTTTAGGAGTGGTCGGTTTCCTGACCGATTAAAGTACTCGGTAGTGAAGCCACTTTATAAAAAGGGAGACAGGGATAATGTTGACAATTATAGACTTATTTCTATGCCATCGGTGTTTGCTAAAGTTATCGAGAAGGTTGTATATACAAGGTTACTGGAGCATTTAAATTCACATAATTTGCTGTCAAATGTTCAGTTTGGTTTTAGAAATGGTTTAACAACTGAAAATGCTATATTCTCTTTCCTCTGTAAAGTTTTGGACGGATTAAATAAAAGGTTGCGAACGCTAGGTGTTTTCTTTGATTTAACGAAGGCTTTTGACTGTGATGACCACAAAATATTACTGCAGAAGTTGGACCATTATGGAGTAAGGGGAGTAGCTTACAATTGGTTCGCCTCTTACTTTAAGAACAGAAAGCAGATGGTAATTCTCCGCAATATTGAGAGTGGTAGTTACGTTCAGTCTCAATGGGGCACTGTTAAGTGGGGCGTTCCCCAAGGGTCGGTGCTGGGGCCACTGCTGTTTCTTATTTATATAAATGATATGCCTTCTAGTATTACAGGTGATTCAAAAATATTTCTGTTTGCTGATGACACCAGCTTGATAGTGAAGGATCTTGTGTGTAATATTGAAACAGTATCAAATAACGTAGTTCATGAAATAAGTTCGTGGCTTGTGGAAAATAATTTGATGCTAAATCACAGTAAGACTCAGTTTTTACAGTTTCTAACTCATAATTCAACAAGAACCGATATTTTGATCAGACACATTATAAGCGAGACGGAACAGTTCAAGTTCCTCGGCGTTCGGATAGATAGTAAGCTGTTGTGGAAACCCCATGTTCAGGATCGTGTTCAGAAACTAAATGCTGCTTTATTTACCATTAGAACAGTATCTGAAATAAGTGACACTTCAACACGAAAAGTAGTCTACTTCGCATATTTTCATACGCTTATGTCATATGATGTTATTTTTTGGGGTAATTCTTCTGATTCAAAAAGGGTATTTTTGGCTCAAAAACGGGCTGTTCGAGATATATGTGGTGTAAGTTCGAGAACCTCTGGTCGATCCCTATTCAATAGTCTGGGAATTCTGACATTGCGCTCACAGTATATATCTTCTTTAATGTCGTTTGTTGTTAGCAATATTAGCCTATTCCCAAGAGTTAGCAGCTTTCACTCAGTTAATACTAGGCATAAATCCAATCTGCATGTGGAATGCACTTCCTTGACTCTTGTGCAGAAAGGAGTGCAGTATTCTGCTGCATCCATTTTCAATAAGCTACCACAAGAACTCAAAAATCTTAGCAGTAGCCCGAACTCTTTTAAGTCTAAACTGAAGAGTTTCCTCATGGCTCACTCCTTCTATTCTGTCGAGGAGCTCCTGGAAGAGCTAAAAAATTAAGCAAATTCCATTGTTACATTGTTGATTTTCTCTATTTAAACTTACGACTTGTCACCTGAATATGTTTTTTTATATTTCATTTTATCTGTTTCTAATATCGTGTTATAATTTCATGTATTGACTCGTTCCATGATCATGGAGACTTCTCCTTAATTTGGTCCCACGGAACAATAAATAAATAAATAACAGAAACCAGTATGTTGCCTTCGACTGCGAGTTTTCATCAGAGACAAGGATATCGTCAAGAATGCCCCAGGGAACTGTGATGGGCCTACTGCTGTTCTCTGTATACAGTGGTGTTCAAAATTAAAGCAACAAACGCAGATTTTGCAAGGTTGTGTTTATTTCGCCATAAAACAGTATAAACAGGTGACATTAAAGTAGAATACAGAAGGTAATCAACTGCAACATGCATAACGATAGACAAAAATTTTCTTCATTTTTTTCCACTGTTTTGCACCAGCATTCTCAGAACTGGTTAACGTGCTCAGTGTGGGGTGTGACCACATCTGGCACCAAAACAGGCCCAACGAAGACGGGACATGTTGCGGCAATAACGCCCATTCTACCTGCAGAGCTGCTCACAGGTCTGGGAGAGTGGTTGGTGGATGCTGACGGGATGCAAGCCTTCTCCTTAGTTCACCCCTAGACATGCTCTACGGGATTGAAATCGCAAGAACGAGTATTCCACGCCATGAGTGCAGTATCTTGAGTTTCCAAAAAAAACCTCAACCACCCGCGCTCTATGGCGTCGAACATTATCGTCCATCAATACGGAGTATGGGCCCTCAGCACCTCGCACCAACCGCAAATCAGTTGCCAAGTTCTCGTCACGATACGTGACAGCAGTTAAATCTTGTTGATTCACCCGTACAACTTCATGAAGAGGTGCTCGAGTGATCAACATAATCTCTACACCCGCCATTAAGGATCCTCCTCGATATCTACATCTACATCTACATCTCCATTTATACTCCGCAAGCCACCCAACGGTGTGTGGCGGAGAGCACTTTACGTGCCACTGGCATTACCTCCCTTTCCTGTTCCAGTCGCGTATGATTCGCGGGAAGAACGACTACCGGAAAGCCTCCGTGCGCGCTCTAATCTCTCTAATTTTACATTCGTGATCTCCTCGGGAGGTATAAGTAGGGGGAAGCTATATATTCGATATCTCATCCACAAACGCACCCTCTCGAAACCTGGACAGCAAGCTACACCACGATGCAGAGCACCTCTCTTGCAGAGTCTGCCACTTGAGTTTGCTAAACATCTCCGTAACGCTATCACGCTTACCAAATAACCCTGTGACGAAACGCGCCGCTCTTCTTTGGATCTTCTCTACCTCCTCTGTCAAACCGACCTGGTACGGATCCCACACTGATGAGCAATACTCAAGTATAGGTCGAACGAGTGTTTTGTATGTCACCTCCTTTGTTGTTGGACTATATTTTCTAAGGACTCTCCCAATGAATTTCAACCTGGCACCCTCCTTACCAACAATTAATTTTATATGATCATTCCACTTCAAATCGTTCCGCACGCATACTCCCAGATATTTTACAGAAGTAACTGCTACCAGTGTTTGTTCCGCTATCGTATAATCATACAATAAATGATCCTTCTTTCTATGTATTCGCAATACATTACATTTGTCTATGTTAAGGGTCAGTTGCCACTCTCTGCACCAAGTGCCTATCCGTTGCAGATCTTCCTGCATTTCGCTGCAATTTTCTAATGCTGCAACTTCTCTGTATACTACAGCATCATCCGCGAACAGTCGCATGGAACTTCCGACACTATCTACTAGGTCATTTATATATATTGTGAAAAGCAATGGTCCCATAACACTCCCCTGTGGCACGCCAGAGGTTACTTTAACGTCTGCAGACGTCTCTCCATTGAGAACAACATGCTGTGTTCTGTTTGCTAAAAACTCTTCAATCCAGCCACACAGTTGGTCTGATATTCCGTAGGCTCTTACTTTGTTTATCGGGCGACATTGCGGAACTGTATCGAACGCCTTCCGGAAGTCAAGGAAAATGGCATAATGGCACCTACCTGGGAGCCTGTACCTAATATTTTCTGGGTCTCGTGAACAAAATAAAGCGAGTTTGGTCTCACACGGTCGCTGTTTTCGGAATCCATGTTGATTCCTACAGGGTAGATTCTGGGTTTCCAGAATTGACATGATACGCGAGCAAAAAACATGTTCTAAAATTCTACAACAGATCGATGTCAGAGATATAGGCCCATAGTTTTGCGCATCTGCTCGACGACCCTTCTTGGAAACTGGAACTACCTGTGCTCTTTTCCAATCATTTGGAACCTTCCGTTCCTTTAGAGACTTGCAGTACACGGCTGTTAGAAGGGGGGGGGGGCAAGTTCTTTCGCGTACTCTCTTTCCACTATGTTTGACTCCAGAAAAGCGTGTTCCACGTGCCCTTCAGATATGCGAATCCTTCGAGAACTACTCTCCACATCAAATCGGGACTCTTCTGGAAAAACAACATTTACCCACTATTAGTTCTAGGTGGCATATTGACGGCTCCACTCTAAACGTTCCCTTCTGTGAAGACACGCGAGAGGTAAACAGACAGCAGGTCTCCAACAATAAAGGCCACTCAGCCTTCTGTATACCGTCTTCCTCGATACAACTCCTCCAGTGGATGCTGCGAGGTCAGATGCCAGTTGCAGTGAAGTAGTAAGGCGGCACCGTCGTGCCCTTACAGCCAAATAATGGTCCAGTCTCTCTGATGTCAACGTGGTCGGCCCTATCCTGGTCTCTAGGATTTAGTTTCGCTCTCTATAAACTGTCACCTCATCCGAGAAACGATTCGCAATAAGCGATCGGGTCACATCAGTTTCCGACTCTCCTGCTTCCATTCTTCTTACGGCCCTCCACAGCAAAGAGTCAGTTGGTGCAACACTGAGCCGTCTAATTGGTGTGATGATTGGCAGCTAAATCTGAATGAAGAAAAATGTAAGTTAATGCGGATGAGTAGAAAAAACAAATCAATAATGTTCGAATATACAATTAATACGTCGATTAAATATCTGGATGTTACACTACAAAGGGATATGAAACGGAACGAGCCTATAAGGGTTGTAGTAGGGTGGGCGAATAGTCGACTTCGGTTTAAATAGCAGAATTTTAGGAAAGCGTGGTTCATATGTAAAGGAAGCAGCACATAGAAACTAGTGCGACCCATTGATAGGTATTGTTCAAGTGTTTGGGATCTGCACCAGGTTGGGTTAAAAGAAAACATTGAAGCCGTTCAAGGCTGGCTGCTAGATTTTTTACCAGTAGGCTCGAAAAATACGCAGATATTACGGAGATGCTTCAGGAATTCAAATAGATATCGCTGGAGGAAAGGCGACGTTGTTTTTAGGAGGACTGTCGAAAAAATTTGGAGGTTTCCCTTTGAGATTGACTGCAGAACGATTCTACTGACGCCAACTTACTTTCCACGTAAGGACCACGAAGATAATATGGTACAAAGGCTCCTATAGAGGCATATTGACAGTCCTTTCTCCGTCGCTCTATTTGCGAATGGAACAGGAAAGGAAATGCCAAGTAGCGAGCAGTGCAGGGCACTCTTCGCCACCTGCCGTAAGGAGCATTGTAGTGTATGTATGTAGCTGTAGATGGCCTTTTTTTAAGGGTGTGAATGGGTGAGAGAGGGGCTTGGGGAGAGAGCAGGACTATAGCGAGGTTGCTCGAGTGTCTTCCACTTAAGTTGGTGTAAGCTTCTGCGGTACGAGATTTGCGATACGGGAGCGTCTTGTGTCAAATCGTGACGAGTACGGAACTTGGTGCACCATTCCACAACAGTGGCTTGCGACAGACATGCTGCCCCACACAAGTTCTTCATTCCCCGGTGGATGTATACCGGTATTTGTCCTTCAGCAGCCAAGAAAATAATTACAGCTGGTTGGTCTTGTTTGGGCGCATTTGGTAATAACTTACGCACGTCGGAAAGACAACAATGCCAAACTAATTCCTTGCAACGGTCTCCAGCGGGAACTTTTTGATCGCTCTCTATTCGTTATCCAAAACAACATCAGAATGTGACTGGTCCTCGCTTAAACATTCTCCTAAAATCGATAACGAGACTAATATTGATTGTTGTGCTCCGTTACCTTGTTCTGATCCCGACTGCGATTTCAGCACTAAAATAATTTCTTGTCCCAAATTTTAACAACAATATTAACTACAGCGTTAAAAGCTGTAGATCCACGTCCATCGAGAAACGCATTAATCGTGCCCTATAGGGAGAACGGTGGATGCTGGAACCGAACAGAGGAATGTGCCCATACGGCTTTGGACCTACATAAATTTGCTTCGAGTCGCTACTAACCTCATCCAAGAGGACAAAGCAGTGCAGTCTACCATTACACAACAGCGTTCACGATGAGGTGTCTTAGCTCCTGGTAAATCCACGAAACTTTTCCGTTCCATTCCAAACATCTAGTCCAGAGCTGAGCTGTACATTTTGAGAGGTGTTCGAGATTCTACAGAGGGTTGCCCACTGACGGGTGGAACGTTGGAGAGCGACATACATATTATGGAAAAAAAGACGTGATCGGCAGCGATAAACCTTTCCAGAGACAAAACGTAACTATCGAATTGTCGTTTGAGAAAGATAAAACTTGCTTATTGATGTAGAACAACTGACCATGTATCACAAAGTTTCACGGCTATATACTTCGATTGCTACTCTATATAGCCATAGACTTTAGAACGTCTTCGTGAATAAAATATTCATCTCAGTAAACTTCAATAATGGAAGAACATCCTCTGCTACAAGTGACTTGCGTTTCTTCAGCTGTGTATTAACGCTTCTCTTGGTAGTTCCAATGTACACTTTATCATATATGCCCTGCATGTCGACAGAGGAGGACGTTCATCCTTTACGTACCTGAGACCTTGACATATTTTCTTCGTTGATCTAAAAACTGTTATTGCGTCGTAAAACTCTATGTATCTATTTTCTGAAATAGCTTGTCTGAGAGTCTGCTTCAATATTGTAACTCGGAGTACTGGTCTTCCGACTTGCAAATTCTTTTATCTTTGTGGACAAGCATTCCAAACACATTTTTTGTTGTTGGCTATGGGTGGAGTTCTTATGCAAATATCCGTCGTTATGTGTCACTTCTCAGAAACTTGATATTCCAACCGTCTACAGCTCCAACTCATGACTAAAACATTAAAGAAGAATGTTTTGCTGTCATTTACCATCGACATGGTAAATTGGAGTTTTGTATTATTATTATTTAGAAAGTAAAAGATTTCTTCCAAAACTTTTTTACCATGTGACCAAAGATTATCGTATATTATCCACAAACGGAACCATCGCAATAGTTTCTTGTTTGCTTTTTCTAGAGCTGGAAATTCGAAGTATTGGCAATAAAAAGTAGAGATACCAGGACCAAACGAATTAACCATTGCGACACCAGCTAGCTCAAAAAAGTCATCGTCTCATTGAAATTGGCAAGAAGTAGGAAAATGTCTAAATAGAGAAGTCAAATCCCTTAGGAAAACGTCCACTGTACACATAATAGTTTCGTTACCTGGAGCTATAATAGAGAACGGCAATATGTCGAAACTTACCAGAATATCTTCAGGAACCACATTAGCCCATCTAATTTCTCAACGAAATGACCCGAGTCTTTTACATATGTGCCAGTTATAACCACATATTTGGAACACTGACTCATATATAAAAGACTTGGGGATTCCACAAGAATGAGAATGTACGTCTGGAGCGCAGTATTGTTTACAAGGGAAGCAAAGAGTGTGGAAAAACCGGAAAGGAAGAGAATCTAAGACTATGGAATGTGGGACTATAGAAACATGATGAAAAGTAGGTGGGCTGGTAAGAAATGAGGAGGTTCTCCGAAGAATGCGAGAAAAGGAGCATGTGGAAAACATTGAGAGAAAGAAGGGACAGGATGATAAGACAAGTTTTGAGATATCAAGGTATAGCTTGCACGGCACATGAACGATCTGTATAAGGTAAAAACTGGGTGCAAGTGGCACTCTGAGATGAAAACGTTGACACGAGAGATCAGTTCGTGAAGGGTCGTATCAAACCAGACAGAGAGCTGGTGATCCAACAAAAAATAAATTAGAAAACGTGGTGTTCACGAGTCTCGCTGCACGTTCGCCTGCTGTTGGCCATCCAGTTACACGTGTCTGCGCCTCCTCGCCTTATATGCGGAACGCCGCCGTGAATTCGCTTGTCGTGGAGACTTCCATCCTCTCGGCAAACACTCTGGACGGCTCCACTCGAACAGAGAAGCAAACACACTTGCAAGAGCGGGCGGTTGAACGCAAGCAAACGTCGCCAACGCACTTTCCCTGGCCGTGCGTCAAGTGTTTTTAGGCATCGTATTAGTGCAGGCTAAGTGTCTGAGTCTTTCAACTCGCTCAGTAACTCTGTCTTAAGTTGCGTTTTATCCTCCACAAACTCTTTTGTACAATCGTATTTATTTTCCATTTTTATACATGCTTTCAAAGTTAACACATGACGCGGTGTTGTAGAATATGATAAAAGGAGACTCGGAAGACGCAGTCACATGCATTTACCTTATCAGCAATCGGATATTGACAGGTAACCTGCCGCTACATAACGTGTGACAAGACCACTGAAAGTATCTGTGAATCGTTTTGGACAGAGACTGTCTAATGCTATGGAACAAAGAATGATTACGGTTTAACATCGTTGAGGTCGTTAGAGACGGAGCACAAGCTCGGATTGTTACGAGGATGGATAAGGAAATCGACCATACTTTCTCAAAGGAACTATCAAGGTATTTGCCTGGGGTGAGTTAGGGAAATCATAGAAAACCTAAGTCTAGATGTCCGAAAAAGGATTCGAACCGTCGTCCTCCCGAATGCGAGTCCAGTGTTCTGACCCCTGCGCCAACTCGTTGTTTAATATTATGAGTTGAAGAGACAACAGTGAGGCATAATTCATGTAGCAACAGTATATCAGACTGTTGCCTAAGTATCATTTCTGAAGTTTGCTGCATTTGCTTCAGGAAGTCATAATGACATTTCATGGAGTTCAAAATCAGAACTGTCGGGAAACAGTTAAGCTTTCCTGCACGTCATAATGAGGCAGTCGTTTACTGCCTCCCCTAAAGTAGTGCCACCCTACTTTGCGTGACACAACTTGCTTTTATTTGGGAAAAAAAAGGTTTCAAATGGCTCTGAGCACTATGGGACTTAACCGCAATGGTCATCAGTCCCCTAGAACTTAGAACTACTTAAACATAACTAACCTAAGGACATCAGACACATCCATGCCCGAGGCAGGATTCGAACCTGTGACGCAGCGAATAGCCTGCAGCATTGTATGACTGTGGTGTCGCTCATAATGACGCGTCTTTGTATACGAAACGCAGTTTTCCGTGGGTCTCTGGTGCAGTGTGCGACTGGGCGGCAGAATTTTGATGATCGCATGAAACTCACATTCGATGGCGGACAGGATCAGTGCGACCGTTTACTGTCACCTCTTTCACACAAGGGTATTGTTCTTCTAGCTTGCAGTCCAAAAACATGTTTGACGCAGCGCTCCATAATATTCTACCCTGCGAAACCCTCTCCACCTTCGTGTAACTACTGCAACCTGCATCCTAATGAGTCTCCTTAATGTACGCATCTCTTGGTCTCCCTCTACGGTTCGTCCCCCTCCCCCACACAACGTACACTGGTGATCCCACGACATCTCAGAATGTGCATATCAACAGTTCATGTCCCACCAATTCTATAAAGTACCATCTCATCACTTACGCGATCTAACCATCCAATCTTCAGCATTCTCCTGTAGCACCACATTTCAAAAGCTTCTATTCTCTTCTTGTGTCAACTGTTTATCGTCTATGTTTCACCTCCGTACATATTACACTACAGACACCTCCGTAAATGACTTCCTTACACTTAAGCCTGTATTCCATGTCAGCAAATTTCTCTTCATCAGAAAAGCTTTTCTTGCCATTACCAGTCCTCTCTACTTCGGCTTCTTTTCAAGTAGCAAAATTTATCCACTTCTTTAAGTTTCTCGTTTCCTAATCTAACTCCCTGAGCATCACCTGATTTAATTCGACTACATTCCATTAACCCCGTATCCTCCTTTCAAGACGCTGTCCATTGAGTTCAACTGCTGTTCCAAATCCTTTGCTGTCTCTGACAGAATTACAGTCTCATAAGCAAACTTCAAATTTTTCATTTATGCTCCCTGAACTATAATTCCGGGTCCAGATATTTCTTTGGTTTTCTTTACTGGCTGCTGTGTGTACGGATTCAGTAACATCAGGAATAGGCTATAACTTCGTCTCACTCCCTTCTCAACCTCCCCTTCATGCCACTCCACTCTTACAGCAACCGTCTGGTTTATGTGCAATTTCTCAATAGCCATTCGCTCCCTCTGTTTTACCCTTTCTGCCTTCAGAATTTCAAAGAAAGTATTCCAGTCAACATTGTCGAAAGCTCTCCTTAACCTGTCTACGAGGATAAGTTGTAGTGAGTACTGCCTCTCGTGTACCTACATTTCTCCAAAATCCAAAATGATGCTCCCCGAGATCGGCTTCTATCAGTATTTTCGTTCGTCTTTTGTAAAGAATTCGTTTTATTATTTTGCAACCATGACTTATTAAACTGACAATTACATCATTTTCATACCTGTCAGCCAATTGCTGTCGTCGGAATTAGAATTATTACGTTCGACTTCAACTCTGAGTGTATTTCGCCTGTCTCATACATCTGGCACAGCAGATGGAAGAGACTTGTCACGGCTAGTCCTCCCAAGGCTATCAGTAGTCCTGGTAGAATGTCGTGAGTGGTAATATTTGTTTAGTGAGCTAGGCGTCCTGTAGAAGACGCAAACATGAAGCCAGGATTGTCCGCTGATTTTGCAATAGCACCTTTCCTTTACATTTCTCGCGAAAATCAAATCTTTAAAATTGCAGACAATACCCCAGTTTTTACACTCATAGAGCAACCCATCAGAAGTACCCAGACACCTATTAGTTGACATTAATAGGGCATAATCCAACTTTCGCCTTTTTGATGGACATTTTCAGTGATGTGTCTGAAAGTCTGGAGATACAGTGCTCATGCCTAAATCAGAGAAGATAGTTATGTTACGTGCTGGGGTGTAGAGCGAAGTCGACGTTCTAACTCATCCCAAAAGTGTTCCATTGGTTTCAGGTTCGGTCTCACGACAGGCCAATGTATTTCAGGAATGTCTGCAAACTGTTGTCCCACACATGAAATATTTCCATGCTGATTTTCTCCGAAATTTTCATCTACTGTAAGTAGTACCCAACCCTCTAAAATGTTCTGATATCCTCCTGCATTTAGGGTTTTTTTAACCACGAGAGCTACCCCATATTATAACACCGTTTCCTGTATACTTCACTGTGGTTTCACGCTCTGATGACGATCTTATCATTCCCAGTGTTAGGTTGCGTCTCCAGTGTCAAGTTACACACTTGACTCACTCATATTCAAGGTCACCCCTACTCCCTCCCTCCCCTCCCCCCTTTTACACAATCACTGAAAACTCATCAAGGTCACCGAGGGGAACCCTCAACAAGGCTTATGCAGTTACTCAATAGTGCTCACATTTAATAAAATTGGCGAGAGATATCTCCCTATCTCTCTTTATCTCTCACCAAATGTGAGTGCAATGAAACGGTGGGAAACAACAGAGATCAGTGATATGGCTACAATCGATCTCAGACTTACCTGTAATGACATCTGGTGTCAGGTCATACACTTGGTCTCCTTGGTGCCCCCCCTCCCGCCCCCCCCCCATTCCCCCATTCCCCGACCACTCCTGCTGCTGACCACTGGGGACTATGATCACTTGACCAGTATTGCATAACTGCCTAACATTTGTATGGGGATTCCCCTGGTTGAGTGATTATCAGCGTTTGTCAGTGGGCAAGGGTGGGGTGGGGGCAGGAATGTTGGGTATGAGGGAGCCTAAGTGTGTAGCCTGTCGAGTATATGTCCTTGCCTGTAAGCCTGATTTAAGAGATTGGTTATACCTAGGTGGGTTTTATTATACTCCCATTAGCTGAGAGAGGGGAGGGACAGTACTTCTACGTAATGAATGTGACCACTATTAAGTAATTTCCTAATACTTGTTGAGGATTCTCTTAGCTCTGTTGTGTACATAGTTCCGCGTAGTCAGCGCGTACACAACTTTCCCACTAGAGCGCGCCCCGCTAAGCACAACAGCACAGGCGCAGCGCTCGTCCGTCTCCGCACTACGAGATGGCGCTGTCTTATAGACGGACCAAATTCCGTTTCCGCCGATCCGCGTATTAATATACACTCCTGGAAATTGAAATAAGAACACCGTGAATTCATTGTCCCAGGAAGGGGAAACTTTATTGACACATTCCTGGGGTCAGATACATCACATGATCACACTGACAGAACCACAGGCACATAGACACAGGCAACAGAGCATGCACAATGTCGGCACTAGTACAGTGTATATCCACCTTTCGCAGCAATGCAGGCTGCTATTCTCCCATGGAGACGATCGTAGACATGCTGGATGTAGTCCTGTGGAACGGCTTGCCATGCGATTTCCACCTGGCGCCTCAGTTGGACCAGCGTTCGTGCTGGACGTGCAGACCGCGTGAGACGACACTTCATCCAGTCCCAAACATGCTCAATGGGGGACAGATCCGGAGATCTTGCTGGCCAGGGTAGTTGACTTACACCTTCTAGAGCACGTTGGGTGGCACGGGATACATGCGGACGTGCATTGTCCTCTTGGAACAGCAAGTTCCCTTGCCGGTCTAGGAATGGTAGAACGATGGGTTCGATGACGGTTTGGATGTACCGTGCACTATTCAGTGTCCCCTCGACGATCACCAGTGGTGTACGGCCAGTGTAGGAGATCGCTCCCCACACCATGATGTCGGGTGTTGGCCCTGTGTGCCTCGGTCGTATGCAGTCCTGATTGTGGCGCTCACCTGCACGGCGCCAAACACGCATACGACCATCATTGGCACCAAGGCAAAAGCGACTCTCATCGCTGAAGACGACACGTCTCCATTCGTCCCTCCATTCACGCCTGTCGCGACACCACTGGAGGCGGGCTGCACGATGTTGGGGCGTGAGCGGAAGACGGCCTAACGGTGTGCGGGACCGTAGCCCAGCTTCATGGAGACGGTTGCGAATGGTCCTCACCGATACCCCAGGAGCAACAGTGTCCCTAATTTGCTGGGAAGTGGCGGTGCGCAGCTAGCGCCATTCGACGCCCAACACAGCGGTTCCTGGTGTGTCCGCTGTGCCGTGCGTGTGATCATTGCTTGTACAGCCCTCTCGCAGTGTCCGGAGCAAGTATGGTGGGTCTGACACACCGGTGTCAATGTGTTCTTTTTTCCATTTCCAGGAGTGTATAACGCCGCCAATGAGATTGCTGCTAACGTAGAACCTCTTCTCCTCGCGGATCACACTCGCACAGTGATACCTGAGCGCGCGAGGTATTATAACGAGTGTAAAGACCTCCGATTAGTCAGTCTGCATCAGTCTGCATTAGTGTGCATTTGTCTGTACCAGTCTAAAGTTTCAGTCTGCGCCTAATAAGATTACCATATTCCTGTACATAGCCATGAAGATAAATGACTAGACACTTTGTCAAGTATCTGAGATATGTGAGAATAAGATTAACGTACCAAGGCCAAAGGAACTTCAGATTGCCAATTGTAAACAGCATCCAGAATCAAGTTACGTAATATCTATGCTCTGTATTATTTTAATAAATGTGTGTGAAAATTAATCAAGTTCTGTTTAAAGTTGGTCACCGTCAATCTGCTACTCTAAGCGTGCAAGTGGCATTTCTATCGTCTGACCAAACGGCAGAAGATAAACACGCCACGATAAGACCACGAGACATATTGCTGACACTCGCCTACTTCGTTAGAGCGACAAGCCAAATAATCTGATGGTGTGTGTACCGAAGGTCTTACAGTACGCACACCACACTTACTTTTATCAATTCCTAGTAATGTTATGGGGGAAAGGAATGGGGGTGACTTTGAACATAAATGAACCAAGAGTGTAACCTGAGACTGGATGTGTAACATGACACCAGACATGTTATGATCGTTGTCTGAGCTCGAAGCTTCAATGTTGTGGTACTGGCACACTATGGCTGCAAGACATCTATCAAACCCAAACCTTTCAATGGAATAGCCACATGGTGTAGTGTGATTCAACACTCCAAAGCCTCATTTCCAGTTATCCAGCCTCTACTGGCGTCGATATCAAGCGTCAGTCACCCTTAACCACAGAATCCTGTGGTTTGTGAGGAAATCCTGGACCAGTGTACACTACTGTGTTACACTCACTACACGCAGTAATTGTACTAGCTGGGCTGCTGGTAGCATTTTGGAACTCACAAATGATTCCTTCAGCTGATTTCCACTGTTACTTTCGTGGTAGCCTCCACAGTGCTCGACGGCCTCTGTCTGTCAGTACAAGATGACATCTTGGTCTTGGTGAAGCTGTTGCTGTTCCTTAGAGTTTCCTGTTCTCAGTCACAGTCGATTTGGACCGCTTCGGAAGGGTTGAAATGACCCTGATGGATTCGTTACTCAAGTGACACCCAATGATTAGCGCACGGACTCTTCCGGCTGACCTGTTCTTCCGTCGCTGCTTGTCTCCTGATAACACAGCACCCTCTGCCTCTTCTCATACTCGTGGGTTCACCTCTCGTCACGTTTCGTGGTCGATTTCGCACGACACAGAGGTATCCGGATACTTACGATCGGACAGTGTACTTGTTAGTAATACTGGATAATTTTTGTTGCTACAGATGGAAATCGATGTACCCGAGAGGAAAAGTGACTCTTCATAATTAACTGAACAAGAAGGTATTGCAACTCACTATAAAAACTGCAAGCAACCTTGTAAGTAGGGCGACCACAGCTGTGTGTAGTCATCTTGGGTATTAATAACCGCTTCAGCTGTATTTAATCCTTTCTTACCGGATCACTATCGGTATAGTGGCACTGAAAGCCACACCTTCAAGCGAACATATGACTAAAACATTAGAGAGTAAAAGCTCGGAAACTTTCTGTCCCGCATTCGTTGTCCGTCAGAACAAAACACCACTAAAGGCGGGATCAGTCCGGTTTTCCGATCTGCACGGAATTCCAACCAGGGGACGCTGCCGCGTGCTCTGTTATGCCGACGGCAAGCTGTTTACTTTCTGGCATAATTTAAGCGGTGTAGCAGTGAGTGAGTGCCAGTGGATTATATGGGATCAGCTCAGTAAGAGAAGTGGGGACGTGGCAGAACAGTAGGCGTGCCTGCCACCGCGTCGTGAATCACGTTGCCTGCTTTGGTAGACGTCCAGTTATGGTGATGGTGTCAAGCAAGGGTTCACGAACCAGGCGGCAGCAGTGGTGGGCCACACGCACCAACGTTCGCTGCTGGTAGTCCCTCGGTTCGTCTGGGCAATCAGTTGCTCAGCATCTGCGCGTCTTTTCGCCCCTACACATATCCGCAGACGTCTTCCACCCCTGTCATCTATGGCTCGTGTTGCACCTTTGCCTCGGTCCCAGTTTTGGAAAGCGCCATTTTGCCATCCAGGGTATACACATTTATTATAACGTCAGTTGTGGTTTTCCTTTAGCAAGTCGTCGCTATTTTCCGCACCACGCCTGTAGTGCTGCAGCGACGCTTGGCTCTTAGAAATCAAAAGACGCCATCGGCAGAGCGTCCCAAGCCGTTCACCTTGGCGCACCAGACCGAAACTCACGCCATGTCACTTGCGTAACGTCTACACCGCAATGGTTTTAGCGTCTGCGTTAAAAGCTAGCACCGAAAAATCTGCATTCTCGCAACATTTGTGTTCAGTGGTTAATTTGTTTCTTTGGAAGACTTCTAAGGTACGTTATTGGTTTTCTCTTTTAGCGTTCGACAGTGTAAAATCGTAAAATCTTCAGGAAAATAAATACGAGGTATAGGTAAAGAAGGATAATATACAAGAACCAAGAGGAAGCAATAAATATGGAAAATCAAAAGAGAATTCCTCGGATTAAAAGTGACGCCAGACAGGTCTAATGTCTTTCCTTCCAGCAGTTCAGTCTATACACTGAAGAACCAATCACGGCAGTCACAGAAAGGCTCAGAAATGGGATTAAAATTCAGGGTTACAGGCTCCCAATGAAAATGAGGAAAACTTTCACGACCTGTTGAAAGGAATGGACAGTTTAATATGAACTAATTATGGACTAAGAGTAAATCAGAAAAAGACGAATGTATTTCAGAGGATGTGAGATTAGCGATAAACATAATACGAAAACTGGGGACTGCGCAGTACTCGAAGAAAAATAACGCGTGAGTCACTAAGCAAGAAGGAGAGAGGGGGCGATCTAGTATAAGTAAAGAGAGCGTTTCGCCCAAAAATAGATCTATTGGCGTGAAACATAGGCCTTAATTTGAGGAAGAAATTTATGAGAATGTGTATATGGCGGACTGCAGTGTATGGAAAACCGGAAAGGTACAGAAGTGGCGCGTTTGGGATGTAGTGTTACACAAAGACGATAAAAATTAAGTGTCTGATGAGAAATGATGGATAGGATGACAGAAGTTCAAGACAGTCTTCAAGCCAAACAGCCTTTTTGGACCCGAAACACTCATTTGAAACAGAAATGGAGACGTTGAACAAATCCAGATGAGAGACAAAAAGTAACAAGGGAAATTGAAAGTTGAATTTATACTGAAGAGGAAAGAGTAAATATGGAAATTAAAACATATACATATCAACATTTATTCCCATATGAAAGAGGGTATGTTAAAACTGAGTTGGCAAATAGAATGATTGGAACCAACGCGATTAACTAGAGGTTTTGGGATTCGTGGAAGTCCTAAAGCTAAGGTTGAAACAATAATATGGATTGGCGCAGTAAAAGAAAATCTGGAGGAAGCAGGAATAACAAAACTTGATACACCAAAAAGAAAAAAAAACTTAGCAGGAAAGACGACGAAAGCGAAAGAGTGATATGAGCACAGCAGAAAGCTAAAACAGAAATCAGAAAATGTCTTTTGTCGTACGCTGTGTGGTCCAGTAGCGCCTGAACGCGAATAATAATAATAGAAACAATAACAATAAATCCCTCTTCACAAAAATGGTATTTTTCTTTCAATCGCAGAAGCCATCATTGACGCATTGTGAATGAACATGGTGAATTTTAGTGTGACAACAAAAATCCATATCATACAACATTTTTTCACAGTTAACTCTCAATATTTAAAAAACACACTTTTAGCGATGAAATGATACATGTTTCATATATTATGTCAATTAATAATATCGAAATTTCCGTAGTACTGTTTGCGCTCATTAGTATACATCGCAACTACGGTAAGATCTTGTTCCTCATATGCATTGTTCATTTCGAAACAATATAGCCTCACTTTTGTTTTTTTAGCATGTGTGTTTAGTTTCACTAATGGATATAAAATGGCCCTGCCTGTTTTTGTTACATTTGTTGTGAGTCTTTGATTAAAATACATCAGAGGAACATTACGGGCTACGTAGATATACTACCCATTGTTTGCAAATGAACTCGATGATTAAGCGAGCATAATGTATGCTGTGTGTATCTGTAAATGAAAGGTATCAGAATAAAATGTAAAAAGGAAAAAAACACTTAAAAGACTTCAGGTTTATTGGAATGATACAGAGGGACTCAAGAAACGATTGTAGTAACTGTTGCTTTTCTAGCGTTGAAGTAACGGGCTAAACAAAACAGTGAGGTGCCATAATTTTCCGGTTGCCATTCGGCCAACAGCCCCTGTTCCAGATCATCTCAGTCCTCAGTCACCAGACAGTTTTGATGACGTCCCACATATCTGTAGTAACACCAAGTCTGTAGCAGAGGAACTCGTTTACAAAGAGTTTCATTGTACCTAGAATAATTCAGAATCGAAACAGTTTACGCAAACCGAGCAAGATTATTTGGGATAACGAACGTAAAATTGGAACTGCTTGGTTCTAGACTCAAATGAAAGAAGGTTCTGGCAACAAGAATAGAAGACAGTAGACATTTTCTCAATGTTTCAAACAAGAAAGCGAGTCCATGTTTTTGTCAGATATTGCCTTTTTTTTCAGTGGTAGCACTTATGGATCAGTACCTGCTGCCCATTCTGACATACGATAAAAAGAAGACATTCAGTGGTTTGGTAGGACGTGGGATCAACATTTTTCCAGTGTAAAGTGGCCTACAAAAACCTTTTTGAACCCAAAGAGAATGGTGTCTGCACGACTTTCATGGATAAAAGAAGGGACACATTAACTCTTTCGTGGTTTCCGGGACACATTTGAACATTAGGACGTCTGTATCTCATACTGCCTAGTACTACCATCTAACGAGAAGCTTTCTAAACTTGGACCGTACATAGGAGGCTATGAGTGTTCAGGTGGGTGAAGCGTCTTCATAGCTAGCACAGAGCTTCTGTCTCATGAAAACTGAATCAAATCGCCCTCTTCTTCCCGTCAAAAATATTTAAAATAAATAGCTGTGTTTTCTTAAACATCATAGACATTGTCTGGAAACATTACTACGCTTCTCAGTCACTCTGTTGGTTTGTACAGAATTTGTATTCAGTGGAAATGTAGAAAACATTGAGCGGTTCCACATGTCGCCATGGTTGTTCGACTACGCCGCAGAAGTACATATGAGATTCTCTATTTGAAGAAAGACATTAGTGGCTATGTATTTGCTTCAAGACGAACAGAGCACACCTGGGTGCAGTCGTGGATCCGTAGGCAATAGTAAACATGTTTCCATAAAGGCACTTGCCGTCTTGTCTCGCAGTGGGATGAATATTATAATAGGTATGACGATTAATTTTGAAGTAATGAACAGTTTTCTTAATTTTCCGTGCGTCTCGTTTTCATTTGACTGTCCCTTACATTCATACAGGCGATGTACTCTGTGTCCACTGGCTCCTGCTGTAGTCTGTCAACTGAAGCACTTTTCTCTACTGTCTCATTATTCACAATGTTTTCATTCTCTGTTTTCCCTTGACGCGTGTACACATTTCCTCTAGTCTTTCGTAATAGTTAACATTCATCAAATCGTTGTGTACAAAGACAGAACTGATATTGAATGTTGCACGTATTCTTCTGGTCTACATAATCTTAGTGAACCTGCAGTGAAATCACGTCGGTTTCTATGCATCCTACGTACGCTATACTTTTGGCATAATTTTTTTAGCTGACACAAACAGTTCTAGAAACAATATACACTCGACATCATCTGAACAAAGCTTATTCCTCTGACGCTTGGACACCGTCAACAAGATGATATTTCTTTCTTTCTATCTTTGCTTACGCCATAGTCCCGCAGCGACCGCAGGGTCGGCGTGGTTATAACGGATTTGGCAGTGTTAGTTTTTGGGGTGGCCGGGCGTCCTTCCTGCTGCCACCTCGTACCCCCCCCCCCCTCCTCCCATCCCCCCCCCCCCCCAGGAAGGAATCAGTGATCAGTGTACCTCAACTGTCTGCGTCGAGTGTAAATCGTGAAATAGTGCGAATATGTTTCAAATGTCTGCGACGCGTGTAACTCAGGCGGAACGGGGGGACCGGCCCGGTATTCACCTAACAGGATGTGGAAAACCGCCTAAAAACCACATCCACGCTGGCCGGCACACCGGCCCTCGTCGTTAATCCGCCGGATTCGATCCGGGACCGGCGCGCCTACCCGAGTCCAGGAAGCAGCGCGTTAGCGCGCTCGGCTACCCTGGCGGTTTCGTCAACAAGATGCTACATATAGTGACAAGAGAATATGGAGACACGGGTAATGTGTAAAGATAGACTCATCTGGTGTAACAACAGTCTCACACGTCTTCATACGAAACATTTTGCTTCTGTAATGAAACCTATCATAAATATCACATAAACATGTCCTCGATAACATTTCCATTGTAGAATTAAAACGAAATATTTACTTTGTTTCTCCGTTCCACTTTTAGCACTGAAAACCATGGATTGAGGTATATTCTGGTTGCTGTGATCTTCCATCCGAGGGTGCACTTCTATACGCTAGTCTCTTCTGTACAAGCTGCCCCCCCCCCCTCCCCCCAACCCCCAATCACTGCGTAACTTCATCAACCGGCATCAGTTTGAACCAGTTTCCCTCTGACAAGTGGAGGCCACAACTTTGAGATCACGGATTTACTTCAAACTATGTATAGCTTTAGTAGGCCATTAAAACAACATAATGTGCAAGAACTAAGGTGCACTACTTTGGCAATTACGAGGAAAGCGCAAGAGAAGTTTTACGCGTCTGTTGTGTACCTGTTGTATCTGTGCGTAGGTGCCGTACGGTAGAGTTCACGGTGGTTAGGTGTTTGGTGTTCGAGCTTTGTAAGACAAACATTTATGAAGTGACGGTTCGACTCTCGCTCGAACCTTCATTTTTGTAGTACAAGTTGCACCTACACTATTCGTTCTTGCTACATTAGCAACGACTCACCGGTACGCGGGTTAACTGCCAGTTGGTACCTGCCTCTGTGTCTGCAGCTCGAAGCGTCGAGGTGCAAAGCAGTACCGGGTACCTTGCCAAACTACATGTACAAGGGATTTCACAAATCACGACAGGCACACATTTTCAGGAAAACTGACTTCCTTCATTCACTTGTCGATAGTTATAAATATGTTTGCTCTAATAATTTAATTTAGTTAAAATTAGAAAGTAGACAAATAACATGATATTTACTAAAACTTCGTTCAAATACACGTGTATTTTTAATTATATTACGTCTCAAATTAATATAAATTAAATAATATGACAAGTGATGTAGATAAATGTAGATTAAAATGTAGATTAATGTAGATTAAAAGTATGTAAATGTAGATTAAAAATGTAGTTTAAAAGTTAAGTGGGAATCGAACTTTTGCTTCGTATACGTCCGTCTTCCAACGATCCAACACTAACCACTTGACCACCATGACGTTAGAGTTCACGTCGAGCACCTACGCGCAGATACAACAGTTACACAACAGACGCGTGAAACTTCTCTTGCCATTTTCTCTGAACTGCTGGAGTAGTGAGGGTGTCGCACTTTACAACTTCCACATTATGTTGTTTTAATGACCTACTTGAGGTGTAAGAAGTTTGAAATACATCTGTGATCCCAATGTCGTGGGCCTCCCCTTGTGAGATTTTTTAATCCCACCCCCGTCTCCCTCCACACATACACACACACACACACACACACACACACACTCTTCTCGCCGTTGCCAAACAACGCCTTCACTCCTCAGGTTGCGTCCTTTCATCAGATATTTCATTTTAGTCAAGTTGTGTGATAAATTTCTTTTTTCCTCCATTCAGTGCTTCCTCATTAGTTACTCGATATGTTCACCTGATATTCAGCGTTCTCCTGCAGCGCCACATATCAAAGGCTTCTTCTGTACTCTTCTTGTCTGAACTGTTTACCGTTCACGTTTCACTTCTTATAAGGCAACACTCCACATAGGTCTTAACGAGTTTCTCTTTTAGGGAATTGGACTGTGTAAAGGTTAGGAATTTGTACGGGCGCTGATGACCGCGAAGTTGAGCGCCCCACAAACCAGATATCATCATCATCATCTTTTTCGGAAACACTTTCCTTGCCACAGGCAGTCTGAGTTTCACATCCTCGTTCGGCCATCGTCAGTTAGGTTGCAGCCCAAACAGGAAAACTCATCTTCTACTTTAATTGCCTTATTTCCTAATCCAATTCCGTGACCGACGCCTGATTTAGCTCGATTATATTCTATTACCCTTTCTTTATTGACGTTCACCATAAAACCTCTTTTGAAGACACTAGTCATTCCGCCTAATTGCTTCTTTACAGTTCCTGCCCCAGTTACGCTGCCATCGGCAAACGTCAAAGTTTTTATTTCTTCTCCCTGACCTCCAATTCCCTTTCGAGAATTCTCCTTGCCTTCCCTTACTATTTGCTCAACGTACACATTAAATAACACGATGATAAACGAAAACTCAAAATCATTCCTGTGTCAGCCATTGCTTCTCTTTCATGTCTTTCGAGTCTTACAATGACACTGTGGTTTCTCTACAAGTTGTATGAATTTCAACGATTGTATTCCAGCCAACATTGTCAACAGTTATCTCTGAATCTACAAACGCTACGATGGTAGATTTGGCTTTCTTTATGTGGTGTCACCGCCAGACACCATACTTGCTAGGTGGTAGCCTTTAAATCGGCCGCGGTCCGGTAGTATACGTCGGAACCGCGTGTCGCCACTGTCAGTGATTGCAGACCAAGCGCCGCCACACGGCAGGTCTAGAGAGACGTTCTAGCACTCGCCCTAGTTGTACAGCCGACTTTGCTAGCGATGCTACACTGACAAATACGCTCTCATTTGCCGAGACGATAGTTAGCTTAGCCTTCAGCTACGTCGTTTGCTACGACCTAGCAAGGCGCCATTACCAGTTTATATTGAGATTGTTATTAATGTGTCAACAAGAGCGATGTTATCCAATTATGGATTAAAGTTAAGTATTACATCAACTGCGTACTTTATTTGCTACTATTAATTCCCTTAACTGTTCCAGACCTCACGCCAATCTGCGTGAGCTTAAAAGCGTGCATTTCGGCCTCCTCTAGCAACACGGTGTTGGCTCTTCTGCCAACACAGCACTTTAATCTAATTTTCAACGGAAGTCATAGAGTTAGTATGGCCTGGCACGTTCCTACATTTCTCTGCAACATGAATTCACCTTCCCGAGGTCCGATTCTAACGCTATTTCTAATCACCTTTACATAGTTCGTGTCAATTGTTTGCAATTATAACTTGACAAACTGCTAGTTCTGTAATAGCGACCTTTGTGTGCACCTGATTTCTTTGCAATATGAGTTAATAGCTTAGCACCTGCCGCTTCACTTGTGCAGTCTGTATCACCTGCACAGATTTTTCTTTATAGAATGTTTAGGTTAGTCACAAATTGCAGCCCCTTTTAAACTTTTCACACTAATTAACGCCATGGACGTATGGTCTTTCCCGGAGGTACTGCTGACCAAAAAGCGATTTTGGTAGCTAGAATTGAAGGCTTTTGCTAATCTTGCATTTTGCATTCTTGTGGTCATAGTCCCAAAGAAACTTTCAGTCCCTAATACATACTTCTTTATGTCTAACCGAGACGAGAAATGCCACTTTTCATAGATTTAGTTTTAAATTTTTTTAACATATCGAAATATTTTCTTGAGAACTTTGATCCACTATTTCTCCCAATTACGTGTTCTTTTTTCAAAACCAGAAAATCACATATTTTTTTATTAGTAATCGCGAAAACAAACACAAGTTTTCATACTTGTAGCTTTGAAACTACTTCGGTAGTCCTTTACTTATGATTTGTTTTCGAAAAAATTTCACCAAATTTTTCACCCCCACAGAGTTAAATGTCCAAAAATGCTCAAACACACATTTCTTTGTTTGTGACCGACAAACCAAATATCAGTGTTTCGTAGACCTAGCTACAAAATTGCCTAAATAGCGACATATTTTCAGAAAACCACTCATCACCTATTTCAACCCCTTTTAAAGTGGGGTGTGGGAATTTTGAAAAATCCCTTCTTAAATGAACCCTACAGTATAACATAAACACCCTTATTAGTTTCAGATCATCCACTGGATGAGTATAGATTGGGTAATTTGTGGAGCATTTTAAGAACATGTAGTTTTTTCAGGTATATCAATTGTTGTGATGTATCTCCTGAACTGCGTGTCGCACAGTGATATAATTCTGCAGGCACATTCAGTGGTCTATGTGAATTTGCTGGAAATAGTTAATAATAAAGAATCAAGAAATTAAAACGTCATGCTTGATGTTGATGTTATACTACATGAACAATGAAAGTGTGGCCTCGAGTACATTGTGTGTGTGTGTTTGGGGGGAGGGGGGGGGGGAGGGGGGCGAGGGGGGGAGTGATAGCAAGAAAATGTTTTTAAATTATTTGTCAAATTATTGTAAAATAGTGGTTTGGGTAATTTGAGCACGATGAGTTACTCTGTCTCGAGACATGTACACAGTTTGTAACTTTAATACTTGCCTTAGTGTGTTGAAGCCGTGACATAAGATGATAGTTGTTAGTCAGTAGAGAGTGGTAGCATTATAAAATTTTAAATTCCATCAGCAATATAAATATGAAATAGGATAGCCAAAATTTTGTGGGTCCTGGCAGCCATTAGTAGGCAACTTGAAAACCGATTGGATGATAGTTTTAGCTGATTAGTAATATAGACAAGTGACATGTAGTAACCAGAGCACATGAATAATTCCTTATGGGACGTCTTATTTCAATTTCTTGATCCGTTTTGTGTTTCCATAACATTAGTCCAGTGGCCTCTGAGAAGTAAAATTAAAAAGGGTTCCATTATAGTGTAGTCGCCACACTAAAAAGTATGTTTTTTAAGCATGAACAAAAAATCTATTAAAATTCACAAAATCGTAACCATGCATATATCTTTAAAATAATGAGAGTTTTTCGAACAAAAACATAAAAGTTATTCTCTCAGCACAATGTGGTACCAATGTACATGGAAACATCATATGTGTAAAAGGACCAAAAGAGTCTCACGAAAATTCAGTATTACACTGATAATTTTAATGGTTAAAAAAAAGGCTTCACACAATCACCCTTCAAAAATAGTATCTCAGCGACTCTTCCAATAGCTCAAAATTGTAATCTCCATTTTCTAGAAAATTGCTAAATATCCCCCTCAACGCCTGAGGTTTTCTGGACTTCTTACCAAACCACACGTCAGCGCCGGCACGAAAATCTGTCCCTGAAGTAAGCGAACGCTCCAGTGAATTGGGCTGAGACACACCTGCTTGCTCTAGGACAGGTGCAACTCACGCGCAAGGCCGAAAAAAAGTCATACGGAGGCGAGGGGGTTGATGCTTTACCAGACAGGCGCGCCTCCACTGAGGAAACAGTTTATGTAAGTCTGCAGACCCCTCATCATGCGAGATACTGCTAATGAGCGTTTGACACCTCGTATATATGGTAACAGTCAATGTTAAAAACTACGATTGAGTACATTTCACATATTTTTTCCTTTATTCTTTGTAAAACAAAGATCACTTCAAGAAGAATTTTTCGCACTAAAATGAAGAGAGATATTGTTTGAATTCTTCGTATTTTAAGACAAGTGAGCTGGCGCTATTCGGATCAGGGCTGGCCAAACAGCGGTCCGAACGCCACGGCGAGGGGGGAGGAGGGTGAGGGATAGCAGGAGAGGAGCGGAGGGAAGCAAAGCAAAGCGAGGCTGCAGCCGGACGCCGCCAAAGCCAGGCAGGCGGTTTGTCGCACTTTGCCAACACTACCAAATTGTGTTAAATTAGATTTACGTTCTGAATTACGAACGCCTTTGTGTCTATGCACTTGTTCCAAAAATGTCACAGCATTCAATGCTGAATCAGAAATGCTGTCTGAACGCCATTCAATGTCCTAAGTACACAATCGCACTATTACGAGCTAGAAAAACATTCATTGGAACATCGTTACAACAACAGGCAGAAAGACGATATGATTAAGGAAAAATCTGAGTTAAGGGAAAATACGTGATAAAATCTTTTATGTTCGTGTTCACCAATTATTTGATGTCATCATGTCTTTTAATGCAAGCCGAAAATGATGTGCTACCAGACATGATGGACAAGACTGAAGCCTGTAGCAAAATCAGCCACAAGTTCATGACACAGAACGTTTCTTATAACTCACGGCAGCAGTGCCTCCACCAGACATGACTCTCTACGTGTCAGCAATTGAAAAATTTCGTCGTAAGTTTTCAAATCAGATTTCAGGACTTTCCATGTCGAAGACTGATTTCGATTTAGTTTTCAGATCGCTCTCGCTTGTGGCTGCTGATGTACTATCATGCTAAAAAGTATACGAACGACCAGAATTATGATCCACCTGATTTGTATGCAACCAACGTAACGTAGCTATCTAGCGGGACCTCTAATCACTTTGCGGTACAGTCGTTCGACTATACAAAATGGATACCACGAGAAACCGCTAGACAACACTGTTCTTTAAGGCAATCAGTGCGATGTAACATCACACCATGATGCTGCAAAAACTAGAAAAACACGTAATTAGAGATGAGTTAGACCCTAACGCTTGTACAGGTTGCAATGATTTTCAAAAGGGTTACCATCTCAATACAGTCGGAAACAACTAATCGCGGCACATAATCTATGTACCAATCCTTAAACAAAGTAAATGTTTGTATGAACAAGATATTCTGACACAATGTTTGTACTAATAAACGTCCATGACAGTTCAAAGTATTTTTCCTCTGTATAAGGCCGGCCGGGGTGGCCGACCGGTTCTAGGCGCTACAGTCTGGAGCTGCGCAACCGCTACGGTCGCAGGTTCTAATCCTGCCTCGGGCATGGATGTGTGTGATGTCCTTAGGTTAGTTAGGTTTAAGTGGTTCTAAGTTCTAGGGGACTGATGACCTCAGAAGTTAAGTCCCATAGTGCTCAGAGCCATTTGAACGATTTTAACCTCTGTATAAGGTTTCCCCGCACCTGCTAAGTGTCCCAGCACGATTGGTTTTTGTATAAACTGGTAGTTAAAGGAACTAGTTAAATAAAACGCTATAAACAGCGGTAAACGCTCTATAGAATCGGCAATGGGCATTACGTTCCCAGGCCTCATATTTAATGTAAATTTGAGACGTAGAAAATTTTGGTAATGGAGTGGAGTTCGAATTCGGTTCTCTATGAATGGAACGTATCTGGGTTGGTATCCTGGTCCAGTACAAAAATATTTATAATTTCCTTGTAAGCCATAGTGTGTGCATATCGAAGTATCAGCGGAAAATAACTTTCATTTTTAATGTCCCTTCATGAATTATCAACAATAACGATAGCTGCCATTATTTCTGGTCAAATATGTAAGCATCTTACTACTGGTGAGCAAGCAGTTAATAGTTTATACGTGTTTATGGATGGATAAGGGCAGAAAATGAGTGTCTCGTTATTGCATATTGATAAATCTCGCTGCTGATGAATTACATATTTAATATTTGACTTTACTTAGTTACCCACCCTATAACATGCTGGGTACAAAACCCTGTCACAAAATTTTACATCACACCATTGCAATTTTCAACAAGTGCTCACGTGGTTACTTTTGAAGGAAAGTGTATTAAACGTCTTTCGTGGTTAGTTAACAGGGAGATAAGGGTCTTGGTTTAGCACAAAAAATTTCGTCATTTAGTTTCAAGTTCAGGTGTGCTAACTGATAGCTTACAAATCAATCGTTCGACAAATAGTTGAAAGCTACTCATCATTCTAAAAGACAAACAAGACCAACACCGTTAGTTACACGGTTATTTAGCAAGCACGGAAGCTTCAGAGAGAAGCTTAGTCACTGCAACAGAGGGATTTCACATGGCGGTATGCACAGCTGTATAATACCGAGAGCTTACGACTCATGAATAGTCAGCTAATATATGGATTCCTCCTACTTACAGCACGTGGAAACACCATGGGGATAAAATTAGAGAGATTCTTGCGCACACACAGGTTTAGTAGCAATCGTTCTTCCTTCGAAATATTCGAGCCTGGAGTAAACAAATGATATGATAGTGGTTTATATAGTGCCCTGTATCACACACCTTAATGTGGCTTGTTAAATATAGATGTAGATGAAATAATGTGTTATTAGAAGTTTATGAAATGTCTTTGTTGATGTTCGCGTTTTGTAATCAGTATCACGTTGTGGTTTCATTTGTTTTCTGTGTCAGCAGTAGAAATCCTACGTAATAAAAATTATTTTCACGTATTAAATAGCAAAACATATATTGTTTACTCATTCTGTTAACGGTGTCAGGTGATACTACAGAACCTAATGGCTTCTGGAGAATAATTTTTTTTTAGTTTGCAGTTCTTATAAGACATAATAACAAAAATTGCTGCGACAGCTACTTAAAAGGAGGGCCCCGTAAATTACTCCCTCGATATTTATATCTGATGTCCAAGTTGCAATCGGTAGCTAATTGGACTTTATATTTGTTAATTCAGGTCCCCATCAAAGTGGTAGCAACCGGCGCTAGCGCCAACGCCGGCCCTGCAACGTCTGTGTTGCGCGAGCTTGTTCTGTGGTTACAAGCTGAAGAAACCTTTCGCGTTAGCAGGCGTCTCCTGCCTGTCACCAGTCTAATGGAGAATTGGCAACATTGCAGCATACATTTGGCAGCAATGTGGCTTTCGAATTACTTCCTGTACTGGTGCACAGGTTTCCTTCTAAATTCATTCACTAATATCTTGTCAGTCTTATTAAATATCCTGAATGATTCTATCTGAGAGGATGATGTAGAAGGTATAAAATGAATAATTTTGATTCCAGGAAGCTCGTTTCAACAGAAACTGCTGCTGGTTTTGCTATTTACGTCGCTGTTTAGCTGACGAATCTATGTTTGAGGCGACAAGCAGACAAAGTTTGTTGCAGATGGCGTAGGGGTAAAGTGTTTGGACATGAAATTGCAAACTGCGTTTGCTGTCGGTTCAAATACTGGTGGTAACAATACTATGTCCTCCTCTGTAAAATAGAATCTCGAAGGCAGATCACCAATCAGTAAAGAAATCGAATGGAAAACTGTCCACCCCCATTCTCTTGTCCGTGGATGTATAAACACAACATTTACAGCATTGCACACATGTTAATCCCTTTTTTCCTGCTGATGTCAATAATATTGACTTAAGTGTGGCACTGAATGATTTTTTTAACTTTTCCTTGCTAATTCGTAATGATTTGGGGTATTTTGCCTCAAGAAGGCAGACTTTACTGTACAGTTATCATGATAAGTTTTAATCAATTTTTATTACTACATTGCATACTGCAGATGGTCTTTTCGGCAGTTTATTAAACATGACACACAAAAATGAGGGAGATATTAATCAGCAGCAGTGCAACTTCCATATGTGTCACAACAGTCTGAACAAGTCATCTGTAAGGCTTACACTTAACATTTAACGGCAGACATTAACATCCCTGCATTTTGAATAGTGTTTTTCCTCCAAATTTCGCATTTTACAAACACCGTCGCTGAGCGCAAATAAATAAAGAAAAGCAACACGACTTCTGCTCTCAAATAAAGGTTTCAGCAATTAATTTAATTTTAATGTGATTAACGAAGAATTGGAGATTTCCGACATCAAATCGAAAAACATTCCCTATTCATGGAAGGAACTACATAATTACAATATTTGGGCAGATGGCTCTAAAAATGATCAGAGAACATATACCTTTCCTTCAATCACATGTGTAATAGCAGCATAATGAAGATAGTCATGACAGCAATCATCGAATTATCTGGTATCACGCTGCAGTTATATTTCTCGAACTAAAACATTAGCTGTCCTAGAAAAATTTCATATTGGCATCAAATCGGAGCTATGAAGACTAGACTGCTCCTTTATCACGCAGTCATGAGATTAGAATAATACCCGCATTAGAAACTAGCAGATAATTATCCAGTTAATCGAGAGAGCCGGATTTTTTTCGCAGCGCCCAGGCCCATCGTCCGACACAACAGCACAATCAGGACGCTGCTGTCAGTTGCAGTGGCCTGTTGGGCTGATTGTAGTTTGATAATTGCGAGGTATAGGTGCGATTCTCACTCATGGCGTCCATTTTTAACATTCACCAAAAGATCTAATTCACCTATGGTAACGCCAATTCCAGAATGTTAGGTCGCACATTGGCTCAGAATCCGCATTAAATACAATATCCCTTCACTACCAACAGACTCAGCGCCTTTTAAATGGCGCCATAACAAAGGAGGCAGCCGCCGAAGGAACAAACTCTGTCGCCACTAAACTAGCACTAAAAAGTTTATTTCATTTAATTTAGGAATGATTATTTCGTTCACAGTGCTCATATTTAATTTGAACTTGAGACGTTGTAATTTTTGGTCCTCGACTGGAATTCGAATTCGGATCTCTAGGAATGGAACGTATCTGGGTTGCAATCCTGGTCCAGCACAAACATATTCACAATTTCATTTTACGCCCTAGCATGTGGACATTGACCGACACCAAAAAATACGAGGGCTATTCGGAAAGTAAGGTCCGATCGGTCGCGAAATGGAAACGACTATGACAATCCGATAAAGCTTTGCACAGATGTGTTGGGTAGTGTCTCTAGTATAACCCCAGTTACCATCACGTCGCTCTTCCCATTTCTGAGCTCGCAGTGAGTGCGTAAAGATGTCTAGAAAATAGTGTCTGCCGCCAAGTACGAGGGCCTGGTGAGAAATTTCGCCTGAAGCTATGCAGCTAACATTACATAACTGTCGTGCTGTTTCTTCTTCAAGACCATTCTCCGCCGCATTCTGCAGGGGCAATGAAGATGCTCCTGCATCGTTTTCAATTGGAAATGTTTGACTACCCACAATACAGCCCGTAATTGTCTTCCTCTGAGTTTCATCTCTGCTCACATGAACCGCTGGCTATGAAGACAACATTTTGGCACAAGACAACGAGCCGTAGGCCAGCGTAGAGAATTGGCGGAAAGCACTGGCGGCTGCCTTCTATAGCGAGGGTATTGGAAAGTTGGTACAACGCTACGATACACGTCTAAGTCGGATCGGCGACTATGGAGATAAGTAGCTGCAAGGTGTATCTAACTGTTGCAAATAAAACATTTTAGATTTTTACCGTGGTTTCCATTTCCCGACCTATCGGACCTTACTTTCCGAATAGCCCTCGTAATTTCTATATTTAATGTCTGTTCATGAATAGTCAGCAATAACGATAGGTACCGCTATTTCTAGTGAAACATGCGAGCATCTCACTACAGGTGAGCAAGCAGTTGATACTTAACGTCTATTTATGGATGGGAAACAGCGACAAATGGTTCAAATGGCTCTGAGCACTATGGGACTCAACTGCTGAGGTCATTAGTCCCCTAGAACTTAGAACTAGTTAAACCTAACTAACCTAAGGACATCACAAACATCCATGCCCGAGGCAGGATTCGAACCTGCGACCGTAGCGGTCTTGCGGTTCCAGACTGCAGCGCCTTTAACCGCACGGCCACTTCGGCCGGCGAAACAGCGACAGTACGCCCCGGTTTCGATTGCCGGGAAAGCAAAACAAATTGTACCCTCATCTCACATTGATACAGCTCGCTGCTGGTAAATAAATTCGATTTCTAACATCTGATTTTACTTAGTTAACAATCCGATAACATGCTCGGTAGAAAATCCCGTCACAACATTTTAAATCATAGCATTCCAATTTTCAGCACGTGCATACTTGGTTACTTGTGAAGGTGAGTATATTAAACGTTTTGCCTGATTAGTTAACAAGGCGATAATGGTTTTGATGTAGCAGAAATAATTTCGTCATTTCGTTTCAAGTTCAGATGTGTTAACTAATACCGGTGAAAACCTTTACATTTCACGCCTCTTTACGGTTAGGCAGCGTTGATGATCGTTGCCTTGATCAAGTTCCGGGCAGATGCGAAAGTGTATTTTATTTAGTAGTGGCTACGTCTGTTGGGTTTCTGTCCATATCCAGAACAAAAAATTTCGTCAGGTCATTTATAGTTAAAACATGTGGGCAAATAATTCCTCATGAATAATTAATACACTGATGTTACTGATTATACTCGATTAATATTGCGGTTTCTACAGAGCGTTTACAGCTGTTTATCGCGTTTTCTTTAACTAGTTCCGTTAACGACCAGTTTATGTAAAAACCAACAGTCACTGGGACATTTAGCAGGTGCGGGAAAACCTTGTACAGAGGAAAAATACTTTGAACTGTCATAGACATTTATTACTCCAAACAGTGTCTCAGAATATCTTGTTCATGCAAACATTTACTTTGTTTAAGGATTGCTACATAGTTTATGTGCCATAGTTAGTTGTTTCACATTGTAATGAGATGGTAACGCTTTTGGAAATCATTGTAACCTGTACATACGTTAGGGACTAACTCATCTCTGATTACGTGTTTTTCTAGTTTTTGCAGTATCATGTTGTGATGTTACATCGCACTGATTGCCTTAAAGAACAGTGTTGTCTAGTGGTCTCTTGTGGTATCCATTTTGTATAGTCGAACGACTGTACCGCAAAGCGATTAGAGGACCCGCTAGACAGCTACGTTATGTTGGTTGCATGCAAATCAGGCGGATCACAATTCTGGTCGTTCGGATACTTTTGCGCATGACAGTACCTCCTCATTACCTCCGACTTGAGCTGACAGACGTGTAGATTACCACCCAGCTCAATGCCCTGTTAATTCAATCCAGGAATTTACAAGAACCTTATAAAATGTTGCGCCAAGAGCCATATCCTCGACTGCAAGGACAAGTCAATGTGTGCAAACGGTTTTCTTCTGTTCTGAAATAGAGAAAGTCCCCACAACGTTTGAGTTTAACTGATTTTAATCTGCGAACCATAGTTCAAGATATGTTATATACTAGCTTTGCGACCCCTGCTTCGTTCATGTAATCTGTATGGTCTGCACAGATTTTTTTGCTAGTTTTTCTTTAATCAAATTTTTATGTTGTTCGCACATTACAACACCTTATAAACTTTTAACGCTAGTTAAGGCCATAGAAACATGGACTCTCCGCATGTATCTCTGACCAAAACGCGATTCTGGCAGCTGGTGTCCGAGGTTTTTGTTCATGATGCCTTTTGCATTTCTTTATATCCAACCGAGAAGTGAAATTTAAATTTTCATAGATTTAGCTTGTAATATATTTTAATATAATGAAAATTACCTCCCTAGTTCATCCCCTAAAAGATTGAATTTCCAAAAACATTTGTAACAAAGAAACCAAACACTAATTTTCATAGATTTAGCTTTAAAACAGCTTTCACAATGAAATATTCATATATTTTCTGCAATCTATTTCGTTCCATTACTGGTGCGTTTGCAAAAATAGTGACATGTGTATTTTGTTACAAATTTTCATATATGTAACTTCAAAAATGGTTGCATAATAAAGTGATTCCACAAAGAATTTCATCCCCTATTTCACCCCCATACAGATTGAATTTGAAGACAAAGCATATTTTTCTTTTTACTTGTGACTGAGAAGTCAAATACCAGTTTGCATTGATGTTACTTGAAAATACTTTAATAACTCCTTAATAATGATTTATTTGCTAAAATACTTTCACCCACGATTTCACACCCATAGAGGTTAAGTTTCCCAAAACGGTCCAACAGGTTCTTTTTTTTTTAATTTATGATCGAGAAAACAAATAGGAACTATCGTAAGTATGGATACAAAATTCCCTTAATACCGATATGTTTTCAAAAAAACATTTCATCGCCTATTTCACCCTCTTAGAGGTGGAATTTCGAATAATTCCTGTCTAAACGATACAAACGGAATAAGGTCCACACGCACTTGAGATCTCAAATTTCCATCCTTAGCCATTTGGGCTGCACGATGATCAGTCAGTCAGGCCGGACACTTGGTTCCATTTACAGATATTACGTCCTTCTCAGTCTGAGGGGGCTTCGCTCGTCTGATATACCTTGCATACGAGGTTCTTTCGTCAGTGCTGGCTCTCCCAAAGACCACAATAATTCCGAGGATACGTCGTCTGTTTCCCTTATTTCGACGTGTATTCCGAGAACTGTGGGAGTACCGTGGTGCTTCTGCGTTGGTCTTGAGGCCGCCAACTGCGCTCGGGCTCCTTGTAGGCGTGCTCTGGCCGCGGCTGTTCCGCCTCGCCTCCGCCGCGTTGTGTCAGCCGAGGAGGAACTTTGGCTCGCGAAGGTCCAGCCAGCTCTCCAGACCGGTTTGTCCAGTCGGCGGTCCGCAATAACAAATTAAGGAAAGGAGGTTTTCCAGCCGGCCGGTGTAGGTGCCGGGACGGAAGGCAGCTGCTTCGTTGCGGGTTCCTCCTACAGGGTGACTTGCACGACTGTCTAGGCAGCCAGTTTTCTTGCATCTAAATTAAGCCGTGTCTACTGCAAACCTATTGTAAATAGTGACAACGGCTTGGAAAGCGTCACAAGTGCCGAAGGGTCAGTGCTTTCGTTCCGGTCATTACTTGCGTACTGCTGCCATAATTACTGAGGTGCAGTGTTTCTACTCAGGGACCATATACATTGAAAGCATCGATTATGGCTGTAAATCAGTTGAAATCGATTTGCAAAAGTAAATAAGGAAAACATGATTTTGCGACTAGTTGCTGCTTATTTGGTAACACACGAAAAGAACAGTGTAAGCAACGGCACTCAGACGCCTCCAGGAGCAGGGCGGGGGGGAGGGGGGGGGGGGGCTGGGACTGCCCTCGAAACATTAACGTTCATTTGATCCGTCGGTAACACCACCAAGAGACAGTCACGGACCGACCGACCAAACGACTTGCTAGCCACCAATCGGTACATGAAAACTCGAAGACCAAACTGTTATGGACGTGATTAGCCACAATAAAATATGTATTAAGCTGTCAAAACTACACACCGTGTTGGGCAGCGACGACAGGTGAGGAAAGGACAGTGCCTGAAATTACGTCAGTGGCCAGGGCAGGTAACCGAGACACTAACGGCCACAAGGCAGAAAATTCCGCTGGTACACTTGAATTGTAGTGAACCAATATAGTTAATTCCACCGCATGGCGGCTAAATTTCAGCAATACAAACACTCGGTGTTGCTCACAGAAAAACCTCCCCAACAGCGAACCACCGAAACGAACCACACAACAAGAATGGACTTGGTTTGGGTAGCTGAAACCACTACTCATATTTGATGTCCTGGGTTGGTGAACCACGAAGCTCGTAGCGATAGGACAGCTCCACACACGCTCCGACACTGCGCAGGGACCGCCAGCGGACCCAGCCGACTGCGCCGCCCGGAGATATCCTCCCTGGTCCGCACCAACCAACCGACTGCAGCAAAATGCCGACAACATCTAAAATAGTCGTCAGTGGAAATAACGCCAACTACACACACAACCTGACAAACACTTGCTCGAAGTCCTGAACGATACTCAACAGTAACTAAGCACGCACGAAGACAAGTCGGGAGTCGATGCACACACACACAGCCGACTCATGAACGATCGGCGAGCCAAAACGCGTCTTCCTGTAGGACGAGCGACCGACGATCCACCAAGACCGCGGCCCGGTTCAAGTGGTGCGTGGCGGCGATGGTCGGGCGAGCCACGTCGACGCAGACCTCACTGCTGCTCCAACCCGACTGCACCAGTGCCGCATTGCAACTCCCCGACTGTCAGGTCCGGACTGCCCCCCAGACGCGTTCCAACTGACAGGTAGCCCGAACTCGCGACGCGACCTCCCTTACGACATACAACGACCTGGAAGTAATAGCAGTCGAGAAAAGATACTACGAGAGGGGATATACCGATACGCACTGCTAGCGCCGCTCACAGTCAGGCAAAGCAACACCACGACATAGACACAAATTTGAATACAGCGAACAGACACGTCTCTCACCGAACAGTCAGTTCATAATTTTGTGAAAAAAAAATGCGGCAGCAGGGTGGTTTGAACAGGGATCTCCGACTTTGCAATCCACCACCGTGACCACATATCCATGACGCCGTGGTTGTTCCAGCTCTCTGGATGTTGCACATCGTGAGTTTGGACCGTTCACAGTTTCTATTTTGCTTCTTTTTTTCACAGTTCAGTACACCTGACTATATTCATGCTTGATCTGTGTGCAGATTTTTACTGGCTACCCGCTGCCCCATCTTATATACAGGTAGGTCCATTGATAGTGACCGGGCCAAATATCTCACGAAATAAGCATCAAACGAAAAAACTACAAAGAACGAAACTCGTCTAGTTTGAAGGGGGAAACCAGATGGCGATATGGTTGGCCCGCTAGATGGCGCTGCCATAGGTCAAACGGATATCAACTGCGTTGTTTTAAATAGGAACCCTCATTTCTTATTCCATATTCGTGTAGTACGTAAATAATATCAATGTTTATTTGGACCACGTTTTTCGCTTTGTGACAGATGGCGCTGTAACATTCACAAACGTATAACTACGTGGTATCACGTAACATTCCGCCACTACGGACGGTATTTGACCCGAGTTAAAATGAACCGTTTACCAATTCCGGAAAAGGTCAATATCGTGTTGATGTGTGGCTATTGTGATCATAATGCCCAATGGGCGTGTGCTATGTATGCTGCTCGGTATCCTGGACGACATCATCCAAATGTCCGGACCGTTCGCCGAATAGTTACGTTATTTAAGGAAACAGGAAGCGTTCATCCACATGTGTAACGTCAACCACGACCTGCAACAAATGCTGATGCCCAAGTTGGTGTTTTAGCTGCTTTCGCGGCTAATCCGCGCATGAATAGCAGACAAATTGCGCGAAAATCGGGAATCTCAAAAACGTCGGTTTGAGAATGGTACATCAACAACGATTGCACCCGTACTATATTTCTATGCACCAGGAATTGCATGGCGACGACTTTGAACGTCATGTACCGTTCTGCCACTGAACACAAGAGAAGTTACGGGACGGTGACAGATTTTTTGCACGCGTTCTGTTTAGCGACGAAGCGTCATTCACCAACAGCGGTAACGTAAACCGACATAATATGCACTACTGGGCAACGGAAAATACACGATGGCTGCGACAAGTGGAA
This sequence comes from Schistocerca americana, assembly GCF_021461395.2. Taxonomy (NCBI): domain Eukaryota; kingdom Metazoa; phylum Arthropoda; class Insecta; order Orthoptera; family Acrididae; genus Schistocerca; species Schistocerca americana. The sequence goes on from NC_060126.1 coordinate 44,897,449, forward strand.
CATCAGCGACCGTGGCGGGTTAATGTATGGTGCGGCATTAAGGGAGGAAGGATAGTTGGCCCCCCATTTTATCGATGGCAATCTATATGGTGCAATGTATGCTGATTTTCTACCTAATGTTCCACCGATACTACTACAAGATGTTTCACTGCATCGCAGAATGGCGATGTACTTCCAACATGACGGATGTCCGGCACATAGCTCGCGTACGGTTTAAACGGTACTCAACAGCATATTTCATGACAGGTGGATTGGTCGTCGAAGCACCATACCATGTCCCGCACGTTCACCGGATCTGACGTCCCCGGATTTCTTTCTGTGGGGAAAGTTGAAGGATATTTGCTATCGTGATCCACTGACAACCCCTGCGAACATTACGGAAGGCGAACTACTCGCTCTTGAGAGGAATGTCGTTACACGTATTGCCAAATGCAGTGAGGTTGACGGACATCATTTTGAACATTTATTGCATTAATATGGTATTTACAGGTAATCACTCTGTAACAGCATGCGATCTCAGAAATGATAAGTTCACAAAGATACATTGGAACAACCGAAATAATATGTTCAAACGTACCTACGTTCTGTATTTTAATTTAAAAAACCAACCTGTTACCAACTGTTCGTCTAAAATTGTGAGCCATATGTTTGTGACTATTACAGCGCTTTGTGATAAAAGCGAAAAAATGGGTCCAACTAAAACATTCATAATTCTTTACATCCTACACGAATATGTAATAAAAAATGGGGGTTCCTATTTCAAAAAACGCAGTTGATATCCATTTGACCTATGGCAGCGCCATCTAGCGGGTTAACCATAGCCCCATCTGGTTTCCCCCTTCAAGCTAGACAAGTTTCGTTCTTTGTAGTTTTTCGTTTGACGCTTATTTCGTGAGATATTTGGCCCAGTCATGATACATGGTGAACCGTGAATTTACTTTCAAAACTTTTTCTTAAGAATTTACTTTGTTTACTAGCGATTCGTCAAGAACATTAATGCATTTAATCACACTATGTGAGCGTGGAAGTAGTTGCCAGTGGGCAACTGATGAAAACAAATAAAATTTCTTTCAACAAATGGAAATTATTCCCGAAAGCCTTTTTTTAGAATCAGATTTAAAATTATAATCAAAAAGCACCCTCTAAATATCAAGTTACAATTTATTCAGAGGCAGAAAGAACAAATTTTTTACAGTATGAGCTTTCGGGCTGAGAATCTTGCCGCTCCCTTTTGCCACGGCCGTAGTCACGACCGCCCACAACAGCCTCTGAAAGACTACACTGGTGCAAATCTGCAACACACCAGATTACTTTAAACTAAAAATATTTTAACAACTCACACAAGCACATAAAATATGCACCCAGTAGGAGCGACAGTAATGGTACAAAACACTAACATTAAAAGATTAACTTGCCACCGAAGGTGGAAGGGTGGCAACTTTAAATACTAAAATAACCATTTAAATGAAAATCCATGAAATGCAGTCTTACATAAAATATACAAGGTTAGCCAAAAATGCTCTACCCCACATATCCCACCTCTCAAGATGACAGGCAAGATAAAAACATATTTCAGGAATTCGGCCGTTACACTTCAACAATAAATTCGTTAACACCGAATCTGACAACATGACAGAGGCAGCTGGTGACGTACGGCAGACCGACAGACAGACAGACAGACACTAACTACCTAACAAATGCGGACGAGAGACAGACGAGCAAGCAATGAAACAACATATCACGAATCACTTAACTTCTAATAAACTGCGATGCCTGGCGAAGACCTGGCGCAGCACCCCCATATCGCTCTCCCGAACCGTCCGCTGCCAGCCGCTTCAACGGACGCAGGAAGGCGCGCCAATCTCCCGTCTCACGGCCTCGCAGCTCGCACCGGCCAGACTGATGTCGTGGGTTGACTCCTGTTGCTGTCGTGTCGGTCACGAAGCCACTACCCCTCGCTATACGCCGCGGCCCACTGGACTGACGTGGCGACATCACATGCGCCGACCCTCAAAGCGGACAAGTCATCTTGTGTCCCAGTTCGCGACCGACCGAGCGATCTATCCAACTGCCAATGACCATTTCCTGAACAAACTCGAGCAGACTGGCGGCCTAACATGTACTAGCACTCCGGACGACAGACAGACACTGACTGCCCCACACTGACCCGGCTGACCAACTGACCAGACTCGCCGCCTGGCGAGCTCATAGCGCCCCTTAAATGCACGTGAACAGGCTACCTTTCCACGCCATGCTCTCCGCCTCGCCTATCGCATCCGTCTCCCCTCCCCCACGCGGATCCTGTATGATCTCATCCCCTTCCCCCACCTCCTCCTTTTCCTTGAAAGGATACGGATCCTGTACACCTCCCGTAAACTCGATCCTCCTCACTGGGTCGTCTCCCCAATCCTCTCCCATCCCCGCCCACTGCCGCGCCTGTATTCCCACGTCCCGCCCGGTCTCCATCTCTCCACCCTCCTTACTCTCTCCCAAGGTGGCTTCCGCCAGCTCCCCCTCCCTGATGATGTCCTCCTCCCCTCCATCTACCCCTCCTATCAACTTTGACCCTGCCCCACCACCCACTTCCGGTGTCCTTTCCTTTAGGCACCCTCCCTCCCTCCCTTCTCTTCCCTTCCCTCCCCTTCTCTTTCCTTTTCCCCCGTCCCCTCCCTCCACCACTCTTCCCCCCGGGCTTCCCCTCCCCCTTCCTCCCTCCCCCCTTTCTCACCTACCCGTGGCATCTCTGCTCTCCCCTCTCCCTCTCCCACTCCCCTTCCTCCTCCTCCTCCTCTCTTGGCAGGTCCCCGGACTCGCACACGCATAGTGAACATTCGCGCGCCGGAGATCATCGCCATCAGTGTCTAGTGTGTGCCGTCGTGTTTAGTGTTCAGTGTTCCCCGTCACACTCCCTCGTTCACCAGTGCCATCGTCATCTTCAGTGTTTGTGCGTCGTCTCATCAGTTAGCAGTGTGGATTATCGACAAGTGTGAACGGCTCCGTGTTTGTCTCTATGTGTCTCCTGTTTTATTGCCCACATTCTGTAACTTATGTGTCTTCTCCTGTTTTTTCTGCTTGTATATTCTATGGCTGAAGAGCAGCGTAGTGTGCTGCTGACAGCCTGCCTGTTGTACAGGCTTTAAAATAACAATAAAGTAAAAAAAAAAAAAGCTACCTTTCCCCCTTTCACTCCAGAGGAAGACACCAAAGCTGGGACTGCCACAGCGGCGCCACCGCCAGAAACGGAGGGCGACTGCTTCACACTACGCGCTGCGGCGCGCCCTTCCAAACAGCAATTTCCTTTCCACGCCTCAAATGGACCACCCCTAATTTAAAATGCTGTCACTGTCTACTGGTGAAAAGGTATAATTTTACGTCGAGATTTTAATACCACAAGTCGAGTTTTTAAAGTCGGAAACTGCGTGTAGGTTTGAGGTGGTCTAGCTGGTGGCGTGCAGACTGTCCTCAGTTTATTCGTCCAGCATTTGAGCACTCTGTGACTTCCACCACAATTTAAATATAATTTCATATCCTTTCTACGATTTCTGTCGCGTTAAATGTGTGTATTTAACACATTAACTTATTTTTAACATTAACTTGATGTAGAAACTATTTTGCGCATGGGAATTCGATTCTTTAACGTGGGACATGTCAGGTAGAACACCGTTACATTTAAGCTAGTGTTACTTTTACCATTTGAGGGATAACTGAATCAAATTTTGCACATGTTGTCATTAGGGTATTGGTTATAACACAGTATTTTTTTTTTTTTTTTCAATTTATTTTGGCAAATGATTTGGTCAGGACTTTGCTGAGGAACATTTTCTCAAAGATTACTTTACTTCTCTCTTTGAAAACGTGATAGGTTATTCTTAGTAATTAGACAAATAAATGTGTGTCTAGTTTTTAGTAATTCTTAGAACTGTTACAACAATTTTTTTAATTAGTGTATGACACGTAGAATTTTATATTTCACAACAAGTAAAAGACATTTGACGGTAATGCACTTTAAAAACTTTTGTGCCGCAGGAAATTGTGTTACAGTATGTACAATGTCTGTCGCAAATTTTCCTTTTTTACCTGCAATGATACAGCAGAAAACGTTACTTGTAGACTAAAAAATAAAAGCTGCGAGAAATGCTGAGAGAAAAGGATTTTATTAGCATTTATGCTAGAAAGAAGTACCTTAATGTTGGCCATAACGATGTATTTCTGGTCTTCTGGTCTTCATGCAGCTCTTTTCTTCTGGTCTGACCCTTCTTGCGTCCGGTTTCGGCAATATCCTCCACTGGTATTTCAGAACTAGCAATCATCATTCTTCTTCAGTAGGTTTTCAGCGAAGCAACCTGCATCAAATCCTAGTCTCATAAGGGTTCTGATTTTTTCACTTACCATCACTTAGCACTAGACAAATATCATACGAGGAAATTTTAACAATAATAGACCAGTAAATTGTTGCCTTTGGAGTCTGTTCTAAACGAAGTTATTATAGCTTTCGTTCGGGTTTTGTGTTTCATAGTGTGTGGATTTCTGTAATAAATCGTAATTAATCGGATCGTAAATCAGCTCACAGTCCTCTATAGTCTACAGATGTATTTTCTGATGGCAGGAAACAATAAAATATCGCAAATAAAGGGAGAGCCGTGTAGCAAAGTACTCGTAGCACTGTGGACTGGTTGAAATAAGGTGGCTTTAACATCATTTGTTGCACGAATTAAACTCTGAAAACTGGATACAATATTTCTGACTTGGTACAGAACTGTCTGTTGGCTAAAAAGCTTTTGAACATTGAGCCGTGGTAAAAATTGCTGCTTTGAAGAGAGCGCCGCAGCGCGTAGTGTGAAGCAGTCGCCCTCCGTTTCTGGCGGGGGCGCCGCTGTGGCAATCGCAGCTTTGGTGACTCCCTCTGGTGGGAAAGGGGAAAGGTTGCCTGTTCACGTGCATTTAAGGGGCGCTATGAGCTCGCCAAGAGTCAGTCTGAGTCAGTCTCTCGTCCCCAGCTGGCTAGTCTGTCTCTCGTCCGCATTTGTTAGGCAGTTAGTGTGGTGTCACCGCCAGACACCACACTTGCTAGGTGGTAGCCTTTAAATCGGGCGCGGTCCATTAGTATACGTCGGACCCGCGTGTCGCCACTGTCAGTGATAGCAGACCGAGCGCCACCACACGGCAGGTCTAGAGAGACTTCCTAGCACTCGCCCCAGTTGTACAGCCGACTTTGCTAGCGAAGCTACACTGACCGATACGCTCTCATTTGCCGAGACGATAGTTAGCATAGCCTTCAGCTACGTCATTTGCTACGACCTAGCAAGGCGCCGTATTCAATTGATAGTTATTATGTGAAGCATGTATCATCAAGAGAGATGTTCTACAATTGTGGATTAAAGTTAAGTATTACATCATCTACGTACTTTATTTGCAATTCTCAAGATATTGTCCTGTTCCAGACCTCACGCCAGTCAGCGTGTAATTAAACGCGTGCATTTCGGCCTCCTCTAGAAAAACAGTGTTGGCTCTTCTGCCAACACTACAGTTAGTGTCTGTCTGTCGTTCGGAGCGCTAGTATCTCTGTCGTTCGGATCAACCTTTAAAGCCGGCAAAATGAGAGTCTTTCCACTCCGCCGGTCGGGGCTTAGTTCCTGCATCTCACTCTGCGTGTTGGGTTGCCAGTCTGCTCGAGTTGCTCATGCAATGGTCTTTGGCGGTTGGATCGATCGCCTGGTCGGCCACGCACTGAGACACAAGATGGCTTGTCCGTCTTTAGCGTCGGCGCATGTGAGTCCAGTGGGCCGCGGCCGCGGCGTATAGCGAGGGGTAGTGACTTCGCGGTCGACACGAGAGCAACAGGAGCCACCCTACGACATCGGTGTGGCCGGTGCGAGCTGCGACGCCGTGAGACGGGAGTTCGGCGCGCCTTCCTGCGTCCGTTCAAGAGGCTGGCAGCGGACGGTTCGGAAGAGCGATTTGGGGGTGCTGCGTCAGGTCTTCTCGAGATATCGCAGTTTATTAGAAGTTAAGTGATAGGCGATATGTTGTTTGATTTACTCTTGTTAAATTCTACTTGTTTTCTTGGTGAGGTCACCAGCCGTTTTGCTTTGGGGTCGTCCTACCATTCTTCTTCGTTTGCCCACCCGCGGGAAGGTGGTTGTTTATAAATTTGGTGGTCCGTTTTTCCCTTGTGGAGTAGGGGCGGGTTAGAACAACCAGCGGATCGGGTTGTTCGGTAATCTCCCTATCAATCTACCGTAAGTTAGTAGCTGCCTCTGTCATGTTTGTCTGGTTTGGTGTGTTAACGAATTTATTGCTTGGAGTGTAAAGGCCTAATACCTGCAATATGTTTTGGTCTTTGTAAACTTTGATATTATTGCCTATGATCTTGAGAGGCGGTATCTGTGTACTGTAGAGCATCTTAACTATTGTTTTTCCAACCTTGTAGAATTATATATAAGATTGCATTTCATGGGCTTTTATTTAAATGATTATTTTAGTATATAAAGTTGCTACACTTTCACCGTAAGACTTTTGTTAGAAGTTAAAATCAAGTTGCACCTTCGGTGGCAAGGTCAATATTTTAATTGTTAGTGTTTTTTACCATTTCCACCCCTCCTACGGGGGGGGGGGGGGGTGCATAATTTGTGTGCTTGTGTAAATTGTTAAAACTCTTAGTTTAAAGTAATCTGGGTTGTTGCATATTTGCACCAGTGTAGTCTTTCAGAGATTGTTGTGAGCGGTCGTAACTACGGCCGTGTCAAAAGCGAGCGGCAAGGTTCTCTGCCCGAAAGCTCATACAGTCAAAACTTGTTTCTTTCTGCCTCTGAATAAATTGTAACTTTGATATTTAGAGGGTGCTTTCTGATTATAATTTTCTGTTCCTTTTAAAGAATGCTTTTAGGCACTATCAATGTGAATAAAATTCCCATTTGTTAAAAGGAATTTGGTACTGATTTCATCAGTTACTCCCTGGCAACTACTTCCATGCTTACATAGTGTGATTAAATGTGTTAATATTCATGATGAATAGCTAGTAAATAAAATAAATTCTTAAGAACATTCTTTGAAAATAAATCACGGTTCAAAATATTTCGCAAATTTTTCATACATTTCCTCTTAAAGAACCGCCGTTGGGACGCTTACTGGCGTAGCCTAAACCGCTGAAGCGCGCACTGCTGAGTTAGCGGCTGGTCCTGTCGCTGACAGGTGGACACCTCCACGGCCAGCAAGCTGTCTGCCACCCGGCCAACTTCCTGGCGTCCCGAGTGGACCGCTTGGCATGCCTCCAGCTGGAGGCTCCAGGTTTTCCAGTTCCAGGCTCCCTTGACCCTGCAGCAAAGGAAGCGCGCCCGAGCGAAAATGTGGCTCCGGTCACGCTTGGCCGGTCTCGACGCCTCACCTGTTGCCTGTCACTGCTTGGCAATCGCGCACCTTTTTATCGTCAGCTGTTACACAATGCGGCTGTTTCTAATGAACCTGTTCCCGACTTGCCTTTGCTGGAGTCCGTAAACATTCGTATGGTAATTTATACGAAAGGAATGACGCATATAGTGCCGTACCTATTGCAGGACACGTCGATGATTTAGCTCCTAAATTTCCCTTTCAGCGTTATCTCACTACATGGTAACAATTTATAGAACCTGTACTCTTGCGTGTGGAAAATACTTTGCTGCACTGGTCGTTTCTCTCCGCCTCCACACAATATTAACTCATGTTTATTATAGAAGTTTCAGCCTCAACATTATTTTATTTCAGTTGTATAACCAATGGAGGATATTTATCTACGAATATATTAGTCGACGGCGATATTATCGCACTTGGGAGTGAGGTTGCGTTTCATGAAGATACGCCGAACAACTACTTTATGGTGTATTTGCAATGTCTTGAAAGCATTCCCATCACTGCACTTGTTTACAGTAACGTCCCTTCATGTTTCCAGTAACGGCCACTGAAGGCCAAGAGCAGAAACGTCGTGGTCGTGTAGCAGCATTCACGAAAGTTGTATCTCGAGAATTATGCAGTCCAGAAATAAGCGGTAAAGGCCAGATTGAGATGAATTTTGAAAAACAATGGTCAAACGTTTCGTGAAATTGTTTGAAAGTAAGAAATATAATACTCACGTCAAAAAAAGTTTTGCATCACCCCGGTTCCCAGAACTCCTGTAGATAGACGTTGACTGTGGATTATCACAGACACAGTTCCTTTGTTTCTTGAAAGATGTCACTAAACTCTCCCAAAGATGTAAACAACCATGCATGAGCAGCGCATATTAGACGGAGGATGTCCCACAGCCGATCACTTCCACGCATTCCACCAGGAAGGAAGTACATGGCTCGTGTTGTCTGTAGTTCAACCATGCCTAGACGGCCAATACCGCGGTTCGATCGCGTCCGCATTGTTACTTTGTGCCAGGAAAGGCTCTTAACAAAGGAAGTGTCCAGCGATGTTGGTCGGACATGGAGGAGATATAGAGAAACAGGAACTGTCGATGACGTGCCTCGCTCAGGCCGCCCAAGGTCTACTGCTGCAGTGGATCAACGCTACCTACGGATTATGGCGCGGAAGAAACCTGACAGCAACGCCACCGTGTTGAATATTGCATTACGTGCAGCCACAGGACGTGGTGTTACAACTCAGACTGTGCGCTATAGACTGCATGATGCGCAACTTCACTCCCGACGTCGAGGTCCAATTTTGCAACCACGACACCATGCACCGTGGTACATATGGGCCCAACAACATGCCGAATGGATCGCTCAGGATTGGCATCACGTTCTCTTCACCGATGAGTGTCGCATATTCCTTCAACCAGACAATCGTTGTGTTGGGAGGCAACCCGGTCAGGCTGAACGCCTTAGACACACTGTCCAGCGAGTGCAGCAAGGTGGAGGTTATCTGCTGTTTTGGAATGCCGTTATGTGGGGCCGACGTACGCCGCTGTTGGTCATGGAAGGCGCTGTAACGACTGTACGGTACGTGAATGCCATCCTCCGACCGATAGTGCAACCATATCGGCAGCATATTGACGAGGTAATCGTCTTCATGGACGACAATTCGCGCCCCCCTAGTGCACAGCTTGTGAAAGACTTCCTTCAGGATAACGGTATCGCTCGACTAGAGTGGCCAGAATGTTCTCCAGACATGAACCCTATCGAACATGCCTGGGAAAGATTGTAAAGAGCTGTTTATGGACGACGTGGCCCACCAACCACTCTGAGGGATCTTCGCTGAATTGCCGTTGAGCAGTGTGACAAACTGGACCAACAGTGCCTTGATGAAGTTGTGGATGGTATGTCACGACGAATACAGGCATGCATCAGTGCAAGAGGATATGCTTCTGGGTATTAGAGGTACCGGTGTGTACAGCAATCTGGACCACCACCTCTGAAGGTCTCGCTGTATGGTGGTACAAGATGCAATGTGTGGTTTTCAGGAGCAATAAAAAGGGCGGGAGTGATGTTTCTGTTAATCTCTATTCCAATTTTCTGTACAGATTCCGGAACTCTCGGAACGGAGGTGATGTAAAACGTTTTTGATGCGTTTAGATTACAAAAACATTTGACATGTCTTCGAACGATGCTCAAAATCATAAACATTGAACTTTAAATTCTCAGTCACACTTGATTTGCTCTATAATTTAGAATTTTAAAGAGCGCTTGAGTGCAGTCTGTGAGCCGTACACTTGTTTACGGGCTAGTGGTCCACGGAGAGGCAGCTAATGTGACCTGCATGCACTGCCCTACGGAAGGAACACTTCGGTGGATGTGCAAGAACATGGAAAAGAGGAGTAGAGAATCTAGTGTTCCCATTTTGAAAGTAAGGCAAGGACTACATGGCCAAACAATTTTGTTTTTCTGTTTTAACCTTGAGTGATTTTGAGCTGCATTTTGTGTAGGATTAATTTAGACAGCCAAATGATGTGAACGTTGAACCGAAAACGCGTTGCGGTAAATGAAGTTCCTAATATTAGAGCATGTGTACAGAAATATTTATAACGAGCAGCTTTCTTCAGCATCGACCACTATCACCGAGATGTATGACCACCATGTTGAAATTTGCGTTTGATCGACTGCTTTTGAGATGAAATTTGTTGACCTCTTTACCACAACACCAAGTGAATCTGGCGTTCGGCACCTTCCTAAAATGGCTCTGAGCACTATGGGACTCAACTGCTGAGGTCATTAGTCCCCTAGAACTTAGAACTAGTTAAACCTAACTAACCTAAGGACATCACAAACATCCATGCCCGAGGCAGGATTCGAACCTGCGACCGTAGCGGTCTTGCGGTTCCAGACTGCAGCGCCTTTAACCGCACGGCCACTTCGGCCGGCGCACCTTCCTAATTCTCAGAAGGAGGATCTGCTATCTACGGAGCATCACAGGTTGGTATTCTGTCGATGTCTAGTTCATCAGAGACAGAACACAGGCTCTGCTGCAGAAGGGTTGTGGTATCACACAGTGGTACCACACAACTGGCATCTTTAGGCCGGCAACAGAACTGCAGATTTCCATCTGACGCTAGTAGCAGCTGCGCGGCATCTGGCGGACCCAGTGGTGCGCGCCTGCTGTACCACACCTCCGGCCTCCGCTGTCGCATAACACGACGGCCGGCAGCAGCTGCTCTGTCCACTCACACTCGGCGCCTCATTACGTCGTACATGCACAGGACAGCGACCCTCGTCCTAGTTGCTATCGTATGGTTCAAATGGCTCTAAACACAATAGGACCTAACAACTGAGGTCATCAGCCCCCTAGACTTAGAACTACTGAAACCTAACTAACCTAAAGACGTCACACACATCCATGCCCGAGGCAGGATTCGAACCTGCGACCGTAGCAGGTGCGTGGTTCTGCTACCGTATGAGCTGGTGCCAATTGTTGCTGCTTTATTTGTAGTGAGTCTTAATATGCTTCAAGAAATACAAGTTAAAAAAATCTTTTATTTGCTGTGTTATCTTGTTCGTTTATTATATTTGCTTCTGTCCAGCTTTCCTACGACGAGAGTTGTCACACCATTCCGTAGCCCACCTCTCCTTACCGTTGTGTACAAAGTCGTACACAATAAGGATAGGGGAAAAAATCGTCTGTCATGTTTCCAAAGGACCTCCCCAATTGCGTAGTATTCACTTGTATCGATTTAGAAGTAACTCAAATATGAGTAGTTAGACTAAAATTTTAAGTTATCCAGTCAGACTAAAATTCCAGTGATGTATCATCAGGCCAACTCATTGGGTCTCTAAGGCGCTAAAAAATCAGTTTTTGGTTATTTTGAAGTGTCCTTGAAAATTTATAAGAGCTTTCGATTGTAAGATACCATCTACTAATTTTTGACGGGACTATACACCACTCAGAGGCGAAAACTTTTGAGGTCATCGGTCCCTAGGCTTACACACTGTTTAATCTAACAAACTATCTTATGCTAAGGACAACAAATACATCGATGCCCGAGAAAGGGCTCGAAGCTGCGACGAGGGTAGCCGCGGGAGCAGTGGCAAGACGCCTCTGACAGTGCGGCTCACACACACGGCGGTCAGAGGCGACGATCGCGTAATCAATAGTGTTACGGTAACTGCCTTGCCATTCCTCGGTTATTTCTTATGGTACATCAGACACCCTGATGTCATTTTATAACTATGTCCCGTATCTAAATGATACGAGAGGAAATTTTCGCAAGCGATCTTACACAAGACTGCCTCATTAGTTTTACTTCATGCGCAAAAACAATTGAACAGATACCTGGTATTTTAAATGGAAACATGCACTCTATCATTTGTGCAGGGCGTTCAAGGAAACGGTGGTTCTTTTTCATAAAGAAGTTAAATCAGTTGAATACTAGAAAATAAGTCCGTTCCAGATGCACCACTTCTCTGTCCTAGCCTTATAGCATGACCACGTGGGGTCGGCATGTTATTCTGGATATGCCTGTGTTATGCACTTGTGGTCCAACCCTTCCCCCTCTTTCTCCCTACCCCCTTCCCCCTGCCCCCCCGTAAAGGAATTTCGGTACCCCATCTTGCGTGCCTCTAAAACTATACCGTGCGAAATTGAGAACTTTTTCTAAGTGGTTGGGAATTGTGGATTTTCTGTGCGACAGCCAATGTCATTCGTCCAACCAGGTGGCATGTTACAATGATCCATGGTCCAATTGCGATGATACTTTGCCCACAGCAATAGTATTTTACGATGTTGTTGGCTCAACACGGGCACACTTCGTGGTTGTCCACCGCGGCGCGATGAACGGTGTGCCTAGAACACGTGTGCACGTACGTGCGCTGTCACTTTACACAGTGGCCAAGCCTCCCTCCCTCACTTTCAGTGGTGAGGTGTGGACGTCCAACATCTTATTCCCTAACCGCGGCATTCACTCTTCTTCAACCACTTCGTACGGATCTTCACGATAGACGCAAATGAACAGAGCACGAGCGGTGCTTTTCCGGAGATGCTTGTTCCTAGGACGCTTAGGGCTGGGGAGTTACACATTTGCCGCCCGTATCGTCACTAGAATGGTTCTCCATTCTGCTCCAGTCATATACAATGAAGAAAAAAGTCGCAATTTAACGTTGAGTAATGAAATCTCTGGCATTCGTCTGTCTAACATATTTAAGTGATTAAATTTGCAAGATCACAGGTTTATGCGCCAGAAGTAAGCGATTTCAAATGTGAAACGCTGGTACATTAATAATCAGTGTAACCGCCAGAATTTTGAATGCAACTATAGTATTCTACAACTGTCGGATGCCAGTTTGTGGGATTGTGTTCTATGAGTGTTGCGCTTGCTCGGTCAATACAGGGATGATTGATGCTGTTTGTGGATGACGCTGGCGTTGCCGACCGATGATGTCCCATATGTGCTCCATAGGAGACAGATTTGGTGACTGAGCAGGCCAAGCCAACATGTCGACACTCTGTAGAGCATGTTGGGTTGCGTCAGCGGTGTGTGGACGAGCGTTATCCTGTTGGAAAACACCCCCTGGAATTCTGTTCATGAATGGCAGGCAGCACAAGAGGTCCAGTCACCAGACTGACGATCAAATTTTCAGTCACGGTGCGTGGGATAGCCATGAGGGTGCTGCCGGTGTCATAAGAAATCGCACCCAAGACTGTAATTCCATGTGTAGGTCCAGTGTGTCTAGCACGCAGGATGGTTGCAGGCCCTCGATTGCCGTCCTTCTAAGCAACACACGACCATCGCTGGCACCGAAGCAGAACCAGCTTTCATCAGAAAACACAACAGATCTTCACCCTGCCTTCCAATGAGCTCTCGCTTGACACCACTGAAGACGCAAATGGCGGTAGTTTGGGGTCAGTGGAATGTACGCTGCAGGGCGTCTGGCTCGTTGCTGTCCTTGAAGTAACAGATTTGTGACATTGAGTCAATGCGGTTGCAGCTGTTGCTCAAATTGCTGCTAAAGACGCAGTCATAGTCCGAAGACGGTGGTCTACCCTCTAAATAGTGCCACTTCACCGCCTGTAGCCCTACCTTCTTGCGAGCATACATTCTCGTTGTTCCGGCATTCCCTGGCACCGGCACGCCTGTCCGGAACGTTAGAGCAGAGAGGGTTGTGAAGAAGACGTTAGTCGATTTTACGCGGACCGACTCCTCTTTAGGATGACAGGTCGATGACAGCGCCCTCTGTGCAAAGAGAACATAAGCGCTAAACCCGACTGGCCGCGGTCCAGTTAAAGACTAGCAGTTCTACGACTTCCACAGCGGTATCAAGAATAGGCACCTGTATAGCAGCGACTTAGGAACTGCTTCTCTTGTATTATGAATTGTATATACTGAACAGATTTCTTATTATGTCTGTCGCCCTTTGCCTGCGACACATCTGTATTTCACAAAGTGAGGTATTGTAATCATTTCCTTTTTTAATAAACTTAATTAATACTATTTGCTTGAACTGTTGTCTAGCGATCCGAGATAGTAGTATTCCTGGCACCCCATATTTGACGAGCAGGCAGGACACAACAATCGTGACTACCGCTGGAGGCAATTATGTACAATGGTTACAATCCTGCCAAATCTTTCTGCATTACCGCGGACCGAACATCTAGCTCGCCGTAGCTCTATTCCAAGAAGTCCTTCAAACTCGACGATGTGTAGATAATGGCGTCTTTCTTGCCTTAAAGGCATTCTTGACTAATATCAACTCGCCACGTAGAAGGTCAAAGGTAACTAACACAAATTTGATCTGCACACTCGTAGTGGCGTTGCTGTCGTCACTCTTATGCAGCAGGCATGAAATTCGAATAGATATCATTCAGATGCAGAAACACGCCTACAAGCTTTCATTTATGTCCCATAACTCCTTCTTGGCGCTGAGCTCCTTTTTTCCTTACCGCGTCACGTCCCCGCAAGGCCACCAGGCTGCTATGAATGTCGCAGTGGACGGTGGTCGCGGTATTTAGGCTCACCGGTGTGCATGTGGAACCAGGTACTTGCTGAGGTACGTGCCACTTTGCTAAAGTCATGAGCAAACAGCACTTAGTGACGTTGACTGCCTGTTTCGGCGTTCACGTCTTACTCACTAGTCGTGTTTGTCTTTGTGCTTAGTCATCGAACGGTAATATTATTGCCAGACATAGCACTTAACAGGTTCACCGTATATCATTTATTCCCTACATATTACTTTGATTTTTTGCTGTTATCGGAATAACGTTAGTGAAGTGTGAACAAAGCGACCAATGAGATGGAGTCCTGTTATTCCAACCGAGACACACATGACCGTTATGTCTGCTTTCTTGGACACTGAGGTGGCTAGTAATAAAACAGTTAGGCCGGCCGTGGTGGCCGAGCGGTTCTAGGCGCTACAGTCTGGAAACGCGCTGCTGCAACGGTCGCAGGTTCGAATCCTGCCTCGGGCATGGATGTGTGTGATGTCCTTAGGTTAGTTAGGTTTAAGTAGTTCTAAGTTCTATGGGACTGATGACCTTAGAAGTTCCATAGTGCTCAGAGCCATGTGAGCCCATGAAACAGTTAATTGAAATACTCTAAATAAATAGTATTCTATTAATTGCAACAGAATTTATCTCTGCTCGCCAGGCTCGGCTGTAGCTATGAAACTGCACACTTGGACTTCTGGTTCAGGACACTCTAAACGAGACACGATTAATGAGTAGCAAATTGATACAAGTTTGGAATGGCCGTGCTGTGAGTTCACTAGAGTCACTAGGAAACAGAAATTCTTAGACACTTGTTGACACAGTTGTGATAGCGTTGGCGCGTAGGCACGGTTCACAGGAGACGGAAGTCTCTTCACTTAGCGATTGTTTACACGGGCTGTGTCATGCCGACTATGCAGCGCAACTGGTATACTCCATCACGAACAAAGTAAGAGCATATGGACTATCAGACCAATTGTGTGATTGGATTGAAGAGTTGCTAGATAACAGAATAGAGCATCTCATTCTCATTGGAGAGAAGTCTTCCGATGTAAGAGTGATTTCAGGTGTGCCGCAGGGGAGTGTCGTAGGACCGTTGCTATTCACAATATACATAAATAACCTTGTGGATGACATCGGAAGTTCACTGAGGCTTTTTGCAGATGATGCTGTGGTATATCTAGAGGTTGTAACAATGGAAAATTGTACTGAAATGCAGGAGGATCTGCAGCGAATTGACGCATGGTGCAGGGAATGGCAATTGAATCTTAATGTAGACAAGTGTAATGTGCTGCGAATACGTAGAAAGATTGATCCCTTATCATTTAGCTACAAAATAGCAGGTCAGCAGCTGGAAGCAGTTAATTCCATAAATTATCTGGGAGTACGCATTAGGAGTGATTTAAAATGGAATGATCATATAAAGTTGATCGTCGGTAAAGCAGATGCCAGACTGAGATTCTTTGGAAGAGTCCTAAGGAAATGCAATCCGAAAACAAAGGAAGTAGGTTACAGTACGGTTGTTCGCCCACTGCTTGAATACCGCTCAGCAGTATGGGATCCGTACCAGATAGGGTTGATAGAAGAGATAGAGAAGATCCAACGGAGAGCAGCGTGCTTCGTTAAAGGATCATTTAGTAATCGCGAAAGCGTTACGGGGATGATAGATAAACTCCAGTGGAAGACTCTGCAGGAGAGACGCTCAGTAGCTCGGTACCAGCTTTTGTTGAAGTTTCGAGAACATACCTTCACCGAGGAGTCAAGCAGTATATTGCTCCTTCCTACGTATATCTCACGAGGAGACCATGAGGATAAAATCAGAGAGATTAGAGCCCACACAGAAGCATAGCGACAATCCTTCTTTCCACGAACAATACGAGACTGGAATAGAAGGGAGAACCGATAGAGGTACTCAGGGTACCCTCTGCCACACAACGTCAGGTGGCTTGTGGAGTATGGATGTAGATGTAGGAACTTCCTGGAAGTGGGTAGGACCCGACCTGCAACAGATCTACCCTCCCGACTCTGGTGACGCTATTTCAAGGCAGAGGCCGGCGGTGGCGCCTGAGAACAACGGTAGCCACGGCTTCTTCCTAGCACCTCACTGGCACCTCCGCGATACTGCTTTGCTGTGCAGTATCTCTGCGGTGGTCATACTTCTTGCGCTTCTCTCGATACTCGAACTAGGTGATGTTCTGCTGTACGTGGGATTTCAACATTGCGTTGTCACAAGCACTGCAAATTCCTATAACTTTACTATTTCTTTCATTTTCTGTATGCAACATCTCAGACCACAAGACTACCATGCCACGTTCCAGGTCTGCCTATGTGTTCTAAGACAGAACCCTGAAGACGCGCAGTACACAGCTTGCATTTTGGTCACCGATGAGTCGGAAATCACGCAGCCGCACAAATACCACTATATAAGCCCGTCTGGTTTGGCGCAGATTCCTGATGGATATAGTGGAAGCAAGGAAACGGTTCGCTTTAATATCGAGGTGTGGGCTGTAATTACGAGTAACAGATTGATAGAGCCATGAACTTAATTGGAGTTGTTAACAGATGCTGTTTCTTACCAATTTCTGGGCGACAAATTATCCTTGCTATTATAGAAAGGTACCCTTGCAGCAAGACAACCGACTTGGTGTACGAGCAAGAGCGGGCTCCTACCAATTTTCTTCGTCCCGTTCGTCTCCATATGACGCAAACGTGTTAGGAATGGAGGCATTTAAAGATACCGATGCATTCCAGGAGCGTCGACTACGTGCGCTCGTTACAGCTGGAGTGTCCCTTCACGTGGATAAATCAGAGGTCAGCCGCTTGTGTTCGCAAGAGTTCGCGAATATTCAGAAGGGCGACTTAACGATCTATATTACTATGACCAGGCCCAGTAGCACAGGCAACGGAAACTTCGTTTTCAGTATTTCGTGTAATTACTGACCGATTCTAAAAATTTAAAATGCTGTCATGGCCTGTTAGTCACCAGTAGCCTTAATTATGAGGGATAATGTTATATTAAAGGTTAGGCAGATTAAGACAAGAATGAAAGTTACATGTTTATATCTCTTGCGGCAGCATAACTCACGGTTCACAAATTACCCTCGTTGTCTTTATCCAGTATTTGAAAATGAACTTAACAATTTCAAACCTTTCGTGTTGACGACAGTTGGCTATCACAGGAAAGAATGGTCTGTATTTGAATAAGTATGTGATTCTGGAGACAAGTTTCCACCAGCACCATCTCCCGTGGAACACTTCTTTTGTGTCACCAGTCCTCTGACTTTTCTGACGCCGGCCGCCATCAATTCCTCCTCTGCGTCCACCTCTTCACGTCGGAGTATCACCTACACCGAACATCCTCTGTTACTTGCTGAACGTGTTATAACCTCTCTCTCTACCCATGCCCTTTTTACCCCATACAGCTCCCTCAAGCAACATGAAAGACGTTCCCTCATGTCTTAACACTAGTCTTATCATGCTGTCCCTTCTTCTTGTCAGTGTTTGCCACACGTTCCTCTCCTTGGCGATTGCCATGAGAACTTCCTCATCCCTTATCAGTAACCTGCATCCCCCACCCTTGATTCCTTGAAGGACAGAACTCAATAATAAAATAGCTTCAAACGTCTGATTACCTACCAAATAATTTAATGTGCAAAATACTCGACGTTAAGCAGGAAAAATCTTTACAGGGAGAAAAAGTTTTGATTTATATGTAAAGTTTGTTGGAAGTCACTAAGTTACCTGATTATCAAACACTAGAAGAGTGTACCAGGCGCAACTTGTGCTCAGTTTTAAGAAAAATTTTTATCGCAACTCACTATTTATGAGGTCGTTTCTCCTGAACCCCGATTCTTACAATGATGTAGTTTTGCAGGTGCATTGAGTGGGATATATGAATATAGTCTCCAAAATGTGTCACGAATAGAGATAACAAAGTTAGCTACCTTATGCACGGAGGAGGGGGTGTCTCTAATAAATAACTTTTCCGATCGGCGAAAAAATTGTACATCGTTTGTTGAAAGTAGCTCTCATTCTGAAATACTGGACATGGTGTGAATAATTTGCGGGCTACAGACCTGCCTCATCACTTGTACACAGTTTTTAACTCTAATACTAACTGTGTTAAACCTTTAACGTAATATTATCCTTCTAATGAGAAAATTATGATAGGATTTTAAATTTTTACATTCGGTCAATAATTGTAACAAATACTGAAAGACAAATATATGTTGCCCCTGAAAGACCTTAAGTAAGCAACCTGCAGTTGGAATTGCGTGACCTTGTAGCCACTTAATTTTCAACATCCTTCTGTAGCACCACATCTCAAACTCTTTGACTCAGTCATTTTCCGGTTTTCCCACAGTCCTTCATTCATTAGCATTCAATGTGTGCCCCAAACGCACATTCTCGAGAAATTCTTCCTCAATAGCCTCTTCGCCTGCGTTAGTCTACTTTTAACGATCTCCTTGCTCCGTCTCTCGTATGTTATTTTGCTTCATAGCTAACAGAATTCCTTCACTTCGTCTATTTCGCAGTCACCAATTTCGACGTTAAGTTTGTTCCTAATCTGATCTCTGCTATTCTGCTGCTTCACAACTTCATAATATGAAGAATAACAAATTAATCAATGAAGATAAAGTTCGTAGTGAACCATCTAGTCATCGTTAAAGCAAAGACAAAAAGCTCGTCCCAGGTTAAAGTGCCTCCGCCGGTGCCGACGATTTGCAACGAAGTCAGATGAAGGGACATTGGCTCACACGCTTTTGAACGACGTTGAAAATCCGTCTGCGACTAATGAGAGGCAGAGTTGGAAAAAGCAACATTGCCGTTCAAACGAACATTTCGAAGCTACATTCATAGCAGGTTCCAGAGCCATTGCTCGGTTTTGGCTAAAAACTTACGTGACACGAGTGACAAAAAAATAGTCTAGGAAACTACGTAGTATGACAACAAATAAAAACAATTCATTGGAGAAAGATTTTATTTCTTCAAATACAAAGGCCGTAGCGCCCAAATATCCGCTGCCATGTAGTCGAGACAGCTTATGATGTTATTCTGATGTAAGAATGTGACACCTAAATCGCGAAGTAGATACGATAAACGTGCTACTACAGTATGAGATTTATTTTTCCGCTGATGTTTCCCCACTACCGACTTTTACTTATCTGGTAAAATTGGATTCACAACTTATATGTAAAATTCATGCACATACAAAACGTTGCAAACCTTTCTACTTTACAATATATAATAATTTCTGCTAACTAAAAGTGTAATTTTTCTTTGCGCTTGAGGTTATTACTGTATTCAAAACATTCTATCATTCAACGCCGTGCTGGCTATGAGGTTCGTTCAATAAGTAATGCCCCACTTTTTTCCTCAGAACATGTTTACTGTCAAGAGTCAGAATTTGGTGACAATATACATCAACATGCCTTGTCCACGTCCTATTTTTCTACGTAGTCGCCTTCACGTTCTATGACCGTACGACAACTTTGTGTAAGAGTATGTATTCCCTACTGGTAGAAGTTCTTGTCCTGTAGGCGTAGCCATGTTTTCACTGCATGACTGACACTCTCGTCATCTTCAAAGTTTGTTCCCCTTAGAGAATCTTTAAGGGGCCCAAAGAGACGGAAGTACGAGGGTGCCACGTGTGGACTGTAGGGTGGATAAGGCATTCGTGGAATCCATCGTGAGGACGTCTTTGGATATCCGAGTGCCTCGATCATCGCAGACGCGCTTGCAGTGCTGGCCGACAACTGTAGAGCCAATTGTCGTGATGCGCCAGTCGGCACGAATAAAGGCATCCGCACGATTCAGCATCTCTGGAGCAGTGGCTGTGACAGGACGTCCCGAGCATGGCTGATCGTGGAGCTCTCTTTCTGCTTTTCCTGAGGCTGCATCGCCATACACTGCACACAAACGTTCATGGATATTCACTACGGTTTCTTTTTCTGCACACAAGAATTCAATAACAGCACGCTGCTTGTCACGTTAGTCGTGTGTAGACCCCATTTTCACACTGTACTGCGGCTCTGCCATCTGCCAGAACGGTTCGAGCCTTCACCGCCCCACCGAGCGAGGTGGCGCAGTGGTTAGACACTGGACTCGCATTCGGAAGGACGACGGTTCAATCCCGCGTCCGGCCATCCTGATTTAGGTTTTCCGTGATTTCCCTAAATCACTCCAGGCAAATGCCGGAATGGTTCCTCTGAAAGGGCACGGCCGACTTCCTTCCCCATCCTTCCCTATTCCGATGTGACCGATGACCACGCTGTCTGGTCTCCTTCCCCAAACCAACCAACCAACCTTCACCGCCGCACAAAGTAAACGTCGGTTGTGGAGCACCATACACTTTTGTCTGTGTATATTAATGGCTTTTCGTCCGACCCCGGTAGCTGAGTGGTCAGCGCGACTGAATGTCAATCCTAAGGGCCCGAGTTCGATTCCCGGTTGGCTCGGAGATTTTCTCTGCTCAGGGACTGGATGTTGTGTTGTCCTAATCATCATCAATTCATCCTCATCGACAAGCAAGTTGCCGAAGTGGCGTCAAATCGAAAGACTTGCACCCGGCGAACGGTGTACCCGACGGGAGGCCCTAGTCGCACGACATTTACTATAGCTTTTTAAAAAAACGTGGGGCATTACTTATGAACGACCAGCGTACAAGGCGTCGTGAGAGCTTTGAATTATGTTAATTTTCAAAGAAATGTGCTCCAGCACAGACAAATAAATAAAGCATGTGTCCAGTTAACTTCGGCTGAATAAAAGTAGGATATCCTTAACTTGTATTTGGTTCTTGCTACTGCTCAGTTTTTTTCAGTTTTGCTCTCAATTACCATGTTCATGATAGTAGTACGCCTCGTACACTCATATGGTGATAGGTGGGAACAGCTAATGCAACCAGGAACAACCCGGTCGTCTTGGTAGTCCTGCTGCCTGCTGTTATTGTTAGGTTGATGAATTGGGGGGGGGGGGGGGGGGGGAGAGGAGGAGCAGGGGCATAATGTTGCGTGGACGAACTGACCTCCAGATTTTTCGACGTGGCACACACACATGTCAACGTTATTGCGACACTCTGGGTCTTTTCAGGTACGCATTCGGCCTTGTCTTCATTTTTATGGATGACAATACGCGACCACATCGAACAGAGCTCTTGGAACGAGAGGATATTTGGCGTATGGGTAGGCCTGACGGTTCCCGCAGCTTAAATCCCGTCCAGCTCGTTGGGGAGACACCATCCAGCAGTTTTAAGCTGCGCTGGTCGACGAATCGAGCGCTCAGCTACAAGAAGTCCTCACCAGCCAGCACGGGATCACGTTACAGAGCTTGCACTGGTGTCCACGCCCCGCCTTTTGTAATGTCCAGGAGACCCTTATAAATCGTGGTGACTTCGGTGTCATTATCACTTTTTAATGAAAATGTCGTTTTTGTTCGTCTCATTGCGTATTTCTTTTCGTTACCCTCTGTTCTCTACTATAGAAGTTATATCTATGCATGGCCCAAGTTTCGTAGAGCATGGCGCAGGGAATGGCAATTGAATCTCAATGTAGACAAGTGTAATGTGCTGCGAATACATAGAAAGAAAGATCCTTTAGCATTTAGCTACAATATAGCAGGTCAGCAACTGGAAGCAGTTAATTCCATAAATTATCTGGGAGTACGCATTAGGAGTGATCTAAAATGGAATGACCATATAAAATTAATCGTCGGTAAAGCCGGTGCCAGACTGAGATTCATTGGAAGAATCCTAAGGAAATGCAGTCCGAAAACAAAGGAAGTAGGTTACAGTACACTTGTTGACCCACTTCTTGAATACTGCTCACCGGTGTGGGATCCGTACCAGATAGGGTTGATAGAAGAGATAGAGAAGATCCAACGGAGAGCAGCGCGCTTCGTTACAGGATCATTTAGTAATCACGAAAGTGTTACGGAGATGACAGATAGACTCCAGTGGAAGACTCTGCAAGAGAGACGCTCAGAAGCTCGGTACTGGTTTTTGTTGAAGTTTCGAGAACATACCTTCACCGAGGGGTCAAGCAGTATATTGCTCCCTCCTACGTATATCTCGCGAAGAGAGCATGAGGATAAAATCAGAGAGATTAGAGCCCACACAGAGGCATACCGACAATCTTTCTTTCCACGAACAACACGAGACTGGAATAGAAGGGAGAACCGATAGAGGTACTCAAGGTACCATCCGCCACACACCGTCATGTGGCTTGCGGAGTATAGATGTAGATGTAGATGTTACTTGCCAGTGACATATCACACGAAAGTTACTTTCGTCCTTCAGTTTTGCACACCAGTGTATTTATCGCCACGAAATTAATATATAGAAAAGGAAATAAGAAAAGTGTTTCGTTTCGTGATTGGATTGAAAGAAAGACGTTAGTTCGGTTATTCAGCGACCTTACTAAAAAAAATTATTGTGGAAGACCGAAAAAGTTACTTCAACCATCTGAGAATGTCACCAGAATCGTTCAAAACTTTTTTCAGTGTAGTTCATAATGCAACAGGAAGGAAAATGGTATAATGCGGGAAGTATTTTCTCTATAACTGAAACTACAGATCAAATTGCGTGTTTGGCCAAGTGGGGATTCGCATTCGTCTCTACAATAGATGATGTCTGTTCCACAGTCAAATATTTTACATGCTTGCATTTATCATAATACGTTTGTGTATGTATTTTTAATGGTATAAATTTTGCACTTCAGCTCAGATATTGTCAACCAGTCAGTGTCCAGGTCGTGTAAGACTGCCTCAACCGCATCAGTACGTAGTAGCTTGTTTTTGTTGTGAACAACATTAAAATCCAAAAAGAAGCGAACAGTTTACTCCGTTCCCCTGTTCGTATTTAGCGTTGTTGACATGCTAACGACACGATGCCGAAGCTCTAACCACGCACAACTGCTATAGTTGGCTCCGTGTAAGTCGCTCCCTGAAAGTTGCCAGTGGGTGGGCGCGGCAGCTTTTCAAAGCTGCTTCAGCCAGTAACGTAATGTGATTTTGTTAACGTCTCTATGGCAACGCCACAGTGTTGTCACAGCTCCGTAGACGGCTACTCTATAAAAATATCGGGTGCACATTGTAAATATACTGGTGGTTTCAGAGCTGTGTATTTAAATATTGATTTATTATTAGATATTCTGTACATCAACAACATAGCAGCCTGCCTATCCCCCTTAGAGCAAGAATTGAAAAGAAACCGTTCTCGCTTCACGATAACTACTTTGCTAACAATGGTAACTGTAGGTAACTGGCACAATAGAAGGTGTCCGATGGGTCCGTCGTTCCGTTCCGTCACACATCGGATTTATCCGGAACGCTCCATGTCGACTTCCCTGTTTTTTCCTTTTTTTCTGGCAGCGCATTGTAGAGTCAAAATTGAGTGGTGAAGCTAGATGTTGCAGTTCCTGTTGGCAGCTCCGCCAACCGTAGAGACGAGTCTTGTCATTTACATTTCTGTTCACTATTTTCAGCAACTGTTTTTGAAGCATACCGATTTCATGTAATAGCACACTAGTTGCATTAAAAATTGTTTCTTAGCGCACCTGCTGTGCTATTTCTTCACATCTGAAATCTTGTTATTGCATTCACACCGCCACTCCCCAGTACAATCTAACTTCTTCTTTTGAGCCACAAATACTTGCTTCACACGGCCAGAGAAAAACATTTCACATTATGAAAGTTCAAAAAGTATTAAGATAACACAGCGGAAATAAAGTTGTGCTCTACTGCAATTTCAAAGAAGATCTTGAAATATTAACCAAAAATTTTAAAATAAATTTAATGTTGTTGTTGCGGTCTTGGTCCTGAGACTTGTTTGATGCAGCTCTCCATGCTACTCTATCCTGTGCAAGCTACTTCATCTCATAGTACGCACTGCAGCCTACATCCTTCTGAATCTGCTCAGTGTATTCCTCTCTTGGTCTCCCTCTACCATCTTTACCCTCCACGCAGCCCTCCAATACTACACTCCTGGAAATTGAAATAAGAACACCGTGAATTCATTGTCCCAGGAAGGGGAAACTTTATTGACACATTCCTGGGGTCAGATACATCACATGATCACACTGACAGAACCACAGGCACATAGACACAGGCAGCAGAGCATGCACAATGTCGGCACTAGTACAGAGTATATCCAACTTTCACAGCAATGCAGGCTGCTATTCTCCCATGGAGACGATCGTAGAGATGCTGGATGTAGTCCTGTGGAACGGCTTGCCATGCCATTTCCACCTGGCGCCTCAGTTGGACCAGCGTTCGTGCTGGACGTGCAGACAGCGTGAGACGACGCTTCATCCAGTCCCAAACATGCTCAATGGGGGACAGATCCGGAGATCTTGCTGGCCAGGGTAGTTGACTTACACCTTCTAGAGCACGTTGGGTGGCACGGGATACATGCGGACGTGCATTGTCCTGTTGGAACAGCAAGTTCCCTTGCCGGTCTAGGAATGGTAGAACGATGGGTTCGATGACGGTTTGGATGTACCGTGCACTATTCAGTGTCCCCTCGACGATCACCAGTGGTGTACGGCCAGTGTAGGAGATCGCTCCCCACACCATGATGCCGGGTGTTGGCCCTGTGTGCCTCGGTCGTATGCAGTCCTGATTGTGGCGCTCACCTGCACGGCGCCAAACACGCATACGACCATCATTGGCACCAAGGCAGAAGCGACTCTCATCGCTGAAGACGACACGTCTCCATTCGTCCCTCCATTCACGCCTGTCGCGACACCACTGGAGGCGGGCTGCACGATGTTGGGGCGTGAGCGGAAGACGGCCAAACGGTGTGCGGGACCGTAGCCCAGCTTCATGGAGACGGTTGCGAATGGTCCTCGCCGATACCCCAGGAGCAACAGTGTCCCTAATTTGCTGGGAAGTGGCGGTGCGGTCCCCTACGGCACTGCGTAGGATCCTACGGTCTTGGCGTGCATCCGTGCGTCGCTGCGGTCCGGTCCCAGGTCGACGGGCACGTGCACCTTCCGCCGACCACTGGCGACAACATCGATGTACTGTGGAGACCTCACGCCCCACGTGTTGAGCAATTCGGCGGTACGTCCACCCGGCCTCCCGCATGCCCACTATACACCCTCGCTCAAAGTCCGTCAACTGCACATACTGTTCACGTCCACGCTGTCGCGGCATGCTACCAGTGTTAAAGACTGCGATGGAGCTCCGTATGCCTCGGCAAACTGGCTGACACTGACGGCGGCGGTGCACAAATGCCGCGCAGCTAGCGCCATTCGACGGCCAACACCGCGGTTCCTGGTGTGTCCGCTGTTCCATGCGTGTGATCATTGCTTGTACAGCCCTCTCGCAGTGTCCGGAGCAAGTATGGTGGGTCTGACACACCGGTGTCAATGTGTTCTTTTTTCCATTTCCAGGAGTGTATATTGGTGATCCCCTGATGCTTCAGAACATGTCCTACCAACCAATCCCTTCTTCTAGTCAAGTTCTGCCACAAATTTCTCTTCTGTCCAATTCCAGTCAATACCTACTCATTAGTTATGTGACCTACCCATTTAATCTTCAGCATTCTTCTGTACCACCACATTTCGAAAGCTTCTATTCTCTTCTTCTATAAACTATTTATCGTCCACGTTTCACTTCCATACATGGCTACAGTGCATACAAGTACTTTCAGAAACGATTTCCTGACACTTAAATCAATACTCGATGTTAACAAATTTCTCTTCTTCAGAAACGCTTTCCTTGCCATTGCCAGTCTACATTTTATATCCTCTCTACTTCGACAATCATCAGTTATTTTGCTCCCCAAATAGCAAAACTCCTTTACTACTTTAAGTGTCTCATTTCCTAATCGAATTCCCTCATCATCACCCGAGTTAACACGACTACATTCCATTATCCTCGTCTTGATGTAATAAATTTAATATAAAATAAAAATATCAGCAGTCGACATTACCATTTTGACATCGACATACCAGAGGAAACAGTGTCTCCAAAATATTTCGAGGCCTTTGGGAAAATATCGATATTTTATCGGTTGCCTTAGCAGTTATACAGTTTCGAAACTTGGTTCCGCAACTTAGTGTCGTCATGTGTACCATCCTTCGTAGTGGCGATGAACTTGGCGTTCCAACGTGACCGAGGCGCAACAGGTGAAACGCTCGTGTGGCCCTGTGCGTAAGAGTGCCACTTTGGAGGAACGAGGCAACTCCACCAGCTTCCCTGTCATTTACGCAGTGCCGCTACCGTACAAGGAGCGGACAGCCAATCAGCAGCGTGCGTGTGGTGCCGGACGGCGTGCGGCGTGACCTATCAGGGAGAGGCCTGGAAGGCCGGCCGTCCCTGGGCGCTGGAGGCTGGCCGCTGCCGGAGGCTGGAGGCTCGGGCTGGACAAGGTTGCGGTCAGCGCGCGGAGCTGACCACGGCCACCTCCTCGCGGCGAGGACGCTCTCGCTTTCTCCGGCGACCGCATCCTCCCTGGAGCCGTCCGTTTCGGCATCTGAGCCGGCGCTGCGCCTCCAGCCGCCGCCACTGGTCCCCGATACGCCCTGGGCCCGTTCACACGACCTCCTCTTACGTCACCGCCGTCGTCCTCACCGCTGTCATCAGTCACCGCCACTGCCGTCATAACGATCTTCGACGTCATCGAAGCGTCACGTACTTAACAATCTACACTACTGGCCATTAAAATTGCTACACCAAGAAGAAATGCAGATGATAAACGGGTGTTCATTGGACAAATATATTATACTAGAACTGACATTTGATTACATTTTCACGCAATTTGGGTGTAAGATCCCGAGAAATCATACCCAGAACAATCTTCTCTGGCCTTAATAACGGCCTTGATATGCCTGGGCATTGAGTCAAACAGAGCTTGGATGGCGTGTACAGGTACAGCTGCCCATGCAGCTTCAACACGATACTACAGTTCATCAAGAGTAGTGACCAGCCACTTGCTCGGCCACCATTGACCAGACGTTTTCAGTTGGTGAGAAATTTGGAGAATATGCTCGCCAGGGTAGTAGTCGAACATTTTCTGTATCCAAATAGGCCCGTACAGGACCTGCAACATGCGGTCGTGCATTATCCTGCTGAAATGTAAGGTTTCGCATGGATCGAATGATGGGTAGAGCCACGGGTCGTAACACATCTGAAATGTAACGTCCACTGTTCAAAGTGCCGTCAATGCGAACAAGAGGTGACCGAGACGTGTAACCGATGGCACCCCATACCATCACGCCGGGTGATACGCCAGTATGGCGATGACGAATACACGCTTCCAATGTGCGTTCACCGCCATGTCGCCAAACACGGATCCGACCATCATGATGCTGTAAACATAACCTGGATTCATCCGAAAAAATGACGTTTTGCCATTGGTGCACCCTGGTTCGTCATTGAGTACACCATCGCAGGCGCTCCTGTCTGTGATGCAGCGTCAAGGGTAACCGCAGCCATGGTCTCCGTGCTGATAGTCCATGCTGCTGCAAACGGCGTCGAACTGTTCGTGCAGATGGTTGTTGTCTTGCAAACGTCCCGATCTGTTGACTCATGGATCGAGACGTGGCCACACGATCCGTTACATCCATGCGGATAAGATGCCTGTCATTTCGATTGCTTGTGATACGAGACCGTTGGGATCCAGCACGGCGTTCCGTATTACCCTCCTAAACCCACCGATTCCATATTCTGCTAACAGTAATTGGATCTCGACCAACGCGAGCATCAATGTCGCGATAGGTTACAATCCGACCTTTATCAAAGTCGGGAACATGATGGTACGCATTTCTCCTCCTTACACGAGACATCACAACACCGTTTCAACAGGCAACGGCGGTCAACTGCTGTTTGTGTATGAGAAATCGGTTGGAAACTTTCCTCATGTCAGCACGTTGTAGGTGTCGCCACTGGCGCCAACCTTGTGTGAATGCTCTGAAAAGCTAATCATTTCATATCACAGCATCTTCTTCCTTTCGGTTAAATTTCGTGCCTGTAGCACGTTATCTTCGTGGTGTAGCAATTTTAACGGCCAGTAGTGTACTTCTACACGTATTTCCGTACTCAGCAGTGTTAGGTTATCTTCCCGCACATTTGGGCACGGAGTGCGGGAAGAATGATTATTTAAACGTTTATCTGTAGACTGGAATCACTATAATTTAGGCTACGCTGTCCCTACGACATCGATTCGTACCGGACTGTTCAACATTCCTAGATCCAACACTTAATTCTGGGTCTTGAAGCCTTGGGAGTAGCGTTCCGTGGAACAACTAACATTTACGTTTTAAGTGTCGGCCAGTACAGAATCTGAGCATTTCTGTAGCGCTTTCCGCCTGCAAATACGACTGCACCTACACCCAGTTTTAACATGCCACACACGCCTGGAATTTTGATAATAATAATAATAGCGATGATACAGGGTGTACCAAAAACAATCACCCGATTTTTAAAAAATCGTAAATGTTATTTGAGATACGTGCGTGAACAACATGCTGTTGGGAAGAGCAAAGTCTCGAGTTTTTTATGGTTCCCGCTAGGTTGCAGCAGTGTACGCCCTCTTGGGTTTTAGTAAGAATGGTGTCGGGACAAGAGAAAGCGTTTTGTGTTCTACGTTTTGCGCAGTGCAGGTCAGTAACAACTACTCAGCATGACTTTCGTACGAGGTATGGTGTGGATCCTCCTACAGCACAGAGCATTAGACGATAGTATGAGAAAGATGTTGCTTGTGTAAAGGCAAATCGCCGGGCCATCCCCGAGTGTCTGACACAGAGGCCGAACGCATCCGCCATTCTTTCACAAGGCGTCCGCAGAAATCCTTTCGCCGTGCAGCTCGACAACTCAACATGCCTCCGACGTCCGTCTGGCGTATATTTCGTCGGCGTTTACGCATGAAACCATACAAAATTCGGCTAATGTGTGCGATTCGTATAATTTCGTTCTTGACAAGATGGAAGCTGACAGTTTTCTTCCACGCTTAGAGTGTAGTGACGAAGGAACATTCCATTTAAATGGAAAGGTGAACCGTCATAATGTGAGAATATGGGGTACGGAACAACCACATGAAGTTGTGCAACATGAGAGGAACTCTCCAAAGTTTAATATGTATTGTGCAGTTTCACAGGAAAAAGTGTATGGTCCATTTTTCTTTGCCTAGAACACAGTTACACGAACATACCTCGATATCATTGAGAACTTTATTTTCCCTCAGTTGGAGACTGATTCGATCGACTTCATTTACCAACAGTATGGGGCACCGACACACTGGCACCTGGAAGTGCGGGAATTTTTAAGTCACTGGATTACTGGACAATGGATCGGTCGCACTGGATCAGATGATTCAGCCTTACCTTTATGGCCTGCAAGGTCACTGGACATGACTGTTTATGTGCCTACATTACCAACAACAACGAATGAACTGGGACATCGCATAACAGCAGCTGTGGAAGCTGTAACTCAGGACATGCTCGCTGCAGTGTGAGAACAATTTTAATACAGCATTGACATATGCCATGCATCTCAAGTGGGACATATTGAACACCTATGAAAAGGTATGGGAAAAAAAACTTTTTGAGTTTTCCGTTCATCAAAAATCAAAATTCATTGTGTATGTTTATTAGTTTCAGAAATACAGACGTGCCAAATCGTATGATTCTTTTTGATACACCCTATACATAAAATATTTTAATATAACAATGTTATTTTTTTTAAATGAGTGATGAATACGAGGAAAATTTCTTAAGTAATGCACACATTTTTTTTATTTACACAATTTTTTATTTATTTACTTTTAGATAACTCTTTACAGTCTTTCGGTATAGTCTCCCTGCTTCTGTATGACTACATCGCAACGTACCGAAAGCTCTATTAATCCCTTGCAGGACACCACTTTTGTCCGCCTGTCGAATGGGTCGCATAGCGGATAGAAAGCTCTTCCGATGAAATATACAACTTATACCCATAGGTTTTTTTTTCAATAACGGGAACAAGCCGAAGTCTGGGGGATTCATGTCCGGGCTGTAGGGAGTATGCGGCAACAGTTCCCATCAGTATTCACACAGTTTTCGAGCTACAACATTGCCGATATGCAGGCAGGCTTTGTAGTGGCACTTGTCCTACATGGAATTCTATCTATGACGATGATGATTCCTTGCTGATTTTAAGTAAAAATTTGCTTGAACTTTGATTCAACGCATCGAAATTCTTTGGGGACGCGAAAAATCTCAAGCTCTCCACTCATTTAATTGTGATTTCAACTCGGGTTCAAAGCCTCTAATCCACATTTCTTCAATAGAGACAATTCGAAAATCCCTGACCTTTACGATGGAATCGTTGTTTGAGGAAAGTTGCAATGTCAGGCGTTTCTGCTTCTCTTCAGCAGTCAAATAGTGTGGGACCCATCTCGCAAGAAGTTTTCTCTCCTTCAAACCATTGGTCAGAATACAGAATACTGATGTCGGGGGAATGTCCGTGGCTTCAGATGGCTCCTCACAAGTTGCACTTCGATCTTCTTCAAGAACATTTACACAAGTTTCACACTTCGTTCACCTCTTGACGTTTTTGGCCTTTCGGGTTTTTGATTATGGCTTTGCTCACATGAACATCACGAGAACGATTAACCGAACGTGAAACTGTGCCACAGTCCACTGTGAACTCACCACAAACTCCATCAAACGCACTGTGTACTTCTGTCGGGTTTTTACAGCGTTTCGATATTGAGGTACCACGTCTGGTCTTCCATAGCCACAGTACCCGAGACCCCTGCAGGGTCCATTTCTGCCTCTCGCCAATTTTATGTTAGAGTACACTGCGAAACAAGAAAAACACGCGCTACTTGTTCAAGCTCCCAACTACATCTGACGCAATTTTCATTGTTGCTGCATCAAACAGTCCACAGTAGTACCATCCTGTGCATTACTTATTAAACGTCCCTCGCTCATCGTTATAGCGCAACATCTAACAAATTTCATTTCAGAACTAGTTATAAATAAATTAGAAGCACTCTGGATCGCTTAACTTTTTTAATGATGACCGGTTTCGATCTTTTTATCAGATCATCTTGAGACATACAATAAACAGTAATTTATATTAACATATAAAGGACGAAATCATATATTCATAAAGCAGTAAATGACGCTGATATACCACGAATGTCTGCCGGGGTAGATGTCCCAAAATTTGGGAAACACATGTGTCAATCAATTTATGTAACAACTATAATCGCAACAAACTTTCATAACTCCGGCGTCTTTATAATTTATGTGATATAAAATCGAATTGTTCACTATGCATTATCGTTTTACCACTTGCCATTACTGATGTGAAAGACTGCACATTGGAGGTCTCTAGTTTCCACCTACGTTTTCTAAAGACCAGTTTTTTTGACTTCCTTTTCTCTTTTCAATGGGACGTCTTTCGTATTCTGATTTGGCTTTCTCAACTTCCTTCTACTCATAAACATCTCATATCTGTTGCTAGGTGCAGGAACTGACAGCCTTTCAATGGCTGAAGGGAGCTGCCTGGAACGTGGAAGGGCGTGGTGGGAAATTGTAATTGTTATACGAATATATACAAAATTTACTGTCAAAATCATTTTTTTATTCAATTAAAAGTATCGACTGCCGAGAATGTCCCCTACGCTTTACTACCTCGCTGAGTTTGACCCGGTATTAATTCGTATTGAACTTGTCTCCCTCGCGCAACACGATCTTACTGAATACTGTCAAGAAAGCAAGAAAAGTACACAACTCCCAAATGAATCTGACAGCTTTCGAATACAGCACAATGGCATGGAACTCAATGCATTTATTGTATGAAGGCCTTATATTCTGCCGAGGTGCGGTATCACCATATCCAAAGCGACAGTAATAGCTGCTGCTGCTGGCTGTCTGACGCTCGCTGCAGCTCTGAAACTTGCTCACTCACCTGGACTAATATTGTCCGTTATAGTTCTTTCTGTGAACTGCTCTGGCGCCGTAAGGTGTGCGAGTTATATCAGCTGCTTGCCCACCGGGCAGACAACTACTACAAGCACGCGAGAATAAAGGGCACTTAAAATGTCCAATTGCTCTTAGAGCTTCTTAATTTTCTCACTCTGTTTTCAGAGTGACGAATATACAGCTCATAGAGAAGCGCTGGTACATCTACTCGACAGTCAGTCGGAGTCTAGGTGCCTCTGTACTGTGCATAAAATGGTACACCGGAGACACTTCCTCTCCGCTCACGGAGAAAGCTCAGAAAGAATTGCCCTTTACACAAAACTCAGGCAACTCCACTATTGCAAAAGAACAGCAGAAGGACGGCACGTTGCTGTCTAGTCACAGTGAAAGGTATGTGCTAACGTCTGATCAGGGTAGCTCCAGAAAATAGTCGGTAGTTGTCAACCGCAAGGTAGAACGGGTATAATATCTTTGAGTAGGAGGATCTTTGATGGTTAAGATAGCCGGGTGCGAGCAGCAAAAAAAAAAAAAAAAAAAAAAAAAAAAAAAAAAAAAAAAAAAAAAAAAAAAAAAAAAAAAAAAAAATACAGCTTTACGGGAGGAGTCGCAGCTAGGCACCCGGAGGAAGCAGACGTGTGGTGACAGCGTTAAGGTAGGTCGCTGCCTCTGACCAAACGTTAGCACGTAAATGAGAGAAGATATATAATCATTTTAAATTGGTTTTTGCTAGATAATGTTCAGAGTTAGGATTTGTATGTCCAAGGTTTGACACAGTAAGCATTTGGTAAAATTTTTTGTAAGAGTGATTCGTGCTACGAAAATGTTTGAAATGGTGGGTTTTGTGTATGACTGAAAATTTTACTAATATATATATTGAGATCAACATTGTGCTTAAATCTAACAGCCTGAATCATAATCCACATCCTTTGCTTGTATTGAATATGAAAATGAGTAGTAAAGTAAAGTTACCCACCAATGAAAGAACAAAGTAAACATCAGGGCCAAAAGTTAATTTTCCAGTACCATCTTAATGCCATTGCACAAACGGCATTATTCCCTTAAACTTGATTGCTGAGTCAAATACATGTTGAATTTGTGGCAAAATGGAGGAGTGCAAGAAACAAGTTCACAAATGCAGTCAAATGCGGGTTTGCTGAATAATTAATTTAGAACAATTTTATCACCGATACTTTCACGGAATAAGAGGATACAACTTTGGTGAGATACTTTCAACAGGACTCTTCTCCAAACGAGTGCCCCCTTCGTACTTCGTGTTGTAC
Source organism: Schistocerca americana (assembly GCF_021461395.2). Lineage (NCBI taxonomy): Eukaryota > Metazoa > Arthropoda > Insecta > Orthoptera > Acrididae > Schistocerca > Schistocerca americana. Next base: position 44,931,008 of record NC_060126.1, read on the forward strand.
AGCCTCCAGCCAATCTGTGCAAGTCCACATAGCAGTTGAGCGGAAATTTTCAGTAAAACTCCCACTCCTGCCTAGTTTTTCAGAAGAGCCAGTCGCTGTTAGCTTTTTTTTTTTTTTTTTAATTTAAGCTGTGGACGTTGTACTGCGGCGTCTAGCCGCAGCAGGCTCCGCTTCCCACTCCACCTTCTGCAAACTCTCGGGGCCCGGGCCCGTGTACACGTGTGCTGCTAAGAGACGGCTTCCAGCCGGCACGCCCGCGCTCCCTGCCGTGCCGTTGACTCCGGAGCGTCGCCACTCTGCAGGGACACCGCACTGAGGAAAGCCCGCAGAAACGCTGTCCCGTCCCTGCCACGCACGGCAGAGGGGCCCGCTGGTTCACACTGCCTCTCTTCGTTTCCTGCGGTTTCTCAGCAAAAACATTGTGCCGTATTCTGACGGCCAGTTATCCCTTGCGCATGCAATACAGGCGATTAGTAACGTCGTCCTCACTGGTTACGTGTATCCGTAAGAGCGTGCAAAAATGTAACAGGGCGTAGAGAATCCTCCACTGAACATTTTGAGGTAGGGAACCTGGGATCGGAGAAGCCAACCTAAAGAGATACGGAAGTAAACCTGTCTACCGCTTTTTCTAATACTATTAATGTTTTCCATCTTATTTACAACCAACATGCGTACAAGTTTATACGTACTGTGCTGTTTATTTTAATGTACATTCTTTGTTTCCTGCAAGGAAACAAGGTGCACGAGCCTGATTACTAGGAACTCTACCTGGCTGTTTGAATGACCGCCTGTACTTGAGGTTCGTGCAAAGAGTTCTGCACCGGCTGCTGTGGCCGAGCGGGCCTAGGCGCTTCTGTGCGGAACCACGACGCTGCTACGGTGGCAGGTTCGAATCCTGCCTCGCGCATGGATGTGTGTGATGTCCTTAGGTTAGTTAGGTTTAAGTAGTTCTAAGTTCTAGGGGACTGATGACCACAGATGTTAAGTCACATAGTGCTTAGAGCCATTTGAACCATTTTGAAAGAGTTCTGCCTGAGTTTTTGGAGAACGTACCCTTGGCTGCTCGTGATATGGATACAACGTGACAGTGCACCGGCTCACTTCATTGTGGGTGTCTTCAACCATAGCCGCGCGGTCCAAGGGCGCCTTGCCACGGATCGCGCGGCTGCCCCCGTCGGAGGTTCGAGTCCTCCCTCGGGCATGGGAGTGTCTGTTGTCCTTAGCGTAAGTTAGCTTAAGTGTGTAAGAATAGGGACCGATTACCACAAATTTCCAAATTTTCCAATTTTCTGCAACCATCTCAGTGCTGAATTTCCTGGTCCTACTCCATGGCCCGTGAGGTCACCTGACCTGAACCCCCTTCATTATTACCCGAAGCAGCGCCTCCCCGTGGCCTCCAACACGCACGCGCTCGGCTTCTGGCGTATGAAGTCCGTGCTGGACCCGCTTGTGAACACAAACACGTTCTGCCTACCATCTTTTTTTGGTTGCTTTCTCCCCGTTTTCCTGAAGCTGTAAACAGTGCAATCGCCCACAGCAGCTGTCGACGTCGCAGGTCGTAATCATCGTGCTGAAGGAGTGCCTCACTTGGTGGAGACGCGAAGCTCTTTCCGAGCGCTGCCATACGCGCTTCGCGGTTGTTCCTGACGTCTGCAGTCCTCCGACTCATCACATTCTAATACGGTTTTTATTATTATTCGCTTCGGCTTGCAAGGAAAAAAGCATCAGGTTTTCCAGTGCATCTACGGTATATGACTGGAAATTCTGGAATATTTCCACTGCCTTGTATCACCGGTATATTTCTGTGCGCTCTTTTCCGGTTAATGAGGTCACGTCATTCATTTGGTTATTTCGTTCCCGCGAAAGTAAACTCAGCATTTCTAGGACTCGGGAGTGTCAAATGCTTCTTTGGTGTGCGTGTTTTCGTTGAAGGGAGCGGTAATGAGTAATATGTTTTCCAGACAAAAATCCTTATATCTCGGGCATGATCGCCTTGAGACCAGTGATTTATTTTACAAAGAAAGTTTATTTACTGACGTAGAGCTTAATGTAATAGGCTGTTACTCAGTAGCGGCTCGTGACCAAAGAGGTCTGGTGGTGCACTTTGCTCACGAAGGAAAACATCAACAAAAGAGAGAAAATCAGTACACTGCTCATGTTTTTGTAGTGCCTGATATAAGCAGACCGCTCGCCCGTGTCACTCCTGCATCTAATCATAATAAAACCAAAAGCTGTACACAGAAAAAGCATTACTTTTGCAGAAAAAAAGGAATTTTCTGAATTAAAATCAACTGAAAAAATGGTAGGCATGCCTTACTAACCTATCCCAGCAGGACTGATGTTAACGCCGTTCGATTTTATCTCTGAATTTGGGTGTGGTGGTGATCACTTGTACAGGAACTCTATTCTTCTTTCCTTCATATTTGCAAATCTTTCAACTACTCTTTGATTGAAGTCTGCAATTCCTAAATCGAGGTCTCGTTCAATAGAGAGCATTGCGAGTGCTGATCGTCTTTCTTGGTCCATAGTATTCCGCAAGAAGGTTTTGATGCGTTTCAGCGAAGAAAAACAACGTTCTTCTTCTGATGTGGTCACTGGAATTGTGATTATCGCTTTCAGGAGCTTCACAGATACTCTCAGTGTATCACAAAGATTATTGTCTGTTATGTAATCCAGAAAACTCAAAGCTCCACACATGCTTTCGAACTCCTCTCTTCCATAAATAACATACAGTTCTGTTCGAAGTTTCTTTGCTTCCAAAAAAGAGTAGCATTCAATAGCAGCTCTGAAAGATGTTTCTGAAAAACTGGAAGAGTAAGTAGCGAATTTCTCTGGTAGAAAGAGAGAGGCTGCAACTAGATGTCCAGTGAACTTGAATCTTTCTTTTCTCTCGTAACTTATGACATCAAATACTTCTTTTGCCTCCCGCAGTAGATTGCTCATAGCTGCGCCATCTCCAGTTCTCTATCTTTTATGGTACTCGTGTAAACCTATTGAATTTTCACTCACTCCTTCCCTAATGTTCGCAATTTCACGCTCAAACGCTGTCAGCTGATTTTGTGCATACGTTGGGTCAATATCACTTTTTTGTAGCTGTTTATACAAAATATCCACATGAATCATGACTTTATGAAAAAATTAAAGCCAAAAAATGAACTTACCATCCTTCAAAATTTTTACTAAGCCATAGGCTTGCAGGATCGTTTTTGCCCTTGGTTCATATTATTCGTGCACATGATATCTTCCCTTGACTGAAAATTCCAACGAGTAGGCACTGAACGTGGCAATCGTTTTCGTACTAATTCGTCGAGAACTTCTGTTATTTGAGGAGATTCTAAAAAGAAGCTGAGAAGTCCCTGAAGTTTACTGAAGAATATTAGCACATTTTTATTAACTGAAGCAGCTTTACTTCTGCCAGTATCTCGTCTCCTACCTTCCAAACTTTACAGAAGCTCTCCTGCGAACCTTGCAGAACTAGCACTCCTGAAAGAAAGGATACTGCGGAGACATGGCTTAGCCACAGCCTGGGGGATGTTTCCAGAATGAGATTTTCACTCTGCAGCGGAGTGTGTGCTGATATGAAACAAATAAATTTCTTTAACCGGAACAAGACCCATAAAACTTAAAATTTGAATATGACTAGGTAAATATACTCAGGTAAAGTTTTACTGAAACAGTAAAAATGTCCATACAATTCCCATCAGAAGTGTCATTACTTCCAGTTAGCTGAGGAACGGATTAAGGGTAAGAACATAGATCTTTTAAGGTTTGGCTACCCAACTTTCCTAAACAAAACTATATACAAATGACTAAAACAGTTAAGGAGGTGCTTTAATTTTGACCAAACCAATATTCAAATTTACTTACTCAGTTGATTAATCAACAACATTCTTAGAATGATTAGAACTAGAAAATGACCATATGACAATACCCCTAACATGAGGTTGCTTCAATGTTGCGTGTGAATTAGCGATAGACACCAGCAGACCAAGCATTCAAATCAATACGAGAGATTGACGAGACAGGAAATGGCATAGAAACGTACTCAACTTTGCACTGCAATTGAACGTCAGATGCTATAATTGTCCACCGGAAAGATGGCATCACGCGACAACATAGCCCAAGATGTAAAGGGGAGGACAAGGCTTTAAATATCTCTCTGCCCCGTTGTGCTCTGCTCGCAGTATGCTCGCGTCGACCGCTACCAATTATCTGTAACACAACACACATGAACGGCAGACAATATTCTGAGACATAGTGTAGTCTATCTTATCTAGAGAACAGGTGATCAATACAACTGAATAGAAACAAATTAGCCTCCGTGAGTTACTTGGCCAGTGCCAGCCCTTAAACTTTGATTAATTTCACTAAAAATCATGCCCTAAAGTTAAGATGACAAGAATGACAGGCGCACATTTAGACGGCGAACTACCAAATGAACTACAAGGTAGAATAGAGGACGTATCTCGGCGTGTCTTGAAACGTCAGAGCCGGACTTACTCACCACTCGTTGCACCTCTAGCTACGTCTTTAACCACGCTACATGTCGGTTGGTTGGGAGTAACCACACTTCCTCAACTGCCGTCAAGATAGTTAGTCACGACACCGAGGTAAGTGATAAGCAACTAAAACAACTGCAAAGGATTTTTAGTACACTGGCATATTCAATTAAGCCGCACGCAACCCACCGAAGCAACACGGCGACTCCAACTCAAACGGCCGGTGTAGCTTGTAACGGAGGAGCTTGTCCTTCCGACCTCTAGGAAAACCGGATCACCATGGGCGGTGGATCCGCCCTCACGACTCTACACGCCGTAACCGCTCGCCCCGCTCCTTCGTTGTCCGACTCGTCCTCTTGCCGTCCTGTCTACGTGCACAGTCCCACGTGAATCTCGCTCACCGCCGATCCCGACACACCTCCCCAGCAGAGCGTACGCGCTGCCGTTAAATCCGCGCCGCCGAAGATGAGCAGAAGACAAATAAGCAATAAAGTCGACTCAAAGATCAAAATGACGATCGATGGAGAAAGGCGCCAGAAACGCACCAGCTACCACGACACACATATCATCGACATACGTAAGATTCCCTTCCTGAAAGGAGCTCTGCAAAAACTTTAAACATACCCTCGAGATAAGGAAGAACTACTCCGGAATCAGTATTCCGTTGTTTGCTGGCAGTGGCAGCTCTGACACTGTAGCAAAAACGTAACCTCGTAGCAGGTGCTCAAAGCGGCAGTTTCCAGTGGCAGTGCGTGCGTCACAGAATGTTGCCGTGCCGTCTCCGGTAACCCTGGTGTGTTCATTGCGTAACAAGGCAGGCGGGCCTGCCAGTTTCCCCTTAGTTTCTGCCGGGCTTTCTTTCAGCAACGACTCCACTTAAGATTACAGCCAAAAACAAAATCTATAGCAACTAGATCCTGATATACATCGCCATCTTCTTCAGAATAAGACGTGAATCTTTGAGTGTGAAACAAAGCGCACAGCGCGTGTTCATCAAGTCTTACTGACCAGCTCAAGGATCCGCTGAGTCGAGCTGCCAGAGCGCAATGTTCGGACGACCTCACAGCCTGCTTCCATATTAACAAAATGTTCGTTTGTTTATGCTATTTGAAGCAGTGGACGTATGCAAGAAATCACGTTTTCGAGTGATCAAACACAACAGAATTTCAACAGCCGTTTCCAGAGCTTCTGACAATGTCTCGTGTGGCTGCACTCTGGATGAGGTAACACTTCTAAATCTCTATTTCTCTACTACGTTTAACAACAATTATATTGACGTTTTCAAAAACACACTCCCTGGTATCCACTTGCGAATTGGTTTCGGAAGTAATAACATTTTTTAATCTCTACTGCGTAACTCCCCTGTTACGGAAATAATTATAATACACTACTGTCCATTAAAATTGCTACACCAAGAAGATATGCAGATGATAAACGGGTATTCATTGGACAAATATATTATGCTATAACCGACATGTGATTAAAGTTTCACGCAATTTGGGTGCATAGTTCGTGAGAAATCAGTACCCAGAACAACCACCTCTGGCCGTAATAACGGCCCTGTTACGCCTAGGTATTGAGTCAAACAGAGCTTGGATGGCGTGTACAGGTACAGCTGCCCATGCAGCTTCAACACGATACCACAGTTCATCAAGAGTAGCAAGAGTAGTGGCTGGCGAATTGTGACGAGCCAGTAGCTGTATCCAGAAAGGCCCGTACAGGACCTGCAACATGCGGTCGTGCATTAACCTGCAGGGATCGAATGAAGGGTAGAGCCACGGGTCGTAACACATCTGAAATGTAACGTCCACTGTTCAAAGTGCCGTCAACACGAACAAGAAGTGACCGAGACGTGTAACCAATGGCACCCCATTCCATCACGCCGGGTGAAGGGGGGGGGGGGGGGCTCTGAGCACTATGGGACTAGAACTTAGAACTAGTTAAACCTAACTAACCTAAGGACATCACAAACATCCATGCCCGAGGCAGGATTCGAACCTGCGACCGTAGCGGTCTCGCGGTTCCAGACTGCAGCGCCTAGAACCGCACGGCCACTTCGGCCGGCTTCACGCCGGGTGATGACGAATACACGCTTGCAATGTGCGTTCACCACGATGTCGCCAAACACGGATGCGACCACCATGATGCTGTAAACAGAATCTGCATTCATCAGAAAAAATGACGTTTTGCGATTCGTGCACCCTGGTTCGTCGTTGAGTACACCATCGCAGGCGCTCCTGTCTGTGAGGCAGCGTCAAGGGTAACCGCAGCCATGGTCTCCCTGCTGATAGTCCATGCTGCTGCAAACGTCGTCGAACTGTTCGTGCAGATGGTTGTTGTCTTGCAAACGTCGCCATTTGTTGACTCAGGGATGGAGACGTGGCTGCACGATCCGTTACAGCCGTGCGTATAAGATGCCTGTCATCTCGACTGCTACTGAACCAAGGCCGTTGGGATCCAGCACGGCATTCCGTATTATCCTCCTCAACCCACAGATTCCATATTCTGCTAACAGTCATTGGGTCTCGACCAACGCGAGCAGCAATGTCGCGATACGATAAACCGAAATCGCGATAGGCTACAATCCGACCTTTATCAAAGTTTTGATGATACGCATTTCTCCTCCTTACACCAGGCATCACAACAACGTTTCACCAGGCAACGCCGGTCAACTGCTGTTTGTGTATGAGAAATCGGCTGGAAACTTTCCTCACGTCAGCACGTTGTAGGTATCGCCAAAAGTGCCAATCTTGTGCGAATGCTCTGAAATGCTAATCATTTGCATATCAGAGCATCTTCTTCCTGTCCGTTAAATTTCGCGTCTGTAGCACGTCATCTTCGTGGTGTAGGAATTTTAATGGCCAGTAGTGTACTTAACATTTAGTCTGTTTATGGGCCTTTTTCATTTAATATGAATGTTTCTTTTATTTTATATTTCGTCCATGCCGCAACTCATTTTACAGTACTTTCCTTTCTATTTATTGTTTTGTAAACAACACCCACACGTAATGTGAACTAATTTACGATCAGTTCTCTCGCCACTGCCGATGAAACCAGACGGGAAGCTAGAAATCACATTGAAGTCCACGTCACAGCCATTAAATACTGCAGCCATTTTTGGACAGGCACCAGGAGTGTGACGGAGTGGTTCGAGTTCCAATTGACATGCTGACCCCCCAACTTGCCAGATCTGATCTTGATCGAACACATCTGGGATGTGACTGAGCGTGGTCCGCGTTATACTGAGGCAGTACGCCATTGCTCCTGTTTCCACCTGCGCCACCTAACTCCAGGGCGCTGTCATCAGGAGGCTGCTTGGAAGCAAAATTTAATAAAGAATTTTGTTACTCAGTGAGCATCGTTGACTCCGCACTAGCAAATTTGGGAGAGAAACAGCAGCCCTCACAAATATCATCAGCGTGAGATTTCTAACCTCACGAATCCAATAGGGGCGAAGGTTCGGTCAAAAACTTTTTTTTTCCAGGCCGTGGCCTACAGGCTGCTCTGCACCCGTCTTGTAAGAGAACAGTGCAAGGCAGCCTACATGTGAGGGGCAAGAAACGGTTTTCCAGGTCCCGATGTGAAGGCTGCCCTGCAGAGGGGCATTTTGTGCTGGAGGGGTATCAGACTCCTTTATCAACCTGTATTGCATGGCGGTCTGTACATCAGGACGAAATAAATGATTTTGAAGCCCCTACACGACACGTGGGTCGTTGGAGTCGTATTGGCCTTCTTTATTGAACTGTATGGCAAGGGCTACATGTTCCGATGAGCATGATTGGGAACAGGTTGAGGTGGATAGAGGAGGCGCAAGGAGGAAATGGACAGAGAGAGGAGAGTAGGTGCCGATGCATGAGATAGGTGGAAGGTATAGAGCAGTTACTGGGCAGGTGGAGAAGGTGGGGATGAAAAGAGAGAGGATGGGGTCAGAGGGAGTTTGGAGGTAGTCAGATAGAGTGGTGGGAATGGATAAAGAAATGAGGAGGAGGAGGTGAAAAGACAGAGAGGGTGGGGAGGAGCAGGTAGACAGATGGAAGAAGGAGGGAGGAGGAGGTATGTTGAGGAGGTGTGTTGAGTATGTGTATCGAGCGCGTATACAGGCGAAGTTGTGAGTAAAACACTGTGAGAATCATTCGAGAAGTCCTGAAAGTTAAAATATTGTGGACGTTGTCATAGACCAGAAAATGAAACGAACTTTTGCTAGCTCTATAAAAAAATTTAGTTTGAATAAATATATGCCAGTCTTCCCCCCCCCCCCCCTCCCCACCCCCCCCTGAGTTCTGCCTAAAGTTCCATCTGATTCTAAGTATTTCTTGAAGTTCCACCGGAATATAAGTATTTCGTTGTCGTGTGTTTGAGCAACATTGGCCAACAATAATCTGGTGGCATAGTGTGTCTAAATCACTGGAACGCCGATTCCTAGCCAAGTAGACAGATTCCAAACTTTAGGGCCAAAATCGTTCAGACGCTAGAGCACCAGAACTGAAAATTTCAACATTAAGGGCAAATGGTGAGTTTTGCATCCCGCCTGGGAGGCGGCGCATGGGTGGGAACGGGAAACGGTAATACAAGTCGTTACTGCAAGAAAATGATTTACTGGTGCAAAAACAAGGTGATAAACGATTACATAACTTTGTACGTAGGTGCGATGCTGAAGCGAAGTGTCCTGGCTGGCTGCTCTTGATCAAATGGGCTGAAACTGGAGCGGAGCTCTTAGAGCTCTCCCGCTCCGGATAGAGTGCGCTGTCGTCGGTGACTCGTAGTGCCAGCGTGAGAAACTATTCCGTGGCATCGTTGCTATCGATACCACAGCGGGGAATAAATATTTCATGTCTAAAAGAGCAGTGCGTTCGAAGCATAGGTGAAACGACTGGTCGTATTTCTGTAGCAAACAACCACACGCCGAATAGCTGTTGCTGGCGCTGCTTTGAAAGCAGTATATCATCGTTATAGGAAGTTGAAGACGTGCCTTTAATGCACCAAGGAGAGTCAAAAATTATGTGCACTTCCGCCTTAACTCACCTTCAGAATTTTTACACTGCCTTGATGCGCATCCACGCTCACATACGGTACCACTGCAGTCATGTAAACACACCATTCGATCCCGACCATATTAGCTGCATTCTGTCAATGACAGTGTAAACGTGTCCGCTCTGCTAGTACTTCGCACCGAGGAGAAAAAAAGGGCAGTGATTCTGTTTCTTTCGTAGAGAGGGACGTAAGCACTGAAATTCATCGTAAACTTTCACGACAGTTTGGGGCAGTCCCGTGTCATGTTTCTCCGTGGATCGGGTGTTTGAGTGACCGGACGGGTGTGACACGTGTTGAGGAAGCAAGGCGCGCAGAAGCGTCCACTCTGGTCCAAAACGTTCAGCAAGCTCAAGAGATGGTTTTTGTGGTGTCACCGCCAGACACCACACTTGCTAGGTGGTAGCCTTTAAATCGGCCGCGGTCCATTAGTATACGCCGGACCCGCGTGTCGGCACTATCAGTGATTGCAGACCGAGCGCCGCCACGCGTCAGGTCTAGAGAGACGTCCTAGCACTCGGCCCAATTGTACAGCCGACGTTGCTAGCCATGGTTCACTGACAATTACGCTCTCATTTGCCGAGACGATAGTTAGCATAGCCTTCAGCTACGTCATTTGCTACGATCTAGCAAGGCGCCATTTATCCTTTGCTATGTATCTAATGAAGCATGTACAGTAACGAGAGATGTTCACCAATTGTGGATTAATGTTAAGTATTCTACCAGTTACCTCCTGTTTTGCTAGTCTTATCTCTCTGACCTGTTCCAGACCTCACGACAGTTTGCGTGAGCTTTAAACGTGTGCCTTTCGGCTACCCGTCCTAGTGGATTGGCTGTCGGGTCAGTCCACTACAGTTTTAACCAACAGTCGAGTTACCATCGACGTGGTCTTTGGTCATTAGTGATGTTTCCGCCTGTCAAATCATCCACTGCTTTCATGTGTGTGTGTGTGTGTGTGTGTGTGTGTGTGTGTGTGTGTGTGTGTGTGTGTGTGCGCGCGGTTTAGGGTCACTCTACGAAAGCGTTATGAGCTCACTAAGTTTTCTTAAGTTTCTGCACAACGGACACCGAGACAGCTTACTGATGAATTCCTTGTCGAAAGTGTTGACTTCCGCCAGCGCTTATTCGACTGTTTCAACAGGGAAGGCGACTCGTTATGCCGAGCATAGTCTCCGACGGTGAAATATGAGTTCACTACTATGCGCCAGAAACAAAACGCCAGACTATGGAATGGACCGGGCAAAAAAAGTAACGATCTGTCATCAGCCAGAAAATTTATGCTGAGAGTAAGTAACAAAGGTAACAAAGGGAACAACCATCAAAACAGTCTCTCAGACTGAATTGTAAGAAACCAAACTAAACTCAACAATTCGCAGCACGCGGTGAGGCCTGAAGGAGTTGTATGAGAACGCTCGCAAGCAAAAACCTTCTTCCTGGCAGAAATACGCAGCTTTGTGGGCCGCTGCACCAAGTGAATTGAAAAAATAGGGGAATATGCTGAAAAATAATGTACAAGTCAAACCACCATTCTTGGTCAAATGTTTGAACGGAGCAGAAACAAGATGCAGTGGAGATAACACAATGGATTATTGTCCGATTTTTTAGCTAAGCGAAAAGTTGGAAATAGACAAACGAGATAACGAATTGATTAGCGTCAGGTCTAGTTTAAACTTTTAATTTCTTGAAAGTAATAAGAAGAATTAACAACAAAACTTAACTAGTCATTTCAGGGACGATTGGATAGCGGTTTCTTATCCGAATTCTCATAGCCAAACGAAAAGCGGGAAATGGAAAAATGGGGTATCAAATTGACCAGTGCGAGGATTGCTTTTGAAAAAAAAAATGTATAATTGCTTGAAAGTAATCATGATAATTAGGAAAAACTTAATTAGCGATTTGAGCAAAAATATTTGTCCGAATTTTCATAGCCATAAGAAGAATGAGAAATGAACTAATGGAGTGTCAGATTCAGCAAGGTGAGATGTAGTTTTGTAAGATAAAATTTAATTTCTTCAAAATAATAAGGGAAAGTTAACTACGAAAACTTAATTAGTGAATTTTGGGAAACTGGAAATTCGTGGTAAGCTTCTACGGGACCGAACTGCTGAGGTCATCAGGCCCTAGACTTACACACTACTTAATCTAACAAACTAACTTATGCTAAGAATAACGCACACACCTATGCCCGGGGGAGGACTCGAACCTCCGACGGGGGAAGCCGCACGAACTGTGACAAGACCCCCCGCACAGCGAAATGTTGGGAAAGTTGAAGTTCTTCACCACCAGCTGCTGCTTCGCTCGCTACGGAACTTCCATCATTAGCAGGATGTTGGTGGGTAGAGTTAGACACGTAATAGAAATCAGTGCTAAGGGGGGTGCCGTCGACAGCGTGCGTCGGCGCCTGCTTAAAAATCGGCGCACTCGCGGAACCTGGGGGAGAACGCCAGAAGACTGTCATCCAGGTCTCAGTGAGACAGATGGGCCATACCTGCGCCAGAATCATCAGAAAAGAAGAAGCTACGAATCAATGAAGCCAGGACATTATTCAGTTGGACGAGTCAAAATACTCCGATATTGAGGGAATGAGCGCACGGGAGCACAGGGAGGAACGGTGCACTTCGCCTAGCCACCCTACAAGTGGAGGTGGTCTGGTGTTGCCTCCTACGACCTGTTGCGAAGGGTCAAGTGGGTACTTGTGTCGTGTGGCTGACTGCGATGAGTGAATGAACTGTGTAGTGCTAGATTCGTGTTGTTTTAGATGAAGGGAAGCAATGACGTTAAAATTTTCTATCACCGGAATTTGAAATAGCGTCTACATCGACGTCCACCCACATACTCCGCAAGCCACCGTACAGTGTTGGCAGGAGGGTACTATGTGCATCTAATGAACCGCGCGGGATTAGCCGAGCGGTCTACGGCGCTGCAGTCATGGACTCTGCGGCTGGTCCCGGTGGAGGTTCGAGTCCTCCCTCGGGCATGAATGTGTGTGTTTGTCAGGATAACTTAGGTTAAGTAGTGTGTAAGCTTAGGGACTGATGACCATAGCAGTTGTCCCATACGATTTTCACGTACATTTGAACGACATCTACATGATATTTCCTTTCCTGTTACACTCGTAAATAGAGCGAGGGAAAAACGATTGCCTGTATGCCTCTATATGAGCCCTAATTTGTCGTATCTTCTGGTCCTTACGTGAAAAGTACGTTGGCTGCAGGTGAACCATTCTGTAGTCACCTTCAAATACCGTTGCTCTAAATTTCCTCAATAGTGCTCCTCGAAAAGAACGTCACCTTCGCTTCAGAGAGTCGCATTTGAGTTCCCGAAGAGTCTCCTAATACCTGCGTGTTGTTAGAGCCTACCGGTAACAGATCTGGCAGTCCTTGATTCAAATGGCTCTGCACACTATGGGACTTAATATCTGAAGTCTTCAGTCCCCTAGACTTAGAACTACTTATACCTAACTAATCTAAGGACATCACAAACATCCATGCCCGAGGCAGGATTCGAACCTGCGACCGTAGCGGACACGCAGTCTGGCAGTCCCCCTCTGAGTTACTTCGATGTCTTCATTTAATCCGACCTGGTGCGGATCTCAACTATTCGTGCAGTGTGATCGCAGTAGCGTCCTATACGCGGGGTCGTTTATAGACGGATCACACTTTCCAAAATTCTCCCAATAAACCGAAGTGGGCCATTCGCCGTCCGTATCAAAATAGCCACAAGCTCGTTCTATTCCATGTCGCTTTGCAACGTTACGGTCAGATATTTCAACAACGTGACTATTTCAAGCCGGAAAGCAGGAATGCTGTATACGAATGTCTAAACATTCTGCGTGGTGTCTGTTTGTTCTATATCGTGTCTCCCTACCACTTTCGCGCAACGACGCTCTGAGCGTGTTTTTTAGGGAATTGACTAGTTTGAACCTGGGACCTGTTAGCTGGTAAGGAGACGACAGTCCACACATGACATGCAGAATTCAGACCAGTTCAGTGAGACTAGCGATGATATAACCCAATACTTAATGATTTCAGCGTCAGCTCCACTGCACTCTCTGTAAAAGAATCTTAATACTAACTAAATTTAGTGGAAGGGGTTCAAGGCTTTCCTATTTTTAGTTAGCTGGTAAAATAACGTCGCAAAAGCAGTTAAGTTTACCATTGGAAATTTTATTCTACTCACAAAACATCGTTTATAAATTGCACTATTGATAAAAGGAAATGTTTTAATACAGGATGGTAAAAACCAACTGCATTCAACAAAAATGTGAACGAATATTCCCTGACTGGGTTTCAAAGTTCTACAGTGAATCGAAGGATGACCTATGCCATATCACATCTATAATCTAGGTTTAAATTAAGTTTCACAAGAGAGAAAATTATCAAAATGGTCTACAGTGACCCTCAATTATCTTTAATTACTTATCTAACTTGACGTAAATTACAGTGGCTGATGTGGCTTCTCAATAACTATATAACAGAAAAATCATCACGTTTCAGATTTTTACTTCAAGTGGCAAATGTGAACACCATGAGCTTTAATTGACGATCGACACTAATATTACGCAAAAAGGCGATGCAACAGATGAGACTTCTGCAGTTCTGAGTGAAGCCTTATGCGCTCAAAAATGCGGCATCACGTGCGTTCAATGCCTTGTCGGTGTTCGTCAGGGGGCGGCGCGCAGCACAGCTCCGCTCACCTCGCCATCTCCGAAGCAACTCTCTCCTAACTTCTCCTTACTACAATTTACCGAAGTTGGTTTAAAAAAAACTATCTGGCTGTGTTTTCATCTGACCAGTCAGGGTCTCAATGTTAACCTTAAGCTCCGCCTACAAAAATTCTGTCTATCCAATGAGAAACGTTATACTTTTCGTGGTGGGGCAATGTTTTTAAAGTTTGCAACGTAACAGAGACGCGAAAAAGTCTCACGCTAAAACTTGCAGATGGTGTGGTCCTTTTAGCGTTATCGTAAGATCTATACTGTTCTTCTGGAGGGCTCTATCTTTTAACATGGGCTGGGGGGGTGGTCCTGATGCAACAGAGACGCGAAAAAAGTCTCACGCTAAAACTTGCAGGTGGTGTGGCCCTTTTTGTGTTATCGTAAGATCCATACTGTTTTTCAGGAGGGCTCTAGCTTTTAACATGGGCTGGGGGGTGGTCCTAACGTAACAGAGACGCGAAAAAGTCTCACGCTAAAAACTTGTGGGTGGTGTGGTCGTAGCGATTAGCTGGCACCGTGGGTGTCCGTCCCTTATCGTAGGGCCTTCTCGCTTAACACGGTTCTGCTCTCGGCTTCTGTTCTCGTTTCTCCCCTCGGAACTGCGTCTGTCTCACGGTGGGAAGGTATGACATGCATTTAGGCATTCTTGTGTTAGTCTGTGGTATTCCATTTGGTCACTCGTTACTCGTATTACATTGGTTAATTTAATGTCATGATTTATTCGGAGCTATGTGACATACTACTGGATTTGCTTATCATGTAAGTGTTTTCATGGAAGGTGTTGGATTTGCCTGACACCTTACAAATTTTACGGGTTTGTTTTTCCCACTCATTTGCGTTAATTTACATTTTTCTGGATGTAGAGCTAGCTGCCATTCATTAGACCAACTATAAATACTGTCTAATTCATGTTACATCCTCCTACAGTCACTCAACGCCGACACCTTCCCGTGCACAACAGCATCATCAGCAAACAACCGCATATTGCTGCCCACCCTGTCCTCCAAATCATTTATATATACAGAGAACAACAGCGGTCCTACCACACTTCCCTGGGGCACTCCTGACGATAGTTTTGTCCTGATGAACACACGCCGTCCATGACAACATACTGTGTTGTGTTGCTTAAGGAGTATCGGAGGTATTCACACATTTGGGATCATATTCCATAAGCTCCTACAGTTGTTATCAGTCTGCAGTGGGGCACCGCGTCAAATGCTTTCCGGACTAGAAATGTGGAATCTGCGTGCTGCCCTTCATCCTTAGTTCACAGTACATTATGTGAGAAAAGAACAAGCTTAGTTTCGGATGAACGATGCTTTATTAAACCACGCTGATTTGTGGACATAGGTTTCTCGGACAAAAGAAAATTTATTATGTTCAAGGATTCTTCATCAAACCGATGTTAGAAATATTGGTCTGCAATTTTGCAGGTCTTTATTTACCCTTCTTACGTACAGGAGTCACTTGCGCTTTTTTTTCCTGTCCCTTAGGACTTCGCGCTGGACGAGATATTCGCGATAAATGCAAGCTAAGTAAGGGTCCATTGGCGTAGAGAACGTGCGTTAGCGACCTCGGCTACGGATGCTGGTCAGTCACATGAACATTGTGAGTTCAACATGGAAAGATGGTTTACTTTCTGCTCTTGGTCTTGCCAACTTGACTACGTGACACACTGTAGCTAAGAAAGAGTAAATTTTACTCGTAGAGCTATATATCTTCGTGTTCGTAGTTGAAAAAATGTACCCCGTATCCGCAGAGACAACAATTTACATAGTCGCTGATGGTGTGTATATCTGTACGAAATTGCGTCTACTTGTCACCGCTACTTTGTAATGGTTCTTTACTTACGTGACCATTATGGCACTCCAACGCCAGTTCTCGATACCAGTAATATATAACACTACCAGTAATATATAATACTGTTTTTCTGCGAAGTAACAGACATATTTTTGTGACAATATTCACATTTGCTTTTATTAATGTATAGGTACTCCGATGTAACGATATATTACAGTGATATGGTCCTTGTGTCTATTCATTTCTATGAGACTGTCATAAACTTTGACTTACTTGTAACCGTTTTTGGCGCGAATGCGCACAGAGCAGTCTTTGTTTCACGTTGGCAGAAGTTAAGTTGTTATTTCGCTTTGTAAAAGAACAGTCAAGTCTTGTGTTTGGTTAAAGTGGAAATTAAATATATGAAGATTGATACAAAACTGTTTTCTTGATGATGTGGCAATTAAGAAGAAGTATATGTGAATTTACAAGAAGTTTAATAAAAATGTGGATCGTGAACACCAAGTCAAAAATTACTTCTACCATACCATTTTTCTGATCTGGGATTGTTTGATCATTAAGAATTTCCTGAAAAACGCATTTGTTAGGTCTTCAAATATTGCTAAAATACAGATCTGGACCTTCTAGCAGTCAAAGTGGAATCACCCTAGAAGCAACAAGATAAGCCATAACAACTTCGACGAAATCTACGTGGGAATCCATTCAAGATAAGTGTCAAATTAATGACTTTTTTACAGTGACCTCATTATTTCCATTCTGACGATACTATCCACAGTCAATAACTTTGTTGTTGCCCGATAAAGCGAACATATGCTGCGTGAGCAACATTATTAATCTGATTTCTAACCTACTTTGCAAGTGGTGGTATTGTTAGACCTTGTACCTGCTCTACTCCCCTCGTTGATGGGAATACACGACGGTAAGCGTCCCGTCTGGGCGTCCAGTTATTGCATACAGTGCAGAGCCTGCCGAGTTCAGACGCTTCCGACGGCGCCTGTGATCTGCTGTCCACATAATTGGCAAATTGGCCCCAGGCCGAGATGAGTTGGTGAACCTCGTCGTTTGCGTTTGTGATTACGGCGGCAGCCGAGTGTCTTCCGCTCCTCCCTCCAGCAGGTTGGGCTCACCGAGGCACTTAGTGCGACCCCCTCCACTGTAGGCGGCTTCCATTTGCTGAGCTCACTGCTCACTCACTCAGGCGCTCGGCTGCCGGTGCCAGAAAGTGCGCCGTCACGCGGCGTGGAGTCGCCAGCCTCGCATGACCGACTTTTCAAAC
Source organism: Schistocerca americana (assembly GCF_021461395.2). Classification (NCBI taxonomy): domain Eukaryota; kingdom Metazoa; phylum Arthropoda; class Insecta; order Orthoptera; family Acrididae; genus Schistocerca; species Schistocerca americana. Next base: position 44,948,328 of record NC_060126.1, read on the forward strand.
TGCGAGGTTGCGGTCTCAGACTTGGCGTTGGCGAGGTCACGAAATGTGATGCGGCCCAAGTGTGTTGTGGACGTTCAATTACGCTCGTGTGGAGTTCACGACACACGCAATACCGGACTCGAAAGCTTCGGTCCTTGAACAGTCCTCCAACGTGCAGCCACCACAACAGCCTCATTCAGTGTACAAGTTTCACATCCAATGCTACTCCAGATACGGTATTAGGCTTAACAACAAGGTAAAAAGTATGTAGAAAGGTTCCTCAGTCCCTTCTTCAATACAGGGCGTAAGTTCGTAAATGGTACCTCGGGGGCCTTCAGCTACACCAAAACCGAGGAGATCGGTCGGTGGTATATGTAGCTATGATATGGAACCACTCACCTCTTGAATCTGATGTGATTTATTGTACCATTAACTAATTTTCGAACCACTGCCTGGTGATCATCAGATCAATGTTTTACAGAAACATCATAGCGCGCGCGCGCACACACACAGACACACACACACACAGACTGTTTAGATGCTCTTAGTTTCGCAGTAAGTAAACACTATTTAGCTGCACTTGGGCTTAAGGTATCTAACATTTTCGATTTAAAGCCAAACACTCCTACATGCTCCTGTTTACGGTAAAACGAAGTGCAGCTAAATACTGTGTGTGTGTGTGTGTGTGTGTGTGTGTGTGTGTGTTTGTATTTCTGTGTGTGTGTGTGAGTGGAGAGAGAGAGAGAGAGAGAGTCCACATTCATGTATGTGCTCACATTCATACGCAATATTTCCGAAGGTACAATGTTGTTGTTGTTGTTGTTGTTGTTGTTGTGATCTTCAGTCCAGAGACTGGTTTGATGCAGCTCTCCATGCTACTCTATCCTGTGCAACTTTCATCATCTCCCAGTACCTGCAGCAACCTACATTCTTCTGAATCTGGTTAGCGTATTTATCTCTTGGTCTCCCTCCACGATTTTTATCCTCCACGCAGTCTTCCAATACTAAACTGGTAATCCCTTGATGCCTCAGAACATGTCCTACCAACCGATCCCTTCTTCTAGTCAAGTTGTGCCACAAATTTCTCTTCTCCCCAGATCTATTCAATACCTTCTCATTATATATGTGGTCTAATCTTCAGAATTTAGTTATGTGGTCTACCCATCTACTCTTCAGCCATCTTCTGTAGCACCACATTTCGAAAGCTTCTATTCTCTTCTTGTCTAAACTATTTATCATCCATGTTTCACTTCCATACATTACTATACTCCACACACATACTTCCAGAAACGACTTCCTGTCATTTAAATCTATACTCGATGTTAACAAATTTCTCTTCTTCAGAAACGCTTTCCTTGCCATAACCAGTCTACATTTTATATCCTCTCTACTTCGACCATCATCAGTTATTTTACTCCCTAAATAGCAAAACTCCTTTACTACTTTAAGTGTCTCATTCCCTAATCTAATTCCCTCAGCATCACCCGACTTAATTCGACTGCATTCCATTATCCTCGTTTTGCTTTTGTTGATGTTCATCTTATATCCTGCTTTCAAGGCACTTCTCTTCCATGTCCTTTGCTGTCTCTGACACAATTACAATCTCATCGGCGAACCTCAAAGTTTTTATTTCTTTTACATGGAATTTAATACCTACTCCGAATTTTTCTTTTGTTTCCTTTACTGCTTGCTCAGTATACAGATTGAATAACATCGGGGATAGGCTACAAATCTGATTCACTCCCTTCCCAACCACTGCTTTCCTTTCATGCCCCCCGACTCGTATAACTGCCATCTGGTTTCTGTACAAATTGTAAATATCCTTTCGCTCCCTGTATATTACCCCTGCCACCTTCAGAATATGAAAGATAGTACGATGTAGCACACAAGAATTAAATAAATAAACACTGTATTGTGAGCGAATCTGACAATGACGCACACAGCATTGCTACATTTGCCCTGGCTCCTTCAGAAAAGCTAACCAACTCACTCTCCAATAGTGAGCGCTTTTATGTATAGAAAATGCCGAAAATAACAGAAACTATTTCTATCAAATTAAGAAAAAAGTTGAAAAAACTTGTAGAAAGTACGACGGTGAATAAAAGTATATACGTGGGAAAGCACCGTGCTACACAAGCCAGCCTCCAGAGCAAGCCTGTCTCTTTGATCTTTCGATATCCTGAAGGCTACGTATAAGCACCGATGTCAGCAAGTGACATTTAATTACACGGTCCAGTCCTATTGTGACCTCCGCCTATGTTTGTCGTCAACGTGCAGAAACCATTCATCTACGGCAAGTGGCAACACCGGCAGTGGACGATCTATAATGCGTTCGGTCGGTTGGGGGGGGGGGGGGGGGGATGCGCAAAACAGTTCAGTTGTTGTCTGAATGCGTAAACGGAGAGATTTATTTCACGTACAAAATGCATGAAGAACGGCTTTTTGGTCAAGGATGGAGGTACTCCCGAAGACACAATTTATAAACTGTTCGTGTGCCGCTGTCATTGATGCATACAGCGCATGGCAAAGTGGCGCTATGCAAAAGCGGCGCCGAGGCCGCTGTGATGTACAACAGGGCGTAAGTGACAGGATGGACGGCTGCGAAGATGTTTACAGGCGAACTGACGTGCAGCTGTTAAGGAAGTGACCGATCAGGCGGACCGAGGGGCTACAAACACTGTCTCCCCAGCAACAGTTCAGCGAACGCTAGTGCTTGTGAGGCTCTGCAGATGGCGGCAGGTTCGTGAGCCCAACCTGACTGACGCTCATCGGCGATATAGTCTGGAAGTTTCACTCCACTACAGCAACTGGGCGTCGACTGAGGGTTGACAGATCACCTTTTCAGATGAGTGACGTTCCATACTCCTTCGAACAGATGGCCTCAGGCGTGTACGGCGTGAAACGTCTGAGAACAAACACCCACCAATAATCGTCGGAAGGTTGGCTGGTTGGTTGTTTGGGGGAAGAGACCAAACTGCGAGGTCATCGGTCTCATCGGATTAGGGAAGGACGGGGAAGGAAGCCGGCCGTGCCCTTTCAAAGGAACCACCCCGGCATTTGCCTGGAGTGATTTAGGGAAATCACGGAAAACCTAAATCAATCGTCGGAAGCGTCCAGGCCACAAGAGTGAGCATCATGGTCTGGAGAATGTTTCTGTGGCATTCGCAGGGCGATATCTTCATTCCGGAAAGCACAATGGATCAACACCATGTCCATCCCTACATGCACTTTGCTTCTCTACTACCAGGTGTTGCACCTCACTCAGTGTAACTGAGTCGTTCGAAGAGCACCGCGATGAATTACCGTATTCACAGGACTGCCAAACTCCACGGACTTAAATCCAGTCGAGAATTTGTGAGACGGTTCGCGCCATGGCTCGTCAACCCGAAGTCCTGGTGATGGCACTTGGCTCGACATGGCTCCGCATCTCTGTCGGTACCATTCAGAACCCGAGGAAAATGTGAAACGACTTCTGTTGTGTTGGCTGAAGAGCCAAAGCATTAGTAATGTCCTGTTTGACACAGTCACATCGTTTAAATATTTGGGCCTAACGTTGAAAAGCGATGTCAAATGCAATGAGCATGTGACGATTGTGGTAGGGAAGTTGAATGGTCAACTTCGGTTTATTGGAACGATTCTGGAAAAATGTGATTCACCTGGAAAGGATACCGCATATAGGACGCAAGTGCGCCTAATTCTTGAGTACAGCTCGAGTGTTTGGGACCCGTGCCAGGAAGACAACCAAGCAAATCAGAGGAGGGCTGCTATATTTCTTATCGGTAGGTTCGAAACCACACAAGTATTACGTAAATGCTTCGGAAACTCAAATGGGAATCCCTGGAAGGGAGGCGACTTTCTCTTCGAGAAACTACACTGAGAAAAGTTAGAGAATCGGCATCTGAAGGTGACTGCAGAAAGATTCTGCAGCCGCCAGCATACATTTCGCATAAGACCACAAAGATAAAAAATTATGGCACATACGGAGGCATATAGACATTTTTCCATCGATCTATAGGCGAGTGGCCGGCCGCTGTGGTCGAGCGGCTCTAGGCGCTTCACTCTGGAACCGCGCGACCGCTACGGTCGTGGGTTAGAATCCTGCCTCGGGCATGGATGTGTGTGATGTCCTTAGATTAGCTAGGTTTAAGTAGTTCTAGGTTCTAGGGGACTGATGACCTCAGATGTTAAGTCCCATAGTGCTCAGAGCCATTTGAACCATTTTATAGGCGAGTGGAACAGGAGGGAAAATGACTATTGGTGGTAGAGGGCACCGTACAGTGGCTTGCAGAGTATGTATGTAGATGCAGATGTAGACTCTCTTCCTGCACGTCTCGCAGCGTGCCGTGATGCAAAAGGCGGTTACTCGGGCTTCTGACGGATGGTCACATTAGTATGACCAGACAGTGCACAGCAGATCGTACGGAAAACGACGCCTGTTTGAGAGATCCTTAATTTGTCGGTGCTTTGGAACAGCGTATACTTACAGCATGGAGGCAGGTGTACTAGAGAAACTGCGAAAACACTGGGATAGAAATGCAAAACGCGTAATCCATCGAGGTGCCTCCCAAGTTCTCCTTGTTATGTCCGGACGTTGCTCTTCACGTAGCAGAAACACCTGGTTCACTCATGGGAGTGCGCCACAACGTGACGTAAACCACTCGACCAGCGTCATCTCTCGCGTCGCGTCTGAGGAAGGCTCAAGTAAGGACTATAGGCAGCAGTGCGGGTCTGCAGTAAACCGGCAACCTGCTACCTAGCGTGGTGATTGAGGCATTGGTAAGGCCCTGGACTTGCATTCGGGAGTATCTAGATGTCGGATTACTGTGGTTTCCCGAAAGAGCTTAATGAAAATATAGAGTCGATTCCTGAAAGGACAAGGCCGATTTCGTTTCCACCGCTCCCCAGCAGGAAATGGTACCCCGTCCCAAATATGTTCGTCGGCAGGTCGTTAAGCGCTACTCTTACTACCATCCAGTACATTACAGCTGTGCCAAAGCACTGCCCTTGGTGGTCTCCAATAAAATAGCACTCCGTCTTCAGGCCACAAGTGGCCCATCGGGACCATCTGACCGCCGTGTCATCCTCAGGTGAGGATGCGGATAGGAGCGGCGTGTGGTCAGCACACAGCTCTTCCAGTCGTTACGATAGTTTTCTTTGACCGGACCCGCTACTATTCGGTCGAGTTGCTCCTCCATTGGCATCACGAGACTGAGTGCACCCCGAAAAATGGAAACAGCGCATGGCGGTCCGAATGGTCACCCATCCAAGTGCCGGCCACGCCCGACAGCGCTTAACTTCACTGAACTGACAGGAGCCGGTATATCCACTGTGGCAAGGCCGTTGCCTCCCAGAAAATAACCTACAATTAAACACTCCTAGTCGAATATACCTATTCTAGTAGATCGAAACCTTACCTACGCCCCTCCCCCTTCCCTCCTTCTTTATTGGGATAAGCAAATGACCTTCATCGCCTGAGTCCAATCGAATGATTACCGAAATAATAACTCATTAGCGGAGAAGGTGTGCAACAAGCTACTTCTACAAACGACTTACTCAACTTCCGATTTAAGAAAGTGTTGAATCATCATTATAAAGTAGTGCGAAGCACACGAAACAGTCAACGAAAACCACCACAATTTTGTCAGTAACGTGCAGCAGATTAGTGGTTATTACTTTGTATTTACGAAATAGCAAAGAGATCTGCGAAGTCTGGCTGTAAATTATCAAAGAAAGACAAATGTAGAAAGAGATCCAAATATTGTTACGGAACTGGCTAATAGATGAAGTATCTCCATTTGCAATCGAAACTATGTAGCGTCCCAGTAATGTTTACTTGCACAGGTAAAATTCATTAAGATGACAAGTTATAGGATTTCAGTGTTTTCAATACCACTGGTGTGCAAACCTTAAAGACGAAACTAATTTTCGCATGATATGACACAATTCGGTGAAAGCTGAACCGTAGAAACAACTGCTACATTGTGGTACAGAAAGTAATTAAAATACACTACTGGCCATTAAAATTGCTACACCAAGAAGAAATGCAGATGATAAACGGGTATTCATTCGACAAATATATTATACTAGAACTGACATTTGATTACATTTTCACGCAGTTTGGGTGCATAGATCCTGAGAAATCAGTACCCAGAACAACCACCTCTGGCAGTAATAATGGCCTTGATACGCCTGGGAATTAAGTCACACAGAGCTTGGATGGCGTGTATAGGTACAGCTGCCCATGCAGCTTCAACACGATACCACAGTTCATCAAGAGTAGTGACTGGCATATTGTGAGGAGCCAGTTGCTCGGCCACCATTAACCAAACGTTTTCAGTTGGTGAGAGATCTGAAGAATGTGCTGGCCAAGGCAGCAGTCGAACATTTTCTGTATCCAGAAAGACCCGTACAGGACCTGCAACCTGCAACGTACATTATCCTACTCAAATGTAGCGTTTCACAGGGATCGAATGAAGGGTAGAGCCATGGGTCGTAACACATCTGAAATGTAACGTCCACTGTTCAAGGTGCCGTCAGTGCGAACAAGAGGTGACCGAGACGTGTAACCAATGGCACCCCATACCATCATGCCGAGTGATAGGCCAGTATGGCGATGACGAATACACGCTTCCAATGTGCGTTCACCGCCATGTCGCCAAACACGAATGCGAGCATCATGCTGTAAACAGATGCATCCGAGATAATGACGTTTTGCCATTCGTGCACCCAGGTTCGTCGTGGAGTACACCATCGCAGGCGCGCCTGTGATGCAGCGCCAAGGGTAACCGCAGCCATGGTCTCCGAGCTGATAGGCCATGCTGCTGCAAACGTCGTCGAACTGTTCGTGCTGATGGTTGTTGTCTTGCAAACGTTGACACAGGGATCGAGACGTAGCTGCACGATCCGTTACAGCCAGGCGGATAAGATGTCTGTCATCTCGACTACTAGTGATACGAGGCCGTTGGGATCCAGCACGGCGTTCCGTATTACCCTCCTGAACCCACCGATTCCATATTCTGCTAACAGTCATTGGATCTCGATCAACGCGAGCAGCAATGTCACGATACGATAAACCGCAATCGCGATAGGATACAATCCGACCTTTATCAAAGTCGGAAACGTGATGGTACGCATTTCTCCTCCTTACACGAGGCATCACAACAACGTTTCACCAGCCAACGCCGGTCAACTGCTGTTTGTGTATGAGAAATCGGTTGGAAACTTTCCTCATGTCAGCACGTTGTAGGTGTCGCCACCGGCGGCAGCCTTGTGTGAATGCGCTGAAAAGCTAATCATTTGCGTATCACAGCATCTTCTTCCCGTCGGATCCACAGCTCATGCTCGTGCGGTAGGGTTCTCGCTTCCCATGCCCGGATTTCCGGGTTCGATTCCCGGCGAGGTCAGGGATTTTCTCTGCTCGTGATGACTGGGTGTTGTGTGATGTCCTTAGGTTAGTTAGGTTTATGTATGAGACCTGAGTTTCTCCTGGCGTATACAACTTTCAAATAACTTCCGGGAATTCAGCCAGGTAACACTTTCAGCGACCGCCGATATTTCGGCGGGAGAACACCCCGCCATTTTCAAGGCAAACTGCAACGGACAGGCGACGTACATGCAAATTTAATACCTCGGTTCTCGGACCCAAGCAGGAAAGATAACACACACACACTGAACACTAGTGCCACCAAAGATGGCCAAAGTCAGAGCTATCGATAGTGAGACTATGAATTCGCAGGTGAGGTAGCATTGAGTCTGTCCCTCTGTTTCTTGACAAGGGAGAGAGCCGGATTCCAAACAGAGTTTAAACAGAAACCTCCATCCCTGTTAACAAGGTTGCTCGCTAATTTAATCTCAACTGCCTCCCGAATCACACTGTCCCAATAGCTGGACGTGCATGCCAATATCTCGGTGTTATTATATAACATGGAGCGACCAGCTGCGGCATGGCATATATTGGTCAAACTATCAGGACCGTGGAGGACAGATGTACTGAGCATAAACGGCACACACGATTACAGCAGCCAAATAGATCTGCTATTGCCGAACATTGCTTGGATACTGGTCACTCCATGTTATATAATAACACCGAAATATTGGCATGCACGTCCAGCTATTGGGACAGTGTGATTCGGGAGGCAGTTGAGATTAAATTAGCGAGCAACCTTGTTAACGGGGATGGAGGTTTCTGTTTAAACTCTGTTTGGAATCCGGCTCTCTCCCTTGTCAAGAAACAGAGGGACAGACTCAATGCTACCTCACCTGCGAATTCATAGTCTCACTATCGATAGCTCTGACTTCGGCCATCTTTGGTGGCACTAGTGTTCAGTGTGTGTGTGTTATCTTTCCTGCTTGGGTCCGAGAACCGAGGTATTAAATTTGCATGTACGTCGCCTGTCTGTTGCAGTTTGCCTTGAAAATGGCGGGGTGTTCTCCCGCCGAAATATCGGCGGTCGCTGAAAGTGTTACCTGGCTGAATTCCCGGAAGTTATTTGAAAGTTGTATACGCCAGGAGAAACTCAGGTCTCACATTGTTTACCTCTACGGGGAGGAAATGTATCGGTGTTTACGTAAGTTGGATAAACTTCGTAGCTGTCGAGTTAGACTGCAATGTGCTTTGTCGTTTTTATTGAGGTGTCGTGATGAAAATCATGTCCCAACATTTGCTAAGGTTGTGCACCATATTAATTCTCCTGCCGCCAACCGAATTAAGCAACGTGCTGGCTTGGCTCTTGTTCGCGAAAGGATTCGTTTTACTCGTCGACGTTTGGATTCTGTTTCCAAAGAATTGTATCGTTTTCATTTAATGGTTGCATCTGAAGTGTCTGATTTCAATTGGGATTGGTTGGACGGTGCCTCATGGACCCAAGCTGACTGGGAGTACAACTCCGTTACTGCCCGGCATTTGGCAAAGTTTGAACGTTTTCAACGCGCGGAGTCGGATGTTATATCTCGACGTTCTGTGATAAATCTCACAGAGAAATCTTTTGACGACGCAACCTTATCCGTGCTAGGGAAAGGATTAAATTTTGCACCCACTCCGAAGAATTTGCCGGTAGTTGATTTTATTAGTTCAATTGAACAGGCAGTTTGCAAACTACCTCCTGACGCTGCAGAGGAAGTTAGGAGGGAGGCATGCCGTGTTTTGACTAGGGCTCGTCCACCCAAGAGTAATGTAACAGCAGCAGAGAGGGCTGCTTTACGCTCTCTCAAGGTTGATCCCAGTATTATTATTTTACCTGCTGACAAGGGCAATGCCACCGTTGTTTTAAATAAACATGATTATGTACAAAAGATGCAACGTTTACTATCTGATTCAACGTATCGCAGAATCGATGCTGACCCCACGAAAAGTGTTGAGAGAAAGACCAACAGCCTCCTGAAGAAAAGTGGTTTGTCGCAGGACACAATCAAGAGGCTTAACACCTATAGTGCGGTTCCCCCTAGGTTATATGGCCTTCCAAAGGTTCATAAAGAAGGGGTTCCTTTCCGTCCTATAGTGAGTAACATCGGCGCCCCGACATATCGTGTATCCAAGCATCTTGCATCTCTGTTGAGTCCACAAGTAGGACGGTGTGAACATCATATCAGGAACTCAGCTGATTTTTTACGTCGTTTGGAGGGACTGAGGCTGAATGACTTTGATATTTTAGTGAGTTTCGATGTGGTCTCTCTCTTCACTCGTGTTCCTCTGTCTGATTCGTTGCGGTTAATTGAAGCCAGGTTTGGTGCTGATTTAACTAATCTCTTTAGGCATGTGTTGACATCCACTTACTTTTTAATTTAATGACCAGTATTACGAGCAGACAGATGGAGTTGCGATGGGTAGTCCGTTGTCTCCTGTGATCGCAAATTTGTTTATGGAAGACTTCGAGGAACGTGCATTGGAGTCGGTGCCTTTAAAACCGGCCTGTTTCTATAGATACGTTGACGATACCTTCGTTGTTTGGCCTCACGGTAGGGAGAATTTGAATGTCTTTCTAGAACATCTGAACTCGATCCACCCGAACATTCGTTTTACGATGGAGGTGGAAAAGGATGGTTGCCTTCCCTTTCTCGACGTGTTGGTTAGGAGGAAGGATGATGGATCATTGGGACATGCAGTCTACAGGAAACGTACTCACACCGACTTGTACTTACAAGCTAATAGTTGTCACCATTCGGCTCAGCGTGAAGGGGTACTTCGTACCTTGGTACACAGGGCACATATCGTTTCTGACGCTGAGACTTTGCCAGCTGAGCTGTCCCATCTTGAAGTTACATTTCGTCAAACTGGTTACAGTGATAGACAGATTGAACGTGCGTTGCGCTATCGACCAACTGTACATCAGGTGATTGATGATAATTCTGAGTCAACACCTAAGTCTACTGCCTTCTTTCCTTACGTAGGAAACACGTCCAATAAGATCGGTCGTATTTTACGGAAATACGATGTGAAATGTGTTTTACGACCTCCATCTAAAATTAGAGTGCTGTTGGGTTACGTTAAGGATGATCTTGGTTTTGCGTAATGATGGGGGGGGGGGGGGTGTACATCGCATTCCATGTAGCTGCGGCATGGCATATATTGCTCAAACTATCAGTACCGTGGAGGACCGATGTACTGAGCATAAACGGCACACACGATTACAGCAGCCAAGTAGATCTGCTGTTGTCGAACATTGCTTGGATATAATAACACCGAGATATTGGCCTGCACGTCCAGCTGTTGGGACAGTGTTATTAATGATGCAGTTCAGATTAAATTGGATGATCTTGGACTGCGTAAGGCGGGTGTATATCGTGTCCCTTGTAGCTGCGGCATGGCATATATTGGTCAAACTATCAGGACCGTGGAGGACAGATGTACTGAGCATAAACGGCACACACGATTACAGCAGCCAAATAGATCTGCTATTGCCGAACATTGCTTGGATACTGGTCACTCCATGTTATATAATAACACCGAGATATTGGCATGCACGTCCAGCTATTGGGACAGGGTGATTCGGGAGGCAGTTGAGATTAAATTAGCGAGCAACCTTGTTAACAGGGATGGAGGTTTCTGTTTAAACTCTGTTTGGAATCCGGCTCTCTCCCTTGTCAAGAAACAGAGGGACAGACTCAATGCTACCTCACCTGCGAATTCATAGTCTCACTATCGATAGCTCTGACTTTGGCCATCTTTGGTGGCACTAGTGTTCAGTGTGTGTGTGTTATCTTTCCTGCTTGGGTCCGAGAACCGAGGTATTAAATTTGCATGTACGTCGCCTGTCCGTTGCAGTTTGCCTTGAAAATGGCGGGGTGTTCTCCCGCCGAAATATCGGCGGTCGCTGAAAGTGTTACCTGGCTGAATTCCCGGAAGTTATTTGATAGGTTTAAGTAGTTCTAAGTTCTAGGGGACTGATGACCATAGCTATTAAGTCCCATAGTGCTCAAAGCCATTTGAACCATTTCTTCCCGTCGGTTAAATTTCGCGTCTGTAGCACGTCATCTTCGTGGTGTAGCAATTTTAATGGTCAGTAGTGTAATAGGCAATGAATCGAACAGACATGACACACTTTTTCGAAGACAGTAATTACGCTGAAGTCACCTCAAAATATGATGGTCCCGTGGACATCACAAAAGGCGGGGCTAGGATGTGCAGTCACTATGGACTGCAGTGAATGTTGTGCAACGCTCGTCCGTGCTGGGCACGAGGTTGCAGAGGAGTTCCTACGGTAGGACGTTGCGTTCCTCCTGACAGCTGCAGGATGGTCTTTGGTGCGTGCGGACGTACCGCAGTACGTCTCCTGAACGCATCCCACTCGTGCTCCCTGGGGTTAAACCGGTGCAACGAGTAGGCCAGCGCATTCGCCGAGTACTGTCGCTTTCCAAGAGCTACTCCAGCTGCGCTATTCGAATTGGTCGGGGACTGTCATCTTTAAAAAGGAAGTCAGGGCCGAGTGCTGCCCTGTATCGACGCACATGCAGAACGACTACGGAGTCAGACCGGCGAGTGTAACGTGGTCAAAGACCTAGGTGTCAGTACACCCGTGCCGTTCTTACTGGAGCACCTCGGTTAACTGCATAAAATTTGGGGGCAGGCTCTTGATGTTACTTCGATGTTAATCCATCTGCACACATGTCCGTCCCACTGTGTTTCCTAAAATACGCCTTCGCTATACAATGACCAACGTCTCATCGTGTATCAGAGACATACACACATCCGTTCTGCGCTGTGGCTGGTACTGCAGTTCCGTAACGAGGCGAGGGACAAAGGCGTGCGCCCCTCACCGTTTAATCTCTGACAGATACAAGAAAAAAAGCCTAACTTTCCCTTGCATTTCCCTACTGACATGAGTCAGCTTAATATTAATTTACATAGAATTACAAAGATTGTCAAAAATGATTTTGCGAGGGTGAGTCAAATGAAAACCTTAAATTTGTAATAACAAGTCGAAATTTCACGCTCTTATCCTGTATATTGGAAAGCATGCTACAAACAGCTTGCTGAATGGCCTGTAGGTGGTAGCATAGTGCAGATGCACACGTACCGTCGCAGTATCAGTATAAAGATGGCCGCCCTATTTGCCACCTGCACCAGGGAAAAACAGCGTTCTGTTATTCGGTTTATGCGTAGTGAAGCTGTGAAACCTATTGAAATTCATCGACGAATGAAGGTTAAGTACGGTGATGCATGTTTGTCACAGCAGCAAGTCTATGAATGGAGTAGGAAGTTCGCAAATGATGTGACTCCAGTGGAAGATGCTCCTCGTGCAGGTCAGGCACAACGAGTTGTGACTCCACAGAACATTGCAGCAGTTGAAGCCATAGTGAAGGAAAGCCGTCGAGTGACACTGAATGGCATTGTAGCACGTTTACAGATTAGTCATGGGTCAGCATACCACATTGTGCATGATGTGCTCCAGTTTCACAAAGTGTCTGCAAGATGGTGCCACGGTAGTTGACTCCTGAAATGAGAGAACGACGTGTTGATACTTGTGAAGACCTTCTTCGGCGCTTTGAACGAGGTGATGGCTTCCTTGCAAGAATCTTTACTGTGGGCGAAAGCAGGGTTCACTTCCACCAACCGGAAACGAACAGAGCGAGCAAGGAATGGCGCCATTCCTCATGACCAAGTGATTTCCATATGTTTGGACCACTCAAAGACGCAATGGGAGGAAAGAAGTTCCGTTATGATGAAGAGGTACGCCACGCGGTGCATGAGTGGTTGCGCCGACTACCAAACGAATTTTTTTCTAAAGGAATTCATGCACTTTGTAAGCGCTAGAGGACTTGCTTTGAGCGTGGGGGAGATTATGTTGAATAGTGATACAGCTTTGTACCTCTTCTGCAAATAAATAATATTTAAAAAATATTTAAGGTTTTCATTTGACTCACCATCGTATAATGACTTACAGGTGTGAAAATTAGTAAGTCAAAAATACTAACACTAATGCTTACAGAAGAAAGGAAAACCTGGTAGGCCCGACCTCGGAGAAGACCAATTTGGAACACGCGAGGCAGTACTGACTCTACGAGATATCTCAGAAGATAGGTTAAGGAAAGGCAAATCTACGTTTATAGTATTTGTAGACTCAGTGAAAGTTTTTAATAACGTTGATTGAAATACGCTCTTTGAAATTCTGAGGTAGCAGCGGTAAAATACAGGGAGGGAAAGTCTATTAACAACTTCTATAGAAATCGGACGGTAGCTATAAAAGTCGACAGGCATGAAAGGGAAGCAATGGTTGAGAAGGGAGTGATGCAGGGTTGTAGCCTATTGCGCATGTTATTCAATCTGCACACTGAGCAATCACTAATGGAAACAAAAGAAAATTTTGAAGTAGGAATTAAAGTCAGCGAGAAGAAATAAAAACTTTGACGTTTGCCGATGACAGCGAAATTTTTCCAGAGACAAGAAAGGACTTCGAAGAGTAGTTGAACTGAATGGGCAGTGTCTTGAAAGGTGGATATAAGGTGAACATCGTCAAAAGCAAAACAAAGGTAATGGAATGTACTTGAATTAAATCAGATGACGCTGAAGGAACTAGTTTAGGAAACTAGGCACTTGAAGTGGTAGATGAGTTTTGCTATTTGAACAGCAGATTAATTGGTGATGGCCGATACAGAGATGATATAAAATGTAAACGCAACGGTAAGAAAAGAACAGTTTGTAACATCGAGTATAGATTTAAGTAACTTCCTGGCAGATTAAAACTGTGTGCCGGACCGAGACTCGAACTCGGGACCTTTGCGTTTCGCAGGCAGTTGCTCTACCCAAACTTCACAGAAGCTCTCCTGCGGGAGCTGGAAGGTAGGAGACGAGGTACTGGCGGAATTAAAGCTGTGAGGATGGGTCGTGAGTCGTGCTTGGGTAGCTCAGTATGTAGAGCACTTGCCCGCGAAACGCAAAGGTCCCGAGTTCGAGTCTCGGTCCGGCACACAGTTTAAATCTGCCAGAAAGTTTCATATCAGCGCACACTCCACTGCAGAGTGAAAATCTCATTCTATAGATTTAAGTGTTGGGAAGTCTTTTGTAAGCTATTTGTATTGAGTACGGAAGTGATACATGGACGATAAATAGTTTAGACAAGAAGAGAATATAAGCTACTGAAATAAGCTGAAGATTATGTGGGTAAGTGATGAAGTATTGAAAAGAACTGGGGAGAAAGTATATTTGTGGCATAATCCTACTAGAAGAAGGGATCGGTTGATGCGACACATTCTAAGACATCAAGGGATCACCAATTTAGATTGGGAAGTAAAAGTCGTAAAGGGAGTTCAAGAGATGTATAAAGTAAGCAGATTTAGAAGCATGTAAGTTGCAGTAGTTATTCGGAGACGAAGAGGCTTGCACAGGATAGAGTAGCATGGAGAGCTACATCCGACCACTCTTTGTACTGAAGACAATAAAAATATAATTAGATTGCACTTCTAAAACAATATTGAGGAAAGACGAGTTATATCTGTGTTATAGTATTACAGGACACACGGAGAATTTCACCGAGCAGCCTTTTTGCTCGATTTTTCGTTCGCTTTCCACGAAGCATAGTCACTTGATGAAACCGCAGGACATTATCCCGTCAAGAGTTGCACCACATCAGTAAACACAGATTCCAGGGTGTCGTTTCTGGAAGAAGCAAAAAAAACCGGATGAAGGTTTTGTGCTGCAACAGACGTGTAATGAAATGGTGAAATGTGTGGAGTAATATGACGGCGAGGTCATCGGGGCCGCATGCGGAAATCCCCAGCGCGTCCGCAGGCAAAGCGGCGACGCCTGGAGCAGCAGGAATGCTCGAGACGTGTCCACTGCCCACCCAGACAACGGCGCTTACGTCAGCGAACGAAGGAGAGCCGGGGTAGGCCGGTGGCGGTGGTAGGTACAGCCGCGATGCTCCTAACAGCTTCTCTCTCATTTGTTTCAAATCGTTGGGTAAGGTACCGTCTTCATAGAGACCACACACAAAATGTACCTGACCTAATTAGTCGCAAGCAGCCGTCCTTCGTACAGCACTCGGAGATACGCTAATGAGCCAAAACAGGACTGCCGCACGCCTAGCCTGTTGGTCCACCCAGGGGACGCAGCACAGTAGCTGTACCTTAATGGTTTCCAGAAGTAAGCGACACCAGAGGGCTACGCACAGGTCCCCGTAATTTCCGTGAACTAGAGGCCGCTGCTCGGTGGGCACGTCTTATCAAGTGAATTTTGTGGCTAAGAGATCAACGTCAGTTCACTATCGTGCTCTCCAAGCCACTGCAGCACGATTCTGGCCTTCTGACACAGGCGGTTATCCTCGACCAACACATATAGCAAGAAGAGATCAAACTTCCTGCCAGATTAAAACTGTGTGCCGGACCGAGACTCGAACGCGGGACCTTTGCCTTTCGCGGGCAAGTGCTCTACCAACTGAGCTACCCAAGCACGACTCACGCCCCGTCCTCACAGCCTTACTTCTGCCAGTACCTCGTCTCCTACCTTCCAAACTTTACAGTAGCTCTCCTGCGAAACCTTGCAGAACTAGCACTCCTGAAAGAAAGGATATTGCGGAGAGCGTCTGTAAAGTTTGGAAGGTAGGAGACGAGGTACTGGCAGAAGTAAGGCTGTGAGGACGGTGCGTGCTTGGGTAACTCAGTTGGTAGAGCACTTGCCCGCGAAAGGCAAAGGTCCCGAGTTCGAGTCTCGCTCCGGCACACAGTTTTAATCTGCAAGGAAGTTTCATATCAGCGCACACTCCACTGCAGAGTGAAAATTTCATTCTAGAAACATCCCCCAGGCTGTGGCTAAGCCATGTCTCCGCAATATTCTTTCTTTCAGGAGTGCTGGTTCTGCAAGGTTTCGCGGGAGACCTTCTGTAAAGTTTGGAAGGTAGGAGACGAGGTACTGGCAGAAGTAAGACTGTGAGGACGGGGCGTGAGTCGTGCTTGGGTAGCTCAGTTGGTAGAGCACTTTCCAGCGAAAGGCAAAGGTCCCGAGTTCGAGTTTCGATCCGGCACACAGTTTTCAAGAAGAGCTCAGATGGTCCGCTAAAATTTTGACGTACTCCACAGGTGTCATTGTGCCTTAGATTTCTATCACAGGTTTCACGGAAGTTCGGCTGAAAGTTCTTCACAGCATGATGCTCCTCTCACTGACCTGTTTCCGTGGCGCAGTGCGAGGATCGAGCAGTCGTTAGCCTGAATAACAACGTATTTGGATGCGACCGTCGACGTAGCGTAACAAGAAATGTGATTCATCGGACCATATGACACGTTCCCGTTGATACGCGGTCCAGTCCCGACGATCCCGGGTGCAGTGCAGTCGTAATGGATGATATCGTTCGGTCAACGTCAACATGTAAGTGTTGCCAGCTGCAGATATCCGTACTCTGAGCAGTTTACTCTGAAACACACTCACCTGCACCAGCATTATACCATGTCGTCAGATCTTCCACAGATCGCGACATAGCCTGCTTCACACAGCGGTTATGCCTCCAGCCTCCACGTTTTCTGACGATGCAAAACCAGGCAGACTTTCTCTCTGTACCATTATTGGTGGACCCATATTAGTGCCATGCACTGCCACAGATACAATGTTAAAACAAAGTTGTCGTCATCGAATTGACACGCAAGACAGTCCTCCTATGCCAATAGTTAAGCTCTGCAGCAACCTGCTTTCAAATGACAGGTAGGCCAATTGGATCGCAAGACAATCCCTGCAGAAATCCACCTGTTTTCCAAACACACATCGAAGCACTAGAGTGTTAAATGGGCACCGTGTATAGTCGGTACTCTCGCCAACCGATTTCTACCATCTCTGCCATAGGGAAAACAGGAAAATGTCTTATGTTGAGAAGGACACGTAAAAAACCGCAAGTTTTGTCTTCTGTGATACCTCGCCATTTCGTTGTTATTAAACGCTATCCCCGGGCAGCTGATGTCTCCATATTGTGATACGAGACCCCACCCCTGGCCACATAGGAGGTGCTCGCTTACACAGTCGCACCGCATTTCACAAAAACCGGTCAACAGTCGAACCCTTTACAGCCATGCACAGGAAACGCACTTGCCAATTCCTGCAGTTTTCCGCACCAGAACAACAACTGTATTGCAGTGAACATATAGTGTGTTGTGGGGCGATCACTCTGTTGTAGAAATAATTCAAAAGCCAAAATCGCTTAAATACTGTTTACTAGATGGCCGGTTTCAACACACTAGAGGTGCCATCATCAGATCTGTGAAGAGTTACACTACATACATTACTATTAGTACAGTACCACATACCTGAATGTAGCTTAACATGTATAAATCATTTGGATATAACGATACATGAGGCAGACCAGCTGATATAAAATCATTGTCGCAGAAATAAAAATTAAAAAACAACTGCTCTCATGGTCATACTATTCCATCATATAAAACCAAAGTCACAAGATAAAACTGTTTGACACATGACCGCAGCTCGACTAACGACGGTCGGCCTCACACTGCCCTCTTCCGCGCCGGTTTGCCTGCTGCGAATCTAGTGGTTCACAACCGGCCACTAGATAGCACTGTCCCAGCAGTGCACACACAGTCCCACGCTATAACCACTCATTACTACTTCAATACAACTATACTATTATTGCTCATCAAATACCCACGCAAAGAACACTTTCGCATACACTTCCTGTACATATTATACCTGCTATGCATACTATATACAGTATAAAGTATGGCACAAAAAGAGAAAAAAATGACCAATAAGCTGTATTGATCGGTGGCGACCACTCGCTCCCAACTTCATCCTTCGCACGCGGGGACTACCGGTTCACTGCCGAATTCGCGAGCTCCAGATCTGTTTCACGAAATTATTTCAACATTCCGACCCTTTAGTTAAATATCCTCAACAACAGAATTTAGATGTTTCATGCGGCCACTTCGTGCTGACGCTCGTAGTACCTGCTGAATGTAGGTCTTACTACTAACTCTTTCGTTTCCAAAATTTCTTAAGAAATAGCAGTTCGTCTTGTGCAAGTGACTCGCAATTGAAAATAGAAGGGTCGGCCCAGACAACAGTCTGTTTCGTCAGGTCAGCGGTGGACCGGTTGGCTGCCTCCAGGTTTAGGGATAGACTCTCACAGCCAGGAAGCTGGAAATCCGGCGCTGCTGTTCGCAATAGCGACCAGCGCTCGGCGGCTGGCGCGTTTTAACAAACGTCCACATACTTCGTACGGCATCATCGGATAAATCATCAAAATAAGGATCACGGACAACCTTATCAATCTTGACTGTGGTTGCATTCTTAGGTATGCTTCGGAACCAGCATTGAGCCCGGTTAAGGAGAACCCACTCAGCAAGCACAAAGAGCTGCCAAGGCGGGAGTAGTGCCCAGTTCTTTTTTTTTTCCCTAGTTTTCATGCCTTCTCAAATGCTGTTCATTGTTTGTGTTGCTTTTTTCAACCCGTGTTTAAGAGTTTCGTTCTGTACCATCATCTGTTGGGTTTTATCGCCTGCTGGTCTGTTCTTATCCTTTCGACCGTGCACCCCACTCTTTTACTTTTTGCCTTCACCCACGACAGTCGGGTGCGGATGGCCACAGCCGCCGACGCGTGTCCTCGGCCGCAGACGGTGAACGGAGTGGCCGCATCGGCGGGGGGGGGGGGGGGGGGGGGGGAGGTTGGAGGTTGGGACATTCTTAAGCTGGGCGTCAGGTTCAAATGGCTCTGAGCACTACGCGACTTAACTTCTGAGGTCATCAGTGGCCTAACCTAAGAATATCACACACAGCCATACCCTAGGCAGGATTCCAACCTGCGACCGTAGCGGTCGCTCGGTTCCAGACTGTAGCACCTAGAACCGCTCGGCCACTCGGGCCGGCGGCGTCAGGTCGTCAGCGCATCTGGGACGACGGCGATGTGTCTCACCGCCAAACTTTCTGACCGCTGGACACTATGAAGCGACAGTACAACCGTGATCCGTGCGATCAGTAGGCGAATGCATACGTGATGTACAGCTACTTGTTCCTACACCTACACACAGGAACCTTACAGTGTGGGGCGGAGTGCCCTTTGCGTACCACCATTATTTCTCTCCGTCCATTCCCCAGTGATGCGTGGCCACATGGGTTGTCCATAAACTTCCATACGAGCTCTAATATTTCTCTGATTTTCTGGTTGCGTTAATTTCGCAATATTTATGTGGACTACGTAATATACTGCTCGTCTGTCCTTGGAACGTAAGACTTCGGAATTTCAACAATAAACTTCTCCTCTCTCCCAATGAATTTTTTTGAACACGGAAAAAGCATGCGAAGTTCAGAAGAACGAGAAATCTCCAAGATTGGCTAAAATTTACAGACAAGCGAAATTTGGCACGAACTACAATGCGAGATGCCTTTAATAGGTTCCACAACGAAACATTGTCTCGAAATTTGGTAGAAAATCCGAAGAAATTCTGGTCGTATGTAAAGTACACAAGCGGCAAGACGCATTCAGTACATTCGCTGCACAGTGCCGATGGTACTGTTACCGACGACTGTGCCGCTAAAGCGGAGTTACTGAACGCAGTTTTTCGTAATTCCTTCACCAGGGAAGATGAATGGAATATTCCAGAATTTGAAACACGAACAGCTGCTAGCATGAGTTTCTTAGAAGTAGATACCTTAGGGGTTGCGAAGCAACTCAAATCGCTTGATACGGGCAAGTCTTCAGGTCCAGATTGTATACCGATTAGGTTCCTTTCAGATTACGCTGATACAACAGCTCCCTACTTAGCAATCATATACAACCGCTCGCTCACCGATAGATCTGTACCTACAGATTGGAAAATTGCGCAGGTCGCACCAGTGCTTAAGAAGGGTAGTAGGAGTAATGCATCGAACTACAGACCTATACCATTGACGTCGGTTTGCAGTAGGGTTTTGGAGCATATACTGTATTCAAACATCATGAATCACCTCGACGGGAACGATCTATTGATATGTAATTAGCATGGTTTCAGAAAACATCGTTCTTGTGCAAAGCAGCTAGCTCTTTATTCGCACGAATTAATGGCCGCTATCGACAGGGGATCTCAAGTTGATTCTGTGTTTCTAGATTTCCAGAAAGCTTTTGACACCGTTCCTCACAAGCGACTTCTAATCTAGCTGCGGGCCTATGGGGTATCGTCTCAGTTGTGCGACTGGATTCGTGATTTCCTGTCAGGAAGGTCGCAGTTCGTAATAATAGACGGCAAATCATCGAGTAAAACTGAAGTGATATCAGGTGTTCCCCAGGGAAGCGTCCTGGGACCTCTGCTGTTCCTGATCTATATAAATGACCTGGGTGACAATCTGAGCAGTTCTCTTAGGTTGTTCGCAGGTGATGCTGTAATTTACCGTCTAGTAAGGTCATCCGAAGACCAGTATCAGTTGCAAAGCGATTTAGAAAAGATTGCTGTATGGTGTGGCAGGTGGCTGTTGATACTAAATAACGAAAAGTATGAGGTGATCCACATGAGTTCCAAAATAAATCCGTTGGAATTCGATTACTCGATAAATAGTACAATTATCAAGGCTGTCAATTCAACTAAGCACCTGGGTGTAAAAATTACGAACAACTTCAGTTGGAAAGACCACATAGATAATATTGTGGGGAAGGCGAGCCAAAGGTTGCGTTTCATTGGCATGACACTTAGAAGATGCAACAAGTCTACTAAAGAGACAGCTTACACTACACTCGTTCGTCCTCTGTTAGAATACTGCTGCGCGGTGTGGGACCCTTACCAGGTGGGATTGACGGAGGACATCGAAAGGGTGCAAAAGACGGCAGCTCGTTTTGTATTATCACGTAATAGGGGAGAGAGTGTGGCAGATATGATACGCGAAATGGGATGGAAGTCATTAAAGCAAAGACGTTTTTCGTCGCGGCGAGATCTATTTACTAAATTTCAGTCACCAACTTTCTCTTCCGAAAGCGAAAATATTTTGTTGAGCCCAACCTACGTAGGTAGGAATGATCATCAAAATAAAATAAGAGATATCAGAGCTCGAACAGAAAGGTTTAGGTGTTCGTTTTTCCCGCGCGCTCTTCGGGAGTGGAATGGTAGGGAGATAGTGTTGTGGATTGGCAGGAGAGCCAATCCGTATGAATAGAGGAAGCCGAAAGGCACGCGTTTTAGCTCACGCAGGCTGGCGTGGGGTCTGGAACAGGACAAGGAAATTAGAACTTAGAAAAACGGACGCAGATGGTGGAATACTTAACTTTAATCCATTAATGTTGAACGTAGCTCTTGTCTGTAAATTATTTACAATATCAATAGCAACTGATAATGGCGCCTTGCTAGGTCGTAGCAAATGACGTAGCTGAAGGCTATACTAACTATCGTCTCGGCAAATGAGAGCGTATGTAGACAGTGAACCATCGCAAGCAAAGTCGGCTGTACAACTGGGGCGAGTGCTAGGAAGTCTCTCTAGACCTGCCGTGTGGCGGCACTCGGTCTGCAATCACGGATAGTGGCGACACGCGGGTCCGACGTATACTAACGGACCGCGGCCGATTTAAAGGCTACCACCTAGCAAGTGTGGTGTCTGGCGGTGACACCACAGATAGTAGGATTGTGGTTCGATGAACCCTCTGCCAAGCACATAAATGTGAATTGCGGAGTAATCATGTAGATGTAGATGTAGATGTAGATTCCTTGCTCGCTCTCTTCGTTTCCGGTTGGTGGATGTGAACACAGGTTTCGTCCCCAGTAACGATTCTTGCGAGGAAACCATCACCTACATCTACATCTATACTCCGCGAGCCACGTTACGGTGTGTCGCGGAGGGTACTTATTGTACCACTATCTGATCCCCCCTTCCCTGTTCCATTCACGAATTGTGCGTGGGAAGAACGACTGCTTGTAAGTCTCCGTATTTGCTCTAATTTCTCGGATCTTTTCGTTGTGATCATTACGCGAGATATATGTGGGCGGTATCCAACCTGGTAAGGGTCCCATACTGATGAGCAATACTCAAGAATCGGACGAACAAGCGTTTTGTAAGCTACTTCTTTCGTCGATGAGTCACATTTTCTTAGAATTCTTCCTATGAATCTCAACCTGGCGCCTGCTTTTCCCACTATTTGTTTTATGTGATCATTCTTCAGATCGCTCCGGATAGTAACTCCTAAGTATTTTACGGTCGTTACCGCTTCCAATGATTTACCACCTATGGCATAATCGTACTGGAATGGATTTCTGCCCCTATGTATGCGCATTATATTACATTTATCTACGTTTAGGGAAAGCTGCCAGCTGTCGCACCATGCATTAATCCTCTGCAGGTCCTCCTGGAGTACGTACGAGTCTTCTGATGTTGCTACTTTCTTGTAGACAACCGTGTCATCTGCAAATAGCCTCACGGAGCTACCGATGTTGTCAACTAAGTCATTTATGTATATTGTAAACAATAAAGGTCCTATCACGCTTCCCTGCGGTACTCCCGAAATTACCTCTACATCTGCAGATTTTGAACCGTTAAGAATGACATGTTGTGTTCTTTCTTCTAGGAAATCCTGAATCCAATCACAAACCTGGTCCGATATTCCGTAAGCTCGTATTTTTTTTCACTAAACGTAAGTGCGGAACCGTATCAAATGCCTTCCTGAAGTCCAGGAATACGGCATCAATCTGCTCGCCAGTGTCTACGGCACTGTGAATTTCTTGGGCAAATAGGGCGAGCTGAGTTTCACATGATCTCTGTTTGCGGAATCCATGTTGGTTATGATGAAGGAGATTTGTATTATCTAAGAACGTCATAATACGAGAACACAAAACATGTTCCATTATTCTACAACAGATTGACGTAAGCGAAATAGGCCTATAATTATTCGCATCTGATTTATGACCCTTCTTGAAAATGGGAACGACCTGCGCTTTCTTCCAGTCGCTAGGTACTTTACGTTCTTCCAGCGATCTACGATAAATTGCTGATAGAAAGGGGGCAAGTTCTTTAGCATAATCACTGTAGAATCTTAAGGGTATCTCGTCTGGTCAGGATGCCGAAGTAGTTCTTCACAAGCATCAACACGTCGTTCTCTCATTTCAGGAGTCATCTGCCGTGGCACCCATCTTGCAGACACTTTGTGAAACTGAAGCACATCATGTACAGTGTGGTGTGCTGACCCGTGACTAATCTGTAAACATGCTGCAATGTCATTCAGTCTCACTCGGCGGTTTTCCTTCACTACGGCTTCAACTGCTGCAACGTTCTGTGGAGTCACAACTCGTGCCTGACCTGCACGAGGAGCATCTTCCACTCAAGTCACAAAATTTGCGAACTTCCTACTCCATTCGTAGACTAGCTGCTGTGACGAACATGCATCACCGTACTGAACCTTCATTCGTCGATGAATTTCAATAGGTTTCACAGCTTCACTACGCATAAACCGATTAACAGAACTCTGTTCTTCCCTGGTGCAGGTCGCAAGTGGGGAGGCCATACTGCGACGGTATGTGTGCCTCTGCACCTTTGGAAGTCCGTAGAGTCTTGGTGGTGCAGCAGCACGCGGCCGAAGTTTCTTCGCTGTCTCTTCTGTAAAGGTACTTCGAAGAAGTTCAATCGCCTTGCGCTGTATCCGACTGGTTGGATCCGTCGTCATCTTTCTGTAAGGAGGGACGTCCAAGATCTTGTACGTTTTCTCTTTGTGTTCTGCCGCCGTTAGTAGCAGTCGGATACAGCGCAAGACGATTGAACTTCTTGAAAGTACCTTTGCAGAAGAGACAGCGAAGAAACTACGGCCGCTTGCTGCTGCACCACCAAGGCTCTACGGACTTCCAAAGGTACACAAGATGGGCACTCCTCTGAGACCGATAGCGAGCACTATAGGAGCGCCAACATACCAGCTTGCCAAACACTTGATCGCAGTATTGAGTCCATTGGTTGGCAAATGCGAGCACCACACCAAAAACTCGGCTCAGTTTGTGGAACATATGGGGAAACTCAAGTTGACCAGCTCAGATCTTATGGTCAGTTTCGATGTTGTATCACTTTTCACGAGAGTTCCACTCAAGGATTCACTGGATCTTATTGATAAGAAATTTGGGCCCACATTCACGAAAGTATTTAACTCTGTGCTCACGTCGACATATTTTCTTTTTGACGGACATTACTACGAACAGACAGACGGCGTACCTGTGGTGGCCAACATGTACCTGGAAGAATTTGAGGAGAAAGCGTTAGAATCAGCACCACTAAAACCAACAGTCTTCTACAGATATGTTGACGACACTTTCATCATTTGGCCTCACGGGGAAGAGATGCTCCAACTGTTCTTACAACATCTGAACTCTATCCACCCCCAAATTCAGTTCACCATGGAGGTGGAGAAGAACTGGCAGCTACCATTCTTGGATGTTCTGGTACGGAAAAAGCCTGATGGAACACTAGGACACAGCGTCTACCGGAAAACTACCCACACGGATCTGTACCTTCACGCCTCCAGCTGTCATCACCCATCACAAAGAGAAGGAGTACTAAATACATTGGTTCACAGAACCCGTGTGATCTCCGACGAAGAAAGTTTAAAACTGGAACTAGATCACCTCAAGGATGTGTTCCAGAAGAACGGCTATAGTGACCGCCAAAGTCGACGCGCCTTCAAGCAGAAGACCACACCACAGCCGACACCTGATGATGATCCACCGAAAGCGACAGCCTACATACCACATGCGGGCAACGTATTTGGAAAAATAGGCAGGATTCTAGGACGTCATAACATCAAATGCGCCTACCGCCCGCCGCCAAAGATCAAGTCCCTTGTAGGGAGAGTGAAGGACGATTTAGGATTCCGGAAATCTGGAGTTCATTTCATACCGTGCGAGTGTGGGAAAGCATGTGTGGGGCAAACCATTCGCACCATCGAGGAAAGATGTACTGAACACAAACGGCACACCAATCTCCAACAGCCTACAAAATCTGCCATCGCAGAACATTGCCTCGAGACAAATCATGGTATGGAATACGAGAACGCAGAAGTCCTGCACAACACATCCCGCTTTTGGGACTGTGTATACAAGGAAGCAATTGAAATACGGCTGCACGAGAACCTTATTAACAAGGACAATGGATTTCAACTCAGCCAAGCGTGGAATACAGTAATAAAAGTTCTGCAGGAGCAGCGGAAACGGGGCACCACACCCGCCGAAGGCGGTATGCGTACTGACGCCTATCAGTCATCTCGTCAGCGCAAGCTACCCCCACCACCGCGGCCCGCACATCCCTCGGTCCATACGTAGAGTCAGTGGAGGGGAGAGGCGACAGGTATATATATCACACCACCTGCCGGCCCAGGACGTCAGTCAACGGGAGTAGCTTGATGATGATGGCACGTTACGCCGTCGAAAATTCGTTCAAAACGACCAGTCAACCCGGCTGCACGCCCGAGAGACCTTCAAGCGAAAACTTAGTAGTTTCAGAGGAAATTGAAATATTTCCCCGCACTATGTAAATCAGGTCGCAAAAAGTTCACCTCTTCACAGCGTAGGCATTTTGAGTAGCAAAAATTGCATTGATATGATATTTGACTTTTAAAATGGCTTCATTCGAATCAAGTACTCAATTCAGGACTTTTAGAGAGCAGAAAACACTAATAAGGCAAATAAGGTATGAATAACATCATGTCTTCTGATCAAAACGAAAATAGAAAAAATCAATAAAGAAAAAACAGATTAGAGAAATATCTGAAGCGCATTTAAATTATGCTCGATAGCATGGAAAGTAAATGATGTGCGTCAAATGTGTCTCTAATCTATATCATTTCGTACCTTCACTCAAATTTTTATTAAACTTTTCGAATTTTACGTTTCGCTTACTTTTCAAGTCCTGTCGTATGCGTAACCCCATATATTTAATGGAGGAGAGTAGTTTCAGTCGTTGCTCAACAACTGTTTGTACAATAATAGGCATTTCCCTATGTTTATACTCATTACGATCCCTGCACTAAGCATCAAAACTCTGCATGCCTTCCTGCATTTGGCTACAATTTTCTTACGTAACAATTTCTCTGCATACAACAGCATTATCTTATACAGTCTCTTGGGGACTACGACTTTCTCAAGTAAATCGTTTATATCTATATTGTGTAATGATCCTATAACATTCCCTTGCGCTACACCCAGATTTACTTTTCAGTCTGAAGAATGAAAGACTGTACCCTTTTCCAGGAACCCTTCAGTCCAGTCATAGCAGCCTGCCTGGTAGTCTGCACTCTTGTACAGTATTTGATCAGAAGTATCCACACACCCCCAAAAAACGTACGTTTCTCATATTCGGTTTACTGTGCTGCCACGTACTACCAGGTACTCCATATCAGCGACCTCAGTAGTCATTAGACATCGTGAGAGAGCAGAATGGTGTGCTCCGCGGAACTCACGGACTTCGAACGCGGTCAGGTGATTGGGTGTCACTTGTGTCATACGTCTGTAAGCGAGATTTCCACACTCCTAAACATCCATAAGGTCCACTGTTGCCGATGTGATAGTGAAGCGGAAACGCGATGGGACACGTACAGCACAAAAGCGTACAGGCCGACCTCGTCTGTTGACTGACAGAGACCGCCGACAGTTGAAGAGAGTCGTAATGTGTAATAGGCAGACATTTATCCAGACCATCACACAGGAATTCCAAACTGCATCAGGATCCACTGCAAATACTATGACAGGCAGGATGCGAGAAAACGTGGATTTCATGTTCGAGCGGCTGCTCATAAACAACACATCACGCCATTAAATGCCAAACGACGCTTCGCTTGGTGTAAGAAGCGTAAACATTGGACGATTGAATAGTGAAGAAACGTTGTGTGGAGTGAATCACGGTACACAATGTGGCGATCCGATGGCAGGGTGTTGGTATGGCGAATGCCCGGTGAACGTCATCTGCCAGCGTGTGTAGTGCCAACAGTAAAATTCGGAGGCGGTGATGTTATGGTGTGGTCGTTTTCATCATGGAGGGGGCTAGCACCCCTTGTTGTTTTGCGTGGCACTATCACAGCACAGGCCTACATTGATGTTTTAAGCACCATCTTGCTTCCCACTGTTGAAGAGCAATTCGGGGTTGGCGATTGCATCTTCCATCACGATTGAGCACCTGTTCATAATGCACGGCCTGTAACGGGACAATAACATCCATGTAATGGACTGGCCTGCACAGAATCCTGACGTGACTCCTATAGAACACCTTCGGAATGTTTTGGAACGTCGACTTCGCACCAGGCCTCACCGACCGATATCGATATCTCTCGTCAGTGCAGCAGTCTGTGAAGAATGGGATGCCATTCCCCTAGAAACCTTCGAGCACCTGACTAAACGTGTACCTGCGAGAGTGGAAGCTATCATCGAGGCTAAAGGTGGCCAACACCATACTTAATTCCAGCATTACAAATGGAGGGTGGCAAGAACTTGCCAGTCATTTTCAGCCAGGCGTCCGTGTACTTTTGATCACATAGTGTATTTTGTTCACTACGTGGGACTGTACCGAGCGCCTTCTAGATGTCGACGGACACGGCATGTACCATGGCTCCGCGCCACTACCTGTTGCCTTCCCAGTTTCGTGGGCGAACGCAGCGTGCCGGGTCTCACACGATCCTTATTTTCGGAATCCATATTGATTCCTACAAAGAATATTTTCGGTGTGCAGGAATAATGTAATACGAGAGCATAAAATGTGTGATAATAACTTCTACACCACAACGACGTCAACGTCCGTTTGGCGACCCTTTTTGAAAACGGGAATGACATTTTTCGAATCAGTAGGAACCCTTCACGCCCTCAGCTTCCTACAGGCTACTGTTTCATATCTCTGCAGAATCGTATAGGCATCAGGTCCAGTGGCATTTCCTCTGTTGAGCGTTTGGAGTTGCTTTTCTACCCCGTGGTCATTTATTTTGATATTTGTCATTTTGGAGCTCGCGCGACTGTTGAAAGAAGTAACGGTAGTATGCCCTTCCTCAGTGACAAATATTCGGAGAAAGGAATTTAATATGTAACCCTTCTCTCTGTCATTCTCCGTTTCGATACCATTGTCGTCAGCAGGACGCCTTCGATACGTTTACTGGTTTAGCATGAGACCAAAACGTCACAGGATTTTCTGACAGATTGGTAGTTAGGATTCCGGTTTAGAAGAATTCGTTGAAAGGTTCACGGGTGACTTTGCGTACTCTAACTCTGACTGCGTTCAAATACTATATGTTTTGTAAAGGCATCGTCGTATTGCTATAGAGGCCAAGTTGCCACCGCTGCTGCTGTAGGCCGATTTTGTGATTTCGTGAAACGGCTTCTGGTGCAGTATATCGCTAAGACAATTTCTCCCTGCCACTATTACACAGCTATGCCCCAGGGTCACGTAACAGGATAGTAGAACGAAGGTACTACAACACTCCGACAAATTAGTAACAAAGCCGCACAAATGAGTTAAAAAGATGTACTTATCTTTGTGTCTTGACAAATAAGAAGTGTGCAACACTACATGTAAAATAACACAGAAAGGAGGCCCTCAATGGTTCAAAATGGTTCAAATGGCTCTGAGCACTATGGGACTTAACTTCTGAGGTCATTAGTCCCCTAGAACTTAGAACTACTTAAACCTAGCTACGCTAAGGTCATCACATACATCCATGCCCGAGGCAGGATTCGAACCTGCGACCGTAGCGGTCGCGCGGTACCAGACTTTAGTGCCTAGAACCGCTCGGCCACCCCGGCCGCCGGCCCTAAATGGCTAAGTGCAAATAATCATAGAAAAACTTCACAGTACGTAGCAAATTGCATTTGCAACAACTCTCTGTTCACTTCTAAGAGGTTCCTAGACGACGTTTGTCTATGTCAGCCCTGGACGATAATGTATAACCAAGTGGGCGAGAGCAGCTCTTGTATCTTCCGAGATGGCTCTGTCCGTTGCCGTCCGGCGGATTGTACTCAGCGGGCAATTTGCAGAAGCGAAGTCAATGTTTTTATCTTCAGCGCCGGCCGTGGGGCTGGTGGAACTCGCGCAAGTGCTGACTCTCTGTGGCACGGGCATCAGCTCGAACCTTTGCGCCTGTGGTACTTTTGCCCTGGCTGTGTCTTGTTCGGACGACACAGCAAATTGTGCAAGTGAATTTCGATTCGTTTAAACCTGTAGCCTTTATGACCACTTCTTGTGGTGGTGGAATTCTACACATTGGTCTGATGCACGCGACTGTCCTGCACAAGCTTCTTCATCGTTGCGTAACCACTGAAACCAACATAAATTGGAAGTTGCTTGCTGTATACATCCCTGGGACTTCCTCTACAATTTTCATCCCACACCCTCACCGCCACCAAAGTGTCGATTCCTGAGTGCCTGAGGTTGTGATGCCTTCCTTGTCAAGTTGTGCCACAAACTTCCTTTCTATCCAGATTGATTTGGTGCCCCTTCATCAGTTAGTCGATCTACCAGTCTAACCTTCAGCGTTCTTCTGTAGCACCACATTTCTAAAGCTTCTTCATCTGCCTGTATTGTTTCTCCCGCAAATTTCGCTTCCGTAAAGCGCTACACTCCAGAGGAATGCATACCGAAAATTCTTACTAGCACTTAAATTTATACTGCATGTTAATATAGTTCTCATTTTTTAAAAAAAAATCTTTTCTTTCTGCTGCCATTATGCACTTGGTATGCTCCTTACTTACATAGCAGAAACAGTGTAGTAGTTTTAGTTTATATTTTCGCATTGGTCATGCATTACAATACGTGAAATCAAGCGGCAGATGAATACGCACAATGCCGACTGGAGTGGCCCTGCGGTTCTAGGTGCTACGGTCTGGAACCGAGCGACCGCTACGGTCGCAGGTTCGAATCCTGCCTCGGGCATGGATGTGAGTGATGTCCTTAGGTTAGTTAGGTTTAATTAGTTCTAAGTTCTAGGCGACTGATGACCTCAGAAGTTAAGTCACATAGTGCTCAGAGCCAACCAATACGCACAATAGCAAACAGTTACAAACAGTTCAACATGTCAAAACAGCCATGTGACATGGATTGTCGTTGGAAGTGTCAGGCAGCTTTGGTGGTCGCTAGGCAGCGTGAAGAATAATTTCCAAATATGCTGTCATAACTCGCATTACATAGGAAATGTAAACAATCACACACGCAAAATAATAGCCGGAATGATGATTTACAATCATCATCATCTTGGACAGTTTCCAGCCACTGGCTGGGTCTGTCGGGAACACAAGCCTCTCCATCGTGTTCTGTCTTTCCACCATTCCCCCTCTTCCACCTTCTTCCAGTTCTCTCCTCTTCTCGTCACACATTCCTTCACTCCCTTCACCCATCTATCTCTTGGTCTTCCCCTGGGCCTCTTCCCCTCCAGTTGCAGATCGAACGTCCTCTTTGGGATTCTTCCCTCATCCATTCTCTTCATGTGTCCATACCACTGCAGTCTTGAACCTGACAGGAAAATCAAAATCAAGATGATTTACAATCTCAAACTTAATCTTCCAGTAAGACGCGGACGTGAACATAAATTACGAGCATAAATGCAGGGATTCACAACAACAGGTTATCACGTTCGTTTGTATGAATGTAAATTCTCTGTTGCTGGAATCCCTCAACTGCATCATTTCGTGTTGTGTTTTATGTATTAGCTTGATCTCCTTTGCTTGCAGTTCACATTCTAATGATAGTGTCTCCTGTAACGTTTCAAGCCCAACAAAAGTGGAATGAAACCTGCGATCAAGACTTTTCCTGAGCACGTAGCAGAACGTCTCATACAGGTTTTTGCAGCGGGATTTGTGTTGTAACAACAGATCGCATGAGTAAATTATCTCCCCTGTTTATTCTGTTTTTGGTTTTGTAAACAGTTCTTGTATGTGACACAGCTTTTTCTTCCTGTCCAACTTCTGCCTTCTTTCCCATCTTCCGCTATCGAGGTCGCTTGCCCCGGTTCCAGAACTTATGGGTTCCAGCCTGTGGTATCTACTCGTATATTACTAACCGACTATCCCGGAATCTGGGAACGCGAAACACGATCCGAGATGCTGGATGCCTATCTAATAGCTCACAGGGGCAACAAAAATTTCGTTTTCAATATTTTTCATAATTATTGACAGAATTCAAAAATTTAAAGTTGTATCATAATCTGCCATTATGAATGTAATTTTACGTTAAAAGTTGAATACACTAAGAAAAGCATTGTACAGAATGACATTTTCACTTTGCAGCGGAGTGTGCGCTGATATTAAATTTTCTAGCGGACTATAACTGTGTGCCGGACCGAGACTCGAACTCGGAACCTTTGTGTTTCGCGGGCATGTGCTCAACCGAAGTTTTTTTTTTCTTTTTTTTTTCGGTAGTGTTCGTTGCGTTTAGTCTGTGCGGACGTCACAAAACATCCGTTCAAGTTGATCGTTGATTTCTTTACACAGTTTTTTATCATACAGGGTGAGCAGTCCTCGGACCGAAAAAGCTGAGCTACCGTGCCGGAATTCGAGTGAGCTACCCAAGCACTACCTCACAGCTTCAATTTTGCCAGTACCTCATCTCCTACTTTCTAGACTTTACAGAAGATCTTCTGCGAACCTGACAGAACTAGCACTCATGGAAGAAAGGAGCACTTGCTGGCGAAAAACAAAGGTACCAAGTTCGAGTCTTGGTCCGGCACACAACTTTAATCCACCAGGAATTATCAGGTATTATAAAGTTAGCAGTTGTGAGTTTGTGGTGAGGCAGCCTAACTCTCGCCTCATAAATACCCCGATTTTATTCATCCATGTTTGAGAAAGAGAGCACTTAACTACTTGCAACGGACTTGACAAATAATATCAAACATTTACGAATTTATTTCTCGGTGACACCTCCCACAAAATGATGTAAAGAAAAACTTTATCGCTTACTTTCCTTTCGCCGTTCATGCAGTAAAACTTCAGCATCAGATATTACGTACTAAGTTATTTCTTATTTATTACTATCTGCATTCGCAACACATCTGCGCACAGTATCCTCACCTGCCACTGAATGCACCTGCAAAATTATATCATCGTAAGACACTTAGTTTACAGGCCGGAGAAACTAGCTTTTGCTTGACATAGAGTGCAAATTACCCATACCATATTCACCTAGAGTTCCGTAATGAGAGCACTTAGCGACTTCCAACAAACTTTAAGCATCATTTCATACATTTTCTAAACTTTTTTCGTTCCTAACGTCGAATATTCAAAATTGACTTGTAAGTAACCAGACATTTGAAGGTGTTTTATACATGGAAGTTGCTTCAAAGAATCGGAGTTGTACCAGTAATTTGCCGGCCGAAGTGGCCGTGCGGTTAAAGGCGCTGCAGTCTGGAACCGCAAGACCTCTACGGTCGCAGGTTCGAATCCTGCCTCGGGCATGGATGTTTGTGCTGTCCTTAGGTTAGTTAGGTTTAACTAGTTCTAAGTTCTAGGGGACTAATGACCTCAGCAGTTGAGTCCCATAGTGCTCAGAGCCATTTTTTTGTACCAGTAATTTCATAATCGCTTTTCGATTACCGAAGAAAAATCGATCGCTGCAGATAGCAACAAGCTCTTTTATCCTAAACTAAATTTTTGTCTTATCCATAAGACAGATTCATTACAACAGTATAACGCTGCTGATTATTTGCTGATTCCATAAATACTACACGGTCTTTCTCCAACTGTATTGTAGGTTTCACGCAATAAATCCGTATTTCGTTCGTCAAAAACAATTAAATTCATTTCCTCGCGTTTAGCTATGATGTTAATAAAGACGTTAACAGGATAAAAAGTTTCAACAGCGATCTAATCATTTAACTAATTCCGGAAATGTGACATTTTAAGAAAGGAAGCTGTTGTGCAGTACCAAATTTCGATTAAAACGAGTTCAACTACATGCATGACAATTTGTGACTACAAAAATGTACGGTACCTCTTTTATACAAGATTCTGAACTAAGAAATAACTGATAATGCTACCTGACAACAGTTTCATAAACATACGCAAAAGAAGGTGATGCTTACGCAGTGCAACCCAAAGAAATTGGGGCAAGAATGAATGTTTGAATGAATTTTGGATCCTAGCTAGCTTCGATGAGTGTACAGTTGATCTTCTTTGAAAGTGGGCCAGGTGCAATGAGGACATGAGCCTGTCACTGATCCGAACACACTGCTTCCAAAGTACATGCTAGCTCACATGCCTTCACTGGACTAGTCAAACACTGCTATACATCAAGCAATCGATAATCCTGGTACAAAAAGTCTCTGCCAGAGGTTTGTAGCTCAGAACTCGTGCGGGAATGAATAACTCAACAGTAGGTCTTTAACGACCGCCTTCGACCCCGAATAGGCAACCAAGTTACATCATTCACAATCGGAGGAGGGGGGGGGGGTGCAATTATACAGGGTAGTCCATTGATAGTGACCGGGCCAAATATCTCACGAAATAAGTATCAAACGAAAAAACTTAAAAGAACGAAACTGGTTTAGCTTGAAGGGGGAAACCAGATGGCGCTATGGTTGGCCCGCTAGATGGCGCTGCAATAGGTCAAACGGATATCAACTGCGTTTTTTAAAATAGGAGCCCCCATTTTTATTACATATTCGTGTACTACGTAAAGAAATATGAATGTATCAGTTGAACCACTTTTTTCGCTTTCTGATAGTTGTTGTTGTTGTTGTTGTTGTGGTCCTCAGTCCTGAGACTGGTTTGATGCAGCTCTCCATGCTACTCTATCCTGTGCAAGCTTTTTCATCTCCCAGTACCTACTGCAACCTACATCCTTCTGAATCTGCTTAGTGTATTCATCTCTTGGTCTCTCTCTACGATTTTTACCCTCCACGCTGCCCTCCAATACTAAATTGGTGATCCCTTTCTGATAGATGGTGCTGAAATAGTCACAAACGTTTAAGTACGTGGTATCACGTAACATTCCGCCAATGCGAACGTTATTTGTTTAGTGATGCATTACCCGTGAGAAAATGGACCGTTTACCAATTGCAGAAAAGGTCGACATCGTGTTGATGTATGGCTATTGTGATCAAAATGCCCAACAGGCGTGTGCTATGTATGCTGCTCGGTATTCTGGATGACATTATCCAAGCATCAGGACCGTTCGCCGGATAGTTACATTATTTAAGGGAACAGAAAGTGTTCAGGCACATGTGAAACGTCAACCACGACCTGCAACAAATGATGATGCCCAAGTAGGTGTTTTAGCTGCTGTCGCGGCTAATCCGCACATCAGTAGCAGACAAATTGCGCGAGAATCGGGATTCTCAAAAACGTCGGTGTTGAGAATGCTACATCAACATCGATTGCACACGTACCATATTTCTATGCACCAGGAACTGCTAGGCGATGGCTTTGAACGTCGTGTACAGTTCTCCCACTGGGCACAAGGGAAATTACAGGACGATGACAGATTCTTTGCACGCGTTCTATTTACCGACGAAGCGTCATTCACCAATAGCGGTAACGTAAACCGGCATAATACGCAGTATTGAGCAACGGAAAATCCACTTATACGTTTGTGACTATTACAGCGCCATCTATCAGAAAGCGAAAAAAGTTGTCCAACTAAAACATTCATATTTCTTTACGTAGTACACGAATATGTAATAAAAAATGGGGGCGCTATTTAAAAAAACGCAGTTGATATTCGTTTGACCTATGGCAGCGCCATCTAGCAGGCCAACCATAGCGCCATCTGGTTTCCCCCTTCAAGCTAGACGAATTTCGTTCTTTGTAGCTTTTTCATTTGATACTTATTTCGAGAGATATTTGGGCCGGTCACGATCAATGGACCACCCTGTATAAGTTGGATTGCCTACATTCAGGTGCATGAAGTATTTTCCAGGCCAGTTTTAATTGTAGCCCTTGCACAGGCTACACTGACCGTTTAGCTAGGCCGAAATGAATGCTGACACCACTCAGACCGGAGCAGACCAGAACTGGTTGTCTTCCCGCAACTGTGTTCAGCTTCCCGCTAATGGGGAATGACCTCTCGACCCATCCACTCGAAACCTCATACATGTTTCTGCGATGGCACGTAAACTTTTGAGACCTAGTTGGTTTGGGTTTCTAAGGTGATTGCGCTGCGTGGTTCACGAATCTATTCATTACTTAATCCGTCTGAAATTATAAATTGTCATAGCTTTACGCACTAACTATTCATGTCAACGACTAAATCCCTTCTTTTCTTTCTAGGTAAGAGTTGCTGCAAACGCGGTGTCGAAAAATAAGTAAACGTAAGTACAAAGCCCAAACAAAATCTATAAATGGTCCGTGATGTCCTATAAGTGACTTAATTTCAGACAAAGCATTTTCTCAGAACCAATATATCCCGGGTGGGTTACCAATGCAAGGTCTACCGATGAGACGAAGTAAGAAATAATAAATATTCCTGTAAAGCAAATTATTTATTTACGAGTATCATATGCAGTATCAATAAACAGAGATGGATTCCCGACTGGTAAAGGAGAAAAGAAGATCGTATGAACATGTGTCCCAGAATGCATCGTTGGCACGGTAAATGGCGCTGACGGATGAAAGTTCCTCTGACTACGTGCCGCGTGTTCCCTGTGTGCTGCAGGCTATGCGATTGACGCAGCGTATTGCAAGCAGCACAGAGGTCCGGTATTCGTGTGGGGAATCACCCGAGATTGTGCGCGGCCAAGCAGATGATAAGGTTCTAGAGGCAGCACGGCTACACCAAAGAAGTTCCCTCACAGACACCGACCACATCGCACATTTCAAGCTCTTTTTGTGCGTCTGTGAGAGCAAATAATCCTGAGTTAATAACGATCATCAAAATCGATAAAAGGATTTGTGAACACAGGGTTGTCGTTTGAATATTGTAATCCTCAAATCCTCGGAAAAATAAGCGAAAAATATACCTACTTTAAAAAGCAGATAAAAATTCAGTTGACGCCTTCCTGAGAGACAATCTCTGCTCAGTCCAAATGAATGATATAAGTGTAGACCAGATGTGGCTTGAATTCAAAGAAATAGTATCGGCAGCAATTGAGAGATTTATACCAAATAAATTAAGAAACGAAAGAGCTGATCCTCCTTGGTACACAAAACGGGTTAGAACACTGTTGCAGAAACAACGAAACAAACATGCCAAATTTAAACAGACGCAAAATCCTCAAGATTGGAGATCTTTTACAGAAGCTCGAAATTTATCGCGGAATTCAATGCGAGGTGCTTATAAAAGTTTCTACAACGAAACTTTGTCACGAAACCTGGCGCGAAAATCCAAAGAGATTCTGGTTGTATGTGAAGTATGTTAGCGACAAGAAACAATCAATGCTTTCTCTGCGTGATAGGAATGCGGATACTGTCGATGACAGTGCTCCCAAAGCAGAGTTACTAAACACAGCCGTCCGAAATGCCTTCACAAGAGAAGACGAAGTAAATATTCCAGAATTCGAATCGAGAACAGCCGCCAACATGAGTAACGTAGAAGTAAATATCCTCGGAATAGTGAATCAACTTAAATCACTTAATAAAAGCAAGTCTTCTGGTCCAGACTGTATACCAATTAGGTTCCTTTCGGAATATGTTGATGCATTAGCTCCATACTTAACAATCATATACAACCGTGCACTCGACGAAATATCCGTACCCAGAGACTGGAAAGTTGTACAGGCCATACCAATATTCAAGAAAGATAGTAAGAGTAATCCACTAAATTACAGGCTCATATCGTTCACGTCGATATGCAGCAGGAGTCTGGAACATATATTGTGTTCAAACATTATCAATTACCTCGAAGAAAACTATCGATTGACACACAGTCAACTTGGGTTTAGAAAACATAGTTCCTGTGAAACACAACTAGCTCTTTATTCATATGAAGTGTTGAGTGCTATTGACATGGGATTTCAGATCGATTCTGTATTTCTGGATTTCCGGAAGGCTTTTGACACTGTACCACTGAAGCGGATCGTAGCGAAACTGCCGGCTTATGGAATATCGTCTCAGTTATGTGACTGGATTTGTGATTTCCTATCAGAGAGGTCACAGTCCGTAGTAATTGACGGAAAGTCATCGAGTAAATCAGAAGTGATTTCTGGCTTTCCCCAAGGTAGTGTTATAGGCCCTTTGCCGTTCCTTATCTATATAAACGATTTGGGAGACAATCTGAGCAGTCGTCTTCGGTTGTTTGCAGATGACGCTGTCATTTATCGATTAATAAAGTCATCAGGTGATCAAAACAAACTGCAAAACGATTTAGAAAAAATATCTGAATGGTGCGAAAAGTAGCAGTTGACCCTAAAAATCGAAAAGCGTGAGATCATCCACATGAGTGCTAAAAGGAACTCGTTAAACTTCGGTTACACGATAAATCAGTCTAATCTAAAAACCGTAAATTCAACTAAATACCTAGGTATTGCAATTACGAACAACTTAAATTGGAAGGAACATATAGACAATGTTGTGGGGAAAGCTAACCAAAGACTGCGTTTTATTGGCAGGACACTTAGAAAATATAACAGACCTGCTAAGGAGACTGCTTACACTACGCTTGTCCGTCCTCTTTTAGAATACTGCTGCGCAGTCTGGGATCCTTACCAGCTAGGACTGACAGAGTATATCGAAAAAGTTCAAAGAAAGGCAGCACGTTTTGTATTACCGCGAAATAGGGGAGAGAGTGTCACAGAAATGATACAGGATTTTCGTTGCGACGGAATCTTCTCACGAAATTTCAATCACCAACTTTCTCCTCCGAATGCGAAAATATTTTGTTGACGCCAACCTACATAGGGAGAAACGATCACCACGATAAAATAAGGGAGATCAGAGCTCGTACGGAAAAATATAAGTGTTCATTACTTCCGCGCGCTGTACGAGATTGGAATAATAGGGAATCGTGAAAGTGGTTCGATGAACCCTCTGCCAGGCACTTAAATGTGATTTGCAGAGTATCCACGTAGATGTAGATGCAGATGGGATCTTTCAGACAGGCATATTTGCAGGGCGGTGGACTGTGCGTACACCAGATTTGGAGGCGCACATTGTTCAGGATATTGAGAAGAACCCTCGTACAAGCTCCAGGCACGGGCCCGCCAACATAGTGTAAACCAAAGTACGACTACGTGCATCCTGCCTGACAACCGCTACTATCCTTATCACCTGCAACGATTGCGAGGATTATCAGCAGCAGGTGTTGTCGATGGTTTTTGCACCAGAACATCGCAGTTATGGGATTCCTGTCACCAGTCCTCTTTACTGACGAAGCAGCCTTTATCACAACTGGCATCATCAGTCTGCATAATCGTCATCTGCGGCCTACAGACAATGCTCTGGGAATGGTTGAGGCGTCAGTATGTGGGCAGGGATCCTTGACGACCACATAATTGGAGCGGTTATTATTCCACAGCGCCTCGACGGAGGGACGTACCGAATAATCTTCCAAGGCTGCTTGAGAACATAACTTTAGAAATACAACAGGTTATCTGTTTTCTGCACGACGGAGCACCATCCCACTTCCGCATTACAGCACCTCATCATCATCTTCCCAGGACGATGGATAGGGTGCGAAGGCCCTGTAGCATGGCATGCTAGATGACCAGACTTAAACCCCCCGGATTTTTGCCTCTGGGGGCATCTGAAAGGCGTTGTGTATGCTTAACCAATTCCTCGTGTGCAGACCCTTCAACAGCGTGTTCGTGACTCCTGTGACACTATTCGGAGAGAGGCCTGTAAGTGCGAAAGAGTGTGGTAATCCATGATGCGCCATTTTAACATGTGCACTGCATCCCATGGAGGCCATTTTGAACATCTGTTGTGACATGGACTCCATGCAGCTCTGCGCCGTGTTCCGGGATGGTTTGTTGTTGCACGCACACCGTCCATTTCCTGACACAGGTTCATAGAACCTTTTTTCCTCCATTTCCAGTCAGCAAAGCGTCCCTGCAATTTGTCGGTTTTATTAATGTTCACCTTGTATAGTGTACGGGATTTCTCTAGACTTGTATAACATGATTGGATTCACCAATAGCCGGCCGGGGTGGCCGAACGGTTCTAGGCGCTACAGTCTGGAACCGCGTGACTGCTACGGTCGCAGGTTCGAATCCTGCCTCGGGCATGGATGTGAGTGATGTCCTTAGGTTAGTTAGGTTTAAGTAGTTCTAAGTTCTAGGGGAAGTAGTTCTAAGTTCTAGGGGACTGATGACCTGAGAAGTTAAGTCCCATAGTGCTCAGAGCCATTTGAACCATTTGATTCACCAATAGGAAACTTAAGTCGGCTACTTGACTGTTTCAGAAGAAATGGGAAGTATTATCAGACAAGGTAGTATGTTCAATATGGAGTCAAAAATATTCTTACCAATGCGTTTTAATTTACCAACAAGTGTATAGATAAAGGTGTTTGAATACTATGCGTAACATATAAGAGCGTCAATACTCACTATCCACCGCAACCCATTGAAAACATTAAGGTAATCTTGTTTGTTTGTGATAATTGTAACTACAAACACCAAAGTGCAGTGCTATAGTTTTTCAGATACTTACTGATATAAACGCCGGAATTCAAAGCTGTTAAATCAAATATCTCTGACAATGTTCATTCTTGATTCTAACCTGTTCTGAAGAGGGTTTCTAAAGAAGAAAGAGTTTTTGCTTTAGAAACATGGTGCAAAGGTGGTTATAATATAATAATAAATGACTGGAATAATAATTTCAACACTGTTCCACTGACAAGGAACGCTGTCTAAAACTTGCGGAAACTTTCGAGAGACGTGGATGTGAAACGGATCGGCACGGGTAAGATAGGTCATGAATAAATGACAAAACGAAGGTTAAAGTTATACAAGCGGTTATCTGGAGCCCTAACTCGCAGGCTTTCTCTCGTACAAGATATTTGTAGAACTTAAGTGTGGAAAATTTTACGTAAGGCTAAATTCAAACTTTACATACCTCGTCCCCTACGTTGATTCTTGCAAGACGAATCTGCTCGTAGGTTTCAGTTTTGCTGTACAGTGTTAAATGAATAAAGAGAAGCCGATGATGCGTTGTTTTCTAAGATAATTTGGAGTGAAGAGGCACCTTCCATATCATCACGCCTTGTCAACAGACACAACTGTACCTATTTGTATAGAGAGAACCATAAAAACCTTATATGATTGCGTAGGCTTCCGCGGCCAGAGTCAGTCAACATAAAAGTTTTCTGGGTATTCTGCAACCGTGGCCGAAACGTTGGTTTTTCTCCAGCAGCAGTAGTTTTTACATTATGACACGGTACCATACCCAGAAAACCTTTACGTCGACCATAAAAACGTTTTTGTGAGGCAGTTAAATGAACCTGGCGTTAGAGTTTCGGGCTGTATCTCATGCCGTGGAGTAATTGGGGCTTGGTTTTGATGGAAGAGTAACTAGGGAGAACTATGTGGAAATGTTGACGACCTATGCCATTCCGCCACTACAGCTAACTGACTTTAGTTTCAACGTCATGGAGGCCTACCACATTACGCAACAGGTGTGCCTAATACGTTGATGAGACATTTCGTGGGAAAGTTATCAGACAGCGAGGGGCAATAGAAATGCCATCAAGATCTCCTGACCTTTCTTATTTTGGGGTTACGTTAAAGTGTGTGCTAGAAAATCGCAATCAATTGAGGACTCGAAAGCAGTTATTCACAAAGCTTATGAAGACATTTATTCTAATAAACGACTGTCTAAACAATTATGCTTAAGCACCCCAGATCGTCTGATGAAATGTGTCAACAAAGATGTAAAACAATTCGTCAATGAATGTTATACATAATTCCGTAGTTTCAATAAACTGTTCCGTTATTTCAGTATTCCAATCGTTCGTTTTGTATTCAATTGTGTAGTGACTTTTGACCCACCCTATATTCTTCATATAAATAGTTACTTAAGTTTACGACAATCAGATAGGCACTAAAACAAACTCATTCTGTATTCTAACCAAGTGATAGTGTTTTTTAATTCAACATTCAGAGTATGTTATTCGGAAGGTATGTACAGTCATTTCGATTCGCAGTAAGATTGTGAAATGCATCTCGGGAAGATGTAAGGAGTGTGTGAGATAAGAAATAACATCTTCCGCGATTACATGACTGGATATGTCCAATGTAAATCAAAGATTTTCTTCTCTTTTGTAGATGAAGCATTTTCTTCTCTTTGGTAAGTATATTCCAAGATTTTATCTCGGCTCAGAACACTAACGTATCACTAGAGTTCAGGTACTGATAATGGGGATATAGTGCTTAAAACTGAAAGCTCTGAAATTCTTCTTCTTTTGGAATTAGTAACATCTAAACAAAAATTCTTGGTGTATTAATGCATGTAAGGAGGATTTGAAAAGTAATTACTTAACTTTCAGTTACGCGATAAGAATCTAAATTATGGCAACAGAAAGTTTACGCATCACGGAAGGTTTAATTGTTTTTCTTTTTTGTGCACTGGGTTGAAACTCATCATAAAGTCTGCAGGCTTCGTCAGTGCTCAAGGACATCTCCTCTACTTAGTTTCTTATTTAAGTAAGCACCACTTGTCTCGTTTTAGAAAGAATTACAACTAAATATTTAGTATCAAATTCAAATGAATAACTTATTCTCGTTTGAACTATGTTTTCAACAAACGCCTGTACGGGTTGCTGTTCGGTCTGAGGCGCACGACGTTGTGCACGGAGACTCCGCCCAAATGAGAAATCAGCCCACATGAGGCAGACCTTATGTGAGGTTATCATAAATCGGTGAGTAATCTCCTCTAACACGAGAAAACTGTCTTAATTAACTGTGGTACAGTAAATACTGTACAAAACTGTTTAAATCATTTTCAGTTGAAAATCATTACAATACCTTAACAGTAATTTTTTCCCCTTTGCATCGTGCAACAGCTTAGACGGCAGATTTTCCGAGGTTTTATTTTATCAACAGCTGATATAAACAGTACCATAATTTGTGTTCATATTTTTCAGACACAGTTTCCAGGATAGCTTTTTATTTTCATTCGATCTTAGCGAACTAAGGGAGACAGTGGGTACTAACGTGGCCTCGAGAGCCCAAGGACTTTGAATCGTTCTCTTTTTCGTGTTGTTAGCTCATTAGTCACCATGTACATTCATGAGATCTTTGAAATATCACGACGGGTTCTTACCCCGAACATATAATTTTCTGGTCGTTGCTGCAGCAAGAAACAGCTTTTCATCTTGTTGGGTAATATAGGATGTCATATAATAGTTTGTATCTGCTGTTCAATGTTAAGTTAGCCGTAGAACGTTCTGGCTTTTATGTATGACGTTCTGTGCCCTGCACATATCACTATTTTCTATCTCAAAATTATACCCTGTAGTTTCTTTCTAACTGCAAGTCTAAATTCTAGCGACAAACTTTCGAAGATATTCATCGCGTTTGCCAAAATATTTTGATACGTGTAACCGTGTTCTCCATTTATGTACTACTGACTAATGAGTTACGTGTTCTACCCACTTAGTTCTGTGACAGTATTGCACTTGAAATACCAAACGAATTTGCAAGAAGCCTTTGTTATTTTACAAACCAGAAAGAAGGAAGAAATTCTGGCAAGCAAGGATGACAAGCATGCACTTTGGGAATTCAGTTAAATAAAATCTTGATAAAGCGATTTATCACGCTGATATCGGTTTTAGGTAATGATCTATGGTGCTGAGAGTACATGCTGGATGGACAAAGCAGAACAGCCCCGGAAAATATTCACTGTACCTTAAGATGCAACTTCCATTAGCCGCATCCTGGATAGGTATGGTAAGCTGGGTTGCCTACATTAAGGTGCATGAAACACTTTGCGGGTGACTTTTACATTGCTCGTCCTGCGTAGTTATTTCAGGACTCTGAATCTACCTCATTAATAAGCAAAAGAAATCAAATAAGCTTACTGCTGTTAACTATCGATACTGCTCGCGAGTAACTGAAACAGTGATCAGCACTTGCTTTCGGGACGGTGCAGTAGGAATTGGGCAACAAGGAAAACATTGGATATTATCACGATATCATTTCAAATCACAAGACACGAATGTAAATCATCAATGATGGGGTTCATTATACCAGTAGCAAGATGAAATAGACGCTCCATTTGAGCAAGGAAAAATTGTAGCACAAAAATCTGAGGAGAGTCTCCATTACACGACTTATACTAGTAATATAGGAATACGAGAACATACCGTAACGAAGGTATTGCACACACAACACTTGCACTGATTCAACATAAACCGAGATAGACCATCGTTGAGTTCGAATTTAAAATTACTTCAGACCATTCAAATGGTTCAAATGGCTCTAGGCACTATGGGACTTAACATCTGAGGTCATCAGTCCTCTAGACTTGGACCTAATAACAGCACACACATCCATGCCCGAGGCGGGATTCGAACCTGCAACCGTTGCAGCAACGCGGCTCCGGACTGAAACGCATAGAACAGCTCGACTACAGCGACCGGCATTTCAGACCGTGCCATCATCACTGGACTCTTGTAGTACAATGAATTCTTGTACTACAATCCACGTGAAATTTGAGATG
The DNA here is from genome assembly GCF_021461395.2 of Schistocerca americana. Lineage (NCBI taxonomy): Eukaryota > Metazoa > Arthropoda > Insecta > Orthoptera > Acrididae > Schistocerca > Schistocerca americana. The sequence continues at coordinate 44,992,218 of NC_060126.1, forward strand.
AAGTAAATATGCAGAAATCAATCAATGAAGCCAATAATTTCTAGTAGAACAGCAAGCGAATTCCCTTATATGGCATTCTGAAAGCAGAAAGAGACACAATGGAAATAATCATTCAATCTCAATGGCTCCTAAGTGGCTCAACGAACATGTGATTAATCGCACAAAGAAAGAATACCGAAATCGAAAAAAATAAATCAGCAATCTACACCAAAATAATACGGAAAACATATGAGTAGCATTAAAAAAATATAGACACTTAACCTTTTGATATGATGTTGGTCTAATCTATTTGGATGTTGCTATCTGTTATCTCACTTATTTGCTTATTTGCAAACTCGTAGTAATATAAGTTATGTGACTGTAAATAAAGAGTTGTGTTGTATTGGAGTCATTGCTTACTGTTGACATCTCGCTAATATCTAATTGATTTGCTTCACTTGGCATTCGTCACACAAAGAAAGTATCACAAAATTAACCAATTAAATCAACAATTTATATCAAAATAGCAAGCAAAACAGAAGTGCAGCATTTTAAAGAGAAAAGCGGACACTATGAAGGCAACTGTTCTGCTTGTAAAACATGTACCTGACCTATGACTCTCATGATATAGAATCGCACAAAGAAGACATTATCAGTTTGAACAATTTCTGTCAAAATAATAAGCAAAACATATTCTGCGTGGCATGAGAGAGAATAAAATGTCATTAAAGCGTTAAAATAATCTGCTGAGGAACATGCAGAAGACATACCAGCTTCTAACGAACGAGACAAAATGTACTCCCTCGATCTGTGTCATTATAGCCCACAGAGATTCGCAGTTACCGTAATTGGCCTCACAAACCTCTCACCCAAACGACTGTGTGAACAAAACACACAATCGGATACGCACTACTCACAAGGAGACGTCACCAGCTCGACCTCATATGTTAAGGAGAAGAAAACACAGTTGCTAGGGATGAGCTCCAGTGATCGATCCCGCGTTAAAATTGGGCCATTATTCTCACAGTACGCAGTCATGATCTGCTTTTAAACTGGGCGCGCACTGGTCGTTGTCACTCGCTCCACCCCACTGCAGCCGTCTACTGCCCGAGCGCGAAGTTCTGTACAGCGGATTGACAAGCAGATGCCTCCAGTTCGTGTGATGTAGGGGTCAGAGAGCGAGGCAGTAGGTGGACACATCTGCCCAACATGGTGTGAAATCCTGTTAGAGGACAGTCATGTTACTCTATGCGAAAAATGGTGTCATCACGCACATATTATGTTCAATATTAATTTAACAATAATCTCGTTCTGATTTTCTGCAGCTAAATATACTCTAAAAATCACATTTAACGAACCTGACTAACTGAAAAATAATTACGAAATGTGGGTAACAATTTTCTATCAACAATTTAACCATGACAATCACGTTGAAGAATAGTGCATATCTTGCAAACGTAATTCGCATTAACAACGGCAGCTTTAAAATGCAAAGAAAATAACGCAGAACAGCGGTGTCAGTAACTCACTAGCGCCAAGCTACTTCTTTAATGATTCAATAATTCATTTCATTCATTTACACTGCATTTTTGAATCGCGACATACAAATGTTCAAAGCTTAAAGATCTCTGATACCAACTACAGTTTTGGAACCACGCACTTTGATACAATGGATAGAGGGTGTCACCAATGTCAAAAAGATATCTCGCAAACCGCTTAGTCCGCAGGACATTATTTCGCTCCCGGCACTAGGCGGCTGCCCACTAATGACCGAAAGCTGTACTTTCAGAAGGTCATAACTGTCTACTATCATATTTATGGCCCAAATTTTCGCCGGGGAACGATTGCTGGAACTGATATTTGCAGCTATGCTTTTTCTGGTTAAAATACGAGGTCGAGTTGGTGATGTTACCTTGTCAGTTATTTTGAAACTACTGACGGAACATCTAAGTTGTCGCAGTGATGGACCCAAATACGATCCCTATGTTGATGGGAAAACATGCATTCATGTCCATAAAATACATTTCTCCAATTATGACTTCTTTTTTCTTTATCATGTGTGCGGCGCTCAATCTGGATCGAGCTACGAAACCTCTTGCTGCACAAACAGCTGCCGCGTTTCAGATTTACTGCAAGCAACTTTGAGGCTCTCGATCCAGAAAGATGTCGCCGCCTACGATTGCTTGAGGAGGTGACGTCATTCTGCTGAGTACCAAACACTGCAAAGGAATGCAGGGAAATGAATTAGCGGGTGTGACAGCCAAGGAAGTAGGTAGTTGAAGCGCCCTACATGCTACATTCTCGCTGTTGAGGTGAGGATGTCTCGATGAGGAGAAGAATGTGTGGTAATGAAGGACCAGTGTCAACGGCTGGTAAAATCGACAACGCGTCCGTAGTGATCCTCCTTCCAGGCGTACAGACGAGGTGAGGTTCTTCTCACTCAACATCAGACAATCCACAGCTTTTTGCTCCAGCTATAACATCCTCCAGCTCGTCGTGCTTGGTTCAGCCAAGAGGACAGAGGCTATTTCGCAAGCTGTCTGTTGTATATTTTAGCAAATTATGATACGAATATATAATAAAATGTCTTCAGATACTTTGTGAAATATCTGATTTGCTACCTAGAAGGTTGCGGTTTGTTATCAGGGTGACTGGCTCATGTTCGCTTTTTCTTTATGTGAGTGATAACCATAATTATTATTTTAGTCTTTATTTCAAACAACAATTATACACTCCTGGAAATTGAAATAAGAACACCGTGAATTCATTGTCCCAGGAAGGGGAAACTTAGTGACACATTCCTGGGGTCAGATACATCACATGATCACACTGACAGAACCACAGGCACATAGACACAGGCAACAGAGCATGCACAATGTCGGCACTAGTACAGTGTATATCCACCTTTCGCAGCAATGCAGGCTGCTATTCTCCCATGGAGACGATCGTAGAGATGCTGGATGTAGTCCTGTGGAACGGCTTGCCGTGCCATTTCCACCTGGCGCCTCAGTTGGACCAGCGTTCGTGCTGGACGTGCAGACCGCGTGAGACGACGCTTCATCCAGTCCCAAACATGCTCAATGGGGGACAGATCCGGAGATCTTGCTGGCCAGGGTAGTTGACTTACACCTTCTAGAGCACGTTGGGTGGCACGGGATACATGCGGACGTGCATTGTCCTGTTGGAACAGTAAGTTCCCTTGCCGGTCTAGGAATGGTAGAACGATGGGTTCGATGACGGTTTGTATGTACCGTGCACTATTCAGTGTCCCCTCGACGATCACCAGTGGTGTACGGCCAGTGTAGGAGATCGCTCCCCACACCATGATGCCGGGTGTTGGCCCTGTGTGCCTCGGTCGTATGCAGTCCTGATTGTGGCGCTCACCTGCACGGCGCCAAACACGCATACGACCATCATTGGCACCAAGGCAGAAGCGACTCTCATCGCTGAAGACGACACGTCTCCATTCGTCCCTCCATTCACGCCTGTCGCGACACCACTGGAGGCGGCCTGCACGATGTTGGGGCGTGAGCGGAAGACGGCCTAACGGTGTGCGGGACCGTAGCCCAGCTTTATGGAGACGGTTGCGAATGGTCCTCGCCGATACCCCAGGAGCAACAGTGTCCCTAATTTGCTGGGAAGTGGCGGTGCGGTCCCCTACGGCACTGCGTAGGATCCTACGGTCTTGGCGTGCATCCGTGCGTCGCTGCGGTCCGGTCCCAGGTCGACGGGCACGTGCACCTTCTGCCGACCACTGGCGACAACATCGATGTACTGTGGAGACCTCACGCCCCACGTGTTGAGCAATTCGGCGGTACGTCCACCCGGCCTCCCGCATGCCCACTATACGCCCTCGCTCAAAGTCCGTCAACTGCACATACGGTTCACGTCCACGCTGTCGCGGCATGCTACCAGTGTTAAAGACTGCGATGGAGCTCCGTATGCCACGGCAAACTGGCTGACACTGACGGCGGCGGTGCACAAATGCTGCGCAGCTAGCGCCATTCGACGGCCAACACCGCGGTTCCTGGTGTGTCCGCTGTGCCGTGCGTGTGATCATTGCTTGTACAGCCCTCTCGCAGTGTCCAGAGCAAGTATGGTGGGTCTGACACACCGGTGTCAATGTGTTCTTTTTTCCATTTCCAGGAGTGTAATTTAAACATCGAAAATATTAACAAATCTCCGTTCTGAGTGACTGAATATCACTGGGTTGATAAATGTCGGTGGAGACGGGAAAAAAGAGTTTTACACATTCTAATCACATTCATCTCAAACCATGTTAGGAAGTGGGTCAATAATCTCACAGTATAGCGTCCTAAATCGTAGGTTAACATACATCCATACGTACCTCATCGGCAGTAGTACACAGTTCGTAACTTTTCCAACAACCAAAGAGGTTACAAAAAAATTCGCAATAAATGAATCAGATACTACAAACTGCTAACACGTTCAGGAAGAACATTTGATCATATCTTGTTCGACTGCCACTACGAGAACGAGGTTGTCTCAGAACAAAAGTTGGTGAACTCAAGGCTTTCGATAGCAGTTGACCACAAACTTTTTGGTTCATTGCTCACTTCATAGATCAGAAATTCTCAGGGCTGTACCACGCCAAATCTTTCGTCTGCTTGAGGCATTTAATGTGTTTAAGTTAACTGAAGATCATAATAACAAATGAAAGACATTTTTTTTTAAATTCACAAACAATGTGTCGAACAGGTTTCATGATAAGCTATGAGTTATGGAAGTTCCCTAATGTCGAAGTCGCATGACGATTCAGTAAAATTATCTTCTAGTACAGAAATAACGTCAAATGGCGTTTCCAATCAGAGGTGTTCTTTAATTCATGGCAATTTGTCCATATTATCTACTTGAGTTTTTTGAACCATTTTATAAGCTATTGTAGGTGAATTCAAAAACGGATTTTATATAGCAAGAAAAATCAATTTCATAGTATTATGACACTTCGGGAGAAATGTTCATGACATGTCTCATATCGACGGTATACTCCGCGCTACGAATCAAAAAATGGTTCAGATGGCTCTGAGCACTATGGGACTTAACATCTATGGTCATCAGTCCCCTAGAACTTAGAGCTACTTAAACCTAACTAACCTAAGGACATCACACACATCCATGCCCGAGGCAGGATTCGAACCTGCGACCGTAGCAGTCGCGCGGCTCCGGACTGAGCGCCTAGAACCGCTAGACCACCGCGGCTGCCACGCTACGAATCTATGGAGTGACTACCAGTCCGTGAGCGAGTAGCTTATAAGCTGTACACTGTGACAAAAGTCATGACATAGGATTATGCACGTATACAGATGGCGATAGTATCGCGTACGCCACGCGGGATTCGCCGAGCGGTCTAGGGCGCTGCAGTCATGGATTGTGCTGCTGGTTCCGGCGGATGTTCGAGTCCTCCCTCGGGCATGGGTTTGTGTGTTTGTCCTTAGGATAATTTACGTTAAGTAGTGTGTAAGCTTAGGGACTGATGACCTTAGCAGTTAAGTCCCATAAGATTTCACACACATTTGAACATTTGAACAGTATCGCGTACACAAGCCATACAATTGGCAAATTGGAAATTTGTGGTAAGGACTATGGGACCAAACTAGTGAGGTCATCGGTCACTAGGCTTATGCACTACTTAATCTAATTTAAACTAACTTACGCTAAGAACAACACACGCACACCCATGCCCGAGGGAGGACTCGAACCTCCGACGCTGGGGGGGGGGGGGGGGGGGGAGGGGAGCCGCGCATACAATAGGCGGAGCTGTCATTTGTACTGTGGTGATTCATGTCAAAAGACTTCCGGCATGATTGTGCCAGCAAGACGGGAATTAACAGACTTTGAACGCGGAATAGTAGCTGGAGCTAGATGCATGGGACATTCCATTTCAGACATCGTTGAGGAATCCAATATTCCGAGATTCACAGTGTCCAGTGTGTGCAGAGAATACCACATTTCAGGCATTACCTCTCACCACGGACTACGCAGTAGCCTGAAAGCAGATGCGTTTGCGTAGAGTTGTCAGTGCTAACAGACAAGCAACACAGCGTGAAATAACAGCTGAAATTAATGTGGGATGTACGACAAACGAACAGGACAGTGCTGCGAAATTTGGCGTTAATGGGTTGGATCCTGAACTTCTGGGAAACTGTGGCCTGTTCAGATGAGTCCCTGTTTCAGCTGGTAAGAGCTGATAGTAGGTTTGGACTGTGGCGCAGACCCCACGAAGTCATGGACCACAGTTGTCAACAGTACACTGTACACGCTGGTGGCGGCTCCATAATGATGTGGGCTGCGTTTACGAGTAATCGACTGGGTCCTCTGATCCAAAGGAACCGATCGTTGAATGCAAATGGTTATGTTCGGCTACTTGGAGACCATCCGCAGCCAATCATGGACTTCATGTTCCAAGACAACGATGAAATTTTTGTGGATGACAGTGTGCCATGTCATAGGGCCACTGTTGTTGGCTATGGGTTCGAAGAACGTTCTAGACAGTTCGAGCGAATGATCTGGCCACCTAGATCGCCCGACACGACTCCCACCGAATATCTATGAAACATAATGTAGAGGTCAGTTCGCGCACAAAATCCTTCACCAGCAACACTTCCGCAGTTATAGGCGGCTGCAGAAGCAACGTGGCTCAATATTTTTGCAGGGTACTTCCAACGACTTGTTGAGTCCTTTCCGTGTCGAGTTGCTGCACTGTGTCAGGCAAAAGGACGTCCGACACGACACCGAGAGGTACCGCACGAATTTTGTCACTCCAGTGTATTGCTGAGTCAAGAGTCCCCGCTAGCAAGACGCACAGAACGCGACACGACTCTACGCACCCATCACTGGAGGTCTATCGCCTGTGATACAAACGTTGAGACGCTCTAAACGTTTCGTTTATTGAACACGTGGCACGATAACAGTACACTCTGCCTACAGTCAGTAAAGAGGGAAGTCGAGCAATAGTAGTTAGTGAATAGCAAGCCATAATGTAGATCTTTCCCGTAGATCACGTCTGTAACCTCACGCTGTTGTCAAAGCGTCATTTCTACCATCCAAGTAATGTAATAAAGAAATTGCTACTAACGAGCAGACGTCCGTCGCTAACATATCTTACGTGGCAACAATGCACTTGGTTTCACACAACTATTGTTGCTCATACTCAATGACAGAGTTCTTACTGCTACTTCGCTAGGAATCTCAAAGGCTGGCAAGCAGGCGCTGAAGCATACATGCTGTTCCACTGAAGGCACCATATTTTTGCCGATTTATAGCTACTGAAGACACAGGGATACGCGATGGTGTAGGAAGCAAAAAAGCTGATCTTAGCGCCAAATAAAAGTGCCGATACAGCAAATCTAGTTATCAGTGTAGCTGCTTTCAAGTTTCAGGGTAAAGAGGTGACGGAACAGCATTGACACGGCTTCATATTTGGAAATTTTCAGTATTTTTCAAAACAAAGGTTATAGAGTTGCATACCAAACATCGAAATATAAGCGAGGAAATTTATGGCAATTATGATTGTCTGCCGCATCTTGAAAACACTGTTGCAGTGAATTAAAGATGACAAGAAACTACTTGAAACTTCCTGACAGATTAAAACAATGTACCGGACCGAGACTCGAATTCGGGACCGTTGCCTTTCGCCGGCAACTGCACTACCAACTGAGCTACCCAAACACGACTCAGACCCGTCCTCACAGCTGCAATTCTGCCAGTACCTACTTATGGTTGAGTATGGAACTATGGGTGGAATCAAACTGTCCACCTTTCCTATTCTTGTCGACAGAATACGGTACAGTCACTTAACCTGACGCGGAAGCAAACTGTCAACCTTTCCTATTCTTGTCGACAGAATACGGTACAGCCACTTAACCTGACACCAATCACACAATCAATGAGTTTAATTCCCTCAAAGCAAGAAAATGCAAAGTAAAATGGTAACAAAAACGTAATCCTCGAAATGGGAATTTTCTCAACATTTAATTATAGCCCTTTTCTTCTGTTTCTAACCAATAATTTATGCATTTTTTACGAAAAGTTAATAAAATCTATTATTGAACACCTTTCTTAAGCCGATCAATAGGGATTTGTTTTACTTTCGTTTCTTAAAAAGTTTATACAGTAATTTATTTATTACTGATATTTAATTTGTTGTGTGCAACATTTTCTTCAGTATAGTTAATTTAAGGAACACTTTCTCAGTACATCTTTATTTTTATTAAATATACTTACACAACTATAAAATTTTATAAATATGCGTAGAAAAAATGTGCAAAAGTAGTGCTGAAGGGGTGAGGCAGGGCAGAGCTTTGGTAGATCTGTCGGGGCTGCCTGGTCAGCACGGTACGGCGCAGCAGTCGACTCAGTGAGCCGCCTCGCTTACTAGCAAACAAACATCTCGCGTTGGTGCGCGTCCATTATGAATATTTTGCCAGCGAAATCCTCTAGATAGTTAAACAAATTTTTTATTTACTACGCTACTTCGGCTGCTGCTATCATCAGATATCTGCAAGATTAAAGGAACCCAAAGAGCGACATGCATTTGTTACATAACATTAAGCTACAAAAAACTGAAACTTAAAATAATAATTAAAAAGGTTCATTCACCAAAAAACTTTGAACTTGTGAAACAATGTTTAGTGTCAGTATTAAAACCTGTGCCTTATTCGGGCGTCAACTAATAACTGCTACAAATGTTATACAAGTGCAAAGTAAGTTCTACTCAAGAGATGACTTGAAAATGACCGGTTGTCTGGAGCTAGATGTCTCTCATCAAATATCCATTTTAACACTTTCGGTGGTTGCATTACGCCGTCGTTCAAAGATGAGCTTAATTTCGGCGGTAACAAATCTCTCTCTCCGGAGACCGCTGTTCTTGCTATTGCCACTTAACATTTAATATCATCTATACAGCGAGAATCATCAGCTGTGTTTCTATTCAAATAGCATAACACATCAACTAATTGAAGTGTCGCATTTAGATCTAGTTCCCTCAGAATAATGGTAATTAATTACACTACACTTCAATACATTTGATTAATTTTTATTCTCTATTCAAAGCACTACTCATTCGTTTTTATTGATTTGTAAAGCCCTTTACCGTTCCTGATAATTTCATCTGAAAGCATTGTACTTCTTACTTTTCCTGTTTGAGCATTAAGTCCCTTTCCATATTTCTGCATGGCTTCGTATATTGCTTTTACAATTTACGTACTGAATAACACTGGGGACGACCCATCATGGACAAATGTTAACACCACGACATCGCGATTCAAATGGTCTCCTGACCATGGGCACTGGACGTTGGCGCAGTGACAGAGCGTTGCACGGACAGATGACTCCCGATACCTTCTTCATCATTCCGATGGGTGGCCGCGAATCTGCTGTCTTCCAGGACAACTGTTACTTGACACCTGCAATGCAGGACACTGCCTGGCGGCGGCTGCATTATGCTCTGGGGGACATCCAAGCAGGCATCCATAGGTCCAGTGGAGTTCATCCAAGACACCATGACGGCCAAGGAGTATCGTACACTGGTTGCAGACCGCGTCCACCCCTTCATGACGATCATATTTCCCGAAGGCAGTGGCATTTTTCAATAAGATAAAAAATGGCTCTGAGCACTATGGGAGTTAACATTTATGGTCATCAGTCCCCTAGAACTTAGAAGTACTTAAACCTAATTAACCTAAGGACATCACACAACACCCAGTCATCACGAGGCAGAGAAAATCCCTGACCCCGCCGGGACTCGAACCCGGGAACTCGGGCGTGGGAAGCGAGGACTCTACCGCACGACCACGAGCTGCGGACTCAACAAGATAATGCACGATGTCACAAGGCGAAGAGTATGACGGACTGGTTCAAGGAACACATTGGAGAATTCCAGTTGATTTTCTGGCCCTCCAACTCTCCAGATTTGAACCCGATCGAACACATCTGGGATGTGACTGAATATGGCATCTGCTGGGTCTTGCCCACTCGCCTCTTATAGGGTGCCTATGGGATGCTGCGTTCTCGGAATGCTATACAACAAGTAAATAACATTAGCAGTTTTATTTCTATAAAGCAGAGTGACAATACTTTGGATTTAGAACAGGCGTCACAAGCGATGAGCGACAGGCAATATAAATCAGAGTCCTGTGATATATGCAATGTTCAGGCAAATCTGTCACACAGTTTGTGGATCACTACTAACTGTTCTCGTAGCACTCTCTGCTAGACCGCGCTAATACTCCGCGAATCCTTTCCACTAATGTCCGTATACTGAGGCGGGCTATTGGCTGACGCCGCCTCTGCCGCCTTCTCTGGTCTTGCGTTCTTCTTCTTCGTTCCGGCGCTTGTGGTTACGCCAGATGAAATTTCACATGTAAAAAAAATTATTTTGTTATGTTTTCGAACTTCCACTGCTATGAGTGTGAATCCTGAATCCTTCCTGGTGATGCTGAAAAAGTTTTATGAATTTATTTGTAAAAATATAGACATTGGAAATTAAAGTGTCCTGTGATGCCTCTGCTGCTCCAAGTCGGCCCGTTTGACGTCCTACCCCCCCCCCCCCCTTCCCCCCTTAATTTGCCAGGCAGCTTGCGTTGGCTTAAGTTTGCTATAATTTGTGGCTTCATTGTTATATCGAGCTGTCCAGATGAGCAACAATGTCACCCGTTTGCCTTGCAGTCTTTCAAGGACTTGTTACCTCCACGAAGTGTTAGCGTCATTTTGTAATTTGATTTGAGTTTAGGTAACTTTGACCTCTGTTAGTTTTTATAGAGGTCCTTAGCAGATGTCTGCTAATTTAAGTCTTTACTTAGATTCCAAGATCCTATACATAGTTGTACAATTTTACCATCCTTAGGCGATTCCTAAGAATAAATATAGCGTGGTCCACACGTAAGCTTGTCGCTCTCACTACGACGGCTTTCTCGTTGGGCACAGCGGCCAAACTCAGCATTCGGTTACTTGTAGGATTCAGAGAAGAAAATGAGCTCTGCACTCTCTCGTCTTGCAAGATCAAAGATTTATTTTATAACGAGCACTCACTTAAGCTGATCGACTCTACTCTAGAAATGGGACACAAAGTTCATTCCAAATGCTAAAAGATACGTTTCTCTTTCTTCAATTTATCCTTCTGCATTTCTTCGGTATGCAAGCTGATCTTCTTCTTCGCGACTTTCTATCAGTCTCTTCATTCCTTTGTAAATAATAATTATTATTGTTCGACAGTAAATTATTGAACTGATGATTCTTTAATACTCATACATGTCGCTCTTGCTTGCTTTGGTATTAGCATTACATTATTATTCTAAAAGTTTGAGGATATATCCTCTGTATTATACATATTGCACACCAGGTGGAAGACGTTTGTCATTGTTTTCTCGGACAAGAATTTTATTTTTCGGAGGGAATGTAGTCTACGTAATGGCCCTTGTTTGCACTTAGGTCCCAGTGCTCTGTCAGGTTCTTCTTATTGTACCGCATTCCCCACATCCTCTTCATCCAACTCCCCTCCGCTTTCCATAACATTGTCTTGAATTTTCTTTTGTTCACATAGCTCTTCTATATATTTCTTCCGTCTTTCACCTTTCGCTTTTTTGTTTAGTTCCAGCTTGCCATCTGAGGTCTCGATTATACACACAAGTGCTTATGTTTTCCGAAAATCTCTTTCATGTTTCTGTAGACAGCACAGATCTTTCTCGTAGTCATTCATATTTCTACAGATTTATATTTCTCTTCTAGCCACTCATTCTTAGCCGCTTTGCAGTTGCAGATAATCTTTTAGTTGCTCTATCCTTTTCTGCCAGCTTTACTTGCTACGTTTTTATATCTTTTCCTTTCTGCAATTAAATTCGTGTCTTTTTTTCCAGGGACTACTGCTGGGAGTTGTCTTTTTGCCTAGTTTTCTTCTCCTGCTGTCATCAGTATTTGATTTTCTAAAGCTTCCCATTCAGTTGACTTCTTATTCCCCGTTTGTTAGACATTTCGTAGAGTGCCCTTTGAACATCCCAACAACATCTGATTGTTTCAGTGCATCACTGTCTCATTGCGACTCCACAGCACTTCCTTTAGGTTTAAAAATGCGTTTCGTAATTAATAAATTGTGGTCAGAGTGCACGTCGGTCTCTGGAAAATTTTCAGTTTAAAAATTTGATTCCTGAGTCTCTGCCTTACCTTTACATAATCTCTTTAAAACAATCAGTACAGCCAGGAATATTCTATCAACGCAAGACGACATCGGTCAGGTAGAGTGGTAATCAACTGTTGTCACTTTTCGAATGTTAACTTCAAAGAAACGTGCGTGGTTACAGTAAGTGGTCCAGAAACGTTTTCAGTAGACACGGAACCATCGATACTGGGTCGAGGCCGGCCGCGGTGGCCGTACAGTTCTAGGCGCTTCAGTCCGGAACCGCGTGACTGCTACGGTCGCAGGTTCGAATACTGCCTCGGGCATGGACGTGTGTGATGTCCTTAGGTTAGTTAGGTTTAAGTAGTTCTAAGTTCTAGGGGACTGATGACCTCAGCTGTTAAGTCCCATAGTGCTCAGAGCCATTTGAACCATTTGAACTGGGTCGAGGATGAGTGGAACCGTGTATCCTTCTTGGACGAATCAGTTTTCTTGCAATAGCAGGTCGATAATCGAGTCCGGATTCGCCATCCAGGCCTACCACCTCACGAAAGACGCACCGTAGCACGGATGCAGGCCGGCGATGACGGTATAATGATACGGATGGAGGGCATTCAGCTGAGCTCCATGTCGGTTGTGGATTACGTAAACATCACAGCAGACCTCCTACGTCGCTAGACACTAGATCTCTTCCTCGACGGCGATGGAGTCTTGTAGCAGGAGAACTGTCGGTGTTACAAGGCCAGAATCTTACCACACGTGTTTGAAGAGCACGGCAGTGAAATCACGTTCAAGTCTCGCCCTCGAAATTCTCCCGATCTGAATCCGATCGAACACATCTGGGACGCCATTGGCCGCCAGGTCAGCCGTCACAGACTACAGGCGCGTCATTTATTGGAATCGCCTAACCTCTGAGCAGACATCTCCAAGTACCAATAGAGAACTTCTCGAATCCATACCTCTCAGAATAGTTACTCTATTGAACTCCAGAGATGGGGCTAGCACGCTGTCAATGTTTTGGCTGCTTACTATACTGGGCCACCAGGTATACTGAGGGAAGCAAGGAGAACAGGACGGTATGAAGCAGAATAAGATGGAAGGACAACATGGGAGAGGATATGCAACTGTGAAAGATACTAACACACAATGGCAGCCATTCCGCGTAGAGCTTTGAAGACAGTAGTTCGGTTTGAAACGTCAATTAAGTGAGTAGAGTAAAAATGCGTCGTAAAGTTAAGAAAGTACTCCAGTAAACTATATGGGGCAATTCAAAAGAAATGCACACAATCTTTTTTTTAAATCCATCTTTTATTCTACATGTTTGAAAGTTTTACAGTGTGTAGATACAACCTTTAGGAACAATATTTTCATTTCTCCACATAATTTCCATCCCTCTCAACTGCCTTACGCCATCTTGGAACCAGAGCCTGTATATCTGCACGGTAAAATGCTGGACCAACCTGTTGGAGCCACTGTTTGGCAGCTTGCACAAGGGAATCATCATCTTCAAACCTTGTTCCACGAAGAGAGTATTTCAGTTTCCCAAAGAGATGATAGTCACATGGAGCCAGGTCAGGACTGTAGGGCTGGTGTTTCAGTGTTGTCCATCCGAGTTTTGTGATCGCTTCCATGGTTTTTTGACTGACATGTGGCCGTGCCCGCTTTTGCCAACACTTTCAGTATTTTGCAAACACTTACTTCCCCTATCCCAACGTAGCGTGACAATTCTTTCACTGTGATGCGTCTGTCGGCAGTCACCAGTTCGTTAACTCTCCGCACATTGTCTGGAGTGTGTGCAGTACGAGGCCTGCCGCTGCGAGGACAATCCTCAATACTGCCGTGCCCGCTTCCATCACGTAACCTGCTTGCCCACCGACTAACTGTACTGCGATCGACAGCAGCATCTCCATACACCTTTTTCAACATCTAGTGGATGTTTCCCACTGTCTCGTTTTCACAGCACAGGAATTCTATGACAGCACATTGCTTCTGACGAACATCAAGTGTAGCAGCCATCTTGAAGACATGCTGTGACGGCGCCACTCACGGGAACAGATTGAACTAAGTTTGAAAACAAGCCGGAAGGATGTATCTACGCGCTGTAAAACTATCACACATGCAGGATGAAAACTGTACTTTTACAAAAATAGTGTGCTTTTCTTTTGGAATGACCCTGGCAAATTTATTCAGCTGTGAGACAAGGCAGTCATTGTGGTTGCCACCGGAACCACGATTGTACGCAGACGTGCATGTTTTCGTCCGAAGCAAATCAGCAGTCAACAATGACACACACAGTGGTTGGTTATGGTTACTACAAGCCACACCACAAGTTGAGAAACGGGGCAAAATTTCTAGTAGTTTACTGTCGAGTTGAGAGTTTCACACACAAATCTTTTATTCATATCTTACAGAAACTAGCAGTAAGACAATAAACAGCCTTTCAAACACGCCGCTAACGGCAATCAAGTAATTTATAGCAATACAACAATTTAAAAAAATATATTTTTTAAAAAAAATAGAAGTAATAGTACGACAATAAACAACCTTTCAAAACACGCCGCTAACGGCACTCAAGTCATTTATAGCAATACAACAGTTTAAATTAAAAAAAAAAAAACACAGAAGCTAACAGTACGGCAATAACAGCCTTTCAAAACACGCCGCTAATGGCAATCAAGTAATTTATAACAATACAACAGTTAAAAAATTTAAAGAACATTAGTAAACAGGCTGCTAAAGTAAATACAGAACTTTGTTAATAAAGTACGGTGAGGTAGTGAAGCTACCAACAACGCCATTTTAAAAAAATCAAGGTCTCAGAAAACACACGATTAATGGCAATAAAGGCATGGAGGAATTAAAAAAAGTTTTTAAACAATAGTGCCCTGGAATATCATTAGAACGTAACAGATATGACGGACGTGTAAGGCGGCCACAAATCACCCACTCAGGAGTGCTCAGGTTAGGCATAATACTGACCAATTTAAGTACGCCCGTAAACACTATTGCGACTCTCGGGCTGGTCACTGCACCGAATTTTAGACAGCGAAACCTTGTCATAAGATGGCTTAACTTGCTGACAGAATTAGAGCTAACCTCGTGCAAGGAAACATTACACCACCCAGTCCTGAATGAGCGACCCCATGATCAACCAACAAGAAGCACGAATTTACTCATAACACAGGACAGAATAGCGAAACAATTAAACTGCCAAAACTACACCTCCCATCGGGCAGTAACGAGAGGAGGAGGAGGAAAGATCACTGTCTTCAATTACACCGGTGCCGGGGACAGGAAACCCGTTCGCCGGAGGTCACAAGGCAGAAGAGACACTGGTTACGCAAAATTGTTACTTAATGATTAAACCTTCCCCTAACTTAACTTGCAGTTATGCTCGAACAGGCAGTACACGACCTCCGATGGCAAGGATCCACACATCCGACCGCGCACGCGTCGCCAGCGTACCCAACACGCCACGGTCACGCGACAACACGCTCTGTCACCGGAGTTCACGTCTTCTCTGCAACGTTGACGAGTAGTGACCGCTCCTTCATGTTAGATGTCTCCTTTTAAACTCCAGTGTTGAAACGGAGGACTTAAAGAAGCTTGTTAACGTCCCACCGAGGTGAAATGAACAGCAACTACTCGTGGGTCGATTCTGTATACAACCAACCCGCGGGGAGCTGTTCCATCAACTCGACCCGCTCGTTACACACAACCGACATACATCACGTGGCGACTCGGTACAGCCGACCACGCCTGCTTCGCGCTGGAGAGCCACACTGCCCTCCCGTGTCCACCACTCTCTCTGCACGCAACGCCCCTACTTCCACGCCACCACACGAGGTTACAACCGGTCAAAGATCTCACTTCCTCCATAGCAGTTTCCCGGAAGCAAAAACGCGGCTATCGATATCAGAGGAAAACAACCAAGCAGCCACTTAATGACAGAGAACATATTAAACAAACATGTCAGGGGAAGAAAAGGAAAACAAATGCAATCTGAACACAAGGTGTAGCACGAGTCGATACACGGCTCAAACACTATCTTTCTTCAGAACTACAAAAATATCGAATTCGCATGGGGAAAGAGCTGGAATATTTGGAGGATGTGTAAGGGCTTCACAGGAAAGCTTCTGCAGCGTACTCGAATCAGCATTCGAGAGGGCATCATCTCGGAACAGAACGATGCCGTTTGTCAACATTCCTGAGCGTTAAGACTTGACAGTGCGTTTCAATTTCTGCGAAGTGTCCCCGTACCGCTGTGCACTAATTGTGGCGATCTCGGTACATGTTATTTACATATTTTTGGAGCCCTCTTCAGAGTGATTCCCGGCCGCCTATTTGCTTCGGAAGAGGAGGTGGAATCCCGGATACAATCCTGGTTCTTTAGGCAGCCGTAAATATTTTCCCGTGAAGGCACTGGCCGTCTTGTCTCACAGTGGGATAAATGTAGCAACAGTTGTGGTGACTACTTTTGAAATAATGAACACTTAACTTACTTTCTTTGCATCGGCCTCATTTCCATTTTACTGTTCCTCACACGCAAGACCATTCCTCGCGAGCAAGGTCAAGGTAGAATGTACGACGAGAGCAACGGAAGCGAGACGCAGAGCCCCCGCGAGCATGACCTCAGTTCCACGTACTCACGCCACACGCAACGCACGGCGCGGACAGCTCGTCCTTCCCGCAGTGAGTGAGTGAGTGACTGCTCGTAAAAGCCGCCGCTGGCCCTCCGCTGTCCGCCGGCTGCTCCCGCGGCGATTAAGGCCACGACCCATCCGGCCGAGCGAGCACCTGCCCGCACCTCTCGGGGCAGCCCTTGACACGCTTCACAGTGGACCCACTTTTCATGCATCACGCCTGCCGATACCCTCGAACCTGACGTAAGACGCACGCACTTACACTGATCGGACAGAACATTACGACCGCATACCTAATAGTCGAAACGCCCACCTTTGCCACGAATAACAGCGACGACACGTCATGGCACGAAGCAAGGAGGCCTTGGTAGGTCGCTGGGGGTGGGGGTCCAAAATGTTTCAAATGGCTCTCAGAACTATGGGACTTAACTGCTGTTGTCATTAGTCCCTTAGAACTTAGAACTACTTAAACTTAACTAACCTAAGGACAACACAAACATCCATGCCCGAGGCAGGATTCGAACCTGCGACCGTATCGGTCGCGCGGCTCCAGACTGTAGCGCCTAGAACCGCTCGGCCACTCCGGCCGGCGGGGGGAGGAGGGGGGGGGGAGCTGGCACCACATCTGCACGGTGTGCGGACATTTGCCACGCCGGACATTTGCCATGATCTTACCTGCTCCGAAGAGTTGGGTCGCTTGTCTCCCCCTCCTCCTCCTCATCACTGTCGCGCAGTAAAAGGACTTACTGAGTCTTTCCGCTGGTTTACTTAACATAGGACCAGAATCTCGTTGGATTTTCTGCCACATTTCTAGGGAGACTTTCGTTGTGGAATCTTAATGCATCTCGCATTGAAATCCACACCAAATTTCGAGGGTCAGTGAAACTTCGCCAATCTTGGAGATTTTGCGTTCGTCTAAATTATACGTGCCTTTTTCGGTGCTCCTGCAGCAACTTTCTGTCGTGTTTTGTGTACCATGGGGGATCGGTTCCGTCTCTTATTAATTTATTTGGTATGATTCTCTCGAGTGCTGTTGATAGTATTCCTTTGAACTGAAGCCACATATGGTCTACACTTACATAGTTTGGAAGTATTGGAGACTGTCTCTTAGAAATACGTCAAGCGAATTTTTAGCTACTTTTATAAATAGATATATTTCGCGTTTAGTCTTGGTGATTTTCTTTGTTACTGAACTGAGCCTCGCTCGACTGTGTGTTCACGAAACCTAGGATGCTTTCTCTGCGACCCTGTAAATACCAGAGCTAAACAATGTAGAATAACAACGTACGGTACAAGCATAGCATTCTGTATTACTTCATTTCCTTATTTCTAACATTTTGAAATCGTACGTCGACTTTAGATGACATGCCAATATAGATGTTCTTATCTCTATTTAGTGAACGTATTTTCGGTCATGTTTTGAACATTGTCCCGCTACACTTTACTAACCAATGTTTCGCAGCAAGGGATATCGGATTTTGGAGAGTAAATTAATGTGGAGTACGTCGTTCTTCTTTTCAAACATTCACATTCCCACTTCTTCGTTCCTTACTGTCTTTTGGGCATGCAGTTGTAGCTATAAATATTTCGATTTCGGAAAAAAAGCTCTGTATATGGCCAAGATGTCGAAGAAGAAGGTCCCTTACGTATTCGTTGTATCGAGTAAGATGTGGAGACGGCTGTTTGAAAGCGGACAGAAGAAGTACCAGGAAGGGCGTCCCTTACCCGAGGGATCGCTACTCAAGCTACCTGGCGAAGGGACAAGTGTGGCAAATGTCCGGCGTGGCAAATGTCCGGCGTGGCAAATGTCCGGCATTCCATCTGCACACACAAGTCACCCAATTAACGCAAATTCCGGGGACAGGGGAGATGAGCTCTGACGCCCCACACCATCACATCCCAGATGTGTTCGACCGGGCTCGGATATGGCGTGTTTGGGAGCAAGCACGTCAATTGACACTCGCCACAGTGTTCCTCCAACTACTCCATCACATTCCCGGTCATGTGCTGGAAAATTCCACTGCCGATGGGAAATATGATCCTCATGAAGGGGTGTACGTTTTTGCAATCAGTGTCATGGTGCCTGGACCCGAGGACGCCCACGCGAATGTTCCCCAGGGCATAGGCATAATGGAGCCCCTGCCAGTTCGTCTGCGCCCCGCAGTACAGGTGTCGAGGAGCTGTTCCCCTGAAAGACGACGGATTCGCATCGTGCTATCGGCGTGATTAAGAACGTATCGGCATTCATCAGTCCATGCAACGCTCTGCCACTGCGCCAACGTCTGTGCCGTTGGCCACGTCTCCATTCCAGTCGTAGTTGCCGGTGTGGTGGTGTTAATTTTGCCACAGGCATGGATCGCCGGCTGCCGAGGCCCGTCATTAGGGGTGTTCGGTGCACCTTGTTTTGACGCACACTTACGCTCTGCGAACATTAAAGTCTGATGTAGGTTCCGCGAGTCTAAGCACCGTACGGCCTTCGACATCTGTAATGATGGGTGCCCACCCAACCCCAGGACATATGGACGTGGTTTCGCGACGTGTCGGGTCATGAAAATCTGCCCTCGGCCAAACTCAGACAGAAGATGTTGAAAACTCACCCAGCCAGTTGCAAATAAAGGTTTCAATATTTGCAAAAGTATCTTCTTCGTAAGTAGTGGCCTTATTACATCACATGATGGCGCAATAGGTTAGATGAAGCCGAGCGGTTCGTGTCATAAGCAGAATTGACAAAACAAGAATTATCTGGAGCTATCTAAAGCCACGGATTGCAGTAATTCATCTTTTATCAATTTTCATCACTTAACACTTCCGGGCTGAGATGCCGTGGTCCATACATAAGACTCTTCCCTGACGTTTCGCCTTCGACTGCGGAAGGCATCCTCCGAGGACAATCGGCAAACTGCGACGAGAGCGCGAGTGAGCGCCGTATATATAAGCCATCCACGAGGGCGCCGCTGTCAATCACGTGACGTCAGCTGTGCTATGATCTCTGATATTGCCAACTTTCTCAGTTGATATTAATCGATTGTCACGCTGTTGCTGCAATGTTTACATCCATATCTTATCCAGCATAATGCCTTCATCTTTTCTATTAAAACTATTACAGTGTTTGACAACAACTTATTTTCAATATAATAATGTTTTTTATGAACAGATTGACGGGGTGGCAATGGGAAGACCTCTTAGTCTAGCTGTGACTAACTTGTTCATGGAGAACTTTGAACAACGGGCGCTGCAAACAGCTAGAAAAAGACCAGCCAGATGGTATCGTTATGCAGACGATGCATTTGTTATATGGACCCATGGGCAAGAGGAACTGGATGCCTTTCTGTTACATCTGAATAGTATAAATCCAAGAATTCAATTCACTTTGGAAAATGAAATCGATGGTCACCAGAACTTCTTAGATGTGACTGTAATCAAACGAGAGGACGGATCAGGATAAGGTTTTCAGAAAAGACACACACACTGATCATTATCTGCAGAAAGATTCTAACCACACCCAAGACATAAAAGAGGGGTGATTAAAACATTAATAGACAGGGCCCACAAAATATGTGAACCAGTTCACTTAGATGATGAGATTGAACACCTCAGAGCGAACTTCAAGAAGAATGGGGATTCCAACAGAGAGATAGATCGTGCACTGCGCCCTAGACTGACTACCAGGAGGAACGAGTATCGACACCAGCCCAAGGGGAAAGTGTTCTTACCAGTCATCAGTAAGGTCATTGACCGCATTGGAAAAATTTTAAGCAAGTACGATGTGGAAACTGTTTTCAGACCCACCACGAAAATAAAATCATGTTTAAGATCCGCAAAATATAAACGACATCTTCTAGCTACACCAGGTGTCTATAAAATTCCGTGCAGTTGTGGAAAGGTCTACATAGGCACAACAAAAAGATGCGTCAACACCCATCTGGGTGAACATAAAAGGAACTGCCGCCTTGGACACATTGATAAATCGGCTGTAGCGGAACGTGTCTTTCAGGAAGGTGATCATGAAATAAAGTTTAGTGGGACGACCGTCATAGCAAACACTTCGCATTATTATGCGCGAATGTACAGAGAGGCCATTGAGATTGCTAGACACTGCAATAATTTTAATAGAAAAGATGTCAACATTGTAGCACCAGCGTGACAATCGATTAATTTCAATCGAGAAAGTTGGCAATATCAGAGATCATAGCACAGCCGACATCACGTGATTGACAGCGGCGCCCTCTGGATGGCTTATATACAAGGTGTTACAAAAAGGTACGGCCAAACTTTCAGGAAACATTCCTCACACACAAAGAAAGAAAATATGATATGTGGACATGTGTCCGGAAACGCTTACTTTCCATGTTAGAGCTCATTTTATTACTTCTCTTTAAATCACATTAATCATGGAATGGAAACACACAGCAACAGAACGTGCCAGCGTGACTTCAAACACTTTGTTACAGGAAATGTTCAAAACGTCCTCCGTTAGCGAGGATACATGCATCCAGCCTTCCATCGCATGGAATCCCTGATGCGCTGATGCAGCCCTGGAAAATGGCGTATTGTATCACAGCCGTCCACAATATGAGCACGAAGAGTCTCTACGTTTGGTACCGAGGTTGCGTAGACAAGAGCTTTCAAATGCCCCCAGAAATGAAAGTCAAGAGGGTTGAGGTCAGGAGAGCATGGAGGCCATGGAATTGGTCCGCCTCTACCAATCCATCGGTCACTGTATCTGTTGTTGAGAAGCGTACGAACACTTCGACTGAAATGTGGAGGAGCTCCATCGTGCATGAACCACATGTTGTGTGGTACTCGTAAAGGCACATGTTCTAGCAGCACAGGTAGGGTATCCCGTATGAAATCATGGCGGTGAACCGAGGAAGTGCAGTACATACTGACGAAACTAAAATGAGCTCTAACACTGAAATTAAGCGTTTCCGGACACATGTCCACATAACATCTTTTCTTTATTTGTGTGTGAGGAATGTTTCCTGAAAGTGTGGCCGTACCTTTTTGTAACGCCCTGTATACGACGCTCAGTCGCACTCTCGTCGCAGTTCGCCGATTGTCCTCGGAGGATGCCTTCCGCAGTCGAAGGCGGAACAGCAGGGGAGAGTCTTATGTAAGGACCACGGCATCTCAGCCCGGAAGTGTTAAGTGATGAAAATTGGTAAAAGATGGATTACTGCAAGCCGTGGCTTTAGATAGCGCCAGATAATTCTTGTTTTATCAGTTTTGCTTATGACAAAAGCCGCTCGAATTCATCTAATCTATTGTCCCATCATGTGGTGCAATAAGGCCACCACTTCTGAAGCAGATATTTTTACAAATATCGAAACCGTGGTCAAGAGCTAATAAAACTTTATTTGCAACTGTTCGGCTGATTTTTCAACCTCTTCAGATTTACACAGTTGCTGTTTCGCAGTCGCGTTTAAGATTTTGAAACTCAGATACATCGTGCGCCTTCCCTATTCTGCACACGGACAGCACGCTCGCTAGTACTACGTGCACCGTGCGTGTGTCTGACTGGCAGTCACTCCTCGCCAGACGACGCTGCTGTCGCCTGGACCAGTTTATATCGATAGTAGGCCGGTGGTCACAATACTTTTGGCTGATGAGTGTGTGTATGATCTATTTACCGTGTGGACGGTTTTGGTTGCGCCACCGGTTTCATTGGCGTTACAGTGAACGCGAACATCACGCCGACCGCGAAACATCGGGATACTGTACAGTGATACACACTACTACTTCACGGGAGAGAATTGGACTTCTACGTCTTCGTACCGACGAATGACAATCGAGATCATTCGTACCTGCCGTTTCGTAACGTGCAGCACTGCAACGCAATCAGATGAGGAAGTACCTGCTTGAACGCGAATATGGAACCTCGACGTGTGGCCGACTTAATCTGAAGAGGCGCAGGGGTTCTCAGGGCCTACATAAAAAGCGTAACAATGCAAGTGATCTTCAAAAAATAAAAAATGAAATGTTATTGGTGTTCACTCGTTCTTCGTCGAGACATGAGTTTTGAAGCTATGATTGACAGCAACATGATATTGCCTGTTCTAAGACGCATACATGTATTGCCGATATATACAACAACGAATGTTCTTCTATAGCTATTAGAGTTGTAGTACTGAGTTCCCTAACAGCAATTATGACATAGTCGGTAAAGAAGTGTACCACAGGCTTTCGAGAGGTCACGTTCGAGAAACCAATAACGGTGACATAGAAGGCCTACTCGTTTATTAAGCTCCTATCAATTGCGAAAAGGAAACCACAGTTCAAATCAAGGATATTTTATTTGCAACATTCCAGCTACTTGTCTACATAGCCATCACTGCGACTTCGTCTACATTTGTCGTAGTGCTGTACCGTCTTTCCAATACCCTCCTCATAGAAGGCAGCCTTCCGCCAATTACGTTCGCTAGTCTGCAGCTCGTTCTCTGTGCCAAAATGTTGCTTTCATAACCAGCGGTACATGTGAGCAGACATGAAACTCAAGAGTCCTGGCTACATGGTGGGTGATAAAAGCGCTTCCCATCGAAAACACTGCAAAAATGTCCTCATTGTCCTTGCAGTGTCCAGCCGGGAGAAGGAAATGCGTGACAGTTACGTTATGTAGTTGCATGAAATCAGGCAAAACCTCTCAGCCGGTACTCACACATGGCGGAATACACTATCATTCGAAGCATCTTTTGGTGTTCACTGTGCGCTCAGAACAGAAAAGAGCGACTGGAGTACTAAAGAAGTGGATCCCTCAGGGTAATTACCCCCTGAATGGTAAAATGAAATTTTTCTGAGGGGTAAAACCTGAATGAGTCGATTTTATTTCAGTCACGAAAGAAAATTATTTTCAAAATATCATTACTGTTATCGCAATTTTGTAGACTCAAACACTGATTACGTAAGTTATCAATAATTGCTTTTTCTCATTTAGTACCATTAATACGGTGGAGGTTATGTATTTATCACATAGTCCACCCACTACACATGTGCTTTGTCCCGTACATCGCTGATGATAAGAAATGAAGAATATACATAACAAATGCTAAATATCTCAAGAAAATGTCCTCTCCAATTTGTAGGTAGTACCTGCAGTAGTGCAGAAAATGCTTCATTAGTCGCTTAGAAACAGATAAATGAATGAATTGACAGCTCGACACAACTGTAACTACATAGGGGCTACTATAGTGATGTACACTATTGTTATTACTGTTACTATTATTCACTGTGGTCGGACACAAAGCATTAACAGCCTAAAGTCTTCCAATCTGTGCCAGTTCAGAAGTGAGGAGAGCAGCAATCAATTGATTTACGAACAGTAAATATAGTGCATACGTTTTAACTTGGTTGATTTTAAATGGAGTCGCAGTGTGCAGGTGAAGCAAGTGCTGCAATTGAGAGCAGTAATGCAGGGGCACTACGTTTCCTAGCAAGTGTCCACCCCCACTGTGGAATGTTAGTTTTCTTATCTGAGAAGGAGTTGGGGAAACACTTGAAATGCACCACGAATTCCTTCGTCATTCATTGTAGCACTGCCCGTCCCCTCACGCACGCACACACACGTACACACACACACACACACACACACACACACACACACTACAAAAAGGTACGGCCAAACTTTCAGGAAACATTCCTCACACACAAAGAAAGAAAATATGTTATGTGGACACGTGTTCGGAAACGCTTACTTTCCATGTTAGAGCTCATTTTATTACTTCTCTTCAAATCACATTAATCATGGAATGGAAACACACAACATCGGAACGTACCAGCGTGACTTCAAACACTTTGTTACAGGAAATGTTCAAAATGTCCTCCGTTAGCGAGGCTACATGTATCCACCCTCCGTCGCATGGAATCCCTGATGCGCTGATGCAGCCCTGGATAATGGTGTATTGTATCACAGCCGTCCACAATACGAGCACGAAGAGTCTCTACATTTGCTACCGGGCTTGCGTAGACAAGAGCTTTCAAATGCCCCGATAAATGAAAGTCGAGAGGGTTGAGGTCAGGAGAGCGTGGAGGCCATGGAATTGGTCCGCCTCTACCAATCCATCGGTCACCGAATCCGTTGTTGAGAAGCGTACGAACACTTCGACTGAAATGTGCAGGAGCTCCATCGTGCATGAACCACATGTTGTGTCGTACTTGTAAAGGCACATGTTCTAGCAGCACAGGTAGAGTATCCCGTATGAAATCATGATAACGTGCTCCATTGAGCGTAGGTGGAAGAACATGGGGCCCAATCAAGACATCACCAACAATGCCTGCCCAAACGTTCACAGAAAATCTGTGTTGATGACGTGATTGCACAATTGCGTGCGGTTTCTCGTCAGCCCACACATGTTGATTGTGAAAATTTACAATTTGATCACGTTGGAATGAAGCCTCATCCCTAAAGAGAACATTTGCACTGAAATGAGGGTTGACACATTGTTGGATGAACCATTCACAGAAGTGTACCCGTGGAGGCCAATCAGCTGCTGATAGTGCCTGCACACGCTGTACATGGTACGGAAACAATTGGTTCTCCCGTAGCACTCTCCATACAGTGACGTGGTCAACGTTACCTTGTACAGCAGTAACTTCTCTGACGCTGACATTAAGGTTATCGTCAACTGCACGAAGAATTGCCTCGTCCATTGCAGGTGTCCTCGTCGTTCTAGGTCTTCCCCAGTCGCGAGTCATAGGCTGGAATGTTCCGTGCTCCCTAAGACGCATATCAATTGCTTCGAACGACTTCCTGTCGGGACACCTTCGACCTGGAAATCTGTCTCGATACAAACGTACCGCGCCACGGCTATTGCCCCGTGCTCATCCATACATCAAATGGGCATCTGACAACTCCGCATTTGTAAAAATTGCACTAACTGCAAAACCACGTTCGTGATGAACACTAACCTGTTGATGCTACGTACTGATGTGCTTGATGCTAGTACTGTAGAGCAATGAGTCGCATGTCAACACAAGTACCGAAGTCAACATTACCTTCCTTCAATTGGGCCAACTGGCGGTGAATCGAGGAAGTACAGTACATACTGACGAAAGTAAAATGAGCTCTAACATGGAAATTAAGCGTTTCCGGACACATGTCCACATAACATCTTTTCTTTATTTGTGTGTGAGGAGTGTTTCGTGATAGTTTGGCCGTACCTTTTTGTAACACCCTGTATATACACTCCATACACACACGCTAAATATCATTCATTATTTTAAAAATAAAAGTGTTCCAAGAAAAGTCTTTCATTCTACAGTTTAGTTAGATGCTAAAATTCGTGATCATGTGGGGGAGGTGTATTAGCTAATGGCCGACCGCAGTGGCCGAACAGTTCTAGGCGCTTCAGTCCGGAACCGCGCTGCTGCTACGGTCACATGTTCGAATCCAGCCTCCGGCATGGATGTGTGTGATGTCCTTAGGTTAGTTAGGTCTAAACAGTTCTAAGTCTAGGGGACTGATGACCTCAGCTGTTAAGTCCCATAGTGCTTAGAGCCATTTGAACCATTATTAGCTAATGTCTCATTGCACTCAGGGGTAACGGTCTAAAGAAGGCTGGAAACGACTGTACTAGAGGCATTACCCAACACATCTGTGCAAAGCTTCACCGGATTTACCTTGTGGTTTTCCTGTGGCCACCGGTAGGACTTAATAAACTAATAGCCCTCGTAGAATTTACGACAAATGACACACGTGCACCGAAGAAGAGCGAAGTAACCACTTTGGAAATTGTGTCGCGAGACGTTCATTTCGTAAGCTGCCCATTCTAAACACTATCCTGACAAATACGAGAAGGTTGCCGAGGAGATTAGTATGTACTGCAGAGACAGCGACTGTACAAAATACACTGTCGGAAAACAGTAGAATATCTTACAGGGTAATGTCTATTTTGATCAGATGACAGTACGCCACTGGGGTGGAAGGGGGGCGGGGCGCAGAATTGCAGATGTACTGATAAATATTTCAACGTCATGCACCAGCAGATGCTGCAGTGGCCCAGCTACCAGAGCGGCCTTCGTTTCTAGCCCTAAAATGGGGCTGCCTGCTACCCGTGGCCGTAAAGGCTCGTTGTTGTACAGACCCGGTAAAGGCACCTCGCCACACTGACGCACTCGTGCTCTACACAGACATCTTAACGAATCTGAGACGGGCCAAACAGATTGGTGGGATGGTGGTTTCGGAGAATTGCCACACAAGCTGGTCGTGACAAGTCAGTTGTGCGTAGATGTTGGCAACCATGGACACAAGAGCATTCACACACTCGTAGACGAGGTCTGTACGTCCAGGCAGTACAGACGCCTTCTGCGGCCGTCGTATGGAACGACAGCAGTGAGCAGTGACAGATCATAGAGCTTCCACAACACTAATAAGAGCAAACGTGGGCGTAAAAATATCAACACGACCTGTCGCGAGCCATTTGCTAGGTACGGGAAGATGGGCAGGCACACCTCTAGAGCATCACCTACTCACGTCAAAGCATCGACTTGCACAGCTCGAGTCGTCGCGTCAGAGGTTTCACCTGGAGGACGGAATGGCGCGCAGTGGTCTGCAGCGATGAGAGCAGATTCTGCCTAACTGCACGCAAGTGATGTTCTTTCGCACATACGACGCAGAGCAGGTGAGTGCTGTCTCGAGCAGTGTGTTCGTCTGAGGCACACCGATTCCATCCTTGGCCTTACGATCTCGCGTGCGACAAGCTACAACTGTCGTACACCACAGCTGAGCTGCCCTCGATACGTGCAGAACATTGTTCGACCAGTTCTTTCGCCGCTCTTGCAGCAGGAAGGAGAAGTGATTTTCCAACAAGATAACGCTCTCCCATACACTGCACACGTTGTAGTGGCACGTGGAGTGCTCTGTGAGACGTGCAACAGCCTCCCTGGCCACCACGATCACTGTACTTGTCTCCAGTTACAAGCGTATGTGATGCAGGGGGATGACAAGAAAATCGCGCTTCTCGTCCACCCACAACTCTTGCCGACCCACAGCTCTTGCACAGCTATGCAAACAAATAGGGCAGGCGTGGAATAATACATACTGAGACAATATTAGTTACCTTTACGATCGACTGCGTCCCAGAGTCAGTGCCGGTATTGGAGCACGTGGATCCTACACTCTGTAATAGCACAAATCCAAATCTGATACCTCACAACCGATACAGCGTGCGAATGTACTCATTCCTTATGCTCTACGTTCTAACAACCCTACCACAACAAAGGTCAAAAATTAATTATGATTGTAGTGTTGCTCACGCTGCTAAATATTGCATTTTCGGGCAACAACAAAGTTATATTATGAGGCAGGTGTCATTAGAGCACAGTTAATAAAGTCATTTCTTGAAATAATGGATAAACTAGGCACTCATATTTTCGTGTTTCCCACGTTGGTCTCGTTGTGAACTCATGGCACTATCGTCGAAAATCTAGGTAGTGATGATTCTAAGCTCGGATGCAAAGAGGCCTAGGTGTTATTCTGCGATATCCAAAAGTTTTATAGATGTGTTTCATAAACCATTCTTGAAGATTAAACTTTTGCAAGTTAGGACAATGGTGATGTAAAAAAGTAATCAGCACTGCGAATTTAAGTTACACTTCTTTTTTATTACTTATGTTGCAATATCACGTAACTCGTTCCAAAACATCACTTCACAATATAAAACATACTTGAGAATATCTTCCTCACTGTTAAAGTTCACATTTCATAAACTGACTACAATTTGCGTCTTTTCAACATGACGACCAAAGCTTGACTCTCTAATAACCGCGCCCAAAAATCAGAGTTACAAAGAAAGAATACAGATAAGAATAATATCATTGCAATATATACATATCGATGTATCGAAGTACGTCGACATTAATGAAATCAAATCTGAATGTTGTCACAGAAATATGTTAACTATTTTACAGAAACACAGTAGAATATTGCTGGTATCGAGAGGTAGAGGTGAGGTGCCATAATGGTTACGTAATTCAAGTACCATTACAACGTGCATTGTTTCTGTTATGACCTGACGAAATTACAATCGTCCAGTCACAACTATGGGTTCTTTGATTGCTTTAGGAGATGACTGATTGGAACTGCAACCAACATTAGTTCACTTTATTACAAAAATTATAAAAAGATATACTTAATTTAACACAATCCATTGCCACCTGAGGGTACTGAATATTGGGATATTGGGTGACATTTACATCAACCTTATAGAACAAAAATTCTTCTCAACCAACCAGCACATCTCAAACAAAATAATCTACTAGAGAAGATATGTGAATCATACAATCTTGCTTTTTGATGGTACAAGCAATGAAATAGATACACTAGCAGCAGATCTAAGCAAAATGCACAAAAATATTAAAGTCACAGTTGAACATGAAACTAAGAAAAGCATTAACTTTCGTGTCCTGAAAATTTGCAATAGTAACAATAAACATCAATTTAGTATTTACAGAAAACCTACCACCACAGATGTCAATATTGACATCTCATCTTGCCACCCCCGCCAACAAAAAATGGCATATTTCAGAAGAATGCTACACCGAATTAAAAAAGTACCAATGAGTGACACAGACCAACAAAATGAAATCAATATAATTAAAACAGTTGCTCATAATAATGAGCATAAACCCACAATAATAGAAAAACTCCACAACAAAATGCAGACAAAAACCACAGATCCACTTCACAGCAGTTACTTCAACCCAAATCAGTGAGCCACAGAAGCCAAACCTAAATGTGCTACTCTCCCATACATAGGCCCAATTTCATACCAAATAGAAAACTTATCTAAAAATAAAAATATCACAATCAACTTTTCCACAAATAATAAATTACAGCAAAAGGTAATCCATGATGTAAATACTTCCAAGAGTCCATACCGTAAACCGGGAATATACAAACTCAAATGTGATACATGCCCAAAATTCTACATTGGACAGACAGGCAGAAGTTTTGAAATTAGATACAAAGAACATATTGATGCTTTAAGACTTGGTAACTTGAACAAATCAGCATTTGCAGCCCATATTGCTGAAGAAAACCATTCAGTGGGAAACACTGAGGACAACTTAAAAATTTTACTTCTAGCAGAAAAAGGAGCCACTATGAATATATTAGAAGAAATAGAAATACACACACACAAAAACAGCACCCCAGACTATATCCTTAATGAACAGAGTTAGCTAACACCCCTTTCCTGAAAAATTTCCTCCGCGCGGTATTAGCCGAGCGGTCTAGGCGCTGCAGTCATGGACTGTGCGGCTGCTCCTGGCGGAGGTTCAAGTCCTCCCTCGGGCATGGGTGTGTGTTTGTCCTTAGGATAGTTTAGGTTAAGTAGTGTGTAAGCTTAGGGACTGATGACCTTAGCAGTTAAGTCCCATAAGATTTCACACACACAATTTTTTTGAAAAATTTCCAAAAATTATTTTCCAACCTCCAAAGCGAATAATATTTGTGCACCTATCTGCAGATCAAGTAGCAAATTTATATGTTACTATAATTCTCATGATGCTAAATGTAATTAAATAATATACTATTTTACCATATATTATATTAAAAAATAAAGAAAACCTTATAAAAAGACTTTATAATTAATTTAACAATATCAACTAAAAAAAATTCAATGTCTCTGTACTAGTGTAAAAGGCATTTCAGTTGTGTAAATGAATATATGATCCTTTCCAAACATAGGACATCGTTGTCAAATGTTACGATATATCATAGCATCTTTGATACTCATATGTTTAAAAGCTCTTTGTATGTATCAAAATCTTCTCAGTGACAAATCTAAAGTGTTCAGTGAGAACAATTTACGTGTGCAACAATAAGAATGCAGTGGGAATATATTCACATCTGTTGGACGAATGTTATGAAAACAGACACTCCAAACCGACGTTTCACGTAAGTCACATGCAACGAAAATCTGTAACGCAACCATCTGTGTGTGGCGTATTTATAATTATGTATTATTTACATTTTAGGACAATTAATCTGTAAAAAAACACACCACATGTCATAAAGAAAGCGTGTAATCCGTCTGAGGATGAATCACAACGATTCGAAACCGGTAACGGTACCCTTTGAATAAAGGAACTGGAAGTAAATTTGTGGCTGACTGCTGTCCTAACATCATCAACATTTGTCTTCAAACAACAGCCACGGTCTCCATCATATCATCATATGACAAAATTGCATATTTAGAACTGTTTTAGAACAGTTAATCATTGCTTGATGCACACAATCACAAACCCTTTTCTTAAAGCACAAGCTCAACATTTACAAAGGTGCCGGTACATTTCCAGCTGCGACTTGAATAGCATTGATGTCCTGACTAGGTGGCGCTGTCCGTCTCATCAGAGGTCATGAAATGGGGGCGAGCGATTCCATGATCGGCTTCATATCGGCCTCCGTGTGATGGTGCTGCAGTGCTGAGGGAGAGGGCGTGTCTTCAGGAGTGCCTCCCATTCGTCACTGAGGATCGCAGTGGGACATGGCTAACGTCTGTTATATCGATGTGCGCTGCCGACTTTGGTGTGTCAATGCCATCGCTGTTCCTACAATAAATTTTAAATGAATTGGAATACTTTTAGTTGATATTCTAATATTACTTTTCTGGCAGTGTAATAACAAATGTGATGTGTATGGACTACGGCCTGTTTGCCTTATAAAACATTTTCCTTCCTCTTGGGAATGAATTAAGGTAAATCTGGATAGTAAACAACAGGCTGTTACACAATTTCTCATAAATACACTAGACAATTACATGGGAAGGTGTGTGAGGAAGGTGTGTGAATATGGAAACACATCATGATCTGATACGTATCGACGATTGTGTTACAACGTTCAAATGATGCTTTGAAGCTGACATTCTGTGGGGATTTTCTTTCTCAACATAATGTTCATCAAACAACCTTGGACATTTCCAATTATGTGGCTGAGGGCATTGTCAGATTGGAAGATACAAAAGCCTGCTCAGAACAACGCTTGTCTCACTGAATAAACTCCATCACTTAAATTCGTTTCATCTACCTCTTCTTGTATATTGTGCAAATAATTATGCCCTGGACGGTGGACTGTCCTTCACACCAAGTATGTTTCAATATGCCCATATCTAACTTGCTGTATCCTCCTCGTGGTCCGTAAATGCGGCGTGCTGTGGACGCATCAGAATTGATGCACAATATTCCTCGAATATCGGTTCTCTGAATTTACTCATACTACCGAAACTCCGATAACACCCCCTTGGTGTAAACCCAGAACCGAATATGTCATTCTGTTAAGACAGGGGCTATGTTTTGTTTCCTATGCACTCTTATCCTAATCTCAAAATGGGCCTGAAGTTCGTACATTCGTAATTTGTACACTATCTGTCAGTACGGAACTGCATCAAACCCCTTCCAGACGTCAAGGAACACGGTTACAACTTGGGAACTAGCACGTGCTGCCCTCTGGGCCACTTGGATGAACAGAGCGAGTTGGGCTTTACAAGATCGGCTTTCAGAATCAATGTACATAGTTGCAGAGGAAAGTTTCTGTCTCCATTCAATTTCCAAAATGACCTGCTACACTTTCGTCCATTTTTTATTTAATTTTCAACCTTTGGAAATGATTCACGCAGCCTTTGCATGAATTGCATTCCAAACATATGGTAGAATGTGTAGATTATATTGTAAACATGTTAATTGAACCATAATGCATTGATCCTCTAAGAAGTTATATATACGTTTATATAGTGACACGTCAGTCATTTTTAGCAGTGTCTTTGTTCTGGTGGGAAGCTACTGTCCGCGAAGCACTAAGCAGTATAGCTGCATAATGTCTTCCCCTACGTTGGTACGATAGGCGCTACTTACTGTCCTACAAAGTTGTGATCCGCCGCAGCACATCTTACAGAAGGGCTGTATAACGAACATGTTCGTGCGTCTTTCTTCCATGGCACTCGTAGGCAGAGTGTTAGAAAATCAGTGCACCTATTACGATTGTGCCTCTTTACCCACAGCAAGATGATTTTCTGGTCATGGAGCCGTACTTCTGCAAATCCAGTCTGTAATCTGATACAGCAAGTAATTGTTGGTATTACTGTCGATGTGTTTCCGTATGAGCAGCAATGCTGACCGCAAGTCGGACAGGATAATGACTATGTCTGTATGTAAGTCGAGAGCATACTTTAGTCTCTCTAGTACTGCAGTAAGCTCAGCTGTAAACACCGCAGCTTTAGGAGAGAGTTGGAATCGGTCAAAATAGCGTGTCTGTTCATCATATGATCTTCCAACGGCATCTAAAATACATCCATCTGTGTAGAGACGGTGCGCACATTCTCGCCCACTTCAGAAGCTCTTTAACAGCTGTACGCTTATATTAGATTCCCTGTATGGTGTATTTGTGCGAGTGTCTAGATCGGTTGTCGTATTGCTGTAATTTAGCTTGATGCGGTAATGGTGCGAGATAGTTGCAGTCGGGTGACACAGTTCTGAAATATCATAAAAAGGTGAATATTCTAGAGAACTGATACAACCACAAGTTTGTCTTTCGTGTCCGTTACAGCTAGGGTATCAGATTGCTCCTCAGGAGCCAGTGCTGACTAATCAAGTGGCACAACGGAGTTTAAGGAATGTTACGGGAATAGCCTAAGCGCTGTATCCTGAATGTGTCTTATTTCATTTTTTGTTAATCCTGCCTAAAGATGGAGGAGGGGTGAGGTTCATCAACTGTCAAAGGATAATCAAGAAGTAGAATATATACATGATTTATCTTATAAATGACATGGCAGA
This sequence comes from Schistocerca americana, assembly GCF_021461395.2. Lineage (NCBI taxonomy): Eukaryota > Metazoa > Arthropoda > Insecta > Orthoptera > Acrididae > Schistocerca > Schistocerca americana. The sequence goes on from NC_060126.1 coordinate 45,025,731, forward strand.
AATTGAAGAATATAGCATTCGTTACAAACAGTTCACTTTAATCAAGTGCATACGCGATCAAAATCGTTTATTATACCTAATTGTCGGTAGGGTTCTGAGGGTCATGCAGGCAGTAAACTGATCATGCCAGTTTTAGATCGTTGTTATCCTATCACGGAGTGAAATATAGGGAACGCAGTGGTTGCGAGGCAAAAGGATGTTAGCCGGTAACACCAAGCATGACGCTAGGGCTGAGCGACTGGTCGATGGTTCGCTAATTCGATAAATTTACCGAGCTAACGCTCCTGCCCTGCCCTACCACACTGCTGCTGCGACGTGCTCTTACCACAGTCAGGAGCTGTCCTCTGTCTCTCCCCAGAGTCTGGATCCAGGATGTACCAAAGCCCAACTCTTCCTCTCTCTGCAGTAGACCGAATATGCAACCTAAGTCCCAAAAGCACAACTTCTCTCATTCTTGTAGCTATTTCCCGTGCACCTAAAGTTTTTCGACCACTCGCTAAATTTAACACCAACAATAGCCAGTGGTGTAATGATTGCAATCCTCCCTCCAGACTCTCTGTATAAATATTCTTCAGAGCAACTGACGCACTTCCCCCTGTTGTAACGGCGACCGGAAAGTTGCGTGGTTGAAGTGACGGAAACGTGGCAGGACCCGCGGAGCGGCCCGCAAACAACAACATAACAGGAGAGGACAGACATGACCAATGAAGGACCTTACGACAACAACAAGAACGGAACAACAGAGTCAAGAAAACCAAACAAGACAACCACGTCCACTCATAAAGAAAATACAAAAGCAAATACTCTGTCTAATGTGAGGCGATATGTCCAGAGATGTACGCAAGGTTAGACTGGCAGGCTGAACTGTTTTTTTTTCTTTATTGTGATTTCATTCCCTTGCCCCATAAGGGCAGGGGAGGCTGTCAGCGGCACAATCCACCGCTCTTCAGCCGAGTGACATGACAACTAAAACAAGAATAAAATGCTACAGCCGGCCGCGGTGGTCTAGCGGTTCAGGCGCTCAGTCCGGAACCGCGCGATTGCTACGGTCGCAGGTTCGAATCCTGCCTCGGGCATGGATGTGTGTGATGTCCTTAGGTTAGTTAGGTTTAAGTAGTTCTGCGTTCTAGGGGACTGATGACCGCAGATGTTAAGTCCCATAGTGCTCAGAGCCATTTGAACCATTTGAAAATGCTACATACATAAGGCAATAAAAAGGGGAACAAAACAGAGTAAGGGGAAATAATGGAGATAAAAATACGCTGATAGGGAGACGTTCATAGGGGGACAATTAAAAAAGTCACATAAAGTTAAAAAACACAGTTGGCTATTCTTAAAGCACAAAGAATACACTGAATGCACATGCACAGGTTAAAAGTCGGCCGCAGTGTTAAAAACACTCCACTCGGAGCACACACAGTGAAGTATAAAACTGACAGGTGAGACCTGCCGAGGGAGAGGTCGGAGAGGATGGAAAAGGAGGGGAGAGCAAGGGGCAGCAGGGGAAGTGGCGGGATGAAGAGAGTAGGAGCGTCAGCAGGTACACGAAGAGGCAGGAGACTGGTGGGGCAGGAGATGAAGAGGGAAGACAAGGCAGGAGGGAGTGCAGAAACACTGAAAGGGAGCACAAGAGAGGGGGGGGGAGCAGGAGGGGGAAGCTGCTCAGGAGAAGGGAGGGTGAGGAGAGGGAGCCCTGAGGCAGAGACAGGAAGATGGGGTTAGAGTTGGTAGGAAGGGTAGATATCAGGACGAAGCTCATCATCTGGGAGGGGTAGGTGGTGGAAGTTGCGTTGGGAAAGGAGGCGGAGTGTGTGGGAATGGAGAGAGGGTGGGACACAGCGCTAAAGGCGCGGCAACGGGTTCGCGGTGGAGAGGAAGGGAGACACCAGGGGGTGAGGGGGATCATGGCGGTGGACAATACATAGTGTGCGGATGTGTTCAAGGAAAATGAGAAGGTGGGGGACGGGCTGAACGACAGGCAGGCGTTTAAGCACTCTATCGGGGACACCGCTATTGGCCATTGGAACCACGTGTTCCACTATGGCGCCCTTACATTAAATGCGGTCCAGGAGGCGCGCGCGACCACAGCTTATGGCGCGATGGTGCAGAGACCTCTATGGTCTCCGACGTCCATGACGTCTGGCGGGGATTCGAATTCCGAGGCGCACGGTACCAGACCCCCCATCAATCGTCGGTCTCAGAATCTACGTCTCAGGCCATCCACCAATGAGTGCTAGTGCCTTTCCTCCTGTTGTTTTTTCGGCAGTGTGGGAAAACAATAAAGAAGAAATCGTCCTACTTCTCTTGGCGTCGGCGTGGTGGACGATAAGCCACACTATAATAGTTAAAGCTAGGTGGTGTCCTGGAACACTTTCAAAAGATGTTGTGTGTGGTCGGAACCTATGCTTGAGCAAACTTACAGGCACCAACAGCGTTTGATACCCGCGTCCGGCCATCCTGATTTAGGTTTTCGGTGAGTTCCCTAAATCGCTCCAGACAAATGCCGGGATGGTCCCTATGAACGGACACTGCCGACTTCATTCCCCATCCTTCCTTAATCCTGATCGATGACCTCACTCTTTCGTGCTCTCGTGCCAACCAAACGAACCAGCGTTTCATAACACAACATTTAACATGATCCACACAGGTCCCCATTCTCAGACATATAGTGAGCTGCATAAGAGTTCATCCCATAGTTTTATTTCGTTCTGGATTTGTTTCCTAGAAAGACAAGTGCTGGTGTTTCAGCACATTCTGCAAGCGGCGACAGCGGCCGGGCACAACTGCAGAGGGCGAACAGTAGTGCTGCTGCCTGCAGTCGGTGTTGTACACCTACATTTATACTCCGTAAGCCACCCAACGGTGTGTGGCAGAGGGCACTTTACGTGCCACTGTCATTACGGCTGCGCGGGTTTAGCCGAGCTGTGTTGGGCGCTGCAGTCGTGGACTGTGCGGCTGGTCCCGGCGGAGGTTCGAGTCCTCCCTCGGGCATGGGTGTGTGTTTGTGCTTGTCCTTAGGACCCCTCAGGGGACTCAACATTCCTTTGCTGGGTACGGGCTTGGCGACCCTGGGGTCCCCGAGCTGTGGACTGGTGTGCGCCGCCAGTCCTCTGACACTGTAAGCTCTGGGCATGCTTCAGCAACCACCGTGTGGCGCAACGGTGAAACGTCGTGTGTCGCAGGGACCGGGGATCTTGGCTTGATGGCCTGGATCGCGAGGATGGTACATACCTCTATAAAAAACCCTTCAATCTTAAGGTGTGCTGCGAGCTGATAAAATGCATGGCTGTTGAGGTGGAACAGTCACTAGCGCGCGACCTCTGCGGAACATGCCGCACCTGAGTTGTGTAAGGCTTACCCAGGCATGCGGGGTTCCGTCTGGGCGGACGTTTAATTCCCTAGCTGCTCGTGGGACGCACATGACAACCACGTATTTCCCTTCACCACCTTTGCAATCAGTAAAGCGTATGAGGGAGGCTAGTCCTCCATATATGCAGATAGACCAGAGTAACAGGGCTCATGGAGTCATGAATGACAATGTTTTCATCGTGATTAAGAGGAGGGAGGGCTCACTTGAAAAAGCGTCTCCTTTCTACACACATAAAGGTTTAGAAGGACTCGCAGGTACACTGAAATCTATCAAACGCCTGAGGATTGGTACCCTGTTAGTTGAGACTACTAGGGCAAAGCAAGTGGAGCTGCTTCGAAAGCCAACCAAGTTAGTCGAGTTGCACACTTCCCTCAACTCCAGTAAAGGCGTCGTCACCTGCCGTGATTTAATGGATATCGAGGTAGAAGATCTGAAGCAAGAATGGGCAACACAGGGGATTGTAGATGTGGAACAACGGACACATAGGAATAATGGAGTTGTTGAGAAATCTGCCACCTTCATTTTCAATTCGCCTGTCTTACCTGAATACATTCTGGCTGGTTTCCTCCGACTTAGGGTTAGGCCTTGTATACCTAACCCTATGCGATGCTTCAAATGTCAGCGATTTGGCCATATGACAGTGAGTTGTGTGGGTGAACCGACCTGCGGTATATGTGGCAAGGCAGCTCATGAAGCTGGGACCAACTACACATCTCCAGCGCTGTGTATCAACTGCTCTGGGAGCCATCCCGTCTGGATAAGAGACTGCCCCATCTTTGAGGAAAGAAAAATTCAGGAGATCAAGGTGACAAAAGGCTACCTTATGTGGAAGCCAAAAAACAGTATAAGGCGACAAAACCTCCTGTCTTTGCCACATCCTATGCCTCCTTGGTGCACAAGCGTGCGTCAAAAGTAGATGCTTCGACGCAGACCATGTCCAGCATAGCAGTATCCTCCACCAATACCTGTACCTGCGTTTGTACCTGCCAGAGCATAACCAATAAAGATATAGCTGTTCAGGCTGCTCGTACTGCACCAAACGCTATTGCAGAGACAGCTACAGTGAAGACTTCGAAGGCCCTCCAGAAACAGAGTGCCTCTCCACTTCCGCCATCCCCAACTTCCACAAAGAAAACGAGACCATGGAAAGGGGCACGACGTCTGACGTCAAACCTGCCAAAGGCACCATCAGATGTCGTCATGGTATCCCTGACTGATGAGGAGGAAATCGTCATGGAGTTTGATACCTCTTCCCCAGATCCTGCCAGCCCCTCTGCTGCCACTCGCTCCACAAGTGCCTCACCAGCACGGTGCAAAGACGGGGGGAAATCTAAACCGAAACGCTGATATGGCTCCCATACTTCAGTGGAGTCTGAATGGAGTCAGACCTCACTTTGAACAATTGCGGCTGTCAGTACAGGAAAACCCCTTTTGCATCTCTTTGCAAGAGACACATTTTAAAGAGACTGACACGCCTGTACTTACAGGATATGTACAGGAAAGACGACCTGACTGGTAACAGGGCTCAGGGTGGGGTGGTAGTGTTCATTAAGGACACATTCCACTCCTCACCTGTGCCCTTAACCACAACTTTACAAGCGGTTGCAGCTCGGATTCTGGCCCAGGGTAATGTCACAGTGTGCTCCTTGTATTTACCACCCGCTGAGCTCATTCACAGTGAAGCCCTCGCCCAGCTCATTGATCAGCTGCCCCGTTCCTTTCTCATTTTAGGAGATTTTAATGCTCATAATGCATTATGGGGTTCAAACAAAACCTGCCCCAGAGGCCAGATGATTGAGCAGTTGCTCTGGACTTCCGACATCATACTGCTGAACACAGATCAGGCCACGCATTTTAGCACCGCTTCAGGTTCGTCTTCTGCCATAGACCTCTCTATTTGTTCGCCTGTGCTTGCGGACATTGCTCAGTGGGGCGTAGACGACGACCTTCATGGCAGCGACCATTAACCTATCTGGTTCCATCTGCCAGTTGAAACGCGTCGTGTCGAACAGCCGCCGAAATGGTTGTTCCGGAAGGGAAACTGGATGCTCTACCGGCAGTTGGCTGTTTTTGAACAGTGTGAAGGCGTCCAGGATTGGGTGGATCACATTACGGCGGTGATGCACCATGCCGCTGAGGTATCCATACCAAAGTCAAAGGGAACACCTGTGAGGCAGCCTGTCCCTTGGTGGAATGACAACTGTCGTAGCGCAATCAGAGACAGAAGGGCGGCTTTGAGAAGATTCCATCGGCGCCCCACTGATGCGAATCTGGCAACTTTCCGAATAGCACGGGCGCGGGCGAGAAGAATCGTTAGGGAGAGTAAACGGAGGTCTTGGCGTGAGTTCCTGAACTCCATCAATAGGTCCGCATCTTCAAGCAAAGTATGGGAAGCCATTAGGAGGATCTCAAGGCGTTACTCTCGACCGCCAATAGCAGCTATACGTGAGTGTGGGTGTCTCCTAACATCTCCAAGAGAGATCGCCCGGGCGATTCTAGCCAGGACCCAGAATTTCTTCGCTATCGGGGTACACAGGGGAGGGCTGGTTTTGATTTCCGTTCAAACAACACTGAGGAATACAACCAGCCTTTCTCTTTGTGAGAGTTGGATTCTGCACTGTCAGTATCTCGGGATACTGCACCTGGTCCAGACCTGATATCGTATAGCATGCTGCAGCAGTTGGATCTGCGGTCAAAGGAAGTCCTCCTTCAACTTTTTAATGAAATTTGGAAGACAGGTGACTTTCCTAGTTCGTGGAAAGAATCGATCTTAATTCCACTTTTAAAACCAAGGAAGGATCGGACCGAACCCAGTAGCTATCGCAGCATTAGTCCCACGAGCTGCGTAGGAAAGACATTTGAGCGTATGGCCAATAGGTGCCTGGTGTGGGTTCTCGAATCCAGATCCTTACTTACCCGCTGCCAGTGTGGGTTCAGGAGGTATCATTCCAACCTGGATAACCTGATCCTATTCGAAACAGTGATACAAGATGCTTTCCTACGTAAGCAACACCTTATTGGGGTTTTCTTTGACCTGGAGAAGGGGTACGATACTACCTGGAGGCATAACATTTTGCGGCAGCTTTATGAGTGGGGTTTCCGTGGGCGTTTACCCACAGTCATCAGGTCCTTTCTGTCGGACAGGTATTTTGGGTATAAGGTTGGGAATGTCCTGTCTGACAGTTTTAAGCAGGAGAACGGTGTCCCTCAAGGAAGTGTCCTCAGTGTGACAGCTTTCGCAATTGCCATCAATAGTACTGCGTCCACAGTACGACGGCCCGTGCAGTGCTCCTTGTTTGTGGACGATTTCTCCATTTTCTGTGCGACTTCCTCCCTCACAGCTGCTACACGCCAATTACAGCTGACAATCCTGCGATTGGAGGAATGGTCTAAGACCACAGGCTTTAAATTCTCTTTGGAGAAAACTGTTTGTGTAGATTTTAACCGTTCCAGTTCCCTTTTTAATCTCCCTGTTTTAAAACTAGGAGACACCTCACGTTTATGGAAAAAGTGAAATATCTCGGGCTTATTTTTGATGAGAAAGCTCACATGGTTGCCACACCTAAAGGATCTAAAAGTCCGCTGTTTCAAGGCTTTAAACGTCCTTAAATGCGTCAGTCATAGATCCTGGGGCGCTGACAGGGCACGTCTGCTCCAACTTTATAAGGCCTTTGTGCGACCTCGACTGGAATACGGATGTCAAGCTTATGGATCTGCAAGAAATTCGTACCTCAAAATGTTGGAGTGATTCACCATGAGGGTATTAGGCTTTCAGCGGGGGCTTATCGCACGAGTCCAGTTGCTAGTATATGTGTCGAGGCGGGAGAGCCTCCGCTGTCCATTCGGCGTCTTCTCCTCGTGGTACGGCAACCATACAGGGCCAAGTCCACTCCTCTTTCGTTGACGTCCAACACTTTTTACCAGCCGCCACTGGAACGTCTCTTCCGCCACCGTCCGAAGGCAACAAAGCCGTTTGGCATCCGTGCAAAGGAGTCTCGATTCAGTACACCTGGAGGGCATTAAGATCCTCCACCAGGGATGGAGTAGGGGATCTCCCTCGTTACTACAAAGGCCAAGATTACTTCTTGATCTGGCTGCTTACAAGAAGTATTGTACCCCGGACCACCTTTTTAAAATTAAACTTACTGAGATTTTAGACCGCCATTCAGATTTTATTGCTGTTTACACGGATGGGTCTAAACAGGGGGACGCAGCAGTCCATCAGCAACCAATAACCTGGTGACAAACTGACTGTTGGCTTCTGTCTCAGATTCTTCGGCCGAAGTTAGTTTGACGATTTTTCTGACGTTTCGCCAGTACGAGTTGCGGCAGGGCGGGTCGTGTTCTAACTATCCATTAAACAATCTGTCCACCTACCCGGGTAGGCTTCAGGTTGTTTGCCCGTTCACTCTGCGGTAATAGATACTGGTTTAGCTGACGAAATCAGCGTTGGTGAAAATTCAGCTAAGTACCTACCACGCAAAAGGCCACATAACTCCAGTCCATGGATAGTATCTGAAAGTTAGTTAACCTATCGAGCTTTCGGGATAATTGCATGACTTGTTTGAAAAAATTTCTAAAATTTCCGTGAAGTTTTTTACTGCCTTTAAAAGATGGCGAATGGCTATCAAGTCTGTATTTAATATCCAGACATCAAGTACGCAATGTTACTGACTATCTCTGTAAGAAATCGGACCTTAAGGCAGCCAGAAGATATATAGACCGACTCATATTTTTGGCGTCATAAATTGTCCCTAACTCACGACCACTCGCGAGTTAAGACATACAGTCGTCCAGAAGGCTTCTTGTAATGAAGTGCTCGCCATACTGTCTCGTAATCTGCACGAAACACGCCACGCACAGTTTATGTACCGCATGAAAGTCGGCTCCCGAGCGACTATCTCGACTCATAGACGCAAGGCTCAAAGCTAAACGCAAACGCGCGGGAAACGCTGCATTCCTGTTCGCTAGTATGAAAAGCAGGCAATCAGATCATCTCGAGCACTTATATACTCGCGGTATTTCTAATGTCAGCCAATCAGATTACCACAAGTAATTTTGACTAGAAACTTCATAAATCCAAAACTAAATAAAATTAAATGAAAACAAAACATGATTCCTTTCCAAAAAATGAAATACTAATAAATTTAATACTAAACACCCCTTCCGGCTGCCTTTTACATCCTCAAGTTCATTTGGACAAACGTCACAAATTCCCCTATTGCACAACAACTTTCTCACGCCTACATTTACATAGTTTTAATAAAATATCACATTTTCACTTTACATATGTACTCCACTCACTCTCTCAGTCTCTCCAAAACAGTCACACAACCGAAACGCGGTGAAATAATAATCTACCAAGCTACTCTTTATTGTATCAGAAATTTGTGGTAATCAAACTACGGAAAATCCCACATAATTAGATATTATGAACCTATCCCGTCCGTTGTTTCAACTGATACTATAGATGAATACATTACAGTACCTAACTCGGATTCCCGATGCCAGCACGGTTATTATGTGTTTCAGGTAAAATTTATATCTCCAAGAATATTGAAGTTACCTGATTTGAAATTTTAACAGTATGGTGATATTACCCATAGAATTTGACATACTTTGTATGAAAATAGTCGATTAATATTTAATAGTTCTTCTCTAGATTCATAGAGAGTATATGTTGGCGTTCCGTCACACCGAAAACAAACTCCAACAAACAAAAACATACAACTGTTGTGAGTTTGACAAACTTGCAACTGTTGTGAGTTTGACAAACTTGCAACTGTTGTGAGTTTGGCAAACTTACAACCGTTGACAACTGTTGAAAAATGTTGACAACAGTTTCAAACTCTTCTAAACACACGTTCGGCGTTTTATTTTTTGTTACAAAATAGCAATGGAAATGGATTCTGACTGTGCAGATTTTCCATTTTTATTGATGGCAAGAGAAAGATAGCCAGGGAAGAGTGTTTAACTAACAAATATCTCGCGTTAGAACAATGCTGCAGAATTTTTTTGTAATATTGTAAGCAGTTTTTCGGTGTCTTAAAACAACTATGCACTTACGTCCCTAAAATGTAACATTAGTGACTTCTACAACTGTGTTTTTGTACAGTTTTCTTAGAATAAATAAAGAAAGTGCCGCCGTTTACTCACCACCTGGCAGTTTTGATGTGGAAGGTCCAGGAACAGGCAGGATTTCGGATGGCAATTGGCGGCTGCCTCCACAAAACGAATGTCTTCAGAGAAAGGGAGGCAACGCAGGAAGAGCCGCAAAGAATATATGGGATTAATTTGCAATCTACTTTGTGTCGGATGTTGGTAAAGTGAAATGACAAGAGAAATATGATGAAACACATATCGAGTGAAAAGACAAATGTAATTAAAGACATCCGAACAAAATCCTTATAGCTTTACTTATTACCAACATAAGCCATTAATTTGCAAACTACTTGTATTAGGTGTTGACAAAATGATATGACAAGAGAAATAAATACATTTCCGGTGAAAATACAGTTGTAATTACAAAATTTTCGCAGCTTCAGTTATGATAATGAATGACATTATACTTACGGCTTGAAAGTCTTTTCGGGTTTGCTGCCGGGAAAGCCTACGTAGTCACATTATACTTACGGTTGTAAATATTTTTCTTCCTAGCTCGTTCACGCCTTCTCAGTACTTCATGTTCTCTTAAAATATCCATTTCGGAACGTAGATCTCAGCTGTCCCAGACCCACTTTTAGTTTTCACTATTTTACAATGCTCACGATTCTGCTGTGTTTTCTCATTTGTCCATTTCCTTTCATACTCCACAAGTGGTACACCAATTTTATCCGAAACTTCTTTCAACAAATCATTCTTTTTAAATCTGTTTTTATATGCAGAATCAGAAGGATCCTATTGGTTTCCTCATATCAATTTCTAACGGAAGCTAAATTGTTGGATCTGTTGACGACTCGTGAGATGCCATTGTCGAAAGAAACACAGCAGAGGGCACGGCAAATGCACATGCGCAAGTCACACCTCAGCCGCGTTTTTGCTCACTGACCATAAACTACAAACTCGAGACAAAACTTCCCTTAACTAGTTGTTCAGACTCGCGACTTTAAACAACTGTTGGCAATATTTGAAAACTAAGTCAGACGAGTTGAAAACAGTTGTCAACCGAGTTCGTTGGGGTTGGTTTTCATTGTGAAGGTACCTTAACGCAGTATTGCACGCATCGCTAAGCAAGTACATCGCTCGCTGTGCCCAGTGGCTGATATCAGCTGTGACAGCGTAGGAACCGAAATCTGCCCTCCTCCCGGGTGCACGGCTGGTTACGCTTTCAACGCAAGGTGACTACGCTTGTTAATTTTGCTACGTTACAGAGTGGCTGGCATTCACCCTCCACTGCTGGTGGTTTAGTCGAGCTCGCACCCGCAGGTTATATGTACCTGGCACACCAACGCCAAGAGCTTCTCCATAGTCATTTCCGCTGCGGTTCTACCCTTGCTACCTGCAACCGTCGTCCGCTGCAGCACAGGAAACCAGGATGCATTCACTTTGAAGTTTTCTTCTTTCTTTGTGATGTCACTGTCATGTTGTGTATTTCTAAGCTTCTCTTAACTAGCGGGTATGATAGTTCTTCTCCACACCAAGAACTGAGGAACATTGGGTACTGCACCGGTTATGGGAGAAAGGTCACAGAATGAAACGGTAGGCCGAGTGACACATCGGAGTACGAAATATCAAGTACAGCCTTTATCCAATACCTTCATCTAGTGACGGATGGAATCGATCTTATAGTGTGCAAACACGAGGCAAAGACTATTTATAAACCGACAAAGAAGGTCAAAGAGGGTCTCACATAGGCAGAGTAGAAAACAGATGTACTTGCAATGTCGCAAACCATGTACATGTGGAAAAGTCTATGTTGGAATGACTAGATGATCAATCAACGCCTGGATTACCAAACATAGGTGGCATTGCAAATTGAGGCAGGTGAAAAAATCGGCCGTGGCGGACCATGTACTGTGTGAGACCAACCACGTCGTAAAATTCTCCGACACGGAAGTTGTTGTGTTGGCAGAAGATTCAACACCATGTTACTAGTAGAGGCCGAAACGCACGCGTTTTAGCTCACGCAGGCTGGCGTGAGGAGGGAAGGACCATACTGACGTGAGGTCCGGAACATGGCAAGGAATTATAATTCAGAAAGCGGACGTAATTAGTTTGATACTTAACAATAATCCATTAATGATGAGCGTCACTCTTGACGGTACATGAGTCACAATATTATCTGTTCAGAAGACATTCATAGTAACTGAACATGGCGCCTTGCTAGGTCGTAGCAAATGACGTAGCTGTAGGCTATGCTAAACTGTCGTCTCTGCAAATGGGAGCGTATGTAGTCAGTGAACCTGTTGTGTACATAGTTCCGTGTAGTCAGCGCGTACACAACTTTCCCACTAGAACGCGCCCCGTTAAGCACAACAGCGCAGGCGCAGCGCTCGTCCGTCTCCGCACTACGAGATGGCGCTGCCTAAGAGACAGACCAAATTCTGCTTCCGCCGATCCGCGTATTAATATGTAACGCAGTCAATGAGATTGCTGCTAATGTAGAACCTTTTCTCCTCGCGGATCACACTCGCGCAGTGATACCTGAACGCGCGAGATATTATAACGAGTGTACAGACCTCCGATTAGTCAGTCTCCATTTGTCTGCACGAGTCTGTACCAGTCTGCTTTAGTCTGTACCAGTCTATAGTCAAGTTTCAGTCTGCACCTACGAATATTATCATATTCCTGTACATAACCATGAAGATAAATGTATAGACACTTTGTCAAGTATCAGAGATATGTGAAAATAAGATTAACGTACCAAGACCAAAGGAAATTCAGATTGTCAATTGTAAATAGCATCCAGAATCAAGTTACGTAATGTTTATGCTTGTTATTATTTTAATAAATGTGTATGAACATTAATCAAGTTCTGTTTAAAGTTGGTCACCGTCAATCTGCTACTCTAAGCGTGCAAGTGGCATTTCTATCGTCTGACCTAACGGCAGAAGATCAACACGCCACGGTAAGACCACGAGACATATTGCTGACACTCGCCTACTTCGTTAGAGCGACAAGTCAAATAATCTGATGGTGTGTGTACCGAAGGTCTTACAGTACGCACACCACAGAACCATCGCTAGCAAAGTCGGCTGTACAACTGGGGCGAGTGCTAGGGAGTCTCTCTAGACTAGACCTGCCGTGTGGCGGCGCTTGGTCTGCAATCACTGATAGTGGCGACACACGGGTCCGACGTATACTAACGGACCGCAGCCGATTTAGAGGCTACCACCTAGCAAGTGTGTGGCGGTGACACCACAGAAGTTATTGCGGAGCTATCACACTCACTTGTTCAGAAATCTACAGAAATGCGCAAGCGTGAGTATAGCTTCAACAAGAAAGAAGAAAGCCTAGAAGTAAATGGATACTGGAATCTCGTGCTGCATCGAACGACTGTTGCAGCCAGCAAAGTGGAAAATCGTGTCCTTGGTCGTTGGTGCGCCAGGCACACTCCACAACCAGCAAAAATCTTCGGTAATTACAGAAGCTCAAGAGATGAATTAAAATATGTGGCATCAACAGGACTTGAACTGACGTCTCCTACGCACTAGGCAGATGTGCTAGCCGTTACATCACTTTCCTTCTGAGGAGTCACCTGACACTGTAATAGCACGGCCAAAAATGGCGATTGATCTTAATTGCTGCCCACAGTGAAAGCGAGGGTCTCAAACCAAGCAATAAGACAACAGTTAGCGCCTGCATCAAAACAGATTTAACATGACGTCGATACACGTGTTCCCTAATTCTTCTAGATCAATAGAAACTGATGACTGATACAGAAACAACATTATAGAAGTTACTCTGCATTTTCTTGCAGTCTTCGTGGAAAGATACACTGAAGCGCCAAAGAAACTGGTATAGGCGTGCCTATTCAAATACATAGATATGTGAACAGGCAGAATATGGTGCTGCGGTCGGCAGCGCTTATATAAGACAACAAGTGTCTCTCACAGTTGTTAGATCGGTGACTGCTGCAACAATGGCAGGTTATCTATAGACAACAGCGTCGTGTGCCAACAGTGCTGTGGCGTTGCTGATCCTCTCTGATAACTCGTTAATTTACACTGAGAACAGAAGATGTTCTATTGTGCTTCTTTGGGGCACACCCTAAATTCTTTCTGTTGAGCGTTCGCCGTGCTATATGCCTTATTGAGTGTAACAGGTCAAAAATTTTCCAGTCATTTGTGAAGATACTGCGTATAATTTTTCCTCATCACCAGTGGATAAAATGGTACAATATCGAACAACATTCGTAAATCTTGGAAAACTGAATCTGCCTTTCATCTGCATCTGCTGCATAAACTACTCGATAAATGCGACGATTAGTTATCCTGATCCCCCTATGACCATTGGATCCACTGCATACTATGGACATGACCACTCAAAGCAATAAAGAAATGCACCATATTTCACTGTTGGAGAAGACTGCATGGATTTTAGGCGTTCCATAAAATTCTGCAGTCTCATGCAGAGACCATTAGTAGAATTCTCAGTTAATGTATTTGTTTCACAAGCTGCGACATTGTCGCGGATAAAACAGTGACCCGTATATACAATAAGTTTCCTTTAATTTACGTCTATGGTCACAAACTTTTTATTAACAGATTACCGGTTTCGGTCTATAATGACCATCATCAGATCTGCAGCAAAAAATGGGAAAAGAACATAAATACACTTAGTAGATTGTCTACAGCTTAAAAACAATGAACAGACCATAATGAAAAATACTACTGACAAATATATGCATTTGCGCGCTTTAAGTATGAAGAGGCATACCTGTTTTATAAAAACAAAGTCCTAATGCACTGCAGCCGTAATGGCATCGTCAAATGTTAAATGCAAAGTCAGCACCAGCATCGCCAAATATATGTAAATAACATCACATGCACGAGTCATGTCGTCAGTAGCACTACTGTTCAAAACGAGCTGCCGTACAGTACCCACAAGATGTTTGTGTTATAAGTTCACCAGATTTCGCTAATGTCGGCAAACACTAGTTTTCAATAATTAATTCAAAATGGTTCAAATGGCTCTAAGCACTATGGGACCCAACATCTGAGGTCATCAGTCCCCTAGACTTAGAACCACTTAAACCTAAATAACCAAAGGATATCACACACATCCATGCCCGAGGCAGGATTCGAACCTGCGACCCTAGCAGCAGCGCGGTTCCGGACTGAAGCGCCTAGAATCGCTTGGCCACAGCGGCCGGCAATAATTAATTGAACAGTGTAAAATATGCAGCACTATGTTTTCTTTCATTGTAGCTTCTTTAGCGACTTGTTTTATGATTTTCATATTAACCTGTGCACTATCAAAGGTGTTTATTACTTATGTCATTATCTAGAATATTGGCACTTGAGCATATGTCAACTACTGCCTCTTAACTCTTAATCTTTTTAACAATCTGACTTTTGTCGTCTTCTGTTTCATTGCTTTTTATTACTTTAATGCCTTTTATACGTTATAAGCTCATTACAGACGTCAACTATTGTATCCTCCTTTATTTTACGATGTTCAATTAATTATTGAAAACTAGTGTATGTCGACATTAGCGACATCTGGTGAACTTACAACACAAACATCTTGTTTGTACGGCAGCTTGCCGAAACCGGTAATCTGATAATAAAAAGTTTGTAACCATAAACGTAAATTAAAGGAAACTTAATGTATTTGTTTCAGTTGACTGCCTAGATTTTGTAATCATCGCAGCATTTAAGTCAATTTCTTACAGGCACCTCGTTTACTGAAGCTTTAGCAATATCATATCTATGAGACGGAATTGACGTCCATTAGTGTTGGAGGGCCTAGCGTCAACAGCAATTAATCATTAAGCAACTAAAACAAGTTTTGCAGTAAAACACTGTGCACACTCGTAGTTTTTCTGGAACGTGCCGTAAGCCATATGCAAGGCATCGGTTACGAAGAGACACAGCTGACTTGCAATAATTTTGTCCATATCTTTTAAGATACAGTCTATAATAGATTTGGCTCCCATACACTCGTAGCATAGCACTTTCATCACTGACCGGGATTTACTCAGCGGTTCATCAGACGTTTAGTTGCCTTACATTGAGTCCAAGTGTGCTATGCCGTCATCGACGGAACGTAAAATGACGTTTAATTCACCTGTGCAGTCAATTCTTCACAACTTTTCAATGATGAAATCGTGGTCTGCCTACTGCAGATTTTAGTACAGTTGTGTAGGTTGGTGTCGAATGCTAGCACGGATCCCCGAACGATGCCCCAGTGGATTTCTTCGATTTTTACTAATCAGCTGAAGCACTGATACGTCGTTCATTTCCCAGCTGTCGGCCACACGGTATATCCCAACAAACAAACAAAACATTTGTTTACAGCGAGGCTGTCAAACCTCGCCCTCGTATTTCCCAACGAATAAACACAATCACTAGAGAAATTTCTGCTCATTAGCCTAATGAGTCCCCTATGCAGTTATTTCCGGTACAGAGGACGTAAACAACAGCTTAAGTCAGGGTAAACAAGATATCATTGATTCACAGGAGTCCTTTATCTAGAGACAGGGCAGATGCTGATAAATTTTAGTCCCCACAAATATACGAGTTCGTTTGCACGTAATATCCATAACGAGTGAATGTATACTAACAAATGACATATGTAGTGTAGAGGAACACTTTTTAGACTTTTGCATAGACTGAACACATTTTTTATTCCTTTTTTTAAATGATGGCCTTCACTTTTTACATAGACCTGCTGGGACAGAAGAGCGCGTTAAAGCGCCGCTTCTGGTACGGCGAGGTCCTCCTGCCTCCTAACAGACCTGCCCAGAGGACTAACGATGAGGGCCAGTGTGCCGGCCAGCCTGGATGTGGCTCTTAGGCTGTTTCCCACATCCCACTAAGTGAGTACTGGGCTGGTTCCCACGTCCGGCCTCATTTACACGATTCGCAAACGTTTAGAAAACGTTCGCCAGTTTCACATGCAAAGGAACAAATTACCGATTGCAATTTAAAAGCGTTACAATCGAGAAAATCTTGTCAATACAGTATTGCATTTAATTATTACTGTGCTATACACCAATAATCAGGGAGTTAAATCAAACTAAGCAGAAGTACTATTAAAGACCAGCTGAAAGTTAGATTTTGAAATTGCTTTTAAGCAAAGTACTGTTGTTAAGTCATTAAAGAAACTCTGGTCACGTGCAAGATGGTACACGACCGACGAAATATGGCTTAACTATCCATGTACTGCATACATAGTTTTAAAAATGTATAGCATTTAACTCACCGTAAAATTCCGCGCCTGAAGAATTACCGATATATTCCAAATGGCTCTAATGTATTATACAACACTTACATTTGTAGAATTCGAAATATTCATAAATGCTGCGCAAAACACGACCTCATGCCTAACAACAACGAAACCTGTAGAAAAAGGTGGAAACTGATTATTTAGTGCGCATTTCCTTATGTGATTCTAAAATCAAAATCTAAAGTATCCACAAAAGAACTTCCCGAGTTCACTGTCCTCTACGTCTATGTACAACATACTGTCCCCTACTTGCTACATGTGTACCTTCGTAGCACCGCGCGGGGTAGCCGTGCGGTCTAAGGCCGCTTGCCATGGTTTGCATGGCGCCCCCCGTCGGATGTTCCAGTTCACCCTAGGGCATGGGTGTCTGTGTCTTGTCCATACCTTAAGTTAGTTAAAGTTAGATTAAGTAGTGTGTAAGCCTAGGGACCGATGACCTCAGCACTTTGGTCCCATAGGAACCTACCACCACATGTGTAGCATAAAATAAGAAGTTGCCTGACAAGGAATGACGCATTTGTATAGCGAACATTTTGCTTGACCTCTGAAAATGGGTTAAGAATATCGACTTCCTGCCAAAGTAATTCGCAACAATTTATAGCATCTCAAGTTTCTCTAGAGAGAACGTTGAGATATGTGACGCAGTTGAACATGTTCTAGAAACATCCAATTTTCAGACGATAGGTAAACTCGTACGGCAGTGTTGACTGGGAGACCCCCAGGGGTTTATTCTGCCGCATATTTCGATATTACGTTTAGTGTATTCATCTCTTGGTATCCCTCAACGATTTTTACCCTCCACGCTGCCCTCCAATACTAAATTGGTGATCCCTTGACGGCTCAGAATATTCCCTACCAACCGATCCCTTCTTCTAATCAAGTTATGCCACAAATTTCTCTTCTCTCCAATTCTATTCAGTTAGTTATGTGATCCACCCATCTAATCTTCAGCATTCTTCTGTATTACCACATTTCGAAACCTTCTATTCTCTTCTTGTCTAAACTATTTATCGTGGCTACACTCCATACAAATACTTTCAGAAACGACTTCCTGACATTTAAATCTATACTCGATGTTAACAAATTTCTCTTCTTTAGAAACGCTTTCCTTGCCATTGCCAGTCTACATTTTATATCCTCGCTACTCCGACCATCATCAGTTATTTTGCTTCCCAAATAGCAAAATTCCTTTACTACTTTAAGTGTCTTATTTCCTAATCTAATTCCCTCAGCATCACCCGTCTTAATTTGACTACATTCCATTATCCTCGTTTTGCCTTTGTTGATGTTCATATTATATTCTCCTTTCAAGGCACTGTCCATTCCGTTCAGCTGCTCTTTCAGGTCCTTTGCTCTCTCCATGGATTTTAATACCTACTCTAAATTTTTCTTTTGTTTCCTTTACTGCTTCCTCAATATACAGATTGAATAACATTGGGGAGAGGCTTCAACTCTGTCTCACTCCCTTCCCAACCACTGCTTCCCTTTGATGCCCCTCGACTCTTACAACTGCCTTCTGGTTCACAATGTGACGTTTCTCACACGCTTATGTACATCTATCTATGTGAGGCATGATTCTATATGGAGTGTACTGTCATGTTTGTGTTATAATTAACGATGACAAGGAGATGGGAGAATAAGTTTCCAATGGCGGCATATTCCTCTCCGATAGCACCAACGTGGCTACCGAGCCTAAGGTCTGCGTGTGACCGACACACCACCGTCACCAGTGTGGCGTTAAAGTATGTTCCAACACCAAGGTTCTAACCAGGTGTCTCCGAGTCGAGTGCTACCGGCAGGCGACCCAGGATACGGAGGGTTTTTTTTCATGAAGTGTGCATTACCCACAGACTTTTTTCTTTATTTACATTCATTGTCGTACCACCCAGAGTGTCCATTTCATTTTTATCACTGCTATAAAACGTTTATCGTAATTAACAGCGAAAGCTAACACGGGGGAAAATACTGTATGGGACAAATAAAGGTGTCACGGACGAGTGCATACGACTGGATGCGAATGTATGCACATAAACACACACCGTGACGCGCCCATCACGCATACACCCGTCACGTGATCCACGCCAGTTCACAATGTAGTGCGGGCTGTGTCAGTGGGAGTGGAGCAGTGCAAAGGGGACGATGGTACTCACAGTGCAGCAGCGGGGTGTTCCTTGTGGAAAGTTACGTGCCAACAAAATAGTGGAAGCGGTGTGGTCAGTTGTTTTGCTGAGAAGTTTAATGGTATCAAAGGGCCATCAAAGAGTGCCATGCAACCCTTAGTCCGAAAATGGCATCAGACGGGATCTGTTTTGAACAGGTCCAAAAACTTTCCGAAACGCGCCCTCATACCAAAAAATGTGTCTGCAACTCACCAGAAAATGCTTCGGAGTCTTATCGAACCAACCCGACGCCTGTCGCAAGAGACCGTCATATTACGCCTGACAGAGTTGTTAGCATCAGAGGTCACTCTGGTCGCAGCCGTAGCTGGTCACCCGGCTTACCTCTTCTATGGTGTATCGCAACGACGCTCAGTCTTCAAGAACCGTAGCAGAACATTTCAGATGAGGTTACAGCAATTCCAGCAGTCCAGCCACTGGCTGACCAAGGCTCAAGAGTGCCAAGAGATGAACGGTTAGTATTGTATTTCCTTTGCTGTGTTTCTTTGTACCCTGCAGTTCTGTTCTCTGGGCCACTTTTATTCGCCTCGTCCTGTATAACAGATGTGCTTTGTACTCCAGCAGATAAGATACACAGCCCGCATAGGAGAACTCAGGGCTGACTATGACTCAGACGCAACGTAGATGAAATCCAGTGAGGGTGCTCACAATAAGGACTGCGTTCGGCATCCACTTGACGTCAGACAAGCTTGTTTCCAATTGGACATCCATCGGCTAAACGAGAATATAAGCAGAGACTTGGCTCCAATCAGAGGGTAATTGGACAGTACCACATGAAAATACCTCATAATACTGCCTCAGGGCAGTGTCAGAGGAACGCCAACGGTTTTGCCGCGGTTCCCGTCAAATCACCGAAGTTAACCGCTGTCGGGCCGGGTTAGCACGTAGATGGGTGACCATCCGGTCGGACGAGCGTTGTTGGCAAGCGGGTTGCACTCAGCCCTTGTGAGGCAAACTGAGCAGCTACTTGACCGAAAAGTAGCGGCACTGGTCTCGGAAACATACGGCCGGAAGAATTGTGTGCTCTCCACATGTCCCTCCGTATCTTCATCCAATGTCGCCATGTTGGCTGAGGATGACACGGCGACCGGTCGGTACCTTTGGGGCTCGTTGGCCTGTTCGGACGGAGTTTAGTTTTTTAGTGTCAAAGGAATCGTCTACAGTTGCCGCGAACAGGAGCCCAGCTGGACATGAACAAATGGTGATATTCATCGTTTACGGTATCTGGAACTGTACCAAAGACACATCAGTGCAAGTGTTCTATTTCCTATGGATAATCTCCATATTCCACAATGTTCCTGGGTGTATTGCTTATTGCCATCTCTCGCCATATGAGGGTGCGTCCAGCATTATCGAATATGATCATTTTGATGGTCCGTTAGTGCATTAGTAGTGGGAGCCTCACTCTGCAGGTCGCTCTTCAGTTTACTTCTTGTAATATCTGGACTTTACTGCTGTTTGGTCTTTCGTAATATTCCTTCGCAACGCTTGTGGAAAGTTGCAAGTTAAGTACAACTTCTGTTTACTGTATTTACTGGTTCTCTCATGACTTCTGCTCCTATCCAAGTTCCCTATGACGTCAGTTGCTGCGTCACTCTGTAGCTCACCTCTTCTTACCGTTGTGTACGAAGTAATACACAACACAAACATGGTGAATCCGTGGTGATGCAGAAGGGTAAATGTATCAATCTGAGGTAAGGGACCCCGGTCTGGAAACGATCGACCAAACAGCGGTGTTTCTGGCGCAAAACATGTTCAATATGCTGTCCACTGTTTTCTGCAACAAGTTGAAACCGAGAAACAGCATGTTCCACAACTGATCGAAGTGCTTCCGGGGTCACGTTCAGAATGTGTTTCGCTAGGCGTGCCTTCAATGCAGCTACGTTTGCAGTCGGAACACTCAACGAAACATCTTTCAGATAGCTCCACAGCCAGACGTCACATGGAATAAGATCAGGTGATCGGGACGGCCAGGCTTTAGGGAAATGGTGGCTGATAATTCTAGCATTTCCGAAATGACACTTCAGCAGCTCCTTAACTGGATTTGCAATGTGCGGAACTGCGCCGTCTTGTATAAAAATGATGCCATCCTCACATCCACGCTGTTGGAGAGCTGGAATGACGTGGTTGCGCAAAAGACTCTCACACCGCTTACCAGTGACAGTACAGGTAACAGGACCGGAAGCACCTGCCTCTTCGAAAAAAATGGCCCTATGATACATTATGCCGTAAACCCGCACCACACAGTGACAAAATGGTTCAAATGGCTCTGAGCACTATGGGCTTAATTCTGAGGTCATCAGTCCCCTAGAACTTAGAACTACTAAAACCTAACTAACCTAAGAACATCACAAACATCCATGCCCGAGGCAGGATTCGAACCTGCGACCGTAATGATCGCGCGGTTCGAGACTCTAGCGCCTAGAACCGCTCGGCCACCCCGGCCGGCACACAGTGACCTATTCAGGATGAAGTGGCACTGGTTGAGTTGCGTGTGGATTTTCCATTGCCCATACTTGTCAATTGTGTGTGTAGACATATCCTGTCAGACAGAAATGGGCTTCGTCTGTCCAGCGAGCAATAAATTCTAAAGCAAAGGTCTCTGGCAGGTCAACAGGAAGCAACTCGTGCGCATGGGTAATTTTGAATGGATAGCACGGAAGGATGTTTCGTAGGATTTTACGCACCGTGCTCACGGCAATATCAAATGTTCGGGCAGTTCTCCGTGCACTACACGTTTGCACACCACCGCTCGTCTCCTCTTGCACTGCTGTGGCCACTGCTTCCATTGACGTCGAATCAATTCGTTTCCTCCCTCTACCAGGTTGCACACCAGAAGAGCTCGTCTTTTTGAATTTCCGAATCATTTTCTCCAGACCCACGGCAGTCATCGGACCAATGCCTTTTTTCAAACCCGGAACTCCTGTAGAACGACGTGCCCACAGTCATCATTCTTGTAATACAGCTTTACAAGCAGAGCTCGATCCTGCATTGAGACAATCATGGCGAACGTCGCAGACGCGAAAGGATGAAAAGCCATGTACCCGGCGTGTTTGTACCAACTCCAGTGGGTCGTGCGCATGACAGGTGTTTTCAAATGGTTCAAATAGCACTGAGCACTATGGGACTTAACTTCTGAGGTTAGCAGTCCCCTAGAACTTAGAACTACTTAAACCTAACTAACCTAAGGACATCACACACATCCATGTCCGAGGCAGGATTTGAACCTGCGACCGTAGCGGTCCCGCGGTTCCAGAGTGTAGCACCTAGAACCGCTCGGCCAAACCGGCCGGTGACAGGTGTTTTCATTTATGTATTCCGACACTTTCAGCGCCATATATTGATCAATTTTCACACTATTTTTTTCTTCTGCCATACGTTTTCCCCCTTCTCCGATAATATTTCGTTGCAATTTGACGTCATTCCGTCGAGTGGTGTTATTTCTACTGCGTTTTGAAAGTTTAACTAATTATAATCACCCTGTACATCTTCGATACTCTTTAGGTATACATACTACTTCTCCAAACATATGGAAACTTTAGAGCTTACAGTGTTTTATGGTATCGAAGCTAAACAAGCGCTGATGCCTCTTGAAGTGTGCTTTTCAGACCCGAAGTTCTATAGACACTTTCTTCTTGTTTTGGTCCGTACAACCATCTCTGCAAGTTGCTTGTCTACGTTACGTATTCGGCGAATGCCGAAGTCTTGGTACGTTTCTGGGGTGTTAAAAGTCGATTCCACTGACCAACATGAGGGTGGTTATGGGGCGTTTTCCAAACTCATCTACAGCAGTTGAGTGCGTTACAGTTTACCCACACAGTCCCATAAATTTATCCTTCAGAATATATTGTGCTCAATTGTTATTATGCCAGTCGGCTTTAAAAATAGAAACTATGAAACCAATGCGGTACATGCATTTACATGGTCAGACTTGAAGTTTTTCAAGCCAAGTGTCATAGATGGCATCAACATGGAGCTTATTAACTTTGAGGAGTATTATTGGGGCATTCTGTGTGTTATTTTTGTAACTGTACAAGACGATTTTCTCAGTAATTCTGATTTTTTTCTACTTCTGAGCTTTAAATTCAGTGTCAACCTAACATTACATTACGAATAGAAATGTAAGCTGCAGTCAAATGAAAAGGAGACTTATGAAAAAAGTAAGTAAACACTTCATTTTCCCTGGATTTTATCATGAGGATGCATTTGCATGTCACTGAGTGAGTCTTACATTAACAAAATAAAACGACGTACTTGCGTATACTGATGACATATGGTTACCAGTTAGTTACCTACGTAATCTGCGAGGGGGGGAGGGGGGGGGGGTACTGAAACGTAAGGCCTCCAAATTTCTTATGTGAAAAGTCCCAAAGCTTGTTAAACAAAACTGAAGTTATTGGTTCAAATGGTTCAAATGGCTCTGAGCACTATGGGACTCAACTGCTGTGGTCATTAGTCCCCTAGAACTTAGAACTACTTAAACCGAACTAACCTAAGGACATCACACACACCCATGCCCGAGGCAGGATTCGAACCTGCGACCGTAGCAGCAGCGCGGCTCCGGACTGGAGCGCCTAGAACCGCACGGCCACCGCGGCCGGCTGAAGTTATTAACATTCTAAATGTTTATTCTTCGTGTCTACATATTTGTTTCTCAATATAGCACACTGGTGACGAACACATTCCTTTCAAAGAGAGACCAGTTTGTTGATAGTGTCACTGTCGAATGTCGGACTCTGCTTGCGCCGCTTCATCACTATCAAAGTGGAGTCCTCGAGCGCGTTCTTTAGATTTTGAAGCAGACGAACATCGAATGGGGCCGAGTCGGGACTATGTGGAGGATGATCGATGACTGTGAACCCAAGGCATCGGGCTGTTTCAGGTGTCACAGGGGCTTTTGTGTGGTCTGACGTTGTCATGCCGAAGGAGAATGTGCCCTCTGTGTTGATGACTCACCTAATTTGAACCTCGATTACAGCACAACGTCAGGTTACACTCTATAATTCGGAGACCCTTAGTTGCAGAGGGATGAAAATATGTAGACATGAGCAAGAAAGATGAAGAATGTTAATAGCTTTTGTAAGAATATTTGAGAGCTTTTACAAAAAAACTCGGAGGCATTCATTTTCAGCAAGCCATCGTACCTTAGAAACATTGAGTAGACACCCATCATCGTCTGAAGTACAATAACGTTCGTGTACTTCCTATCACATTTTGTCCATGGGTGACAGTACGCTCCCAACCCCACCGGAGCAAGCGCAAAAACGTGACCGCTTTAGAATCTTCCCCTCCTCCTTTGAATCAGTTTCTACGTACGCACGCGGATCTAATCCCGACGGCATACGCCACCATTGTCTGACAGTCCCGACAGATTGCTGCATGGGCATTTCTTATTGTGAAGGGACGCAAAAACACTAGGTAACCTCTGTTTACTTGTCTAACGAGCGTTTTTCTTTGATGCGTGAATGGGGGTTATGAATTGTCAACTGTCGCAAACAGTTTCAATATCTTGACTAACGTTTATTATTTTAATTGTTAAAAATGAAAATTAGCCTGATATCTTAGAGCTTAAATTACTGAAATATTTATCTTCACATTTTATACGAAAGTTAAATAACACGTTTAAAAATATAAATACGTCTTTACTGGACTGAGACTTCACACATCATCACGGTGTTAAACGAACAATGGTTCCGCCCACATGCAATAGTGGCTCACTGATGTCTTATTCATAGACTACAATGTTTTTTACGTTCTTGAATATTTAATGCTAGTTGCCAATCCTTGGACCACTGTAAAATCTTATAAGATCTGTCTGAATGTTCCTACAGATATTTCAGACAGTACTTGATTACAAATCTCTGCATCATGTAAAAAAAGTCTTGTTTTGGTTTGCTATTAACATCAAATGTTAGGTCATTAACGTGCAATCAGAACAGCACTTGAAGTCATGCGGTACACAAAAATGCGTGAAGAAGTTGAACACTACAGTTATCTCGTAACTTTCGCAAGTCCAGTTTACGTAGTCCAGGGGCACAAGCACCAAATTCACTGTAGACGTGAATTTCTTTAAGTGACATACTGTACCTATCGACATTGTTTTACTTCAGATATAGCGTCTGTCTGAAACTTTTTTGTTGACAATTCTTCTTCGCGCTGAATGTTCTTCAATTGTTCTTGTGAATTACATTTAGTTTAAGCAAGTAGATTAAATATGGGTGTTAACAAACGTGCATCGAAAATATTATCCATCAAAATCGAGCACAAAGGAAAAGCTCTTGCTTCGTTACAAAGAACGCGGAAGTCAGAGATGCTCCAATGTGCTGACACTCAACCTTCAGCATGTACGAGGGTGAGTCAAATGAAAACCTTAAATATTTTTTAAATATTGTTTATTGTGCAGAAGAGGTACAATGCTGTATCACTATTCAACATAATCTCCCCCACGCTCAAAGCAAGTCCTCCAGCGCTTACAAAGTGCATGAATTCCTTTAGAAAAAAATTCTTTTGGTAGTCGGCGCAACCACTCATGCACCGCGTGGCGTACCTCTTCATCAGAACGGAACTTCTTTCCTCCCAATGCGTCTTTGAGTGGTCCAAATATATGGAAATCACTTGGGGGCAAGGTCTGGTTAGTATGGTGGATGAGGAAGACACTCAAAATGCAAAATGCAAATGTTGCAACTGTTGTACAGGCAGTGTGGGGCCTTGCATTGTCATGTTGCAAAAGGACACCTGCTGATAGCAATCCACGTCGCTTTGATTTGATTGCAGGCCGCAGATGATTTTTTTAGGTGATGTGTGTATGATGCACTGGTGTCAGTGGTCCCTCTAGACATGTTATGCTACAAAATGACTCCTTTTTCGTCCCAAAAGAGAGTCAGCATAACCTTCCCTGCTGATGGTTCTGTTCGAAACTTCTTTGGTTTTGGTGATGAGGAATGGCGCCATTCCTTGCTCGCTCTCTTCGTTTCCGGTTGGTGGAAGTGAACTCAGGTTTCGTCCCCAGTAACGATTCTTGCAAGAAAGCCATCACCTTCTCGTTCAAAGAGCCGAAGAAGTTCTTCACAACCATCAACACGTCGTTCTCTCATTTCAGGAGTCAGTTGCCGTGGCACCATCTTGCAGACACTTTGTGAAACTGGAGCACATCTTGAACGATGTGGTGTGCTGACCCATGACTAATGTGTAAACATGCTGCAATGTTACGGTATATTGATAATTTTTACTTATGGACCGTCTGACAGGAACTGAATAAAACACAATTTTAGTGCCATACGCGTTTCGCCTTTATTTTCTGCAAGGCATCGCCACTGATGACGCCTTGCAGAAAATAAAGGCGAAACGCGTATGGCACTAAAATTGTGTTTTATTCAGTTGCTGTCAGACGGCCCATAAATAAAAATTATCAAAATACCGTAATATTACACGCAACTGAGGAACACACGACTACAAGAGTTCAAGATGCTGCAATGTCATTCAGTCTCACTCGGGGGTTTCCCTTCACTATGGCTTCAACTGCAGCAATGTTCTGTGGAGTCACAACTCGTTGTACCTGACCTGGAAGAAGAGCATTTTATTCGAATTGACGCGGTTGGAGAACCGAGAACGTTTTATTCATCTTCCACTGAAGTCACACCATTTGCGAACTTCCTACTCCATCATGCTTCACCGTACTGAAACTTCATTCGTCGATGATTTTCAATAGGTTTCACACCTTCACTAAGGAAAAACCGAATAACAGAACGCTGTTCTTCCCTGGGGCAAATCGCAAGTGGGGCGGCCATCTTTACACTGATACTGCGAAGGTATGTGTGCATCTGCGCTATGCTGCCACCTAAAGGCCATCCTGCACGCTGTTTGTATGACGCTTACCAACTTACAGGATAAAGGCGCGAAATTTCTATTTGTTATTACAAATTTAACTGACCCTCGTAAGTCACCAGAGATTGAGAACCCCTAATCCAACTATGTCAAAATGTTCAGACCACTTTTAAAACAGTTTCCTGCAATGAGTAAATAATCCATCGTATGGAATATGCCTGATGGTCACTGTTTCGAACGTAGTGTGATTGTGTAAACGTTCAGAGAAGCACAAAATGTGTGACAGAGTAACTCTAGTTATCTTGCCCCTACTTCTTCCCCACTCCATCTGCCAGGATCGATCATCATCAATACTGGTATTCTTTGTGGGCCAAAGATGAAGCTAAATATAAGATTTTTAAAAACATAGTCAGCTATCTTAAAAGTAGTTAAAATTAAAATTTAAAGCAGTCTTTCTCGCAATCTTTTTAAAAATTTTTATTGAAGTGAGTATAAAAAATATTTTTACAAGATTGCGATCAAGACTGTTTTAAATTTTATTTTTATGAAGCTAAACGTTATTTAATGTGTCCTCATGTTATTGTCCACAGCACTTTATGGACAGACGATGCGTACTACGTACCTGGTGTTCATACAGTGATAAAGAATCCGGTACGAAAATTAAGTGATGGTAATTATGTGCTGCAGTTCAGTTACATACGGGATGCGGCATCTAGTTGATAATTAAGATGGTCAGCCGTTTTTTAATGTTTTTAATTATTTTTACGAAGGTCGAAATCTAACAATCTGGGAAATTGGGAAGTCCCTTCCGTCATTACGTTAAATGTCAGGTGGCAACTGAAGTTCTCATTGCGAACAAAACAAAAGCTAACAATTCCCTCAGTGCCTCCTGCAACAGCGAGAGGCTGGTAGCGCAAGCTAACCGCTGCGAAAGCTTTCCGCTCGTGTGACTCCGGGATTGTTTCCCACAGTTCCCCAGTCGAGTTCAAAGCCAGGACAGGTTCTAACATCAAGGCCACACCAAATTTCTCGCCTCTCCTTCTCCGTCTCTAATAAGACAATAAAATCTACACTACACCTTTTTTCCTCAGTAAATAACACTCATTCGGCCTAGCATTCGAAAATGTACGTCTACTTATTCCTCAACGAAAATTTGAAATGTTATTCTTATCTATGTGTCCGCCTCCGTAGCTGAATAGTGTACGCGTCTGACTGCCATGGGTAGGACCAAGGTTCGATTCCCGATACTGCGAGCGAGTTTAACTGTATTTCCTGTTACCACACACGTGTTTAGAGCATTTTCTGCTCATGTCCAGGCGCTTGTGCATACGGAAAATTTACTGAACAATAAAATGTCTCAAACTTAATTAACATAGGATTTTTTGTTTATTGTTCGTTACTGGTGTGAGTGTTGGGGTATCTGGAGGGAGAGGGCAGTGGTTGGCCCACAAATTGGTGTCCAGTGACGTATTCCGCGCAGACACGGTTTCCACACGTAGCTAGTAAGGCGACAAGTAACCCAACTAATCGCTCCTGCATTCATCTTATCTGAATAAAAAAGTGGGTATAGTACGCGTTGAATCTGATACAGCGGGAGCTTTATTCCAAACATACCTAATTTTAAAATTACTCAGTGGAATTTTCTCTCTCTCTGCAGCTCTTGTAATTCGGTGTAAAGATAGAATATTATTTGCTGTATGGTGGGATATCATTTATCTGACTACGGGATATATTACAATACATATCCTGTAAACTGACTCGTCCCACATCGTGTCGATAGAATAGTCGTCAAATGTTGTATGGAAACTGTAATTAACTACCTAGCTAGCTAGCTAACTAAGTGACTAACGGTATTATCCACTGATTGACCTTTCGTATGGTATTGGCGTGATCATCTACAGAAAGTGGCTGAAGGACAATGGAACCAGGTATTGGTCATAGCATATTAGCTGTCCATGCCTCATTACAGAATGTATTCAGTAAGGCAGGTTAGGCAGTGGTCTGTGGCAGATATGACGACAGAGAACAATGGTGATGAAGAATTCTGGAGCATGTCATTCAGTGCACATGAACATGGGACTATTCAGCAGATGACGGATATGTGCAGCCGTGTTGACCAACAACGTCATCCATTACGGTTGCAATCGGCAGTAATCTAGAATGGATCGAGGATCAATGAAAATGTGTCGTCTGGTTGGCTGAATATTCTTGTTTCACTAGGACAATGATTGTGTGTGGATACGCCATATTCCAGTTGGGACAAAACGTGCACCATGCCCGGGACATGACCAGTGTGTTCAGTATTATGCTATGGGGTACATTCACCTGTACTTCCAAAGGGCCTGTGGTAGAAACTGAGAGACCATGACAGCTGTGCAGGCCACCTGCACTCCTTCATGCCCGATGTCTTTCGCCGGCCGCTACGGCTGAGCGGTTCTAGGCGCTACAGTCTGGAACCGCGCGACCTCTACGGTCGCAGATTCGAATCCTGCCTCGGGCATGGATGTGTGTGATGTCCTTAGGTTGGTTAGGTTTAAGTAGTTCTAAGTTCTAGGGGACTGACGACAATATTCATGGTTATTGTTTCTATAGGTTTGTCAGTGCAACCTTCCTTAAAGCAGCATCTGTGAAATCATGGTTTGTGAACAATAAAATTCGTGAAATGAACTGGCCTACCCAGTGTCATGTCGTGAACCCTAGCGAATATCTTTGCGATGAATTGGAACTTCTACCACACTCCAGCGTACAGAATGGCTATCTTCTCTAGTGTCGGCTCCTGAAGAAGAACAGGCTGCCACCCCTCCACAGACATTCAAACTCCTCATTGAAATTGTGCCCAGCAAAGTTCAAGCGGCTATAAATGCGAACGCTGCACACCCGCAGTATTGATGTCCGCTAGCAGAAATACTTTTGATCGGATAATGTACAAAACCAACCTCCATCGACAATTTCAGATTTCAGACCGATATAATTTAGAAAACTAAATCTCAGGAGGGAGAATGATGACTTCCAAAGGCAAATATGCTCTACAGGGAGAGGGGGGGGGGGGGGGAGGGGTAGTGAAAAGACTAGTGGACAGACGCCTGCCGCGTGTTATCTAGGAGCTGATAAAGACAGTGGCCTAAAAACAACTCTAGCAACTTTCAAACGGATCTACAGACCTCGAAGCTCTCTACATCCGAAATTATAAAATAATGTTAGTACCAATCGAAGGGGTGATGGGGACCCTCGAAAGAGAGCTTGAGCGAAGTACAACTTTGGGATCCAAACTATCATTAATGGCGCATTTCAAACGCTTCGTCAGAAAGTTCTACAGTCGTGATTACTGTTGGTTGCCCGGATTTTAGCCTGTCAGATGTAGTCAACTGTTTGAACCCTGCAGTTGTCCAATATCTTCTTACAAACATGTATTTACACGTCTCTCAGACTT
This sequence comes from Schistocerca americana, assembly GCF_021461395.2. Taxonomy (NCBI): domain Eukaryota; kingdom Metazoa; phylum Arthropoda; class Insecta; order Orthoptera; family Acrididae; genus Schistocerca; species Schistocerca americana. The sequence continues at coordinate 45,055,924 of NC_060126.1, forward strand.
GACGTGTTTGTAGAATTTTCATTGCGTTCCGACATCTTTTATTTGCTGCTGATTTCCAAGTACCTCCAGGCCAGGTGGCATTTGTGGCGGCATTGATTTACCTCATCATCTACATGTGCGTCTACAATTACACCTACCAATGTTCAAAACGTTCTGAAGTCCATGTCAGAGGTACGGCATCTTAAAAAGTCTTCCCGTTCCAGTACCGCATACAGGATGTTACAAAAAGGCACAGCCAAACTTTCAGGAAACATTCGTCACACACAAATAAAGAAAAGATGTTATGTGGACTTGTGTCCGGAAACGCTTAATTTCCATGTTAGAGCTCATTTTAGTTTCGTCAGTATGTACTGTACTTCCTCGATTCACCGCCAGTTGGCCCAATTGAAGGAAGGTAATGCTGACTTGGGCGCTTGTGTTGACATGCGACTCATTGCTCTACAGTACTAGCATCAAGCACATCAGTACGTAGCATCAACAGGTTAGTGTTCATCACGAACGTTGTTTTGCAGTAAGTGCAGTGTTTACAAATGCGGAGTTGTCAGATGCCCATTTGATGTATGGATGAGCACGGGGCAATAGCCGTGGCGCGGTACGTTTGTATGGAGACAGATTTCCAGATCGAAGGTGTCCCGACAGGAAGTCGTTCGAAGCAATTGATATGCGTCTTAGGGAGCACGGAACATTCCAGCCTATGACTCGCGACTGGGGAAGACCTAGAACGACGAGGACACCTGCAATGGACGAGGCAATTCTTCGTGCAGTCGACGATAACCCTAATGTCAGCGCCAGAGAAGTTGCTGCTGTACAAGGTAACGTTGACCACGTCACTGTATGGAGAGTGCTACGGGAGAACCAGTTGTTTCCGTACCATGTACAGCGTGTGCAGGCGCTATCAGCAGCTCATTGGCCTCCACGTGTACACTTCTGCGAATGGTTCATCCAACAATGTGTCAATCCTCATTACAGTGCAAATGTTCTCTTTACGGATGAGGCTTCATTCCAACGTGATCAAATTGTAAATTTTCACAATCAACATGTGTGGGCTGACGAGAATCCGCACGCAATTGTGCAATCACGTCATCAACACAGATTTTCTGTGAACGTTTGGGCAGGCAATGTTGGTGATGTGTTGATTGGGCCCCATACCGGAGGCTGAGTTTTCCAGCAACACGGGCCTAGTAATACTAGGGCCCGTGTTGCCCGGCAGCCTCGTCCAGCGGCTAAGTCCCGCTCAAGGTCACCCGCCTTACACAGCAGTATACAGTATATGCACACAGTATATGCACACAGCTGTGGGTTGCATGGGTTACGACCCCTGGGGAGGTGGGTGGGTATTTTCTATGGCTGTGTGCGCATACTGTATACTGCTGTGTAAGGCGGGTGACCTTGAGCGGGACTTAGCCGCTGGACGAGGCTGCCGGGCAACACGGGCCCTAGTATTACTAGGCCCGTGTTGCTGGAAAACTCAGCTTCCGGTTGCGCAATCGGGACTGATAAGGCGCGCTGGCGCTGTGCTGGCGCGTGGTGGCAGGAAGTTCTGACGTCATGTTGCTTGATAACTGTGTCTAGAGGCAGCAGCATGCTCATTCGACTCGAGGCAGCCGCACGAAGCACACAGCCATGCCTTACCGTCAGAGAAGATACTATAGGAGGCAAAGGATGCCAATATATAAAACCGTGGACACCTTCGGTTTTGTTCCTAATAATGTTGTTCAAGAAGAGCTTCTGAGTGGACCTATCACCTTCGTAGGATGCAAGATTAATTTTTCGTGTACTACTACCGAGGTTGTTACTGGCAATTCTTGGTTAACAGTTGCTATAGTACGAGGTAGTGATAAGCCATTACTAGGATTGGAATCCTATTATGGAATCCTATTATGGAATCCTATTATGACCAATCCATCGGATTGGTAGAGGCGGACCAATTCCATGGCCTTCAGGCTCTCCTGACCTCAACCCTCTTGACTCATTTATGGGGGCATTTGAAAGCTCTTGTCTACGCAACCCCGGTACCAAATGTAGAGACTCTTCGTGCTCGTATTGTGGACGGCTGTGATACAACACGCCATTCTCCAGGGCTGCATCAGCGCATAAGGGATTCCATGCGACGGAGGGTGGATGCATGTATCCTCGCTAACGAAGGACGTTTTGAACATTTCCTGTAACAAAGTGTTTGAAGTCACGCTGGTAAGTTCTGTTGCTGTGTGTTTCCATTCCATGATTAATGTGATTTGAAGTAATAGAATGAGCTCTAAAATGGAAAGTAAGCGTTTCCGGACACATGTCCACATATCATATTTTCTTTCTTTGTGTGTGAGGAATGTTTCCTGAAAGTTTGGCCGTACCTTTTTGTAACACCCTGTAGAGCGCGATAAGATTGATTGCTTAGATGCATCTCTGTGCGCTGTCATGGCTCTGATCGCTATCTGAGGCAAAGATAAGAAGTGGGATGGAAAATATATCTAGACGGTTAACTTACTACTAGTACTGGAAACACCGTAAGTATGCTCTCCGGTGTAATTTGCTTGCTGAGTTTGACACTCCAGGTTTTTCGACATCTCCATGGCGCTCTCCCGTGAACCGAACATCTCTCTAACCATTCGCGCGGCCCTTCTTCGTAAATGCTCAGTGTACCCTGATAGCCCTGGTTTAGTACGGATTCCACACATTTGAGCAATATTCTGAGGGGCTTTTTCCTCATTCTTCTTTGCAAACAGATCGGATTTTCCTAGCAATCTGCCAATGAACCGAAGTCTGCCATCTGGTTTATCTACGAATGCGCGTTTGTGATGTTTCCATTTCATATTCCTATGTTAGACACAGGTATTTGTATGAATTGACTGATTCTGACTGTGAATCACTCACGTTGTGGTCATAGCATACTATGGTCTTTTGTTTTGTGAACTGCATAATTTTACCGTATTGTACATTTAAAACGAGTTGTAAATGTTTGACCCACTTTGAACTTATTTTCAGACGTGACTGAATATTTCCATAGCTTTTACAGACAATACTTCACTACAGATAACTATGTCATATGAGAAAATTATGAGTTTATGTTACGGGGGTTTTCAACAGGTAATGCAACACTTTTTTTCTCGACTGAAAAAATTCGGAATTCATTTTGGGACATCGTGGGATATTCCTGCTTCAGCCCCTATTTTTTCAAGAAGTTCCGACAGGTGCCTGCGCTATACGTAGCCTTCAAAATGGCCCCTCTAACGGAGGTGTAATCCAAGTGAAACTTCTTGATTTAATTCTGAAACTGCTAAGTGAAACTGAGTCCAGTTGTCACTTTCCTTTTTTTTTTTTTTTTTTTTTTTTTTTTTTTTTTTTTTTTTTTTTTTTTTTTTTTTTGACCTACAGAATTTTCCCTGACAAATACAACTCAAACTTTTCCTGTTCATTAATAACCCACAATATTCAAGGACAACGCGATCTGACTGCTTTAAAATTGAGCCGTGCTCTCTGCCAACTATGCGTATTCGTGAACTTCGCAGTCCGTCTGTGTTTGGTTTCCCGCCCTTGCCGCGGATACGTCGTGGTTCTTCTTCCTTCTGTTTGTGGCAGCAGTGATGTGTATCGATATTTGCGCCGTTTACCATCTTTGGTTTCGTGCATGTAGTTTCCGGCAAGGGGGTCTGGAGAGAGTCGGTCGGTTGTTGCGGACGAGGAAAGTTATCTCCGCGCTGTGCAGTCGGCTGGGTCCGCTGGCAGCCCCTGCGCAGTGTCGGAGCGTGTGTGGAGCTGTCCGATCGCCACGAGCTTCGTGGTTCACCAACCCAGGACGTCAAAGTTGAGTAGTGGTTTCAACTACCCAAGCCACGTCTATTCATGTTGTGTTTCGCTTCGGTGGTTTGCTGTTGGGGAGATTTTCCGGTGAGCAACACTGACAAGGGGAGGCCGCCAATTGTGAAATTCAGATTCAATTCATACTGCGCATGATAAAAGCTCATGGCCAGAGGTGTAATGTGGCAAAGCACCAAGATGCACTTCTCAGCCGTTGTCGAGAAAATCGACAGTTAAAATAAACCGTTGCGGTGAAATACTCTCAACGATTAATATTTATCGACAGCGTCATAGCGCAGCGGTAAGCGCTCGGGTTCGTAATCCGAAGGTCGCCGGATCGAATCTCGCGCCACGCAATTTTTTTTAGTATTTGTTTTTTGTTATTCAAATGTGTCTATATACACACACACACACACATATATATATATATATATATATATATATATATATATATATATATATATAATTCCCGGCAATCAGTTGCAACAATTATGCATATAATAAGTTGTTTAAGGTCGTTTTTCGTGGAAAAACTGGCGACTTCGAACATCATTATGTTTTCCGCAAACAAAGTTGTATTTCACATTTGTTATTGTCTTCACAATGTTAACCACGTATAGTTAACGGAAGACGTAGAAACGATATTCCGAAACGAATACGTATAGCGTAAGTCAAACGTTCGAATTAGAATAGAGACCCCACGAACACAAATTTGCTGTGGCAGGTGTGAAATCTAAGCTCCGTTACTCGCTCGTTACACTTGAAGGACAGATGTTGAATGGGCCGAAACGAGCCGCCGCATAAAAGCGTAGTTGCCTGCTAACTTCGAAAGAAGGTAGATGCGGTCCCTAGCGCAACTTATGACATCGTCGAAAATCAGTGCGGACGTGAGAGCTTTGGTACACCCTGTTAAACAAACGGAAAAATGGAGGCGGTACAATTGGAGAGCGATCCGCCTTCACCAAAATGCATAAGCAATTCATTAATAGTTTATATATTTGAATTACAAAAACCTAATAACAAAAAAAATGTTGCATGGCACGAGATTCGATCCGGCGACCTTCCGATTACAAACCCGAGCGCATACCGCTGCGCCACGACGCTGTATAAAACTATTAACCGTAGAGGGAATTTCACCGCAACGGTTTATTTTAACTGTCGATTTTCTCGACAACGGCTGAGAAGTGCATCTTGGTGCTTTGCCACATTACACCTCTGGCCATGAGCTTTTATTATGCGCAGTATGAATCGAATCTGAATTTCACAATTGGCGGCCTCCCCTTGTGAGTGGTTCTACTGATGAGATTTTGCCACCATGTGGTGCAGTTAACTATTTCAGTCGACTGCGAATTGAGTGCACCAGTAGAATTTTCTGTCTTGTGGCCGTTAGTGTTCTGGTTACCTGCGCTGGGCACTGACGTAAATTCAGGCAGTGTTCTTTTGAGCTAAGTTTACTACTGTGTTTCAAATTCAAGTGTACCAGCGGAATTTTCTGTCTTGTGGCCGTTAGTGTTCTGGTTACCTGCCCTGGCCACTGACGTAATTTCAGGCAGCGTCCTTTCCTCACCTGTTGTCGCTGTCCAACATTGTCTGTAATTTTGACAGCTAATACATACATCATTGTGGTTATCACGTTTGTAACATTGCTGGTTTGATTTCTCATGTACTGATTGACGGGAAGCAAGTCGTTGTCAGTCGGTCCGTGGCTGCCCCCTGGTTGGGTTCCGACGGATCAAGTATAGTTGGGCTCACCACCTGTCTCACCTAAGTGAACGAGGGAAGACTGACCTCCCTGGAAGCCTTCTGAGTGCCACCGGTGTTATCTGTTGGCAGCTATTTTAAATTTTATGCTTCTTTTTATCTGTGTGTTTGCAAAATTAATATTTAAATTTATCTTCACGCTTAAACACTGCGTTCTTCTGCCTTTAAAGATTATGGTAATATATTTTAAAATTTTGAAGTTTAATTGTGGCCCTCATTGGTATTGGACCTTGCATATGTTGCTTCTTTAAATTATTTTATTGCTATCTTAATTAGATTTTATCTCGTTAGTTTTTAAGATTTCTAGTTGGTAAACATGCTGGCCTTCTGCCTTTAAAGGTCAATGGTAATATATTCTGAAGGTTTGAAATTTAATTGTGGCCCTCAGCCATTTGTATTGCATCTTGCGTATGTTTTTTGAATTATTTTATTGCTATCTTAATTGGACTTTTATCTTAAGATTTCTCGTTGGAGGCCTTCAGTCGAGTAGAAGTTACAGTCGGTAAAGATTCAGCTACGTGCCGCCTTGGTTGTAAATGTTATTAAATTGCAATAAATGGCAATTAGTAGCAGAAACTGACCTCAGCCCTTGGCCCTTTCCACAATCCTAATACCTGTTCTGCCCAGAGGGTTTAGCGGGCGTCTAGTAACTCAGAAGAATAGCCCTGAATTAACAGAAATCCTAACAATACATTTCATAAGTCACTTACATCACAGAAAATCTTCATGACACGAACTACAGCAATGCAGCAAGCTCCAATACAGCCAGCTATATAAAAATATTCCAACTACTGTAGGGTCTAACTACTAACAGGCAGCCGGCCGATGTGGCCGTGCGGTTCTAGGCGCTTCAGTCTGGAACCGCGCGACCGCTACGGTCGCAGGTTCGAATCTTGCCTCGGGCATGTATGTGTGTGATGTCCTTAGGCTAGTTAGGTTTAAGTAGTCCTAAGTTCTAGGGGACTGATGACCACAGATGTTAGGTCCCTTAGTGCTCAGAGCCATTTGAACCATTTTGAACTAATAGGCATATGGTTAGCAAAGGAAAGATTTTGTTGCAGAGCAAACGATGTGTTTAGCAGATTTTACCTTAATCATGTGACAACCAGTTCAAAAATGATATAATCGTCCGTGACATCCAGTTCCAAAAATTATATAACCAACAAAATTAAATCTCAATGACGGACACACGTCCACACCGTCCGCTCGCGCCAACACTTCAGACCTCTAACCTCCATCACTGCTTACTAGTAACATCCAACCTCCATCACTGCTGGCTATTCGCCAGTCCGACCAGCCACAGAGTCTCTTACAGAAGGCGCACAGCGCTGTCAGTTATTAACGGCCGCGCGGGATTAGCCGAGCGGTCTTGGGCGCTGCAGTCATGGACTGTGCGGCTGGTCCCGGCGGAAGTTAGTCCTCCCTTGGGCGCGCGTGTGTGTGTGTTTGTTGTTAGGATAATTTAGGTTAAGTAGTGTGTAAGCTTAGGGGCTGATGACCTTGGCAGTTAAATCACATAAGATTTAACACACATTTGAACATTTTTGAGTTGTTACTGCAGTCTATCGCGCTGCCAACATACAAAACATAAACAGGCTACTTACACAAGCAGAGAGCTGTCACTGAGTTTTCTTTGGCGGATAATGAGAGCGTCACAGATACACTCCTGGAAATTGAAATAAGAACACCGTGAATTCATTGTCCCAGGAAGGGGAAACTTTATTGACACATTCCTGGGGTCAGATACATCACATGACCACACTGACAGAACCACAGGCACATAGACACAGGCAACAGAGCATGCACAACGTCGGCACTAGTACAGTGTATATCCACCTTTCGCAGCAATGCAGGCTGCTATTCTCCCATGGAGACGATCGTAGAGATGCTGGATGTAGTCCTGTGGAACGGCTTGCCATGCCATTTCCACCTCGCGCCTCAGTTGGACCAGCGTTCGTGCTGGACGTGCAGACCGCGTGAGACGACGCTTCATCCAGTCCCAAACATGCTCAATGGGGGACAGATCCGGAGATCTTGCTGGCCAGGGTAGTTGACTTACACCTTCGAGAGCACGTTGGGTGGCACGGGATACATGCGGACGTGCATTGTCCTGTTGGAACAGCAAGTTCCCTTGCCGGTCTAGGAATGGTAGAAAGATGGGTTCGATGACGGTTTGGATGTACCGTGCACTATTCAGTGTCCCCTCGACGATCACCAGTGGTGTACGGCCAGTGTAGGAGATCGCTCCCCACACCATGATGGCGGGTGTTGGCCCTGTGTGCCTCGGTCGTATGCAGTCCTGATTGTGGCGCTCACCTGCACGGCGCCAAACACGCATACGACCATCATTGGCACCAAGGCAGAAGCGACTCTCATCGCTGAAGACGACACGTCTCCATTCGTCCCTCCATTCACACCTGTCGCGACACCACTGGAGGCGGGCTGCACGATGTTGGGGCGTGAGCAGAAGACGGCCTAACGGTGTGCGGGACCGTAGCCCAGCTTCATGGAGGCGGTTGCGAATGGTCCTCGCCGATACCCCAGGAGCAATAGTGTCCCTAATTTGCTGGGAAGTGGCGGTGCGGTCGCCTACGGCACTGCGTAGGATCCTACGGTCTTGGCGTGCATCCGTGCGTCGCTGCGGTCCGGTCCCAGGTCGACGGGCACGTGCACCTTCCGCCGACCACTGGCGACAACATCGATGTACTGTGGAGACCTCACGCCCCACGTGTTGAGCAATTCGGCGGTACGTCCACCCGGCCTCCCGCATGCCCACTATACGCCCTCGCTCAAAGTCCGTCAACTGCACATACGGTTCACGTCCACGCTGTCGCGGCATGCTACCAGTGTTAAAGACTGCGATGGAGCTCCGTATGCCACGGCAAACTGGCTGACACTGACGGCGGCGGTGCACAAATGCTGCGCAGCTAGCGCCATTCGACGGCCAACACCGCGGTTCCTGGTGTGTCCGCTGTGCCGTGCGTGTGATCATTGCTTGTACAGCCCTCTCGCAGTGTCCGGAGCAAGTATGGTGGGTCTGACACACCGGTGTCAATGTGTTCTTTTTTCCATTTCCAGGAGTGTATTTATAGGCGCTTGTAGAATGTCTACGGAGACCTGGGAGTGAACAAAAGGACAGTGAGTCGTTGGGAGAGGGATCTCGCACCTTCCGACTTCCGTCTGTTTGTCTCAATAATGGATGCACTTCGCGGGAAGCTGTACTTGGACGATGGGAAGGTTATTGATGCAACAAGACGTTGGCTCCCACGTCGATTAGTAGACTACCACATGGACATTAGGTCCTTCCAGTTAGGTGGCGTAAGGGCGTTGCATTCAACGGAGATATGATGAAAAATCGGGTTTTTATAGTGAAAACAGTGGGAAATAATATCGTGAACTGGAATCCTGAATAAAGCCAAACTGCTTTTAGAAAAAGTGCTATCTGCTAGGTCATTAATACACTACTTTAACAGTAAGGGTCCCGGCCCACTTCCCAGGGACACATCCAAAGCTTCTTCTTCGTCTGTCGACAGCTCTCCATCCGAGATGACTTGCTGTGTCCTCCCTACGAAGAAATGTTCAGTCCACTCACAATTGTTATACCCATTTAGTCTTATTTTAGTCAGTGAACTTTGGTGTAGTGCTGATTCAAATACTTTCCGGACGTTTCCATCGTGCTTGGCTTTCAGAATGTCGTGGGACTAGAGCGCAAGGTGGGTGTTGCATGATCGACTTATTTACAATCCATGCTTCTTGATAAGGAGAAGGCCGTTCTGTTAGATACATTTCCCTATGTTTGAGCTCATAATTTCCGCAAAAGAGGAACGTCAGTGCGATAGGACGGTAGTTTTGTGGATCACTTCTGCTACACTTCTTGTAGACGGGTGTGACCTGTGCTTTTTTCAGTGTGTATACTTGTGTACGTAACTGAGGGCAGAAGCCAAGTCTGGAATGGGGTTTTATCCAGCAGCGGACGATAAATGGCTTCGTTAATGATGAAGACGATAATGTTGATTTCAAGATCGGGAGCATAGTAATGATGATCCTCTCCTTCTACATCTACATCTACGTGATTACTCTGCTATTCACAATAAAGTGCCTGGCAGATGCTTCAATGAACCACCTACCGTTCTACTCTCGAACGGAACGCGGGAAAAACGAGCACTTAAATTTTTCTGTGCGAACACTTATTTCTCTTATTTTATCGTGATGATCATTTCTCCCTATGTAGGTGGGTGCCAACAGAATGTTTTCGCAACCAGAGGAGAAAACTGGTGATTGAAATTTCAAGAGAAGATCCCGTCCTAACGAAAAACGCCTTTGTTTTAATGATAGCCACTCCAATTCACGTATAATGTCTGTGGCACTATCTCCCCTGTTTAGCGATAATACAAAACGAGCTGCCCTTCTTTGTACTTTTTCGATGTCATCCGTCAGTCCCACCTGATGCGGATGCCACACCGCACAGCAATACTCCAGAATAGGGCGGACAAGCGTAGACTCTGCCTCTTTCGCAGACCTGTTGCATCTTCTAAGCGTTCTGCCAATGAATGGCAGTCTTTGGTTTCCTCTACCCACAATATCATCTATTTGATTGTTCCAATTTAGGTTATTTGTAGTTGATATCCCTAAGTATTTAGTTGAATTTACAGCCCTCAGATTAGTGTGAGTTATCGCACAATCGAAATTTAGCTGATTTCTTTTAGGACTCATATGAATAACTTCCCGCTTTTCCTTATTCAGCGTCAATTGCCACTTTTCGCACCATACAGATACCTTATTTAAATCATTTTGCAAGTCGTTTCGATCATCTGATGACTTTACAAGACGGTATATGACGGCATCATCTGCAAACAATCTAAGATGGCTACAGAGGTTGTCTCCTATGTCGTTAATATAGATCAGGAACAATAGAGGGCCCATAACAAAAAAAAATGGTTCAAATGGCTCTGAGCACCATGAGACTTAACATCTGAGATCATTAGTCCCCTAGAACTTAGAACTACTTAAGCCTAACTAACCTAAGGACATCACACACATCCATGCCCGCGGCAGGATTCGAACCTGCGACCGTAGCAGTCGCGCGTTTCCAGACTGTAGCGCCTAGAACCACTCGGTCACACCGGCCGGCTAGTTGTGTTTCACAAGAACGATATTGATTATATGTCAATAAATCGTTTTCTTCGAGGTACTTCATACTGTTCGAATACAGTATATGTTCTAAAACCCTACTGCAAATCGACTTTAGTGATACAGGCCTGTAATTCAGCGGATTACTCCTACTTCCCTTTCTGGGTATTGGTGTGACTTGAGCAATTTTCCAGTCTTTAGGTACGGATCTTTCTGTGAGCGAGTGGTTATATATAACTGCTAAATATGGAGTTATTTTTCAGCATACTCTAAGAGGAACCTGACTGGTATACAATCTGGACCGGAGGCCTTGCCTTTATTAAGTGACTTAAGCTGTTTGGTAATTTATGGCACTTTATTGTATTATCAGTTTCTTATCTTTAAGGTAGTAGGGCACTGTTCTTCATAATATTTGTTTTTCGGAGACTGCTTTATCGTTCTATATTATCTGATATTGTCAGAAATGATCAGGGAAAAGAGTGAAATCATCTGACGCTACGTTTTCGAAAGAACTGCTCTTCAGTGAGACACTACAGCATACAGCATGCAGGTGTCTTCTGTAAGAAAGTAAGGATGCCTACAGTTGCGGTGAAAGTCTTACAAGAATACCGAGAAAGCCTGACTGGAAGAGCAAAGAACAGTAAAATGTTGCGCAACTGGCTTACGATACGTGTGAACACCGACATTAGACGCCTGCTTGTAACGGCGTTAATCATTCTTCCGACTCTGGTTAAAGGTACGTTAACGACGGAAGTTTTCCCTTCCGTTTGTTTTCGTCACAGCGCATAAAGAGGCTTGCGGGCCCTCAAATCTAACGGCAATCGGAAACACGCTTCACATGGAAATGGCGCAGTTCATTCCCCTCCTTAGCGTTGTGAGAACGGCACCAGACCTCCCGTTCAATGGGCGATCACTGACATCCTGTGTCCCAGAATGCACTCTCACTGTGAATTACACGCACGTCCAGTAAACAAGACAAATACCCATGAGAGTTTGGTTCTTCCATTGTAATTAACATCTTTTTGTTGCACTTAACATGCTGTGGATGACCTAAATACTTACGCATTACTTTCTTTACGTGGTCTCTCGGTAGCGTTCTCGCTTCCCGAGCACGGGGTCGCGGGTTCGATTCCTGGGGTTCAGGGATTTTCACCTGCCTCACGATGACTGGGTGTTGTTGTGTCGTCTCCATCATCATTCATCCCCATCACGGTCGGAGGAAGGCAATGGCAAACCACCTCCACTAGGACCTTGCCTAGTACGGCGGTGCGGGTCTCCCGCATCGTTCCCCTACGCTCTATTAAGGAGTATGAGACTTCATGATTTTCTTTCCGATTTTCCAGTAATCTTTCACTAAAATTTTGTTATTTCCGACTTAGGAGGAACATTAGTACTGTTTCCTTTCCTTTTTTAAAAAAAAATTCCTGGTAACGGGATTCGAGGAGTTGCTTTCTAAGTGTATCTCTTTCAAATTTATCAGTGTTTGATTCTACTCTGAGTCACCGCAGTTCTAATTTCCTCAATCTAGTTACACCACGGGGATTTCGTTTATATAATCGAAAGTCATCTTATCAAATAGTCTCCATTTTATTCGATTAAGCTGCACAGAAAACATTAGATTTAATTTTTTCATGATTATAATGTATGCCCATAGTTTCTTTCATTCAGCATATTTCTGGCAAGCTTCCAATATCTATATCACAAAAAGTGGGAGAAGATATGTGCAATATATGTGTCGATTCCATACGCAAGTGAAGCAGCAATGAAACAGCTAGTAACTAATGAAAGAAAACCACCACTATTACACAAAAAGAAAAAATGGGGCACATAACAATAGAAAGGAGAATATTTCATACAGATGGCCATAAATAAAAATTATATATGCTTAATGATTACAGAAGTAATAACGAAATGACATTAATCTGACTAGTTTAGAGCTTACTACAAATAAAAACTACGAAAAATTAAATCAAAAACTAGTAAATATAAAAGGTGAAAAATTACACTCTCCGAGAGTGCCTCCATTTCCGCACCGATCACAGCCCCTCCACTCCCAGTATTGAGTTAACATGCAGGACCGAGAGTACTTTAAAAAAACGAAAGGAGGAAAAAACTTCTTACAATGAGGTGGGCGCAGACCTGCTACCTTCCTCTTCACAGTTACAGATGTTATCAGCCGTACTACAGCTTCAGTTGGGTCTCTGTACGCTACAGACACCGTCTAAAGTGTTGGTGGTGATCAGACTAATCCCTACCGCACACTAACGGGCGATCCACATTTCACAGGGGGCGGTAGGCCGTGAGGGGTTTTAGAAACATTTTCATTAGATTTTCATCAATTTTGACAAAATGTTTGCTAAGCAGTTATTATGTGCTGCAACTGTATTTCGTAATTTTTCATACAATAAAGTTGCTTCCCTACTTTATAAATCGCCATTACTGTGGAACCGGCGACCGGTCAAAAAGTTTGTGCTTAAGAGATACCAAAGTGGGTGGTAGGTAAAAAAGGTTGACTATTCCTGGCCTAAAGGCTGTATCTAAAAACGACATTTGGTATTCAACTATAAAAAACTGCACTAAAACGACGCTCTATTGATTGATCGTCATTGTGCCGTAGAAATGAAACGGTATACTTTCATAACACACAAGTTATAACTGTAAAATCGTTAAATACAGGTAGCCATAAAACTACCGGTATGCAGTCTCCTGTCATTTTATTGCAATGAATCTTAGGTTTAACGACGCGTTCTCGAGAGATCCTCAATTTTCTGACGTTTTGCAACACAAATTTCATACCACATGCTCTATTATAACGAAAACCCACAAAATACGTTTCGTTTCATACAGTATGTTCTGCTTTGATGTGAAAACTACGTCACGTTACTCTCCACGAGGCAAAAGTCTGACGTGCCAGTTTCTTCGTTTCACGCAATGCAGTACAGTGGGACATGGAATTCCACGCTGTGACGTCACCAGCTTCTCGTGTATGTGCTTTCTCACGTCCCCCAAGAGAGGGCGGCTTAAGTGCTACATCTGTTTGCTCAAGACAGTGGGGTCTATCGTTTGCGGTACACGCTGCCAAAGACTTCGAGTGCGGCCAGTAAGACGCGCCTGACCTCTGACGGTACACAGAAAATAACCTGGCCGTCTTGTGCGGTTGGGTTCACATCGTACCATACTCTGGTTTGGTACCCACCTCGCTAAAGTGACCGGGATACTTGTCGGACCTCACCTGTAAAACTGTTCTAGAGTGTGGATACACGGATGATAACTAAATTGCGTACCACGGAGTACCTGAATACTTCTGTTGGTGTGCGTCTTTACGACGACCGAGGGCAGAGCGAACTGTCTAGTGACAATTGTTTGTATCTCTTCTTACTGAGTAATGAAGAGTGTTTGTTGCACTTTATCGGGTGTAATAGTAAGGAAAAAAGATGGGTGTGTGCGAGTGGTGTTTTGGCGTTTTGCCGGCCGCAGTGGCCGTGCGGTTAAAGGCGCTGCAGTCTGGAACCGCAAGACCGTTACGGTCGCAGGTTCGAATCCTGCCTCGGACATGGATGTTTGTGATGTCCTTAGGTTAGTTAGGTTTAAGTAGTTCTAAGTTCTAGGGGACTAATGACCTCAGCAGTTGAGTCCCATAGTGCTCGGAGCCATTTGAACCATTTTTTTGTTTTGGCGTTGACTATTCTACGCTGCGCCGCACTTCCCGCTAAACACGCGCTGCCAGGTCTCTCCAGCCTCGTCTTTTTCTTCCGAGGCTCGCTCGAGAGAAGTCATAGCAAATTGGCCAACGCAGACTACACTATAGATTAAACATGACTTAACAGCCAAAAGAGGGCAAAAAGAAACAGAAAAAAAAGGTAAGAACTGCACACTCACAAGCGAGGTCACAGCTGGGCGGACCGCCACTGAATACCTGATTACGCTGGTTGGCCGGGACGTGCAGTTTCGTGTCATGGTCAGGCACCACCTCCACCATGTCTCATTATTATCGACGAAAATCGCTGTCAGCGTTTCAACGCTCGTTATAGGGTCTGAGACATGGGCTTCAGAACTACACAGCGCAACGTCTTTGACTAACACGGGGACCGCGGCTACACGTCATCACCACTTTCGTCCAAATTTATGGCGTATGCAGGACTTGGCCAGAAATGAAAGTTACAGAAATGGGAGCTCCAGATGGCCAAGCGTTTAGGAAGAAATAGCACTTTTGGTGCGGGTAGGGCGAGGCATGATCCGCTAATGCCAGCGCAGCTCCCAGTCAGCGGTTGGCGCAGTGTAAAGAGTACAGAACAGTAAAGCGAGGACTGTGGAACTTAGTCCCAGTAACACTTCTGCCACTAAATGTAACTGGCTTTTTCCCTTTTGATGCTAGTCAATTGTCAGGATGAGCATTACTGCAAAGGGCATTTGATTCTAAAGCATTGTCAGGGTGAAAAACACTAAATAAATTACTTTTTCCCTCTTAACAACATGTGGGCAGGGTGGGTTCTTCCTTGGCTCGGGTATGATGTAGAATGAAACAGCATTTTTACATAAGTTAACTTTTATTGAAGATTTGTAAAACGGTTTTCTTACTGGATTGTTCTGGCTGGGAGAGCGGCAGCTGTGTCGTTTGCGAAGCCTTCATGCTGCGTGAGCGGCGGCGTCTGATTACGCCTCGCGGTGTGTATCTCGTGTCGCCGTCTCGCCCAGTTGACTGGAGACGCGCACCGTGCGGTGGCCCGTTTAATTATTCAGAGCGAAGTCGTGAATCGGATGGTGATACCTTGGATGTGGCGTCCCAGTGTTTCTCTTCTCTAAGCGGCCGCGTGTGTCAGTGTTGTGCGTCGGCCAGCGGAGCGGCGCTGCGGGGGAAGGCCAGTGTCCCGGACTCGAACAACGGACTCCCGCTTGCCAGTCTTCGGCTCTCAGATCTTCATCACCAGCTCACAGGTGACTGCTGATGTGAGGCCGTCTCCTTCCTGTCCTCACCCGGGTACGTAAAAATCACTTCAAATACCTTCTGTCTTCTGGCAGCGAGGCTGCTGCTTGCTATTCCATTACAGCGGCGGTTTCGGTGCGTCTGTGTACGATGTAGTCTCTTCCTGCATGACGGTCTTCAGCTCCGAAACTGAACTGAAAACTACTCTTCTCGGGCCCACTGCGTCTCGCCTATTTATTCACTTCAGTTCGCTGGAGGTGAACGACTTCACGGTCATTGCCTCTTCTGTCACGTTGAAAAGCTTCTCGAAGAATCTTCTTAATGTCGGTCATTGACTCTTGGAATGTAGGCGACGGCCTTTTCTCTCTCTCTCTCTCTCTCTCTCTCTCTCTCTCTCTCTCTCTTTTCTTGCCTAAATCAGCACTCAAGCTCCTATTTCGATAAAATTTCCTCTATTTTCTCGTGTATTTTACTTCCAGTTCGAATGTGTTGTTTGTTTATTACTGGGAAATAGTCGTTTCCTCCAGATGATTTGAAGTACACAGTCCGGTCACGTTAATGAGAGCACCGCCCATGTTCGACGTCAGTGTAGAGTAACCACTTGCATGGCAAAATGCCGCTAACCAACACGGCGGCAGAGGCTACTCTGATGCATCACAGGCTCATAGATGATACGGGTGAAAGACAGTTGCGTAGATATGTACGGTCAAGTAGACATGCGAGTGTTGAGCGGCTGACCGCCCTGATGAAGCAAGCGGCTACCAGTAGTGTCTCCTCAACCAGCTTCCCGCGAACGTTGCAGCACGTGGGCCTCGACAGCAGGCGGCTGGTGATTGCACACAAGTTCACCGTTGTTCATCGGCGAAGAAGGCTGTAATTTCCACGCCAGAACCGGAAGTGGACGTGCAGTAAATGGCGACATGTAGTGCCCTTTTCAGACGAATCACGTTTTACGCTCCATCGGACGCGTGAAACGTCTGAGAGCACACACCCTACGACAATCGTGGGAGGGTCCAGGCCAGATGAGGGAGCGTTGTGGTGGCGGGAGCGTTTTCCAGGCATTGCCTGCGTGATCTCGTCTTTCTGCAAGGCACACTGGATCGACACGTTTATCCGTGTACCCTCGGGTACCATGTCCACCCCTTTTGTGCTCTTTGTACGATGTCATCTACCAGCAGGACAATGCAAAGTGCGACACAGCTCGCAGTCTACGCATGTGCTTCGAAGAGCACCAGGATGAGTCCGCGTACTCGTTGGCCACCAGACCCCCTGGATTTGAACCCAGTCGAGAACCTGTGGGACCACATCGGTCGGGATGTTCAGGCCGCGGCTCTTCAACCGAGAAGTCTGTCGCAGCTGGCGGCGGCAGTGGAGGCGGCATGATCCCACATCGCTGTCTGTACCTTACAGAACCCGACTGACACTCTTCCTCAACGTCTCGCAGTAGTCCGCACTCGAAAAGTTCGCTATTCAGGGTTTTAACGGGTGGTCATCTTTATGTGGATAGTGTGGCGTTTTCAGTCATTGCTTAAGCTTCGCTGCCGATGCTTTCGCCATGCTGCTCCTCTTATTCTACCGATGTTCCAGACACGTCAATAATTTCACTTGTACTATCAGATATTTCTGTCGAGTCAATCGCAATATTTTCACTTTGTTCTCACAATATTCCCGAAAAATTCCGTCGTGAGCTAGCAAGCGAATAAGCTCCGTGGCTGTAGTTGGCGTTGTCCGAAACGGCCGATGGTTTGATAGTACCTGCACTGGGAAGCTATTGTTCGCCTGCAGCTGCCGAGGGCTCCCCGAAGGTCAAAATGAAACGAGTGGGATACCAAGTCCTGTACACTTTATTTGCGGCCACTTCCTGGAAAATTATTTGCAGAGTCGTTGTAGACGCTGTAAGTACAATCCTTTCTTGGAAACCTTTGGTGCAGATCCAAATTTCTCTTTTCGTTTCCTTTCCATGCCTTTCCTAAAGGTATCAATAAATGCAGTATGTTCATAACCATTTCGGTTTAGTTTCAGTGAACGCAACGAATAATTGAAAGTACATCTACGTGACTGTTATTCACAATTAAGTGCCTGGCAGAGGGTTCAATGAACCACCTTCAAGCTGTCTCTCTACCGTTCCACTCTCGAACGGAGCGCGGGGAAAATGAACACTCAAATTATGCTGTGCGAGCCCTGATTTCTCTTATTTTATCGTGATCATTTCTCCCTATGTAGGTGGGTGCCAACAGAATGTTTCCGCAATCGGAGGAGAAAACTGGTGATTGAAATTTCATGAGAAGATCCCGTCGCAACGGAAAACGCCTTTGTTTTAGTGATTGCCACTCCAATTCACGTATAATGTATGTGGCACTATCTACCCTACTTCGCGTTAATACAAAACGAACCGCCCTTCTTTGAACTCTCTCAATATCATCTGTCAGTCCCACTTGATACGAATCCCACACCGCACATCAATACTCCAGAATAGGGCGGAGACGTGTAGTGTAAGCAGTCTCTTTAGTAGATCTGTTGCACTTTCTAAGTGTTCTGCCAATGAATCGCAGTCTTTGGTTTGCTCTACCACAACATTATCTATGTGATCGTCCCAGCTTAGGTTATTTGTAATTGTAAACCCTAAGTATTTAGTTGAATTTACAGCCTTCAGATTTGTGTGACTTAGTGATTTTCTTTTAGTACTCACGTAAATAACTTCACACTTTTCTTCATTCAGGGTGAATTGCCACTTTTCGCACCACACAGATATATCATCTAAATCATTTTGCAATTCGTTTTGGTCGACTGTACAAGGCCGTAAACGACATTGTCATCTGCAAATAATCTAAGAGGGCCACTCAGATTGTCTCCTATGTCGTTAATATAGATTAGGAACAATAGAGCCTATAACACTTCCTTGGGGGACGCCGTATATTACTTCTGTTAGCACAAAGTGTGGCCTTTCTGACAGGAAATCACGGAACCAGTCACACAACGCGATATTCCATAGGCACACAGTTTGGTTAGAAGACGCTTGTGATGAACGAGGACGAAAGCGTTCTGAAAATCTATAAATATGGAGTCAATTTGACATCCGCTGTCGATAGCACTCATTACTTCATGAGTATAAAGAGCTAGTTGCGTTCCGCAAGAACGATATTTTTCTGAATCCGTGCTGAATATATGTCAATAAATCGTTTTCTTCGAGGTACTTCATAATGTTCCAATTCAGTATATGTTCCAAAACCCTACTGAAAATCGACGTTTATGATATGGGCATGTAATTCAGCGGATTACACCTATTTCCCTTTTTCGGTATTGGTGTGACTTGAGCAACTTTCCAATCTTTAGATACGGAACTTTTTATCAGCGAGCGGTTGTATATAATTGCTAAATACGGAGCTACTGCATCTGTATACTCTGAAAGAAACCTGACTGATATACCATCTGTATCGGAAGCCTTGCCTTTATTAAGTGATTTAAGCTGCTTTGCTACACCGAGGATATCTATTTCTATGTTTCTCATCTTGGCAGTTGTTCTTGATTGGAATTCGAGAATATTTACTTCGTCTTCTTTGGTGAAGGAGTTTCGAAAAACCGTGTTTAATAACTTTGCTTTGGTGGCACTCTCATTAGTGACTTCACCGTTGTTATCGCGCAGTGAAGGTATCGATTGCGTCTTTCCACTGGTGTGCTTTATATATGACCAGAATCTCTTTGGGTTCTCCGCCAGATTCCGAGACAGAGATTCGTTGTGGAAATTATTAAAAGCATCTCGCATTGAAGCACGCGCTGTATTTCGAACTTCTGCACAACTTTGCTAATCTTAGGGATTTTGCGATCTTTTAAATTTGGCATGCTTTCTTCGCTGCTTCTGCAACAGCGATCTGACCAGTTTTGTGTACCATGGGGGAACAGTACCATCACTTATTAATGTGGTATATATCTTTCAACTTCCGTCGATACTATCTCTTTTAAATTATTCCACATCTTTTCTACGCTTTCGTGATCAGATCGGAAGGAGTAGACTGTTTCTTAAAAAGGCATTAAGAGCATTTTTATCATCTTTTTTAAATAGTTGTACTTTGCATTTGTTTTTGATGGTTGTAGGTGTTACGGTATTCAGCCTAGCAGCAACTACCTTGTGGTCGCTAATCCCTGTATTCGTCATGATTCGTCATTTGTCCAGAATTATTTGTTGCTAAGAGGTCAAGTATGCTTTCGTAACCCTTTATGCTTCGAGTGGGCTCATAAACTAATTGTTCAAAAATAATTTTCTGAGAAAGTATTCAGTACAATTTCGGATGACCTTTTATGCCTGCCGCCGGTTTTAAACGTATAATTTTTCCAGCATATAGAGGGCAGATTGAAGTCGCCATCGACTATAATTGTATGAGTGGGGTACTTATTTGAAATGAGACTCAAGTTTTCTTTGAACTGTTCAGCAACTATATCTTCTGAGTCGGGGTTCAGTAAAACGATCCATTTAACGGTTTAGTCCGATTGTCAAGTATAATCCCTACCCATACTATTTCGCAGGAACTATGTACTTCAGTTTCACTACAGGGCAAACTACTTCTGACAGCAATAAAAAAACTCGACCACCAACAGTATTTAATCTATCGTTTCTGAAAGAATTTCAGCTGAATTTATTTCCGGCTTTAGTCACCTTTCTGTAACTATAACTATTTGAGCTTCGTTGATTTCCATTAGGGTTTGGAGCTCTGGTTCTTCCCCAACACAGCTACAACTAGAACTACCTTACTGTGTTTTACCTGCCCTCTTTTGGACGGACGACCTGTCTGTGGTTCTCCGAGATCCTCTAACCTAAAAAACCGCCCAGCCCCCGCTACCCGTGTTGCCACTTCTTGATCTATTAAGCGGAACCCGGAAACCCACCACCCGAAGGCGCAAGTCAAGGAATCTGCAGCCTACACGGTCACAGGACCGCCTGAGCCTCTGATTGACCCTCCACTCGGCTCTACACCAAAGGACCACAGTGGGTTCTGTCGACGATGGTGCAGATGGTGAGCTCCGCCTTAATGTCGGAAGCAAGACTGGCAGTCTTTACCATTTCCACTAGCCGCCTGAAACCAGAGAGAGAATCTCCTCCAATCCAAAGCGACACGCGTCATTGGTACCGTCATGGGCTACCACCTGCAGTTGGCTGCACCCTGTACTCTTCATGGCATCCGGAAGCACCCTTTCCACGTCCGGAATGCCTCCCCCCAGTATGCACACGGATTGCACACTGGCTTCCTTCCCCTCCTTGGCAGCTATGTTCCTAAAGGGCCGCATAACGTGCCTAACGTTGGAGTGCCCAACTACCAGCAAACCCACCCTTGTGAATGCCAAGACCTTGAGGGTCGAGAAGCTTCCTCTGAAACAAGGTGGACGACTGCATCCGGCTCAGACTCTTTGTCAGCCACAGATCGTCAAACGAACCGGCGAGGCCCTACGATCGGCCTCACGGAAAGTCTTTCCCTGCCTGCCAGACTTTCGAATGATCTCCTACTCGACGACGGGTCAGGGGTCAACATCAGTGCAGGCAGTACCCGGGGCGGCGTGGATCGTGCTCGACGTCCCTAGCACCCCCGCGTTCGATGCCCCACAGTGACGCCCCTTGGCAGCAGCCTCAAGCTGTGTGACGGAAGCCAACACTGGCTGCAGCTGTGAGCAAAGGGTCACCAACTCAGCATCTGTACACAGCAATCACAGTGCCTATCCATTTCTAAACTCGCTCCTGTTTGAAACTCGTAAAGATTTGTAATAAACAAACAGTGTACTAGCCTTATTAGCAGCAGGAACTCGCGGTGCTCTCTCACTGACGGGCTAATCGACATCGCATATCGAGTTGAGCTCACGGAACCTTTGGTTAACGTTCCGTATTCTTCCCACTGCGCCGACCACTGTATGGAAACTCCGTAAACATAAACTGCTCAAGGCTCGCCCGACCAGCGACAAGATTGCTTGGTCCTCTGGAGCTCCCACTTCGGTCACTTTCATTTCTGGTCAAATCCTGCTTGTACCATAAATCTGAAATAAATCAAAATAGGCGCGGTCTGCTTATAAGTACTATATCCGGGGACATGTCCAGTATCTCTCCTAACCTTTGATTGTCGTCATTTGTGCGTTCCCTTTTGAACCGAGAAGGCACACCACCTGCATTAATATCATTTATAGTATTAATTGAAACAATTAGGAAAATTATCCGACCTTTGCTTTCTCAGGCAGGTTTTCATGTAAGGTCTTTCTCAGAAATTACTGGAGGTAGAAGCCGAGCTGCAACTACATTTTTGATCAGTCGTACTCCATATTTTTTGTCAATTAGTCTCATTAGGAAGAGTGCCGACTCAGTGAGATAACTGCCTCCGAGGCTTCGCAGGTCCGGCTGACCCTCTCAAGCAATTACCACAGCTGCCGTTTTTCCTTTATTTGTACACCACTGGACAATTTTGGTATTAAACCGTTTTCAAGTTTCCTGAAAAGGCAAGCAGGAGAATTCACTAGATTAACAATAGCTTACAAGTTGAGTACAGCAACTAATCAATTTCTCGCGGCCGTTGTAGTCGTGCGAAAATGGTGGGCATTGTCACAATTGCAACAGCGGCGGGGCCTTTCTCGCAAACTGTGTGCGTCCCTTGAAGATCTGAAAGTAACGCAAATCTTTAAATTCATTTTATATTCAAAGGATACATTTCTGGATATGGGTCGTTGCCAACACTTTACCCCTTACATAAATTTCAGAAACCAGTAACAGCAGTTGTTAACACCACATGCAAAGATCATACTACTGGAGCTTAGTGTATGATACGGCAGTGTACTTCTCCTCGCCTTGCTACTGCTGTCCTGTAGTGGGCGTGTAGTTCGACAGCTTCCTTGATTTGTGGGCCGGGTGGTGTGTGTGTGTGTGTGTGTGTGTGTGTGTGTGTGTGTGTGTGTGTGTGTTTTTCTTTTTGCATTACTCTGGTAGTAGTGGTTCCATTCTGCTTCCAGATGCTCTAAACACTGGAGTCTGAAGACGTAGTGCGGTTCCAGCTTGGGTGTGTTATTCCATCGTTGCAGTGGTCATTGGACGTTAGGTAGATTCGGCAAATGATTATTGATCACGCGTTCGAACTGCCACGACTCTAAGTTACCATCTCATGAAGACCATCTCATGAAGTGAATGCAACTCTTGGCTGCCTGTCTCATCGCTTGCGATGTTTTGAGGGACTTTCCCAGGTCGATCATTGGATCCATTTTAGGCCTCTTTTCCAATATAGTGGCGGAAACCATATTTTATTAACATATTGCATACTACTTTCATGTTTTTCAAACAATTTACGGGGATTCCGCCCTGTAATATCAACAGCAACCGCCGATATTTCGGCGGGAGCACACCCGCCATTTTCAAGGCAAACTGCAACAGACAGGCGATGTACAAGCAAATTTAAAACCTCGGTTCTTGGACTAAAGGAGGAAAGATAATACACACACTGAACACTGGTGCCACCAAAGATGACCAAAGTCAGAGGTATCGATAGTGAAAGACTACGAACTAGCAGGTGAGGTAACATTGACTCTGTCCCTCTGTTTTTTGACAAGGGAGAGAGCAGGATTCCAAACAGCGTTTAAACAAAAGCCTCCATCCCTGTTTACAAGGTTGCTCGCTAATTTAATCTGAACTGCATCATTAATAACACTGTCCCAACAGCTGGACGTGCAGGCCAATATCTCGGTGTTATTATATCCAAGCAATGTTCGACAACAGCAGATCTACTTGGCTGCTGTAATCGTGTGTGCCGTTTATGCTCAGTACATCGGTCCTCCACGGTACTGATAGTTTGAGCAATATATGCCATGCCGCAGCTACATGGAATGCGATATACACCCCCCCCCCCTCCCCCCCTCCCCATCCTTACGCAAAACGAAGATCATCCTTAACGTAACCCAACAGCACTCTAATTTTAGATGGAGGTCGTAAAACACATTTCACATCGTATTTCCGTAAAATACGACCTATCTTGTTGGAAGTGCTTCCTACGTAAGGCAAAAAGGCAGTAGACTTAAGTGTCGACTCAGTATTATCATCAATCACCCGATGCGCAGTTGGTCGATAGCACAACGCACGTTCAATCTGTCTATCACTATAAGCATTTTGACGAAACGTAACATCCAAATGGGACAGCTCAGCTGGAAAAGTCTCAGCGTCGGAAATGACATGTGCCCTGTGTACCAAGGTACGAAGTACCCCTTCACGCTGAGCCGGATGGAGACAACTATTAGCCTGAAAATACAAGTCGGTGAGAGTACGTTTCCTGTAAACTGCATGTCCCATGATCCAAACGGCACACACGATTACAGCAGCCAAGTAGATCTGCTATTGCCGAACACTGCTTGGACACTGGTCACCCTATGTTATGCAACAACACCGAGATAGTGGCATGCACGTCCAGGTAATGAGACAGTGTTATTAAGGAGGCGGTTGAGATTAAATTTGAGAGCAACCATGTAAACAGGGATGGGGGGGTTTTGTTTAAACGCTGTTTGGAATCCTGCTCTTTCCCTTGTCAGAAAACAGAGGGACAGTCAATGTTACCTCACCTGCTAGTTCGTAGTCTCACTATCGATACCTCTGACTTTGGTCATCTTTGGTGGCACCAGCGTTCAGTGTGTGTGTGTGTGTTATCTTTCCTGCTTTAGTCGAAGAACAGATGTTTTAAATTTGCTGTACGCCGCCTGTCCGTTGCAGTTTGACTTGAAAATGGCGAGGTGTTCTCCCGCCGAAATATCGGCGGTCGCTGTTAATATTACGGGGCTGAATTCCCGTAAGTTGCTTGAAAATTGTATACGCCAGGAGGAACTCGGGTCTCATGCTTTCATGATGTTCAGTATGCGTATAATTATTCCAGAATGAGATTTTCACTCTGCAGCGGAGTGTGCGCTGATGTGAAACTTCCTGGCAGATTAAAACTGTGTGCCCGACCGAGACTCGAAGGAAGGTAGGAGTCGAGATACTGGCAGAAGTAAAGCTGTGAGTAACGGGCGTGAGTCGTGCTTCGGTAGCTCAGACGGTAGAGCACTTGCCCGCGAAAGGCAAAGGTCCCGAGTTCGAGTCTCGGTCGGGCACACAGTTTTAATCTGCCACGAAGTTTCGTATAATTATTGCTGATACATGATTACCAAACTATTTATGGACTATTACCACGTCTGAAAACGGCGATAATGTGCTGAAACCTGCAAAGTGAATATTTGTCGTTATTAGGTGATGTTGACATAATAAATTCTTATATGAACGTTCACACTGAAGTGAGAAGTCATGGGTTATGGATATGCACATACACAGGTGGCGGTAGTATCGTGTACACAAGGTACAAAAGTGCAAGCGCATTGGCCGAACTGTCATTTGTACGCAGGTGATTCATGAGAAGAGGTTTCCTACTTGGTTACGGCCTCACGATGGGAATCAAAAGGCTTTCAACGCATAATGGTAGATGGACATTTTACTTCGGAAATCTTATGGGAATTCAATATTACGAGATACACAATGTCAAGCGTTTGTCGAGAACACCAAATTTCAGGTATTACTTTCGAGCACGGTCAATGCAGCGGCCGGAGGCCTTCAGTTAACACCGGGAGGGGCGGCATTTACGTAGAGTTGTCGGTGCTAACAGACAAGCATCACTGCGTGAAATAACCGCAGTAATCAATTTGGGTCGTACGACGAACGTATCGTCAGGACAGCACGGCGAAATTTGGCGTTAATGAGCTGTGTCTGCAGACGATCGATGCGAGTGCATTCGCCAACAGCACGACACCGCCCGCAGCGCCTCTCCTACACTCTTGACCATATCGCTTCGACTGGAAGACGTGACCTGGCCAGATGAGTCCCAATTTCAGTTGGTAAGAGCTGATGGCAGTGTGGCGAAGACCGACAGTAGCCGTGGACCCAAGTCACCAACAAGGCTCGTGGTGGCTCCACAATTGTGTGGGCTGTGTGCACATGTTTATGAGTGACAATGCTCCATGTCACAACATTCTAGACAATTCGAGCGAATTATATGGTCACCCGGATCGCATAACATTAATACTATCGAACATTTGTAGGACATAACTGAGATCAATTCATGAGCAAAGTCCGCAGCTCGTGCTCGTGCGGTAGCGTTCTCGCTTCCCACGCCCGGGTTTCCGGGTTCGATTCCCGGCGGGGTCAGGGATTTTCTCTGCCTCGTGATGACTGGGTGTTGTGTGATGTCCTTAGGTTAGTTAGGTTTAAGTAATTCTAAGTTCTATGGGACTGATGACCACAGATGTTGAGTCCCATAGTGCTCAGAGCCATCATGAGCAAAATACTTCACTGGCCAACACTTTCGCAATTATGGACGGCTGTAGGGGCAGTATGGCTCAGTACTCCTGCAAAGACTTGCTGAGTCCAGGCCACGTAGAGTTGCTGCGCTATGCCGGACAAAACGAGGTCCGACACGATATTAGATAGTATCACGTGACTTTTCTCATCTCAGTGTATAAGACAACGCGCCTACATTTGATACTATCTCATTTATTGAAAAGGTACAACTGAGGTACCACACTAGCAGATTTCAGATAAAAATGCCATGGGAGAAACTAACAACGACATCCCTTTCGGTTTTGGTGACGGACCTCCTATTGTTCACTATAGCCAATAGTGCAAGAATATATTTATAAAAAATGGTTCAAATGGCTCTAAGCACTATGGGACGAACTACTCAAACCTAACTAACCTAAGGACATCACACACATCCATGCCCGAGGCAGGATTCGAACCTGCGACCGTAGCGGTTCCGGACAGAAGCGCCTAGAACCGCTCGGCCACTCCGACCGGCTATATTTATATTTTAACATTATCTCGTTTTGTTGGAAGCGGAATATTACCACAGTTTTCTGTTCGTCCTAGTGACCCGAGTACCTAGATCACTAACGCACAGTGCGGGAAGAATGTGCTCTCTCCTGTGGAAAAGTTCTCACGTCCTTTTCCACAGAGAGAGGCCTTTCAGTTGTCATTACCGGGGCAATGTCATAGGTCGTGGGAGAGTGGAAAGTTAGCAGTTGCGTGCCCTGCGATTCGAGTTATGAGAAACAAGGTCAGCAGACGTAACCTGGCATTCACACGCAACAGAGTTTTCTCTTATTCACTAACAAAGCTCTTGAATGATTCAGCAGTTTTTTCACCATACTAGTGCGATTCTTTTTTACTGACTTTACTAAATGAATATTAGTTCATGTGGAGAGTATTTCATTTATTTACAGAATCACGCTAAATACACTCGTACCATGGAGAAAGACTGAAGTTCTGCACTGTATAGTCCAAACCAATGTCTCGCTCGTATGAAACATTCGACACAGCTGGGTGCTTAAATGAAGTGATATATCGAATATTATCTCTTTACAATTAAGCTTTTTTCAGAATATCATTACCGTAACATTAAAAAATCGTGTGATTTTAGAAAACTGAAGACTCCTTTTCCGACTTCCTGGAAGTCGTAAGCGCGGAGCGCTTTCATGAGACGCATATATTAACTTTCCGCCTCACAATAAATTACTGTGTGGAACTAGGCACACATGAAAAAAAAGATAAGAAAGAGAAGCTCCCCTCCCCCTCCCCCTCCCCTCCCCCCCCCCCCCCCCCCCCCGCCCCCAGAGACATCACATCAACACCGTGAACCGCTAGACCCAGCTGAAGCCAGTCAATGATGATTTGTGAGAATTCTGATTGATAAGCTTTACCCGCTGCTCCAAATCTGAGCATCCATCCGGACCTGGCGACTTATTCATTTTCAACTTTTTCAGTTGCTTCTCAACGCCAGGGATCCTCTGTCTACGCCCTGCTGGAAGAAGTTCTACTAAGCGGTAAAATGGGAAGTACGCTCCGCCATACACTCCACAGTGGTTTGCAGAGTATGCACTGTCTGATCAAAAGCGTTCAGACACTCCTGTGTAACGCGCTTATTTGAGGTGGGCCAGATGAGGAGTGTTTTGTTAGTGCAAAAGCGGGAAGGTCGGTCACGAGGCCTCAGTGACCTCAAATATGGACTACGCATTGCGAGTCGCCTGAGTAAAAACTCCTTCTACAGCTGCCCAAGTAAACCATTGGTGATGTGGAAGTAGAAACGCAAAGGACCAAACAGAGCTAAATCAAGAGAAGGCAGACTTCATATAGTAACAGATATTGATCGCTGAGCATTGTGGGGATCGCTTATAAAAATCGCATTAAATCGTGTGTGTGTGTGTGTGTGTGTGTGTGTGTGTGTGTGTGTGTGTGTGTGTGTGGTTTGAGGTTTTCGGGCGCTAAACAGCATGGTCATCATCGCCCAAACGCATAGAAACAGGAACACATGCAGTGAAGGGACGAAGACGGACAGGGAACAAGGAGAACGGCTAAAAGACACAGACCTGACGCAGTTACAAATCCTCACATACAGAGGCAAAACAAGAGGAGAAGAAGCGCACTAAAGGAGGAAAGGAAACACAAGGAAAAGAGAACAGAAATCGAAGTGAAATAAGTAGGTAATCGTGACTGGCGGACCTCTTACCTAAAGCCTGGGTGAGCCAGTCATCCAGCAGCACATTAAAATCCTCTCCCTAAAATCAGAGGCAACAAATTGGACAAGACACAAAACCGTAAGACCTTAACCACAGTCGTTGCGTCGTCTTGCAAAATAGAGGGCAAATCCGGTGGCAAGGAAACCACCGCCCTCTGGTCAGAGAATAAAGGACAGTCAAGTAAAATGTGGCGGACAGTAATCTGGACGCCACAAGCACTGCAGATTGGGGGGTCCTCCCGCTGGAGTAAAAAACCGTGCGTTAAGGGAGTGTGCCCGATGCGGAGGAGTGAGGAGAACCTCATCCCGCCTGCATGACTGGTAGGACGTACGCCATGGCCGCGTGGTGGCCTTGACCAGACGCAGCTTATGTTCACCGACTGCCAGTCACTTCTCTTCCCACTGACGCATAACGCGAAAACGCAGGAGGGAGGTAACAGCATGGAGGGGGACGGCACATTCAACAACGTGAGGGAGGGAACATGCATCTTTGGCAGCCACATCCGCCAGTTCGTTTCCCCTAATACCCACTTGCCCCGGCACCCAGCAGAAAGAAACCTCCTTCCTCCGCCGTTGCAGGTGGAGTAGGGCATCATGGATGTTCTGGACGACCGTATCCGCTGGGTACAAGTGTTGCATGGTCTAAAGGGCACTCAGGGAGTCAGAACAGATGAAACTTAAGACTGGGAACACATCTCATCTGCTCCAATGCCCGCAAGATCGCAAACAATTCGGCATCAAAGATGGTAAACACCGCAGGAAGCCGTAACTTGACGACTCGATCAGGGAAAACAACAGCACAACCAACAGAGTCCCCCTGTTTAGAGCCATCCGTAAATACTGGTACATGGTCGGCATGCTGGTTTAAAATATCATAAAATAAGGAGGTAAAAACAAACGCAGGAGTGCATCTCCTCCGGTACTCTGACAAGTCTAAAAGGACGCTGGGCCTCTGGAGCAACCAGGGAGCCAGGCGGGTAAAACCCTGGAGTTGGGATGCCACACGCTTCACACCAAGGGACTCAAGCAAATGCTTGGCACGAATCCCAAATGGTCTCGTTGCCCTTGGACGACTGGAAAAGAGACGTTCCATAGGCGGTCGGGCAACAGTAGGGTACGCAGGGGAGGTAGGACAGGCAAGGAATCGACACACCCGTCGCACCATGAGGAGTTTCCGCCGGATGGCGAGCGGCGGTTCCCCTGCCTCAGCACACAGGCTGGGGATGGGACTGGTACGGAAGGCACCAGTGGCCAGCCTGATACCCTCATGGTGTACTACGTCAAGAATCTTCAGATACGAAGGCCTCGCTGATCCATACACAGTGCATCCGTAGTCAAGACGCGACCGGACGAAAGCCCTATAAAACTGCAGCAGACGCGCCCGATCTGCCCCCAAGGACCGATGGCTCACACTTCAAAATATTCAGCGCCTTCAGGGCCCGCACCTTGAGGTCTTTAAGGTGCGGCAACCACGACAACTTGGAATCAAAAGTGAGGCCCAGGAACCTCACAGTGTCTCTAAAAGGAAGAATGGTGTCCCTAAGACGCAATTCAGGGGAGGTAAAAGCACCTCGAGAAAGATTAAAATGAACACACACACATTTGTCTGCAGAAAAGGTAAAACCCGTCACACGACCAAGCGAGGTGTCGGTTGGCATTTACCGGCGTGGTGTGTGGCTTATGAGCAGCCGCTCGATCATGAAATCAAAGTTTTCTCCTCTCTCGCCTGTCTGTCATAGTGCTTGCAGTCGATCCTGATGCAGTTTGGGATTCCTGTGTGACGGTCTGGATAGATGTCTGACTACTACACATTACGACCCTCTTCACCTGTCGGCGGTCTCTTATTTCAACAAGATAATGGGCCATGACACAAGGCTAGGAGTGCGATGGTGTGGTTCGAGGATCACAGTGGCGGGTTCCAGTTGGTTTGCCAGCCCCCGTTCTAGGCAGATCTGAACCCGCTGAAACATATTTGGAATGTGACTAAACATGGCGTCAGAGGCCATCGTCCCCCTCTCCGGAATTTACGCGATTTAGGTGACTTTTGTGTGCAGATGTGATGCCACGTCCCTCCAGCGACATACTAAGCCGTCATGGTTTCCATGCCACGACGCGTCACCGCTGTTATCCTTGCCAAAGTTGGACATACCGGCTATTAGGTAGGTGGTCATAATGTCCTAGCTGATCAGTGTAGATCTCCAACGATTAGCTCGTAAAATTGCAAAAAGAAAGTCTGTACATGTTACTACAAACAAAATTTTTTACTGAATGGAAAAATGAGCGGTAGTCGCTAGCAGTAATACAGACCTTCTATGTGGGCTGAGACTGCGGTCGATGTTCTAATCGGACCATACGTTGCCTCAGCACAAACTCTGAAATGATGAGACATTACATTCACCCAGTTAACAGCATCTTGGCCGAAATTTGGAACGCAGTGCAACAGCTCTCCTGAGTGGCATGGATTCGACAAGTACTTGTTAGGTGTTCGGACATAAGTTCTACTAGATCACTCCGTAAATTTCTCCCATCAGGATCGGATTGGCCAAGACATCGAGACTTCACTGTCACACTCCTCTAACCCCTGTTGCACGATTCCCGTCTTGTGATACTAACCGTTATCCCACTGGAAGACGCCCGTTTGGGTAGATATTAAGCATGGAGGGACCTGAGTTCTCCGCAATAATACCCATATAGTCCACAGTTGTCATGGTGCCTTCTTTTAGTACCACACATCCTATGGAAGCTCAGGTGAACGTGCCATATACCGTAATACAGCCCCCTCTGGCGAGTTTCTGTGGTGCAGTGCATGCATCGAACAGCAGTTCTCCTGTATGAAGGGATATTTGTACACGACCATTGAGCTGGTATAATAAACAACTTGAAGTCTCACTTGTAATATCTATTTGAGAATGATATTTTCACTCTGCAGCTGAGTTTGCGCTGATATGAAACTTACTGGAAGATTAAAACTGTGTACCGGAGATAGACTCGAAATCGGGACCCTTGCCTTTCTCGGTCCATCACACAGTTTTAGTCTGGCAGGAAGTTTAATATCTTTTTTGTTCTTAAAATCGAGTCTAAGACAAGATTATCTCGTTCAGTCAGCCTCTTGGAACATGTCACCAAAGTTAACTATATATTGTTTTACTTATTTCTCTTCTCAGAAAAAAGTAGTTCGTTAATAAAATGTCACACATTTTCTCCAAGCCAAATACATTTACATCAAATTCTTACCGCAATTATTCTTCTTGTTGTCGTGCTAAATCAAAAATTAACAACTGCCATATTTGGAAATCAAGTGAAACATCACGCAGATGTACTACATTACTGGCCATTAAAATTACTACACCAAGAAGAAATGCAGATGATAAACAGGTGTTCATTGGACAAATATATTATACTAGAACTGACATATGATTACATTTTCACGCAGTTTGGGTGCATAGATCCTGACAAATAAGTACCCAGGACAACCACCTCTGGCCGTAATAACGGCCTCGATACGCCTGTCCATTGAGTCAAACAGAGCTAGGATGACATGTACAAGTACAGCTGCCCATGCAGCTTCAACACGATACCACAGTTCATCAAGAGTGGTGACTAGTGTATTGTAACGAGCCAGTTGCTCGGCCACCATTTACCAGACGTTTTCAATTGGTCAGAGATGTGGAGAATGTGCTGGCCAGGGCAGCAGTCGAACGTTTTCTGTATCCAGAAAGGCCCGTACAGGACCTGAAACATGCGGTCGTGCATTATCCTGCTGAAATGTAGGGTTTCGCAGGGATTGAATGAAGGATAGCGCCACGGGTCGTAACACGTCTAAAATGTAGCATCCAAAGTGTCGTCAATGCGAACAAGAGGTGACCGAGACGTGTAACCAATGGCACCCCATACCATCACGCCGGGTGATATGCCAGTATGGGGATGACGAATACACGCTTCCAATGTGCGTCCACCGCGATGTTGCCAAACAGGGATGCGACCATCATGATGCTGTAAACAGAACCTGGATCCATCCGAAAAATTGACGTTTTGCCATTCGTGCACCCAGGTTCGTCGTTGAGTACAGCATCGCAGGCGCTCCTGTCTGTGATGCAGGGTCGAGGGTAACCGCAGCCATGGTCTCCGAGCTGATAGTCAATGCTGCTGGAAACGTCGTCAAACTGTTCGTACAGATGGTTGTTGTCTTGCAAACGTCCCCATCTGCTAACTCAGGGATCGAGACGTGGCTGCACCATCCGTTACAGCCATGCAGATAAGATGCCTGTCATCTCGCCTGCTAGTGATACGAGGCCGTTGAGATCCAGCACGGCGTTCCGTATTGCCCTCCTGAACCCACCGAATCCATATTCTGCTATCAGTCGTTGGATCTCGATCAACGCGAGCAGCAATGTCGCGATACGATTAACCGAAATCGCGATAGGCTACAATCCGACCT
This sequence comes from Schistocerca americana, assembly GCF_021461395.2. Lineage (NCBI taxonomy): Eukaryota > Metazoa > Arthropoda > Insecta > Orthoptera > Acrididae > Schistocerca > Schistocerca americana. The sequence goes on from NC_060126.1 coordinate 45,088,511, forward strand.
TTATCAAAGTCGGAAACGTGTTGGTACCCATTCCTCCTCCTTACACGAGGCATCACAACGACGTTTAACCAGGCAACGCCGGTCAACTGCTGTTTGTGTATGAGAAATCGGTTGGAAACTTTCCTCATGTCAGCACGTTGTATGTGTCGCCACCGGCGCCAACCTTGTGTGAATGCTCTGAAAAGCTAATCATTTGCATATCACAGCATCTTCTTCCTGTCGGTTAAATTTAGCGTCTGTAGCGCATCATCTTAGTGGTGTAGCAATTTTAATGGCCAGTAGTGTAGTTTACGATTTTGCATGCGAGCAAAATTTCGCAGCAACAGATACTTGTCTTTGTACCTGACGTAGCATAACAGTCGAAAACGGTTTAAAAATAGTAAACGCTGTGAATATTATACGAGTGTCATGAGTTTTCTAATTCATAATGTATAAAATATTTTACCAAGAACCAACTGATCAGTCAGTTAAAGCAAGAACCTTCTTCCAACCGGACGATGCGTTTTCATGTGGACCGTGTGGCCCCTACAATTGTACTTGAGTATATCGTCGGGTCTGTGTGGGAACACGTAGAAGTCATCTGCTGCAGAGCGTCATGTTGAAAAATGTGCGCTGCACGGTGCTTGTGTCATCTTGATTTACAGTGCTGCATAATTTGCTAATTAGCAACTGGTACAGGAGCCGGAAGGTATGCTTCGATAATAGCGACATTATAAACGAGTCCACCTGTCTAGCGCCACCACCACGTATAGGCCGGGCCCTAGAAGTAGTATCGCCTTCCTGGGGTTCGGACGTTCAAATGAGGAGCCCGCTCTGCCACTTGCCCATGTCGCTTCTTACGGCCAGTGCCCATGGGCACTTGGTGGGCTGAATCACTGAGTCACCGTATGCGTGCAGTAACCATCGTGGCGATACTGCAATTCGTCTAGCCCCAGGCATCCTCAGGCTAGCCACGGTTTGCCCAGCGACACTACAGAGCTCTTGGCCCCATACCAAGTCCCAATTTGTCTGGGCTTGGAATCCGTATGCTACTACTCGATCCGGTACACTGAATGCGACTGAACGGCGTTCTCCGAAACACTTGTGCCTGGAACAACACTTTACTCTGTCATCAGATCTGCCACAGGTCACCGCCTGCCCTGCTTTACGGAGCACCATTTCTCCAAGCCTCCAAGTACGGTGATGGGGCGCGGAGGTATAACAACTTGTCGCCTTCTCGTGCTTTCACCGTCCTTCATCCACTTACCGTAGACCCTGACGAGAGTAGCACTCCAATTATCTCAGCCGTTTCCGAGATGCCCTTTCCTACGGGCCATAGCAGTCTGCCCTTTTATCAGAGTAGTTTGTCATGTGCGGCCCAAACCGTCGCTAGAATCGTATCTCCTCCGCGTACGTATTTTGCTTGCTTCGTCACGTTCCCGCAACGCTAAACGCGATCGTCAGTGGTCATAAAGTTTTCGCTCGTTAATGTGTACACTCCAATGTCCTCTGCGTGCAGCAGTTGAATCGTAGGCTGTCCCACTCTACTGGTGCATATTCAGTGCTTGTTTCCAGCGACTGATCGCCAGTTACGTAAACCACCACAATGGATTTCTTGGTTATTTATAAGCAATGGGATAAATTTATTTAAATTAACTATCTGCAGGTCTACGTGCGTTTCGCTAGTGTCTTGATGTTGCAACATTTCGTGTAGACTACAGCATCGTTGTAAAGTTGATGCATTAAGTTGTTCTGAAAGCGGTGCTGATATTAAAGACAATAAAAGCGGGTTAAAAGCTGTGAGCTATCTGGGGAAGTTATCCTTGCATTACTGAGCAACTGTTTCACCAGGTATCCAGTCTAGCTTACCAAATTCCCAACTAGACTAAAATTAATTATAATCTTTTAATAGTCATCTTACGACAACCGGTGATATATATATAAAAAGAGAATTTAAATAAAAAGAAATAAATCAGTTTATATTTGGACATTTATTTTAACATTGCTCATTGTTCCGTTAAACTTTCAGCATATTAAACGTGATTCATAACTAAACTGGTGCCTTATTTAGGATTGTGAAAATGTGAGTTTGTAATCTTACGCAACACATCAAATACGGAGCCAAGATTGGGAGACTGCATACAACACTGCATTCATAAAATAACACACGAAGAACGTTGAAACATATGCAAGAGGAAATTAACCACAACCAACCGATTCAATTTTCACCCAAAGAAGTTACGTTCGTAGCGCAATCCTGTCCGTCATGAAATTACCACATACTGGTATACTAAATTCATACTAACACTCTGTCAAATCTTCCCGAAAAGAATAGCTGAGGGCTACTTTGATGATTACACCACATGCTTCACGTGGTCAACTTGGTTTACACAAAGAGTATAACTCCAAAATCATTTTGATACTTAAAATAAATTGCATCGAAACGCAATTTACAAAAGGAAAACCTCGAACTGGTGACTATCATCTTTCTATTAACCTGATGGGTCAAACAGTTGTATAAGCACGTGGTACTGGTCTCACAAAGTACACCCCACGTGGGTTGAATATAAAGAAAAGTTACTATATTGAAAAATATTGTCAAGACGAGACGTTATAATCTCACGCACATTCGCATTTACGATTGATGATCTTAGAGTTACGGATCATCAACACGTGGTTCCATTTTACTCATAGTAATGACAAAGCAACTACCTGAAGATATTCTGAACTTCACACTCGAATTACACTGCGTTGCAATTTAAGATAACATAAGATATTTTAGATCTAAACCTGAAATAAAGGTGATTAAATTTTCAGTTCGGCTGAACTTAAAAAATCTATTGTCCTACGGACTTAGCAGAGACGCGCTTAGCCGGAGATCTTACCACTTCAGACGCTCGCCGCGGACAGACTGCCGTGGACTCCTCCTGAGGGTGCCTCACAGATACAAACGGAAGTGACCAGAGAGGCAGCTTCCTATACCAACATTACAAGGGACGGACAGGACCATACCAAGAATAGAAACCTCTTTGCTTTTAGAAAGCGTAGCTTCCTGTTCCGACGTTGGTCCTACTGTTCTCTAGCAGACAGGCTTGTCTGCTACCATCAAGCACGCAACTAGAAATATATTTGCTCATTCATTCTTTCACACAGAAGGGAAGGGGGATGACCGTATCTTATCATATACAGTATATAAAAGAAAGCGGATGTAGGTTCCATATGAGACTGTGTGACATGAATTACATATAAACTGTGTTTTAAAGTGTAGTAGTGTGACAGATCGTTCTTGTTTATGTGTAAAAGTAACACGTTCCACTACAGTCTCCTCCCAGATAGTCAGAAACACCACAGTAAATTTAGAAGTGGAATTTATGCCGTAAATGACAACATATTTAAGAAATTAACATGAAAGGAATCCAACAGAGACCTTTCATCGTCCCTGAAGCAGCACTGAGCTGCTTGCTGCGTTATTCACCACATCGTTAACGTGTATTGCAAACACTGGGACCCTAGACTAACACGAATTTTTTACAGAAGAATGAATAAACGCTAGAACTATACGATTTCTGAAAATATCTCAAAAAGGCGAAACACAACAATAAAGCTTGTGCTGTTTTTTCGTGCTGAAAATAAATCACAGTTGCTCCCCCATGGCCGTAGAATGGAAGTATATATACAGCGCAAACTATTCACGTTTAAGTTATTAAAGGAAAAAAAAAATTATATACACCGATCAACGAGAACGTTATGGCGGCAGACATACTATCGATATAATCCAGTCCAGGCGATACCAGTCAGCTGGCGAGGAATGACTGCTCAAAAAGGCGAAACGCGTGATTGAAGCTTACGCTGTTTTCGCACCCTACGCTGTTTTTTCCTACTGAGAATAAATTTTGGGCTTTATTTCTTGATTTCGGTTTAATTATTCCTCGTCAAAATATTTCTACTATACCCATCATGCTCAATCCCAGAAAGTATCTGCACTAATAAAAAGTGTTCTCTCTGGGATCTGTGGTTGTCATAATGTAATTTGGGCTCCCAAGCATCGAATACGACAAGAGGCACCCTGCGGGACTGTTACGGAACGTTGACTGGCAAGTACGCTTCTGCGATTTTTATGTCGTAAAACCTGAATCAAGTTCCACGGAATAAAAATCGCAGAAGCGTACTCGCGAAGCACCTTCTGCTTTTTGTGTGATCGTGGGAAAAACCAGTGAGCACTGGAGAGGCGATGTCGGAACGTCATTGATGAAGAAATGTGGTTCTCCTTCAGCGGGTGTTGTCGTAGGGAAAGAGCGGATTCCATTGTAGGGCAGAGCGCCACCTATCTCCAGCCGCGGCCTTGATCTCGAAGCCAGCGGTCACGTGGGTGCGGGTGCAAGGTGATCGGAGAGAAATGCGGACCACAGGTTCCTCCACTTGGCGCTGCCGCTTCTACGCAAAGCGGGAGCTACTAACAACATGGGCCCTGTGGTAAACACTGCTGAGCCAGCTATCACTGAAACGAAAAGAAAATTACTGTTCTATATCGCTGACGTCAGCGTATCGTAGAATTTCGAAATATTTTTTATGCTTCCGCATTATGACAATTCTGGAGACCGAGAATATCCTCTGTGGGAATGAACGTGGGTTCCGAAACCAACGACCGTGCGAAATCCTGCTCGCTAAGTTCGTCCACGAGACCCAGATGGCGGTAGATATACCGGCGCGCGGGTAGATGACGTGTCCCTTGACTTCTGTAAGGCATGAGAAACAGTTATACATTGCCACCTAATGAATAAAACACGAGTTTACGAACTATCAAATCGACTGCATGCAAAAAGAAACAGCATATGATTCTCAATGGAGGGAAGTCTTCAGACGTAAAAGTAACATCGGGCGTAGCAGAAGGCAGTTTCGTAAAATATGTAAATGACCTAGTAGATGACATCGGAAGTTCCACAAAGCTTTTCGCGGATGGTGCTGCTGTATTCAGAGAAATTGCGTGAAAATTGTAGCGAAATATAGGAAGATCTGCAGAGGTTCGTCGCTTGGTACAGGGAGTGTAAATTTACCTTCAACATATACAAATGTAACGCATTGCGAGTACACAGACAGAAAAACTCTTACTGTATGATTACGCAATTGCAGAACAATCACGGGAAGCAGTCACCTAGATAAAGTATTTAGGAGTGTCCGCATGGTGCGATTTGAAGAGGAACGAACGTATAAAATTAACTGCGAGTAACGCAAGTGTCAGACTGAGATTCACCAGCTGCGGCATAGTCACGTATATGCACAGTGATAAGATACTGTCAAATGTTTTTTATTCCAGTCTTTGGTCACAATATCAATTCTTTTGATGATAACCGGTTTCAATAAGTAATGGCCATCCTCAGATCTTTTTCTGCACCATGTCCTAAAGTGATAAGGCCGTAATGGCATCGTCAAAACATATGAATATATTCAGCATAGCATCGTCCACTGTGGACGATGTGGCCTATTCTACGCCTTATTTTAGATGTATGTGACTTTAGGACATGGTGTAGAAAAATAGAGGATGGTCATTACTGACTGAAACCGGTCATCGTCAGAAGAATGATATTGTGATCAAAGACTGGAATAAAAAGCATTAGACTGAGATTGACTGGAGGAATCCTCAGGAAAAATAGTCCATCAACAAAGTGGCTTATAAAGCACCCCTCCGATCAATACTTCAATATTGCTCGTCAGTATGTGATATGTACCAGACAGGACTGATAGAGAAAATAGAGAAGATCCAAAGAAAAGCAGCGCATTTCGTTACAGGTTCATCTAGTAAGCACGTAAGCGCCACAGACATGAACAAGCAACTCCAGTGGCAGACTCTGCAAGATAGGCAATACGTATCGTGGTGTGGTTTATTGCAAAAGTTCCGAGAGAGTACATGCCTCAAAAAAATCAACAAATGTATTGCTTCCTCCTACACATATCTCGTGAAAAGGCCATCAAGATGAAATCAGAGATATTCGGGCCCACACGGAGGCTTACAGGCAACCTTCCTTCCCTCGAAACATTCGCCACTGGAACAGGGAAAGAGGAAAGTGACAGCATCACACAAAGTGCCCTCTGCGTAGTGTAGCTGTAGATGTACCGCTCTTCATTTCATCTTCTCCATTTCTTCTATTAATCCTCCCTGTTTCACAGAGACATGCAACGCTCACGAATAGGAAGAAAGAGTGTTTTGTAAGCAACTTCTTCTCTAGATGTATTTCATTCCATTAGGATTCTTCCAATTAATCTCTGGATGGTATCTACGTCTCTGTCTCACGCAGTCGTTCCTCCCTTCGCACGATTACTGCTTCGTATTTAAGTGCTGTTATTGTTTCCAGTGATTGATCGCCAGTTAAGAAAACGACGGGAAATTGATTTCTTAGCTTATTTACATGCAATGCGATGAATTTATTTTGGGAAATTCGGCAGTTATTAACTATCTGCAGGTCTACTTGCGTTTCGCTAGTCTCTTGGTGCTGCAACATTTCGTATAGACAGCATCGTCCCTAAACAGACGTACTGAGCTGCTTGCTGCGTTATCCACCACATCATGTATACATATTGCAAACACTGAGACCCTATATTGACACGAATTATTTGCAGAAGAATGAACAAACGCTAGGACCCGATCTTGGTGAGTTCCGGAGAAATGTAGCAACACCCAAGCCAATACTGAATCTACAACTTCTCAAATATAGGCTGAAGAAAGCAAACGTACGTTAACAGTATTTGTGGATTTAGACAAAGCTATTAAGACTGTTGACTGGACTACATTTGAAGGCGCTAGGGATAAAATACAGGGAGTGAAAAGTTATTTGAAACTTGTGTATAAACCAAGCTACAGTTATAACAATCAATGGACGTGAAATAAAAGCCATAGTTCAGAAGAGAGTGATACAGTGTTGTGGCACATCCCAGATGTTGTTCAACTGTACAGCGAGCAAGCTGTGAAATAAAACAAGGAGCAACTTGCAAAGGGAAATAAAGTTCAGGGAGAAGAAATAAAAACTTTACTGTCTGCCGATGACGTAATTCTATAAGACACGGTAGATGACTTGGAAGAGCAGTTGAACGTAACGAAAGGTGTCTTGGAAAGAGATTGTAGGATGAACACGAACAGAAGTAAAGCAAGTGCAGTGGAATGTAGTCGGATTAAATCAGGCGGTGCTGAGGCAACTGGATTAGAAAATGAGACACTAAAAGTAGTAGACGTGTTTAACTGTTTATGGAGCAAAGTAACCGACAACGGCCTAAGTAGAGGGTATATAAAATGCAGATTGCCAATAAAAATAAAATGATTTTGAAAAACAGAGTTTTGATAACATGTAATCACTTTGTCAGGAAGTCTCTCCTTAAGAGACTTGTCTGGAGTGTAGTCTCTAATGGAAGATGATCATAAAGAATCCGCCTCGATTGCAAATATAAACCGGTTGTTGACCTAGGTTTGGGCGCGGATAACCACGCCTTCTTCGGAACACACTAAAATTACAAACTGCCTAAAGAGGCATGGACCAACATTAATACATCCCAAAAGTGCAAAAGAGTCGCATAAAAAAGTAAAATAAACGGTGTGTACCATGTAAATAGCTGCACTTAGTTCAAACGTCAGAAGCGTGCATCCTCACCCCAGCCAATGTTCGGTGGGTTCTCAGGTAAACTCAAGATGGAAGAGAAATGTTGACGATAAGCAATTGAGTCAAGACGACAAAAGAAGTTCCGAAATGTGTCGTACAAAACAGTGCTGAAGATTGGATGGATAGATGGAATAACAGATGAGGTGCTGAAACGAATCGGGAAAACAGAAATTTATGGCACAACTTGGCTAAAAGAAGAAACTGGTTAATCGGACAGACCCTGAGGAATTAACAAATTGTCCGTTTGGTAATTACAGGAAGTGTGAAGGAGATCAAGACTTGAGTGCAGTGAGCAGATTCAAATGGATGTAGGTTGAGGTAGTGGCACAGTTATGAAGAGTCTTCTGGTTGGAGGTCCCATAAGTAACACCCCTAATTTTTGTATTGATTTGAACAATTAAATCAAATATGTTGCGAAATCGTTAGCTTATAAGCACGGTAACGATTTCGATTCCAGTGAAACCTTCGCATCTAATTGCTTTTGAATTTGATGGTATCGGCATTCAGGGAGTGCCTTAACGTTTCGCGACTTTGTGTATGGTACACCCGATTACTATCCTGATTGAACATTCACTGAAGTGCGAACTGGAAAAAGTTGACCACGTTATGACACCGCTGTACACCGAAATACGTTAATGTTAACTTAGATATATCGCTCACGAATCGAGGATATGGCTATAATGTCAAGCAAAAGGTATTGGCGCAACGTAAGGAAGCAGGCAAAATTACTGGGAGTGGTTGGAGAACCCGGGCAGTGGTGTTCAGCACTTCGGCCGTAACTCTGTGTTTTTCTGCCTGTGAACGCGCTAGCGCTCGTCCTGTGTTGTACGGGTTTGCTCGCGCGAAGCAAATAGCCGCGCCCTTCAGTGAAACTGTGTTCTCGAAACCGATCTGTTGTTCAGCACGAATTGCTTCACCTGATTGGAACCGAAAGATAATCTTTGACAATGAAAGGGTGAAGGTTCAAGAAATTAAGTGGATCCTGTGCGTGGTTTAAAACCATCAACGCGAGCATTGACTTCTTGTTCATGCGTTACATCACAAGCACTAAGAGTTAGTTAGTTTCATAATCCATGGATCATTTGCGCGATAAACCACAATGATATGGAACGAGTTATTTTACATACACATCGCAAATTAATTGCTGAACATTTATAAATATTTTTATCTAAAAAACATATACAGATGTGAGTCAGTACTTCCTACCCACTACCTTCTCCACATTACAGTAATAGAAATGCCTACGGAACAGAAAATGTTGTTAACGAGAAACTTTTTCAGCTTATTTTCAAATTTTACTTTTTCGTCAGACATTTTATATCACTGGGTAAGTTATCAAGAATTTTAGTTGCTTCATTAAGCACCCCTTTTGTGCTAACGACAATCTTAATGTGGCGTAATGGATGTTACATTTCCTACTGATATTTTAATTATAAACATCATTGTTCCTTTTGAACTGCAGTGGATTATTTACAGTAAACTTCACGAGAGAATAAATATACAAATGTCTACAAGATGATCGTAGCCGTGCACCACATATTACTCTTACAGCACGTTTTTGAGCAAGGAAGACTTTCTTTCTTAAAAATGAATTACTGCAGAACAATATTCCACATGATATTATAGTCATATTGATTTCTCTCTTCCCAAGATTTGCAATGACTAAGCGTAAACATGGCTGAAATAGGTTGTTTTAGGAGTCCCAAAATGTGCTCTTTCCAGTTCAAATTCTCATTAATATGTATACCTAACAATATTGAAGTTTCCACCCTATTTATTATTTCTTCGACATGAGCTACAATTATTGCAGTACCACTGCTTGTGCAAAACTGAAAATGAGGTGTCTTTCTAAAGTTAACGGTGAGACTGTTAGCAGAAAACAAGTCACTGATACTTTCAAGAACAGTGTTTATTATTTGTTCGGTTTCTGTATGCATTATTGAACTGATTGCAATGCTAGTTGTTGTTGTTCAGTCCTGAGACTGGTTTGATGCAGCTCTCCGTGCTACTCTATCCTGTGCAAGCTTCATCTCCCAGTACTTACAGCAACCTACATCCTTCAGAATCTGCTAAGTGTATTCATCTCTTGGTCTCCCTCTACGATTTTTACCCTCCACGCTGTCGTCCAATGCTAAATTTGTGATCCCTTGATGCGTCAGAACATGTCCTACCAACCGGTCCCTTCTTCTAAAGCTGCATGCCCTTGGGAAAAATTACGACTGTGGTTTCCCCGTACTTTCAGCCGTTCGCAGTACCAGCACAGCAAGGCCGTTTTGGTTAGTGTTACAAGGCCAGATCAGTCAATCATCCAGACTGTTGCCCCTGCAACTATTGAAAAGGCTGCTGCCCCTCTTCAGGAACCACACGTTTGTCTGGCTTCTCAACTGGTACCCCTCTGTTGTGGTTGCACCTACGGTATGGCCATCTGTATCGCTTAGGCACGCAGGCCTCCCCACCAACGGCAAGGTCCATGGTTCAGAGGGGGGGGGGGGGGGCGGCGGCTAGTGGCATCTGCAATAGGAACTGATTATGCTTGTTGTACAGCAGACGCAGGATCGGTTATATATATGAGGAACAATACTAGACCTAAGATTGAGCCTTGGGGAACCTCAAACACGATTTCTCACCAGTCAGAATAATGTCCCGGGACTACATTGGTTGAATTACTTAAGTATAACTTTCGACATTCGGTTAGATATACCATTATGCAATGGTTGGTTATACAATTGAACCCATAAAACTACAATTTATTTAGGATAGTATTGTGATTCACACAGTCTAATGCCTTAGATAGGTTGGAGAAAACACCAACTGGCGTTCTGTTGTTATTTAATGCTTCTAAAATTTGGTGAGTGATCGTGAAAATAGCATTCTGTATAGAACAGCTCCTCTGAAATCCAAACTACGATCTGCCGAGAATGTTACTTTTGCTCAAGTAAAATACTGTTCCCCATAAATCACCTTCCTATAAAATTTTGGAAAATTACGTCAGCAATGAAACAGATCGGTAGTTATTGACATATCTCCAATCATTCTTCTTATGGAGGGATTTGACAATGGCATATTTCAATCTCTCTGGACGAATGCACTACAAATATCAGATAAGACAGGGCTCATTATATGGGAACAAATCTTCAATTCTCTATTGGAAACACAATCAAAACCATATGAGTTTTTATTTTTGAGAGAATATAAAACTGTCGTACTTTCAGAAGGAGAAGTCGGTGATGCATTCACATGTTTGAATTATATGAGAGTTGCTTTCTCGACATACTGCTGTGATTCTTTTTCCTTAAACTGTTTGTCCCTATACTTTCTACTATATTTAAGGAAGAATTAATGATTAATTATGTTCACTACCCGTGACTCGTCATTTGCAGCCATTCCATTCAGTTCAGTAGTGTCCCGATTTGTGGCTGCTTGCCCTGTCTCTGGTATCACTACAGTGCATATCACATAGTCTTACGCCTGTCGTCGGAGGTACTGATTTCTGTATATAACGTGCATATTCCTTGATTTTTTAATAATTTTTCTTCGGAATTTTGAGTAGTTCCTGTAATGTGAAACTACTGTGTTCATGCCAACAGATACATTTCCCTTTTCCTTTCATAAGATACTTTAATCTCTCTAGTGATCCATGATTTACATATGGCTGTTAATGTCGTTTCTGATTAGCATTTGTGGAAAGCCACTTTGAAATAACATGAATTTATCATGTGATGAATTAAATTTTATGTAAGCATTTGATTCGTTTTAAATTTCATCCCAAGTCGTCTCGTGTACACTAGTCTGTAAAACATTTGTCTTGGAGACATCAAGTATTCTAACGGATTTCCACTGATGACACTGAGTAGTACCCACACTGTAAGACACTATGTAATTCATCCTAACTGCGCCGTGATCAGAGAGAGCGTTTGTTACTACGTAAACAGTTGTTTTCTTGCTTTGAGCTGTAGCAAAGACAATGTTATTAATTAGGGTCCTAGGGTCTTATCCACCTGTGTGGATTACTCAGATCAAATTGTAGGATCCAAATTATGTTTCCAGCTCATTTTTCTATCAGAATCCCTTATAAAATGTACACTGAAGTCACAACAGACTGTTAACCGCTTGCTGCTGTGTGACAGATACCACAGTAAGGTATCGAGATGCCTCATAAACAGCTGAAAATTTCCCTGCGGTGGTCTGTAAACAGTCAGAGTTCAAAGTGAACTATTTTTCAGCATTAATTCCCAAGCGCACACTTCTACGAGCTGGTCACTACACATCTACTTGTCTCAACGTTTTTGAACTTGTGTTTTACATTAATATACGTAACAACTCCTCCTTTGTTGGTATTAGTCCTGCAAGAGTAAGCTGTTAGTGTAATCTTCTATATGTAAATTGTATAACCCTGTGACACAATGGAAAACGAGGGAAAGTCTTAAACGACGAGCACTGAACTGGAACGGGCGAAGTTTTATCGACGGGTTTGCGGAGGGGGCCGTAAAGTTAACTGTCCTACAAAGAAGCCGTGGGGGCGATAATTAACCTTCTCACTGGATTCATGTGGCCTTCCAAGAGGTACTCTTCTCTGCCAACCTCTTAAGGACTGGGAGACAAGATAAATAAGCCGCGAGGGGTAGCTGTGCGGTCAGGGGCGCCTTGTCACGGTTCGCGCGGCTGCCCCCGTCGGACGATCGGATTGAGTAGTGTGAAAGCCTAGGAACCGATGACCTCAACAGTTTGGAGCCACAGGAAATTTCAAAAGAGAAAAAAACAAAAAAAAAAAACAAAAAACTCGCACAGAAGCGTGTAGACAGTCGTTTTTTTTCTTTCTTTTTGCGAATAGAACAGGGAAGGGAATGACTAGAGGTAGAAAAAATACACTACTAACCATTAAAATAGCTACACCACGAAGATGACGTGCTACAGACCTGAAATTTAACCGACAGGAAGAAGATGCTGTGACATGCAAATGATTAGCTTTTCAGAGCATTCACACAACGTGCTGACATGAGGACAGTTTCCAACCGATTTCTCATACACAAATAGCAGTTGACCGGCGTTGCCTAGTGAAACGTTGTTGTGGTGCCTCGTGCAAGGAGGAGAAATGCGTACCATCACGTTTCCGACTTTGATAAAGGTCGGATTGTAGCCTATCGCGATTGCGGTTTATCGTATCGCGACATTGCTGCTCGCGTTGATCGAGATCCAATGACTGTTAGCAGAATATGGAATCGGTGCGTTCAGGTGGGAAACACGGAACGCCGTGCTTGATGCCAACGGCCTCGTATCACTAAGAGTCGAGATGACAGGCATCTTATCCGCATGGCTGCAATGGATAGTGCAGCCACGTCTCGATCCCTGAGTCATCAGATGGGGACGTTTGCAAGACAACAACCACCTCCACGAACAGTTCGACGACGTTTGCAGCAGCATGGACTATCAGCTGGGAGACCATGGCTGCGGTTACCCTTGACGCTGCATCACAGACAGGAGCGCCGGCGATGGTGTACTCAACGAAGAACCTGGGAGCACGATTGGCAAAACGTCATTTTTTTGGATGAATGCAGGTTCTGTTTACAGCATCATGATGGTCGCATCCGTGTTTGGCGACATCGCGGTGAACGCACATTGGAAGCGTGTGTTCGTCATCACCATACTGGCGTATCACCCGGCGTGATGGTATGGGGTGCCATTGGTTACACGTCTCGGTCACCTCTTGTTCGCATTGACAGCACTTTGAACAGTGGACGTTACATTTCAGATGTATTACGACCCATGGCTCTACCCTACATTTCAGCAGGATAATGCACGACCGCATGTTGCTGGTCCTGTACGGGCCTTTTGGATACAGAAAATGTTCGACTGCTGCCCTGGCCAGCACATTCTCCAGATCTCTCACCAATTGAAAACGTCTGGTCAAAGGAGGCCGAGCAACTGGCTCGTCACAATACGCCAGTCCCTGCTCTTGATGAACTGTGGTATCGTGTTGAAGCTGCATCGGGAGCTATACCTGTACCTGTACATGTCATCCAAGCTCTGTTTGATTCAATGCCCAGGCGTATCAAGGCCGTTATTACGGCCAGAGGTGGTTGTTCTGGGTACTGATTTCTCAGGATCTATGCACCCAAATTGCGTGAAAATGTAATCACATGCGAGTTCTAGTATAATATATTTGTCCAATGAATATCCGTTCATCATCTGCATTTTAATGACCAGTAATGTACCTTCGGCCAAGAGGCGTATGGTGGCTTGCGAAGCATATATGTAAGTTTCCGCACAGTTCACACACAAATGGTGCAGGTGACTTTTTCCTTCTAGAGACCCTGTTTCCCGCCTTAACTGACAATCAGTACCGGAAGTTAGGGGACTATGTCCAAGATTTAAATCAAATTCGAAAGCCAAGTAGGAAAGATAAGCCCGTGCTATCAATAAGAAGAAAGAAACTGCTTGTATTTAGTCTCGTCCTTAAATGAACAGGAAAGGAAGAGCTTAACGAGACTGGTGGAAAACGCTGGCCGACGCCTTTTACGTGGAATTCCCAAACAGGATGTCAACCAGCTGTTAGGAGCGAAACCCGTTGCCCCGGTGTAGCCCAGCCGCTGCGGCAGACACTGAGGGTCGAGGCCCCCCAGCAGACCAGACCAGACCAGAGGCGCAGGTCCGCGTGAACAGAAACGGCTCCCAGGAGCCGCGCCACGCGCGCGCTCACGTGACCGCCGGACCGCGACCTGCTCGCCCACGAAAAGCGCGAAGCGTGACTACCCAAAGTGGAAGAGCTGCTTGAGGTAGCACTCTACAGCAAACTAGGCGAACGTGCCAGATCAGTACCGTATAAATTGACTAAAACAAGAGAGAGGTGATCGGACGGAACCTGAAGCATCATAGAATACTTTATTTGATACGAGGGGAAGTGTGGTATAGAGAAGCAAGGGTTGAGTATAGTAAACACGTCCATATGGATGTACACTGACCAGCCGAAACATTACGACCACTGCCCACCGCGACACTGGAATCTGCCTGGTGACGTCGAGGGAACGTGACGTGGTAACAAAAGTATACGAGCGGAACAGACACGGGCGGGCGATCACCCTAGCGAAGACTGCAAATGGGGAAATCCATTCAGACGAACGACTTTAACAAACGGCAGATTATTATAGTGCTGGCCATTAAAATTGCTGCATCAAGAAGAATTGCAGATGATAAACGCGTATTCATTCGACACATATATTATTCTAGAACTGACATTGATTACAATTTTACGCAATTTGGGTGCAGTACCCAGTGTGGTGTCACCGGCAGGGCCCTCACCAAGGCCAGGCCGCCGAAATCGAACATCACAACCGAGGAGAGGCTTGCACTCAAGAAACTACGGGAAGACAACAGCATTGTGGTACTGCCAGCAGACAAAGGGAACTCCACTGTCATCTTGCAGCGGGTGGATTATGATGAGAAAGTACGCCAACTTCTGGAGGACCCTGTATACAGAATTCTGGAGTGTGACCCCACGGACAAGGTGGCCAAGAAGACTAGTGCTCTCTTGAAGGAAACAGGGATGCCCGATAAGATCAGACAACTGTATGGTCTGCCTAAAACACACAAGGAGGGCGTGCCCCTACGTCCTATTGCCAGTAATATTGGAGCACCTACGCACACAACAGCCAAGTACTTGAAAGGTCTCCTGTCTCCATATGTGGGGAAATGTACTCACCACATCCGCAACTCAGAAGATTTCCTGCAACACCTCAAGCAACTGCACATCATAGATTCGGACATCATGGCTAGTTTTGATGTGGTATCGCTGTTCACCAGGGTCCCACTGAAGGACTCACTAGAACTGATTGCAGAGAAATTTGACGGTGCTCTGTTGGACCTGTTCAGTCATACACTGATATCCACGTATTTCCTGTACAGAAACCAATATTACGAGCAAACTGAAGGTGTAGCTATGGGCAGCCCACTGTCCCCTGTGGTTGCCAACATGTTTATGGAGAGTTTTGAGGAGAGGGCATTGGAGACGGCCACATTTAAACCCACTTGCTTCTTTAGGTATGTGGATGACACCTTCGTGATATGGCCACATGGGATGGACAGGCTCAATGAGTTTCTTGATCATCTTAACTCATGCCACCCTAATATCAACTTCACCATGGGAGTGGAGAATAATGGCCAGCTGCCATTTCTGGATGTACTAGTCCAGAGGAAAGCAGATGGATCAATTGGCCACAGTGTGTACCGAAAACCAACACACACTGATTTATATCTGCAGGCCAGCAGCTGTCACCACCCTGCACAGAAGAATGGGGTTCTGAAGACTTTGATCCACAGATCACGGGCCCTGTCAGACCAAGAGAATCTACCTATAAAGGTAGAACGTCTCAAAACAGTTTTCTCCATGAATGGATACACGGACAGACAAATTGAGAGGGCACTCCAACCAGCCACTATACCTCAGGTTCCTGAAGAAGACCAAGATGAAGCAAAGAAGGTGGCATATCTGCCCTATGCTGGCTCTATTTCTGCCAGAACCAGTAGGATCCTCCGTAAACACAATATCAAGTGTGTTTTCTGTCCATCCAACAAGATCGGGGGACTGCTGGGGAGTGTCAAAGACGACCTGGGGTTACGAAAACCAGGGTTTTACAATATACCTTGTCAATGTGGCATGTCCTACATTGGCCAGACAAGAACTGTGGAGATCAGGTGCAAAGAACATCAGAGGCACACTAGATTAAGACAGGTGACTAAGTCAGCCATTACTGAACACTGTCTAGAACTAGATCATGCCATGAAGTATGAGGATGCCAAGATTCTAGCACAAACACCCAGATTTTGCGTCAGTGTTATGAGAGAATCGATAGAAATTAAAATGGCTGACGATCTTATGAACCGTGACACAGGGTACCAGCTAAGCAGAGCCTGGGATCCGGCTCTGGAATTGTTAAAGGAGCAATGGGGCCAGCTGCAACACTACACAAACAGAAGAACCAGAGACATGGAGATGGAAAACGAGCCCCTGACGGACTGCCAGGCGCACCAGACCGAAGATGGAACACCCAGAAGTGGGACTGGTGGGCGCGGACCGCAGAGGGAACATCCAGAGCCGCAGCGGACGAAAAACGAAGTGGCAACGCTCCAGCAGGTCGTGGTGAGCGGGCGCGAACCGCAGGGGGAACGCTTGGTACCCCAGACAGTAGATGAAACCCCCAGGAGCGGATTTGATGGGCGTGGACCGCAGAGGGAACACCTAGAACCGCAGCGGACGAAAAACAAAGCAGCAACACCAGCAGTTCGCAGGGAATGGGCGCGGACCACAGAGGAAGCGCCTGCAGCCGTTGGTGGAGGGGGAAGGCCATAAGCATAAATACTGGACCAGGTCCACTCGTGGAGCAGTCTCAGGTCGCACCTGATCGAGGTCACAAGCTACGTGACCGAAATATCGTGCAAGTACGACGCTGGCAGAACACCCGACAACCCAAGATGTCAAGGGCAAAACTTATGGAGGTCCTGTTTCATGTCGTTACGACCACGTTACGCCTTGGAAACGTCTATATAATATTTTTTTCCCTTCCCCAGTCCTTTTTACCTCTATGACGATCTATTTTGAAAGCAGCAGTTTATCTAGACTTGACCTTCGTTCCCTATCATACAATTATGCAGGCTCTGTTTCTGAGATTTGTGATCGTAGGTTTTCATCAGCTATACATATGTGCTTCACACTTTTACATCCATCTGCTTTACCTTTATTTTCTTATTTTAGACTACCTTTATCCGAGTTATTTTCCGTGCATTCTGCACTATTTTAACGTCGCTACCGATCCATTGACGGTTGAACACTTTTATCACATTTGGACAGAGAATGTTGGGTCGTCTACCGGTCAGCGCTTGAACCCAGTAATGAAATAAATGAAAGTATATACACTGAACAGCCAAAGAAACTGGTACACGTGCCTAATATCGTGTAGGGTCCCCGTGACCACACAGAACTGCCGCAACACGAAGTGGCATGGACTCGACTAATGTCTGAAGTAGTGCTGGAGGGTAATGACATCATGAATCTTGCAGGGCTGTCCATAAATCCGTAAGAATACGAGGGGTGGATATCTCTTCCGAACAACTCAATACCTTCATGTCTGGGGAGTCTAGTGGCCACCGGAAGTAACTCAGGAGTGTGTTCCTGGAGCCACTCTGTACCAGTTCTGGACATGTGGGGTGTCGTATTGTTCTGCTGCAATTGTCCAAGTCCGTAGCAATGCACAATGAACGTGAATGGATGCAGGTGATCGGACAGCGTGCTTACGTACGTGGCACCTGTCAGTCACATCTAAACCTATCAGGGGTTCCCATACCTCCCCAACTGCACACCCCCCACACCATTACAGAGCCTCCACCAGCTTGAACGGTCCCCTGCTGAAATGCAGGGTCCATGGATTCAGGAGGTTGTCTCCATACCCATACATCCGCTCAACACAATTTGAAATGAGACCCGTCCAACCAGGCAACATGTTTTCAGTCATCAGCAGTCCAATGTCGGTGTTGACGAGTCCAGGCGAGGCGCAAAGCTTTGTGTCATGCAGTCATCAAGGGTACATGAGTGGGCCTTCAGCTCTGAAAGCCCGTATGGATGATGTTTCGTTGAATGTTTCGCACGCTGACGCTTGTTGATGGCCCAGCACTGAAATCTGCAGCAATTTGCGGAAGGGTTGCACTTCTGTCAGCCTGAATGATTTTTTTCAGTCCTCGTTGGTCCCGTTCTTCCAGGATCTTTTTCCGACAGCAGCTATGTCGGAGATTTGATGTTTTACCGGATTTCTGATATTCACGGTACACTCGTGGAGTGGTGGTACAGCAAAATTCCCATTTCATTGCTACTTCGCAGATGCAGTGTGCCACCGCTCGTGCGCCAACTACAACACCACACTGAAACTCACTTAAATCTTGATAACATGCCACTGTAGCAGCAGGAACCGATCTTAACAATTGCGCCTGGCACTTGTTGTCTTACATAGGTGTTGCGACCGCAGCGCCGTATTCTGCCTGTTTACATATCTCTGTATTTGAATACGCATACCAGTTTCTTTGGCGCTTCAGTGTAATTTTCCTGTATAATTTCGCGTAGAGTTCAACTTCATTGTAACCAAAGTAGGATCTTTACACGTATTGCTTTTACTTACAACTACACTATTGATGGGAAATTGCTGGAAACAACAGTAAAACAACTATGAGTATCTATCCGGAGCCACCTTAAGTAGAATGAACACATAAGACAAATAATAGGAGCCGCAGATGCCGGACTGAGAATCTTAGGAAGAATCCTAAAGAAATGTAATTCAGCCACTAAAGAAGAGGCTTACAAAGTACTTATTCGATTCTTGAGTATTGTTCCTCAATCTCCGACTCTTACCAGGTTGGATTAATAAACAGAAGAGGTAGACAAGATCCAACGAAGAGCGGTAGGCTTTGCTACGGGACCGTTTAGTCCGCGCGTGAGCGTTACTCAGATGTTCACGCGATAGAAGAGAGGCGTCGTGGATCACGGAGAGGCTTATTACTGAAATTTCGAGAGAGAACTTTCCAGGAAGAGTCGGGTAATATACGTCTCGTGGAATGACCAAAACGAGAAAATTGGAGAAATTGCAACTTACAGAAGGCTTGTCAACAGTCAATCTTCACACGCGCCGTTTGGGAATGGACGAGGACGGGGAGAATCAGTTAGTGGTACCAGAAGTACCCTCCACCACACACCGCCAGGTGACTTGTAGAGTATTCATTTAGATGTACACGCAGATAAATTACTAAACACATTTATTGAGTGTAAGGTCACTATTACTGCTTACGTAAAAAAAAAGGAAACACAGACTACTTGAAAAGAATCTATCGCCGAAATTGCGCGATACATATATTCTTCTGAACGACACTCGTTTCACTTGTCTGTACAAGCTCTACATGTCGTTGAGTAAATCGACACTTCTTCCACGATCCGTCTCGTGCTACCGTTCACTGTTTATGAACGTCACAAAAACATATAGTTATCGTATAAAGAAAAGTGTAAGAGGTTCTTGTGTTATCACATCGCAGCAGGTCCTTACGAAATCAGAAAGCGGCCACACTTGTAAATACGAACCACCCACACATTAGTAGGATATACGACGAGGAATGGTGAAAGGTCACACTACCCACTCAGCAAACGAGGCAAGTGTCAGCCCGAATCTGAGGAGGCGTCGATGATGAGCGTCTAATTAGTTGTGATTTTTATTAAAATGAAATTTCTCCATCTGTACTTAAGATTTTATACGTACTTCACTAATAGTTTCGACGCTGCGTCATGGCCATCCTTGTGGAGCGCGTGTTGGTCACACCGCGGACTGCTAGACTGAGTCACACGCAACTGATTTCATCAAAGTGTACGGGCCTGAAGATGGCGTTGACGCAACGTCAAAACTAGTAGCGAAGTAAATATAAAATCTGAAGTACAGCTGGAGGAATTTCGTTTTTAATAAAAATTATACCTGCTGTGTCCCACCTTCATCCTGTTTCAATATCGATGTACGAAGAAAAAAAATTTGTTGAGAGTCTTTTCTTGTAAGAATGTCGAACACAGTGAGTAATTTACGACCAGTTTAGAATATTTTGTAGAACTTGCGAATTATTGGAAGTGATACTCATTTTATTAATCAGAAGTCACATTAATACATCTGGCGTTCATGTGTGCGGGAAATGGAGAAACTGGAGGGCACACATTTGTTGAAAGGCGGCTCAATAGTGTGAAACCTTGAGATGGTGTTAGGTGGAGATACGTCTGCGGCAAATGATTATTGAAATATTTTTTATTGCACCGTACTGTCGCATTTGTCTTTTCATAATGATTATCGGTATCGTTCAGATTTCGAACATCTTCTTATATGCCGTAGACATACAGCCTGACGACCACTGCCTACCGCTCGGTTGAAAGCCTCCTAATGGTGCTGCGGACACGTAACGCAATAAGGAAAGAATAGAAGCGGAGAGAAACGAATGGGCAGTCACTATGACGAAGATACTGGCCGCAAATGCGGACATCCACTGATACAAGCACTTTCGACAAAGGACACGTGCTGTGGCGCTGCGTCGGGAAACTAAAATCTCTGAAACAGCGAAGCTGGTCGTCTGTTGGCGCAGTCGTGAGCAGCTATGGAAAGTGGTTGAAAGATGGTGAAATAACGAGTAGGCCGTATGGTGCTGGACAACCACGTCTTATTTCAAAACATAGAGGTTGGAGGATCCCTCACTGTGAATCCCGGACAGGCCTCGATCTGTGGCAAATCTGACGACGGAGTACCAATGCTGGTGTCGCCTGTCGAATGAATCGCATTTCTTGTCACACCACGTCGATGGTTGGGTCTTTAGACTCCATCACCCAGGCGAATGACTGCTTGAAATTTGCACCACGCCACAGATGCAGGCCGGTAAGAGCAGAGTTATGCTATGGGGTACACAGAGTTGTGCTTCCATGGGAGCTCGGGTGGCAGCAGAAAGCATCACGACAGCAGTGAACTCCGTGAACATCATTGCGGACCACCTGCGTCGCTTCATCCCCCAGCGCAAATGACATCTTCCAGCAGGATAACTGTTCGGATTGCTAGATCAGAATCGTGCTACAGTGGTTTGAGGGGCATTACGGTGAACTCAGAATGATGCCTTGGCCAGCAAATTTGCCTGATCTGTACCCATTGGAACAGACATTGGGCGCCAGCTGCGTGCCCGTAAACCACCATCCGGTATGAGATTTTCACTCTGCAGCGGAGTGTGCGCTGATATGAAACTTCCTGGCAGATTATAACTGTGTGTCGGACCGAGATTCGAACTCGGCAAAGGTCCCGAGTTCGAGTCTCGGTTCGGCACACAGTTTTAATCTGCCAGGAAGTTTCACCATCCGGTAATTTGTGGGAATTGCTTGGCCTGTGCGGGGACATCTGGTACCACTTACTTTTGAAATCCTGTCAAATATTTGTAGAATCCAAGCAAAGCAAAATATCTTTTGTACTGTGTCTGTTTTGTGTGTGACATCTTATGGGACTTACCCGCCCGGGGTGGCCGAGCGGTTCTAGGCGCTACAGTCTGGAACCGCGCGACCGCTACGGTCGCAGGTTCGAATCCTGCCTCGGGCATGGGTGTGTGTGATGTCCTTCGGTTAGTTAGGTTTAAGTAGTTCTAGGTTCTAGCGGACTGATGACCTCAGAAGTGAAGTCCCATAGTGCTCAGAG
Organism: Schistocerca americana; assembly: GCF_021461395.2. Lineage (NCBI taxonomy): Eukaryota > Metazoa > Arthropoda > Insecta > Orthoptera > Acrididae > Schistocerca > Schistocerca americana. The sequence continues at coordinate 45,110,364 of NC_060126.1, forward strand.
CCATTTCTTGTGGGACTTAACTGCTAAGGTCATCAGTCCCCAAGCTTAAACACTACTTAACCTAAATTATCCTAAGGACAAACACACACAGCCATGCCCGAGGGAGGACTCGAACATCCGCCGGGACCATACTGTGTCGGAAAAGTGGAACAAAACCTGTGAAACGGGTGGTCATAATGTTTTGGCTCATCGGTATGTTCATTGGAACAGCTATCCCGCAGCGATGTTTACACCGCCCGATGGGCTCATCCCGCAACAAGACCAGTACAGCGGCGGATGCGGAGGCTGTGTTCCCGGGCGGCCGAAAACAGCTCCCTCCCTATAGTCAAATATGGCAAAAAAAGCAAAGGTTAAACAATCTAGACTGAAGAAAATGTGTTGGTGGTGTGAACTGCGACTTTCTCTTCCAGTCATGTTCTAACCTTATATACTGACTATGATGTTACATTTGTAACTGTTTTCTTTTAACGCAACGAATTCATCATCATCATATACCACATATAGGCGGCGACGGCGGCTTCTTCTCACATCATCCGTCACACTCATTTACACACTGAATTGCCAAACGAACTGCTACTCCTGTCCAACATCGTGTAGGGCCCCCGCAACACGCAGAAGTGCCGCAACACGTGACATGGACTCGACTAATGCATGAAGTAGTGCTGGATGGAACTGACACCATGAATCCTGCAGGGCTGTCCATACATCAGTAAGAGTATGGGGGGATGGAGATCTCTTCTGAACAGCACGTTGCAAGGCATCCCAGATATGCTCAATAATGATCAGGTCTGGAGAGTTTGCTTTCCAGCAGAAGTTTTTAAACGCAAAAGAGTGTCTTTGGAACCACTCTAGCAATTCTGAACGTGTGGGGTGTCGAATTGTCCTGCTGGTATTGGCCAAGTCGGTCGGAATGCACAATGGGGATGAATCCATGCAAGTGATCACACAGGATTCTTACGTACGTGTCACCTGTCAGAGTCGTATCTAGAAACATCAGGGGTCCCAAATCACCCCACCTGCATACGCCCCACACCATTACAGAGCCTCCACCACAACAGTCCCCTGCTGACATGTAGGGTCCCTGGATTCATGAGGTTCTCTACATACCCGTACACGTCCATCTGCTCGACGCAATTTGAAATGAGACGCGTCCAGGCAACATGTTTCCAGTCATCGACAGTCCAATGTCGGTGTTGACGGGCCCAGGCGAGGCGTAAAGCTTTGTGTCGTACAGTCATCAAGGGTACGCGAGTGGACCTTTGGCTCCGAAAGCCAGTATCGATGGTGTTTCGTTGAATGGTTCTCACACTGACACTTGTTGGTGCCCCAGCATTGAAATCTGCAGCAGTTTGCGGAAGGGTTTTACTTCTGTCACGTTGAACGATTCTCTTCAGTCATCGTTGATCCCGTTCTCGCAGGATCTTTTTTCTGCCGCAGCGATGTCGGAGATTTGAAATTTTACCTGATTCCTGATATTCACGGCACACTCGTCAAATGATCGTATGCGAAAAAACCATCTTCATCGCTACGTCGGAGATACTGTGTCCCATCGCTCGTACGCCGACTATAACATCACGTTCAAAGTCCCTTAAATCTTGATAACCTGCCTTTAGGGAGCAGCAAGCGATCTAACAACTGTGCCAGACACTTGTTGTCTTATATAGGCGTTGCCGACAACGGTGCCATATTATGCCTGTTCACATACCTCAGACCTCTGTATTTGAATACGCATGCTTAAACCAGTTTCTTTGGCGCTTCATTGTAACTCCTGACCTTGTAATGTGTATATATTAGTGGCTTACGGAAGCAGCGTGCACTGGCGGGTTGCTCTGCAACTATACTAGGTATCGTATACAGTTTTATATTTATTATATGTGCGTGTCAGATTAGTTATGCAAAATAAGACTCAGCTAGTCTTTTTTGTTTGACAGATCTGAAGATACTGGAAATTTAAATGAATCCGATCATCATTATTAAGACAAATGCGACAGTAGCCTATAGTAAAAAATACTAGGCGCAAAAGCTCTTCTGTAGTCTTCAGAAGCAGTTAAATTTTAAGCTACCTTCCCTTGATAAGGTACAGTGCAGACGAAGCTACAAAAATGTCTTTTGGCTGTTAATTCACGTGTTGTTGTGCCACTAATCTGCCAAGGATTTCTCCCTTCGTGTCTGTTTAGCGATATTCCAATGGAGTATTTTGTTGGTGTGGCTGACTCTTATGGAAACACGTAGTGTGTAGTATACCTCAGTGTTTGTGCTGTTGATGAGGTAAGGGGAGCGGTCGGCCCAGTACCAGAGTATAGATGTCTCCTCCTGCGTGGAATACAGCACGCCTCCCTGCACAACAGTCTCACGCGATAGGCGGGCAACTGAGGGCACTGCTGTGAAACTTGTCACAGCCTGGCAGTTCACACACACACTAGCGCTCCTGATGGAGAGAAACTCCGCCACCACATAACGTCATACGTGCAGTAGTACTGATGTTTGTTTTCAACTTTTTTTCTGCACAATTTACGAAAGAGAAAATAAGTTTTAAGACGCCTGTGTCAGTAAAATATCAAGAGACCTCAATGATAGTGGAATATATACAAACAGAACAAACGATTATGAATGAAATAACAGGAGGAGATGTGCTCTCCTGCTTGGCGCGTCCCACTGAGTGAACAGTGGGGGCCCTAATCAGCTTTGCTGGCGGACTTTAGCGAGATAAAACAGCTCTCGCGGACCAAACACATGTCCCACCAATCTCATTTTTTATCCTTCCACGTTTCATCCACCGCTCTTCCAGATCGCATCTGGAACTCTAAACCCTGACATCGGTCAGCCGCTTGATCACTGAGTTTCATAATACTGATCAGGACCCGATCGAGCCAGGAGGACAACGGCTTTATAAAGCACCAGTTTGGCTTTAGAAATGGTAAAGGCACCATAGAAGCAATTCTGACATTGCAGTTGATAACGAAAACAAGACTAAAAAAAGTCGAGACACGTTCATAGGCTTTGTCAACTTGGAAAAAGCGTTCGACAATGTAAAATGGTGCAAGATGTTCGAAATTCTGAGAAAATAGGGGTAAGCTATAGGGAGAGACGAGTGATATACAATATGTACAAGAACAAAGAGGGAATAATTAGGATGGACGACCAAGAACGTAATGCTCGGATTAAAAAGGGTGTAAGACAGATATGTAGTCTTTCGCCCCTACTGTTCAATCTGTACATCGAAGAAGCATTGGTGGAAATAAAAGAAAGGTTCAGGAGTTGAATTAAAATTTAAGGTAAAATGGTATCAATGATACGATTCGCTGATGAAATTCCTGCCCTGGATGAAACTGAAGAATAATTACATGATCTGCTGAATAAAATGGACAGTCTAATGAGTACAGAATATGGATTGAGAGTAAATCGAAGAAAAACGAAAGTAATGAGAAGTAGCAGAAATGAGAACTAGAGAAAACATCAGGATTGATGGTCACGAAGTAAATGAAGTTAAGGAATTCTTCTAAATAGGCAGCAAAATAATCGATGACGGACGGAACAAGCAGGACGTCAAAGAAAAGTGTGCTAGTGTCAAACATAGGCCTCAATTTGAGGGAGAAATTTCTGAGAATAAATGTTTGGAGCACAGCATTTTATGATAGTGAAACATGGACGTTGGGAAACCGCAAGAGAAAACAATCGGAGCATTTGAGATGTGGTGCTAGACACGAATGTTAAAAATTAGGTCGACTGATAAGGTAAGGAATAAGGAGGTTCTGCACAGAATCGGAGAGGAAAGGAATATGTGGAAAACACTGATAAGGAGAAGGGATAGTATGATAGGACATCTGTGAGGGCAAAACGTGCCTACACACTGATTAATGTTCATGCTCCTACTAATATTAAAAATAGAACTAATAAGGATGGAACAGAAAAAAATTGGGATGAACGTGACCAATTGCTAACAATCATACCGGACGCTAGTAGTAAAATTCTACTTGGAGACGTTAATACGAAGACTGGCTATAAATCGGAAATTTCATAAAGAAATCTATAATGTTAAATTCCTCCGTGGTGTCGACATTGATTCACTTGTCAGACCGCTACATGCCAAAAATTAAAATCAAATGAAAAGGAAAAATGAGATAGGAACAGAACTTATGATCCTAGTTACATTATTAATCATCCCATTTATTATGAGAGATCTAGAACACCTTTAAGTGATAATTTATTAGCAGCTGTCAATGGATTAATAGCTTTGGCTGGGGAAGTTGCTCCCTTACGGAAATGAAAGAAACCGACTTGATGGAATGAGGAATGCGATTTGGCAATCATCTGCAGGTATAAAGCTTGGTTAAGTGACCAGCAAAGGAAACTGAAAGTTCCAGGGAGGAAATAATCAATGCTAGATTATCCGCGGTTAAAAAAATTAGAAAGGTCAAAAGAAATTTCATCAGAACTCACTAAAATCTATCAAAGAGACTCCAGTCGCCATAAGAGGAAAGATTACTATCAGACACTTACATAGTACCAATCGAAATATGTATACTCCACCTACTGTTATAATGAAGCATATGAATGGAAAGGTAGCACATAACAATGATGACAGTCCAATGATTTTGGCTGAATACTTCAAACAACCACTAAATAGTCCGGAAACTGTGAATTATTTGGAATTTGGCCCTTATCCGAGAAAATAAAACCCATCCAGAAAAAGTTGCAACCCCCACATCCAGATGAAGTACAACCAGCGATTAATTCGCTTCGGAATTGTATGGCAGCAGATGAGAATCAACTAATGGCAGAACTTTGGAAGTATGCAAATGTACGAACTATTCTGAATTTACATCAACATCTTAATGACATTTAGAATACTGACAAATTGCCTGAGGAATGGAATGTAGCAATAGTCCACCAGCGGCACAAAACAAGAGATATATCAGATCCGAATAATCATGTACGAGAGTATATTCTTGCCGGATACCAGTTACAAAACTTTCTCCAAGGCTCTGTCTTTCAGAATTCATGAACAGCTTGGTCGTTAATTAGGTGAATATAAGGAGGTTTTCGTCCAGGACGAAGCTATCCTGATCAAATTATTATTCTTAAATGGATAATGAAACATCATATGATCAGAAGCAGGAAACTAGTGATTACCTTTGTCGAGTTTAAAAAGGTCTATACCAGTATCCATCGTAAGTCCCTCCTGTGTGTCCTTACAGAATTTGGTTTACATCAGAAACTTGTCAACTTCGTTACAGTCACTCTTCGAAATACTAAATCTAGAGTAAGATTCAGAAATCAAGTCTCGAAACCTTTAGAGATTTGAACTGGTCTTCGACACGAAGATGAATTGTCTTCATTACTTTCTAATTGTGTGCTGAAGAAAGTCATGCGCGAATGGAACAAGATATACCCCCCGTCTGCTAAGATTGGAAGAAAGATTCGACTTAACTGTCTTGCATCTGCAGATGATTTTGCGTTATTAGCAAACAATATCGACGAAGCAATGTTTCGGTTTGAAGAACTAGAACAATTAGGGACAAAGGTGGAGTTACAGAATTTCTTTAAAGGAAACAAACAAAATGCCCCCTTCCCAGCTGACACATCCCACGTTATACTCCCCAGTGCTGAAAAATCTAAGGCAGTAAAAATACTTAAATATCCTGGTGAGATTATTACTTCGGATGCCAATGAAACAGATAGTAGAACATCAAAACTACAAAGAGCACAGAGAATCAGTGCCAACTTACAAAAAACCATCCCTTTCAATAAATGATAAACTTCGGCATTGTTGTTCAAACCGGTGGCAACGTATGCAAATGAAACATTATTTGAACTAAACGCTCAAGTAACAACTGATAAATTGCAGAAACTTGATAGAAGAATACTTCGAACGATTATCAATAAAAAAAGCATCAAGTAAATGGTCAGTGAAGACTCTGGACCAATTTGGTGGTTTACCAGGAAAGTGAACCCACTGTGAATACAGTGCAAGAAAGAAGGGTTGAATGTTTTGGCCCTATTTCTCACTTACCGAATATTAGACTCCTGAAACACCAAAAAAACTGGATTAAAGAAGCACAAGTGGATCTAAATGAAATGAATATTAACAAACATCATATTGAACAAAGAGAAGAGAAGCTGCTGCTGAAAAACTAATGCATACGACTGACATTCAGAAAATCACATTGGAAGATTTACATCATATCTGCGAGACCAACCAGATCCCTTCCAATGAAGTAGTTTTGGGAAAGGAAGAAACCGTTGATTGCTAAGATCTAAACTTATTCATTGTAGACTCTACTGTAGAGTGTTTAATTTTAGTGGCCCAATGTGGACGTAAACTGTGTAAATAAATAAAAAATAAGCTATAATGTGGTCATGGAGAAATATTCTCGAAACTTCGTATAAGTGAAACTTATCCTGGTGAAAGAAAGAGAATGTAAACACAGTATATTTTACATAAGTAGCATATATTTCTGTTGCTAACTATAGTTGTGATAGTCATATTCTCTGACATGTAAGAATTTTGCACAGACTCTGAGGATTTGCACAATCTTGAACTTCATTCAACTTACCAATTCACATGTATACAGGATGTTTCACAATTCATGTTACACACTTCTAGAGGTTGTAGAGAGGACTTAGTAGAACAAGTTTTACACAGAAACCCAAGCCCGGAAACGTTATCCAATGACGCTACAGCTCATCAAAGTTATAGGCACCGGCACCTGTAAATATTTGTATGTACTAATGGTCCAAATGGCTCTGAGCACTATAGGATTTAACTTCTGAAGTCGTCTTCTAGAACTTATAACTACTTAAACATAACTAACCTAAGGACATCACACAGATCCATTCCCGAGGCAGGATTCGAACCTGCGACCGTAGCGGTCGCGCGGCTCTAGACTGTAGTGCCTAGAACCGCTTTGTATATACAGCGTAATTCTATAATGATGTTACAAATTTTTAGGAATGATGGACAAGGATAAATGTATCAATTTGAGGTAAGGGTCCCTGTATCGAAAAATGAACAAGTCGAAAGTTACAGTAGACAACTGTTCCGGTATCTCTGACAGCTCAATAGATGTACTGGTACTATTGTTGCTAAGATTGTAGGTAGGCAACTTTCAGAGGTGGTAATGCGGACCAAAACAAGAAAAAATGTCCAGTAAACATGGTCTCTAAAATGGATGCCTTAAGAGATATGAGCACTTGTTCAGTAGATGAGATGTGCTTCGCAGTAGCGAAGATGAACAAATGCTTATACCCGTTCAGGTACGTATTTTACAGCCCATGTTTACCTGAGTTTTTTCTTGTTTCGGTCCGTACTATCACCTCTGAAAGTTGCATACCCTACAATCCCAGCAACAACAGTATCAGTACATGTATTGGACTGTCGTAGGTACCAGAACGGTTTTCGCTTATAACTAGACGCGTTCGTTTGCGATGCAGGGCTCCTTACCTCAAAGTTACACATTTATCCTTCATCATCATTCTACAAAGTTCGTAACATACATACATAAGCAAAACGATTACGGTGAAAATTATGACGTTTGTGGTCTGATGCGGAGTCGGTTCCGTTTGAATCGAGGTACAGTTCTGTTGCTTTTAACGATTCATTACCACGCCTGTGTGGTAGCTTTCTCATTAGCTGTATTTGTAGTGGCTTATCCGAAAAGTTTAGCTATATAAATATTGCATTCCCTACCAGTTCCGTATTTTATGGGTTCAGAACTGGTTCGATTCGAAGCAGAGCGAACAGCCTTCATGCTGTTGTGCAGATTTACATAGTCTTTCTGCAGTGGGACTTCAGGTATTTGCTATCCATTTCAATTCTTCAAACTATAACGTTATTCTTCCGTCAACGTCTGTAGGTTTCAAGAAAAACGCAATTAAACAGTCCAGTAATCCACTGTCTAGGGGCCCTTAGGTAATCTAAAGAATCGTAAATGTGATACCTTCCTCTTGTTGTTGCTACAATTTATTGCTCTACATGCGCTCCTTTTTACGCAAATCAAGTTACAAATCAGAACATACGAACCATACTGTTTGCGTTCATCGGATATCACATCCAGCAGTTTGGCTCACTGGTCGCTTGGTGTGCTGCAGCAGCACTGTCGCGTCTCTACGTATGCGTTTGATCTGCGCTGTTACTGCCGCATGCCACACTAAGGTGCGGTCTGCAATCTATCGGACTGCAACGTCCGGGGCGACTAGGCAACTGTACTCCGCCACCTCTCCGCCACTTTTCATCAAATATAGTTGATGAAATTTCATCCGTCCTTCACCGACTCTACTTTCCAATTATGCCCAGTTCGAACATCGCTGTCCATTGTCTGCCTCAAAGACCTCAAATCACCGAATAGGGTACAGTTACGGCGGACCAGTGAAAGTCGCTGCCTGTCGATAAATCTGTATAAATGTGCCGTTCAGCCGCAAGAGCTAACGCCGCCATTCGCCAGCTTGTAGTCGCAAGCGTAGACGGCAGAGGGTTTCATAACTGCGTTAGGTGACACAGTAGTATTATTTACCATTGGTATTATTTACCATCTAATACATCTACATCCATACTCCGCAAGCCACCTGACGGTGGGTGGCGGAGGGTACTCTGAGTACCTCTATCGGTTCTCCCTTCTATTCCCGTCTCGTTCGTGGAAAGAAAGATTCTCAGTATGCCTCTGTGTGGGCTCTAATCTCTCTGATTTTATCCCCATGGTCTCTTCGCGAGATACGTAGGAGTGAGCAATATACTGCTTGACTCCTCGGTGAAGGTATGTTCTCGAAACTTCAACAAAAGCCCGTACCGAGCTGCTGCGCGTCTCTCCTGCAAAGTCTTCCACTGGAGTTTATCTATCATCTCCGTAACGCTTTCGCGATTACTAAATGATCCTGTAAAGAAACGCGCTGCTCTCCGTTGGGTCTTCTCTATCTCTTCTATCAATCCTATCTGGTACGGATCCCACACTGGTGAGCAGTATTTAAGCATTGGGCGAACAAGCGTACTGTAACCTACTTCTTTGTTTTCGGATTGCATTTCCTTAGGATTCTTCCAATGAATCTGTCTGGCATCTGCTTTACCGACGATCAACTTTATATGATCATTCCATTTTAAATCACTGCTAATGCCTGCTCCCAGATAATTTATGGAATTCACTGCTTCCAGTTGCTGACCTGCTATTTTGTAGCTAAATGATAAGGGATCCTACCATCGTAGGATACGGAAGTGTACTCTTATTGCTGTAGTCCCACCCACATTTCGTAAGCAGATTTCCCTAACTTACTTTATATGGATGGCTCTACGTCTTTTGCAAAGAAACTGTCTAGTTTTGTGTCTCATCCCAGACTCACTCAACCATACAATCTCCAGCAACCCACATATCAACTAGACTAGCTCCTTAACGTGCAGATCAGCAGGCTTACAAGTGCAAATCACCTAGGATCCACCCAACGAACAGTTGAAATAGATCTTCACACACACAAAATTCGCACTAATGATTTTCTACATATTCTCGTAGTTCACTGATTCTAAACCAACCCGTGACAGATCTGTGTCTGTTGAGTGTCGTAAAAGAAACTATACTCGGGAGTCCGAATGCCTTTTTTGTGAGGCTTCTGTCGTGAGGCAAGACGCAGAAATAATGACTACACTCATACGCTGCCGTAAGATACTTCAAACTCTACAGCTGCGGCTGTTGGAAATTTCGCTGCAGAATTCGTTCTAGAGAGAGATCCTGAAAGGGAAACAGGTGTATTTTAAACAAGCGCTGCGAATGCAGAAAATTAATACTTAGTTGACAGTATTGAATGCATCGTACCTGCGAATAAATGTTTTATGGTCTGAGACGCAGTAATATTTTTTTTCAAGCTTTAATTGACGGTGAATTATACTAATGCCATCAAGAAATCCACGCCAGAGTGTTACAGCTGTTAGCCTTGGCTAGCCGGACACGAGGACGCAGCGCTGCAGACGTATTCGCCTGCCTGGACTACTTTCTGCTGTTTGGCGTGACTGGTGACGTCCAGAAGTCTGACGGCCGCCTGTCTGTGCCACTCTAGTAAACAGCACGACACGTGGAAAGAAATTTCCTGACTTCAGGATGAAGGCAATACTGTTCTAGGTTTCATTTTTGTGACTTCTTAAGAAATAGAATCCGGTACGTTGTCCTCGATGGTGAGTGTTCATCGGAGGCAAGGGTATCATCTGGAGTGCCCCAGGGAAGTGTGGTAGATCCGCTGTTGTTTTCTATCTACATGAATGATCTTTTGGATAGGGTCGACAGCAATGTGCGGCTGTTTGCTGATGATGCTGTGGTGTACGGGAAGGTGTCATCGTTGAGTGAATGTAGGAGGATACAAGATGACTTGGACAGGATTTGTGACTGATGTAAAGAATGGCAGCTGACTCTAATTATAGATAAATGTAAATTAATGCAGATGAATAGGAAAAAGAATCCTGTGATGTCTGAATACTCCATTAGTAGTGTAGCACTTGACACAGTCACGTCGATTAAATATTTGCGCATAACATTGCAGAGCGATATGAAGTTGGGGAAGCATCTAATGGCAGTCGTGGGAAAGGCGGATATTCGTCTTCGGTTCATTGGTAGAATTTTGTGAAGATGTGGTTCATCTGCAAAGGAGACCGCTTATAAAACACTGATACGACCTATTCTTGAGTACTGCTCGAGCGTTTGGGATCCCTATCAGGTCGGATTGAGGGAGGACATAGAAGCAATTCAGAAGCAGGCTGCTAGATTTGTTACTGGTAGATTTGATCATCACGCGAGTGTTACGGAAATGCCTCGGGAACTCGGGTGGGAGTCTCTAGAGGAAGGGAGGCGTTCTTTTCGTGAATCGCTACTGAGGAAATTTAGAGAACCATCATTTGAGGCTGACTGCAGTACGTTCTTTTCGTGAATCGCTACTGAGGAAATTTAGAGAACCATCATTTGAGGCTGACTGCAGTACAATTTTACTGCCGCCAACTTACATTTCGCAGAAAGACCACAAAGACAAGAAAAGAGAGATTAGGGCTCGTACAGAGGCATATAGGCAGTCATTTTTCCCTCGTTCTGTTTGGGAGTGGAACAGGGGGAGAAGATGCTAGTTGTGGTACGAGATACCCTCTGCCACGCACCGTATGGTGGATTGAGGAGTATGTATGTAGATGTAGATATGTGAAAAGCAGCCATTGAATTACAAAAATAATAAATGTTTAACACACAGATTACTACACAATTATAATCTACATAACTTATAGTATTTTATATTCACACTGAATCTGATATAAATATGGACACTACATATAATACTCTGTGTACATCTTCTCCTCCAAATAACCTCGGGTATTACGCTAAATAACTTCATCAACATCTCACCAGCGTATATTTTTCTAAGAAACGAGAGTAATAACTGTTCTGCAATACTAAAAACGAAAGCTTCACAATTAATTATTAAAAAATAAAATTATTTGTACAAGAAGTAAGCATTTTTTTCGTAAATAAAGGTAAAACTTGTGTTACACAGTTTAATAGAAGTTTAAAATTTTATTTCACTTTAAAAAAATCAAATTTTACTATTGATAAAACACCACTGCCAGACTATTATACTCCAGAAATGTGGCATTATTACAATTAAATGTAATAGTAATTCATTGTTTACTGCTACAACTGCAATATGAACTCTCTATAAAAAAAATCTCAATCATAATAAATTTCTTTTATGCATGTTAATGTCCATCACGTATTCCAGTTTAGTGATTCTAACTGAGAAAGTAGAATTTAAATTTCGAAATTTAAATTTCAAAGGAACTTTTATTTTATGAGAAGGGCATCTCCTAATTTAATTTTCCTTCATTGTTTAAAGATGGCTGTGAGTATTATATATTAGTGAATTGGAGTTACCAGTTCTGTATTATATTTTTAATTACAAGATGAAATGCAAAATCTAAAAATACTTAGCAAGTTTTTGCTTTTATCTTGGCTATAAAGTTTTATAACAATGAGCTCAAATGCGAAAAGGTTTTTTAAATTCAGTAAATCCAAACATTTGCGACCAAAATGATCAATAACTAGAAAAAAGGCTAGAGTAGAGGTTGAAAAGACACTTTCATATGTCACACTCTAGACTCCCCCTGCGGGTCCGGGGATTAGAATAGGCCCGCGGTATTCCTGCCTGTCGTAAGAGGCGACTAAAAGGAGTCCATCCCCCTCACGGGGGTAGTTAGCGCCTGCGTCCGGAGACGGACGGTTCCACGACCTATCATCGTGGTCCTTTTAGTTTTTTCACTTCTCGTTTCTTCCTTCCTTTTGTTGGTTCCTTTCTTTGCTCTTCTCCACCTCACTGTCTTCCTTACTCTTTCCCTTGCCTTCTCCTTGCCTTCTCATTGCCTTTTTCTCCTTGCCTTCTCATTGCCTTTTTCTCCTTGCCTTCTCATTGCCTTTTTCTCCTTGCCTTCTCATTGCCTTTTTCTCCTTGCCTTCTCATTGCCTTCTTCTCCTTGCCTTCTCATTGCCTTCTTCTCCTTGCCTTCTCATTGCCTTCTTCCCCTTGCTTTCTCATTGCCTTCTTCTCCTTGCCTTCTCTGGTCTCCGCCTCGGCGTTTGAGACAGTCTGTCCTCTTTCTCCCTCTCTCTCTTCTTTTTCCTCTTCTTCCTTCCTCCCTGTGCGTGCCTGAAGGCCGACCCACGCGTTCGCACGCGTAGCCGGTGACGGGGTAACGCGTAAGTCCCCGCCCTGGGTAGACATGTAAGGCACGCGCGTACCCCCTGGTAAAGGCCAGGCCCGGGGAGGGGTGATTGCCTGAGCTGATACCTTCTGACCATGCCGATTGGTCCCTCCGTCTGTTTCTCGGGAGGTGTGACCTGAGGTGTAAACATTCACCTAAGGCGGGAGTGCCCTCTGAGAGGGTCCCCACAAGGAAGGAGCGCGCCATCGGAGACGCTGGCAATCATGGGGGATTCCTCCGCAATGGATTCTACTCCATCTCTTTCGACTTCGACCCAAAAACGGAAACGTGACCAGCCAACAGTGACAAAAGTACTACCGCCTGCCCCACAGTTCCTCGTAGTTTCTCGATCTGAGGACGGAAAGGATTTTTCCTCTGTCAACCCTTTCGTTATTCAGAAGGGCGTAGATGCCATAGCCGGATCTGTCAAATCCTGTACCAGGTTGCGTAACGGCACCTTATTACTAGAAACTGAGAGTGCCTTTCAGGCACAAAAACTGCTTCGGGCCACCCTCCTGTACACGTTCCCTGTCCGGGTGGAGGCCCACCGAACTTTGAATTCGTCTCGTGGTGTGGTCTATACTGGCTCCCTCGACGGATTGACTGACGAGGAGCTTCAATCATTCCTCGCTGAGCAGGGCGTGACGGCTGTCCATAGGGTCATGAAAAAGGTCAACAATGACCTTGTACCGACCCGGACAATTTTCTTGACCTTCGATAGTGTTAAGCTGCCATCGCGCATCAAGGCGGGCTACGAGGTTATTTCTGTTCGCCCCTATATCCCGACACCTACGCGCTGCTACCAGTGTCAGCGTTTCAATCACACTCGACAGTCTTGTTCCAATGCGGCTAAATGTGTCACCTGTGGCAGGGATGCCCATGAGGGTGACTGTCCACCTCCGTCTCCTCGTTGTGTGAACTGTCAGGGTGACCATGCCGCATCCTCCCGCGACTGTCCTGTCTATAAGGAAGAACGCTGTATCCAGGAAATTCGGGTCAAAGAGAAAGTGTCCACCTCGGCTGCTCGCAAGCTATTGGCTAGTAGGAAGCCCACGCTGCTCCCAGCGGGGAAATACAGTACTGTCCTCGCCTCTCCTCGGACTACCCGGGAGGTAGCAACCCAGACATGCGATCTGACCTTCAGCACCACGGTCGTCCGTTCGGCCAGTGCTAAGATCGCGCGGTCGACGTCTCCTCTTCCTCCCATCACCCCACAGACACGAGCACCTTCCTCAGCTTCTGCTAAGACGAAGACACCGAAGTCAGATGCACGGGCCTTCAAGAAGGAACCATCCCGTGCAGACTTCCTCCGTACCTCGACCTCCCAGCCTTCGACTGGTACTTCCACTACACGTCCTTCCAAAAAGGCGCATAGGAAGCACAGTTCTCCTTCCCCGCCACGGCGCATTTCTTCTCTTGCGCCACCCAGCGGCTGCCGCCCCAGGCCGTCATCCGTTTCGCCTGGCCGCACCGCTGGTCGCCGTACATCTGGCCGTTCACTGGCGGAGGAAGCTCCCCCTCCCGGCCATCCTCCCGAGATGGCCGATGACCCTATAGACCCAATGGACGATGACTGTCCGCCTACTGATAGCGGCGGCAGTGCTCGCTCGAAGCCAGGCCCTAAGCGGCCTTCGAGGTGACCACTTCTCTCATCTTTCTTTTCTTACGATGGCACTTATTCACTGGAATATTCGCAGCATTCGCTCCAACCGAGAGGACTTGAAGTTGCTGCTCCGCTTGCACCGTCCGCTTGTCGTAGCCCTCCAGGAAACGAAGCTACGCCCATGCGATCAAATTGCCTTGGCACACTACACCTCTGTGCGTTTTGACCTACCCCCTGTGGTAGGTATCCCAGCTCATGGAGGGGTTATGTTGCTGGTCCGGGATGATATTTACTACGATCCCATCACGTTGCACACCGGCCTGCAGGCAGTTGCCATCCGCATTACTCTCCCCACTTTTACGTTTTCCTTTTGTACCGTTTACACTCCATCGTCATCTGCCGTTACCAGGGCAGACGTGATGCAACTTATTGCTCAGCTACCTGCACCATTTTTGTTAACTGGAGACTTCAATGCCCACCATCCCCTTTGGGGCTCTCCAGCATCCTGCCCGAGGGGCTCCTTGTTAGCAGACCTTTTCAACCAGCTCGATCTTGTCTGCCTCAATACTGGCGCCCCTACTTTTCTTTCGGACACATCTCACACCTATTCCCATTTAGACCTCTCTATATGTACTCCCCAACTTGCACGCCGGTTTGAGTGGTATGCACTTTCTGATACATATTCGAGCGACCACTTCCCGTGTGTTATCCATCTCCTGCAGCATACCCCCTCTCCATGCTCCTCTAGTTGGACCATCTCCAAGGCAGACTGGGGGCTCTTCTCTTCCAGGGCGACCTTTCAGGATCAAACCTTCACCAGCTGCGATCGTCAGGTCGCACACCTCACGGAAGTCATTCTCGCTGCTGCTGAATATTCCATCCCTCACCCTCCTTCTTCTCCACGTCGCGTACCGGTCCCCTGGTGGACCGCAGCATGTAGAGACGCTTTACGTGCTCGTCGACGTGCTTTACGCACCTTTAAACGCCACCCTACAGTGGCGAATTGTATCAATTATAAACGATTACGTGCTCAGTGTCGTCGTATTATCAAAGAAAGCAAGAAAGCCAGCTGGGCTGCTTTCACAAGCACCTTCAACAGTTTTACTCCTTCTTCTGTTGTCTGGGGTAGCCTGCGCCGGCTATCTGGCACTAAGGTCCACTCACCAGTTTCTGGCTTGAAGGTCGCGAATGACGTCCTTGTGGCCCCTGAGGCTGTCTCCAATGCCTTCGGCCGCTTTTTCACAGAGGTTTCGAGCTCCGCTCATTACCACCCTGCCTTCCTCCCCCGCAAACCGGCAGAGGAGGCTAGGCCACCTAACTTCCGCTCCTCGAATTGTGAAAGTTATAATGCCCCATTCACCATGCGGGAACTAGAAAACGCACTTGGCCGATCACGGTCCTCTGCTCCAGGGCCAGATTCTATTCATATTCAGATGCTGAAGAACCTTTCTCCTGCGGGTAAAGGTTTTCTTCTTCGTACATACAATCGCATCTGGATTGAGGGACATGTTCCCGCATGCTGGCGCGAGTCTATTGTTGTCCCGATTCCTAAGCCGGGGAAGGACAAGCACTTGCCTTCCAGTTATCGACCTATCTCGCTTACCAGCTGTGTCTGTAAAGTGATGGAGCGAATGGTTAACTCTCGATTGGTTTGGCTGCTCGAGTCTCGACGCCTACTTACCAATGTACAATGTGGATTTCGTAGGCGCCGCTCTGCTGTTGACCATCTGGTTACCTTGTCGACCTTCATTATGAATAACTTCTTGCGGAAGCGCCCGACCGCGGCTGTGTTCTTTGATTTGGAGAAGGCTTACGACACCTGTTGGAAGGCGGGCATTCTCCGCACCATGCATACATGGGGCCTTCGCGGTCGCCTCCCTCTTTTTATTCGTTCCTTTTTAATGGATCGACAGTTCAGGGTACGTGTGGGTTCTGTCCTGTCCGACACCTTTCGCCAGGAGAATGGGGTGCCACAGGGCTCAGTTTTGAGCGCCGCTCTCTTCGCCATCGCGATCAATCCAATAATGGATTGCCTCCCAGCTGATGTATCAGGCTCCCTTTTCGTGGACGATTTTACCATCTATTGCAGCGCGCAGTGTACACGTGTCCTGGAGCACTGTCTTCAGCGTTCACTTGACCGTCTTTACTCCTGGAGTGTCGCCAATGGCTTCCGTTTTTCTGCCGAGAAGACGGTCTGTATTAACTTCTGGCGATACAAAGAGTTTCTCCCACCGTCCTTACGACTCGGTCCCGTTGCTCTCCCAATCGTGGAGACAACCAAATTTTTAGGCCTTACATTTGACAGGAAACTTAGCTGGTCTCCACATGTGTCATATTTGGCCGCCCGTTGTACCCGTTCTTTAAATGTCCTCCGTGTTCTCAGTGGTCTGTCGTGGGGAGCGGATCGAACCGTCCTACTTCGTCTATATCGGTCGATCGTCCGCTCCAAGCTGGATTATGGGAGCTTCGTATACTCCTCTGCACGGCCATCCATCTTACGCCGCCTTAACTCCATACAACATCGGGGTTTACGACTTGCGATCGGAGCATTTCATACCAGTCCCGTAGAGAGTCTTCATGCTGACGCTGGCGAATTGCCACTCACCTACCGGCGCGATATACTGCTTTGTCGGTATGCCTGTCGGCTACTGTCAATGCCCGACCATCCGTCTTATCGTTCCTTTTTTGACGACTCTCTTGACCGTCAATACGGGTTGTATGTCTCTGCCCTGCTACCCCCTGGAGTTCGCTTTCGTCGCCTCCTTCAACACCTTACTTTTTCCCTCCTTGCAACCTTTCGAGTGGGCGAGAGCCGCACGCCACCTTGGCTCCAGGATCAGGTCCGCGTTCACCTTGACCTCAGCTCGCTCCCAAAAGAGGTCACCCCCGGTTCGGTCTACCACTCCCGTTTTTTGGAACTTCGTTCGAAGTTCATCGACATGACTTTCATTTATACAGATGGCTCTAAGACCAATGACGGGGTCGGGTGTTCCTTTATTGTTGAGGCACAAAGTTTCAAATACCGGCTCCATGGCCATTGTTCGGTCTTCACAGCTGAGCTCTTTGCCCTCTACCAGGCTGTTCTTTACATCTGCCGCCACCGACATTCTGCTTATGTCATCTGCTCAGATTCCCTGAGCGCCATCCAGAGCCTCAGTGATCCGTACCCGGTTCACCCTTTCGTACACCGGATCCAACGCTCTCTTCAGCAGCTGGTGGACGTCGGTTCTCCAGTTAGCTTTATGTGGGTTCCGGGCCATGTCGGTATCCCTGGGAACGAAGCTGCAGATGCCGCGGCCAAGGCTGCGGTCCTCCAGCCTCGAACAGCTTCTTGTTGCGTCCCTTCGTCCGATTTTAGCAGGGTGATTTGTCGGCGCATCTTATCTCTGTGGCATGCCGATTGGGCTGCACTTACCGACAACAAGCTTCGGGCCTTAAAACCTCTTCCCGTGGCTTGGACGTCCTCCTCACGCCCTTCTCGGCGGGAGGAGGTCGTTTTAGCCCGGTTAAGAATTGGACACTGCCGGTTCAGCCATCGCCATCTGCTGACGGCTGCGCCGGCGCCGTTCTGCCCATGTGGGCACTTGCTGACGGTTAGACACATTTTAATGTCCTGTCCAGATCTTAACACACTGCGCCTCGATCTTAACCTGCCAAATACTTTAGATGCCATTTTAGCGGATGACCCACGAGCAGCTGCTCGTGTTCTTCGTTTTATCAATTTGACACACCTCGCTAAGGACATTTGATGATGCTGTTTTTTAATCCTATGCCTGTCAGTCTGTCTTTTATCGTGTTTTCCCTTTTAGTTGTTGTGGTCAACTTGTGCCTCGCGGTGCATTCTTAGAGTAGTCAGGGCGCTAATGACCATTGAAGTTGTGCGCCCTAAAACCACAAAAAAAAAACACTCTAGACAGCACAAGCCATTATGAAGTTTTAAGAAAATCTCTATGGAACAATGCCACAAGAGATTTATTAAGAGCCGCATTCTCTTTAAAGTAAAGGTTAACTACAGTGTGAGTAATGAGCTGACAGATTTTCATTGGTGTAGCCATATATTTATTATTATTCCTAAAGACATACCGCAAACTTAATAAGCATATTAACAAGTAAAAGCTTATCATAGTTTTATTTGTGCCTAATAGAGTGTTCTTGTATTCATAACGGGTGCTGTCTAATCATTCCTACTAGCAGTCGGGTTGTTGCCTACACTACCGCAGATCTGTGTCCTTGTGAGCGCAGTAGATCCTGTGTTGAAGTATTGGTATCCACCTCATAAAATTTAAGTGCTACAGTTGCTAATTCTTTGAGCAGTTGTTTCAAATGACTTTTCCTGCACTTAAGATTGAAATTGTAAGTAATGGCTTTTAATTAGTGCTACGAAATAAATATTGCTAGATGACACTGCAGAACGTTTCTAGATGAGATGCAAGGAATAACAATTGTATAGATAAATACTTAAAATACCTCTGAGATTTTAAACCTTCGTCCTATACTTCATATACGGTAATCGTGATATAACTCATTATGTGCACTGACTTTTTGAGTTTTAAGCTTTAGTAATATTAACTGTGTCAATTCAGCTTGGCAAAATGATACCCAAAATTTTCTAAACATACTTAAAATTTACTTTACTTCTGGGATGTGCTAAATACGTATAACTATTACCTAAATTATGTCAACTATGTCTGAAGATAAGGAGCACGTGCGTAAGTGAGTTCATTTGCGTAGTCATGCAGAGGCATACAAGTTACTCTCTCGTACTTTTATGATCCTGATTTTCTCAAGTTAATTTTTATAAATGACGCAATGAAACGTAATGTGTTGAAGAGATTCCACTCTCGCCTCTTATTAGACGATAACATCTCTAAAAATAGTCGTTTCTCCTGACACGCTTTGGCCATTACTGTCCCATTAGCACTGCCTGTGATGTGTCAATGTAATTACAGTACCTCCTAGTACGCCATAGCTGGCACTAATCTCTTAATTACAATGACGGACTAACGTGTTTACAACACCTTTGTCTCAGGTACTATGTGACTTCTTAAGAAAACGCCCCGAAAATCTAGCTGAAGGAGTCAAATGTTCAACTCGACATGCCAGTAAATAGTAATGGAAATAAATCAGCCAGCAGGTCAAGAAACAAAGAAATTCCTAAATAACCTTAGGAATCCAAAGATTTACGAGTATGTCGAGACACCGCAGAATGTGTTAGTGCCTCAAAATTGTGGGCATGAGGAAAGAAAGATTTACTAATTCTTGCTATACACACCTTAAAGATAGGAAGAAAGCAAAGAAAAAGAAAAAAGAAACGAATGGGACATACGAGTGATAAAGTACATATGAAGAAGGCTAAGTGAATGAAAAAGAAACGAATGAGGCGTATGAGTGGTAATGAAGTAGTTAGAAAGAAGGCATAGAAAAGGAATGGGACTTATGAGTGATAAATGAGATAGAAGAGTTAACAATCACTTGTTGTCGGCCTAAAGAATCATGAAAAACGCATGAGGAATTGATCAGCATCTTATTTCTCCAGCTGTTGCCCACTTTCGTATCCAGATTACAAAATAATTGCCTGTTTTCTTTGAGAAACGCCAGAGATACACCCGAGGAGTAAGATCTAAATTTTTGTGACAAGGACAATGCATTAATGCAAATCTCTCGGCCATAGCCAATAAATGCAGGGAATTTTTCCCGGTTATAAAGAAAATACCGGAGCATTAGATCTCCTGTCACAGGTTATGAATTTCAGCTCTCCCTGCATCGATCCCAACTTGCTTCGCACAACATTCCATTGTAGACCATTGTGAGTATGGAATAGAACTTGCAGAGTATCAACGTTTAGGAGTATACGTAAGTGATTACAATGTTAAGAAGGCTGAGTGGAGCTCACCCAGCGAGGGGAAAAAAAAAGTTTCAAATGGCTCTAAGCACCATGGTACTTAACATCTGAGATAATGAGTCCCCTGGACTTAGAACTACTTGTACACAACTAACCTAAGAGCGAACACACATCCATGCCCGAGGCAGGATTTGAACCTGCGACCGTAGCAACCGCGTGGTTCCGGACTGAAGGGCCTAGAACCGCTCGGCCACAGCGGCCGACCCAGCGATTCAAGTACTCGACATGTGACGATTACTTCTTTTTATTGAGTATTACGTGCTGAATTTAGACCACAGTTTTCGATTTACCATTAAAAATCACTTAACGTTATCTGGCTGAAGTATCGGCCAACGAAGTACTGAAAATTGGGCAGTAATACAGAATTGATTGCAAGTGGAATAATAAGCAGAGAGGCAATTAATGTACGATCATCGATCACATCTACGTGGATTCTCAGTGAGTTTTGTCGGACTTGTTAGGGTAAACACACACACACACACACACACACACACACACACACACACACCACAAGTATACAGAACATCTGTAGCAGTGACTTCATGTTTTGGCGTTGACCTACTCTCTGATCGGTAGAAACAAGTTCATGATCAGAACCAATGTAAGGCCATCTATTTTGTTATGAGCAGCGAGTCGCAGTATTTCTCTAGGTAATGTTTATTCTTAAATTCGTTTAAGTTGTTGTCGACGTTCATTTATTAGCTGAGATTGATCGCGCTGTCATCTGCGGTCTACGAGAGGTACTCGTACAGTTAAATCATCACCTCGAAGAAATGAAACTCCGTGACGGTGTTAGCCCTTCACTTGATATTCACACTTAAACACGACGCACTTTTTACGTGGATGGATGACTTGGCGGAAATAGTGGTCGTACAAGTCTGCGTTCTGACTGTTAAGCAGACGGTCGTCATTCAGGAAAAGCCTGTCACGCAGTGGTTTCTTTATCCGGTGCTGAATCCACACGTTTCCACTGCTTGCTTTGCTCCTTTGTCGGGGGCCATAGTGATACACCCAGTACTCGTCCAATGTGATACGGCGGCTAAAGAAGTCACGTGTATCGGTCTGACTCAGCTGTATCATTTCCGTTGCTGTCTCGCTTCGGAGGCTTTTATGGGTACGAGCTTTTGTGGAAACCATCATGCGAAGACTCGTCCACGTTCAAAATTTCACTTGCAGCGTCTGCCACTGTAGTTGACTGAGATCTTAGAGAGGCTACTAAATGAAGCTGTAACGAAACGTGCTGCCCTTCTTTGTATTTCCTCTAAAACTTCCATCTCGTGCAAATCTGCAAATCCCAGACTGACAAGTCCATTGGTTGAACGAGGGTTTCGTAAGCTACTTCCTTTGAGGAAGATATTTTGTTGGCGTGACTACTTCCCGTGCCAACGGCCTTACCGCAGTGGTAACACTGGTTCCCGTCAGATCACCGAAGTTAAAAACTGTCGGGCTGGGCTAGCACTTGGATGGTTGACCATCAGGTCTGCCGAGCGCTGTTGGCATGCGGGATGTACTCAGCCATTGTGAGGCAAACTGAGGAGCTACTTGATTGAGAAGTAGCGGCTTGCGTCTCGTAATCTGACATACGGCCGGTAGAGCGGTGTGCTGACCACATGCACCTCCGTGTCCGCATCCAGTGACGCCTGTGGGCTGAAGATGACACGGCGGCCGGTCGGTATCGTTGAGCCTTCATGGTCTTTCGGGGGGAGTTTAGTTTTTTCTTAGGTTGCTTCCCGTGACTGTTCTGAAATTGTGTACTTCTGCCTAGTTATGCGCAATACTTTGCGTTAGTTTATATTGAGAACGAACTGCCAGTACCTACACGGAGTGTTGACCCTCTCCAGGTTTTACTGCATTTCGTTGCAATATACTAGCGGTGCGTCTTCTCTGTATACAACAGCATTGTCCACGAAAAGCCTCATGGAACGTTACCCTGTAGGACATTTATATACATTTTAGGGTTATATTTTTATGTTATTAATGTTATTTACAATAATTTATATTATAACGCAATACGTTTATCGTTACAGTCGGCACAGGAGATTCGGGAAATTCGGGAAATTAATCAACTATGACAAGTAACGAAAAAGGAGTGAATTCCACACATCTTTTAATGTGAAGAAATACACGCGAACATAAAATTAAAGAAAACGTTAATTAAATATAGCCGTCGGCAGAACGCCTGAAATGATGCCACAGAGTTGCACATTGTTGTTTAGTACTCGCCTTCGTATCCAAAGCAGCTAACACGCATTTGTGTGCTCGGGTTGCCGGTTCGAATCCTGGTGATGTCAAAAATTGTCAACGTCCGTATACATAACCAGCAAGAGGAAAATAGGTCGCAGCGCCAAGTTCTTGATCACCAGCCTGTCCTCCAAAATCATGGAAGAATATCCACACCTCTCCGCAATGTCTCACGGAGTGAGTCGGGTGGATGGCGGTCCTCTCCGTAGTTTCAGCTTCTTTGATTCTCTTCATCATCAAAAACAAGATCATTACATTACACTACACTACACACGGGCTCGTCACACTTACCTACACTAAGAGAGTGGTGTTGAAGATACAATACTCAAGCTTTGTAAAGGGAAACTGCGCGCCGGATGGTAAAGAAGAAAGACTTTCCAATGTAGTTGGCTCAACACTTATAGACACCTCAGTCAACAGTGTCTTACGTTTACATTTGCTATTCAATCCGTTAGCAAAAATAAACAAAGAAAATTACGAGAAACGTTCTCAGGAGTTGTATCCAGCACTGGTGTGTCCCTCAGACACACTGGACGAGCAGCGCAGTGCATCATATTTTGAACTGTCCTGCCAACCAAATCCTCGTCTGACTGCAATGTAGTTCATAAGCTGCTCCCTTCTAATGCCTCCAGAAAAAGCACCGATGAATTTAGATCAGAGGATGCTGGATTTCATCTACATATTTTCAAAGCTCTGCACATTTGTTGGAAGAGTTATAGAAATGAAATATTAACCTTAGTTCTGTTAATGATTTTCATGTTAGAATAATCTGTTTGCGACTCAATAAAGGCAATATTTGTTTCTAAAGACGCGTTTCGTCACAGTTTATTAGGGCATCATCAGTGGGTGTATATGGTGATATTGATCTAAGCGTATTCTAGCTGCACCGCTGGTAAAGCTGCTATTCTAGCCGTAGCATCATTATTTTCTGCAAAGGATAGTAACCTAAAAGTCATTAATATAATATTAACTGAGGACTGACAGGTAACAAACATGAAATAATTTGATTTATTCTTCTGAACACCATACACCTTGACCAAGATTGCTGATAATAATTTTAAACACGTTATACGGGGTTATTCATAAGTTCCTTTGGGATTTCCAAAGAAAGCCGCGCAAAAACTTCAAGGTATATAGAAAATGATACACACAAGTGGGTAGAGCATCTCTCATAGTTTAGATGTGTAATACGCACCAAAATGTTATTATGTCCTTAGGTCGCTAGGGGACAAACATGTCAGAACAGGTAGGTGAATGATCTACACACATAAAAAAAAAAGTTTTAAGTCACCTCGGTTCCGGGAGTTCCAGAACCCGTACAGAAAATTGGAATAGAGATCAACATAAACATCATTTCCGTCCTTTTTACTGCTCATGCAAACCACACATTGCATGTTGTACCACCATACAGCGAGACCTTCAGGGGTGGTGGTCCAGATTGCTGTACACACCGGTATTTCTAATACCCAGTAGCACGTGCTCTTGCAATGATGCATGCCTGTATTCGTCGTGGCATACTATCCACAAGTTCAAGTGAAGAGAACGTGATGCCAATCCTGAGCAGTCCATTCGGCATGTTGTTGTGCCCATCAGTACCGCGCTGCATGGAGTCGTGGTTGCAAAGATGGACCTCGCTATGGACTTTGGGAGTGAAGTTGCGCGTCATGCAGCCTATTGCGCACAGTTTGAGTCTTAGTACGACGTCCTGTGGCTGCACGAAAAGCATTATTCAACATGGTGGCGTCGCTGCCAGGGTTCCTCCGAGCCATAATCCGTAGGCAACGGTCATCCACGGCAGTAGTAGCCCTTGGGCAGCCTGAGTGGGGGACGTCATCGACAGTTCCTGTCTCTCTGTATCTCATTCATGTCCGAACAACATAGTTGTGGTTCACTCCAAGATGTCTGGACACTTTCCTTATTGAGAACCCTTCCTGGCACAAAATAACAGTGCGGACGCCATCGAACCGCGGTATTGACCGTCTAGGCATGGTTGAACTACAGACGACACAAGCCGTGTACCTGCTTCCTGGTGGAATGACTGGAACTGATCGGCTGTCGGACCCCCTCCGTCTAGGAGGCGCTGCTCATCCATGGTTATTTACATCTTTGTGCGGGTTTAGTGACATCTGTGAACAGTCAAAGGCATTTTATCTGTGATACAATATCTACATTCAACATCTTCAGGAGTTGGGGTACTGGGCTGATGCAAAACTGTTTTGGTGCGTGTATTTCGCATTGCCATATCGAATTATTTCGCGCCTGCAGATAGGCAACTCACAAGGAACCTCTTGAATGCTAGGACACAAAATTCCAATGATGTTTGCGGCATTCGACGCCTAACGCGGGACTGGAGGTATCCAAGTGTGAGCACAGTATGAGGCAAAGGAGCATGGTTGAACCGTTTAGTCGACGAGTAATTCACAACAGTGCTACATAGATAATGGCATTGATACACAGCAATGACACTATAAACAAAGAAAACATTGCAACATAGCTACAACGATAGTTACCGAAGTTGGCATTTAGTTAGAAAGGAATCTATGGAATTTTGTAGAGTGAGAAAGAAGTGGAAGATGAAATATTAGCGTTTCTGCATGATGTCAGTGCAGTGTGTGGTGTCGTATACGCACGACTGTGCGGACCACGTGCATGAGGAGCCAATGGTGACGACACGTGCTTAACAAGAAAAAACGATATCGAAACAGTTGTCGAGCCATTTAGTTCATCATCCTTGTCTGACGGAGAGTCTCAAATCCCGACTCCAGTGAAACTAGTAAGGGACACTCATTGTCTAAGGAGCTGGTGCTGAACATAATTGCGTACATGGTAGATCATCCGCAGCATAGTAAAAGACAAATATGAACAAATATCGAATAAGTCCGGTGCAGTATGAACGTGTAGTGCGCAAGAGAAATTAGGATATTCAGTGGAGGACAAGGCGCACTTGTTGCAAAATTGGTGTTCGAGCGTTTCTAGAATGGTCAATACCATTTACAGGATTTGCCTGACTGTGACTTACTACGTTATACACATCAAATAGCGTACGACATTGGTTACAGCGATTTGAAGGGAAGCAGTGAATGTTCGCATAATTTCTAGCAGTGCTGCAGAACTGAAAGACGTAAGATAACGAAATTTCAAACAAAGCGTCAACTGACAATGTGTATCAAACTGCGGAATTTGGCCGAACATTTGTAGATGTGATAAACAAACTTATATCGTTGTTCAGCAGGGAATTTTATTTTCATCTCCGACCAATCGAGATTTGAAGAGGCAATGCATATGAAAAGAACCCCGGAAATTAGAGGTACCAAGAGAGTTGTATCAAGATGCATTCGTATGCAACTATGCCGACTGTTGATTTGATGGTAAATCTGCTGGAAAGTCATTTATTGTGCTACGAGAAGTTGGAGGTGCTCTGCTTTTCCGTGTGCATCATCTTGCAAAGGCAGTAGGGAATATTTAAGTCACAGGAAGCAAGAATGGGACAATGGGCTTCAGAGAACTACAGCTATGGCATGAACACTGTTTTTGCCCAATAGCTGGTCAGAGTAACTAGCTTTTGTTTGATTCCTAGTCTGCGTATGGAGCAAACTATGCCCCATGAAAAGTGTATGAAGCTGAAGTTCATGACACCTAGAACCACTGGACAAATGCAACCTCTGGATATTTGATTTCTCTGTATATGCAAAGCACATTATCGCACTATCTGCAGCTACGTCTTAAAGAATAGCCACTTTCACGACAAGTTCCACTATAGACTGTGTCACATTCGGTTGTATGCCGTCGCATTCCATCAGCTATCATCACCCCGTTACACCAATACGATTCTGGATGCATTCTTTAAGAGCGGATTCCTAGCTGAACGTGCTGTACCGTGTAACTCACCCAAGGAGTTCGCCTTCGATTTTGATAGTGCGAACCTTTGTGACCCTTGCGGCGCGCCGTTGTTCACACGGTGTTCATGGTGCAAGTTAACGGTGTGTTCTGAACATTTCTTGAATGTCAACGCTGTCAATTTTGTCAAGTGTAATACATACACGTTGATCTCTGCACCTTCTGGAGACTCATTTTCTGTAGCCCTCTTGATGCTCGTGGAGAGTCATTAGCAGGTAACATTTTTCCTCTCATAACTGTTAACACAATACTTTCAAATGAGCCTTACTAAAGGTTGAACTTACGACTTCGCACTCAAGGTGTTCCTAGTCAGTGAACAGATCTACAAAACGGGTTACTGCCACTGCGCATTCGCGACTTTAAAGAACTGGGAGAGCTTTCCATCCACATTGACGTTCGACGCGTCACAAACTGTGCTCATATTGCGCACCTGTAATACGAGTGAGAAAAGTGAAGAGTCACTCCATCTACTGATATTACCATTTTTCTGTGTGTCCTGTAGTTCTCGAGCAGCTGTCTTCTGAGCGCCCCAAGATTCCTATGAATAACTTGGTACATTAAAAAAGGAAAATACAACATTCCAATCGATTGTGTCAAAGTTTGTATAGTGAGCCGTGACTATATCAGTAGTCAAAAAATTGGGCATAAAAATGAAATGTAAACGGATCATCCAAACTCATTCCAAGGCAGGTTACAGAATTACGTCAAGTTTTGTCACATCTAACGAACTGTAGCGTTCAAAACATCTAAATAGAAAAGTGTCATAAATATTACACGTTGCTGTTTATTTACAGACCATACTTATTTTCATGTGTTTAATAAATCGTATTCAGACGAATGAAAATGCGTTGGTATACCAACCAGCTCGTGCTATCCACCATGCCACACTGTGACAGGAATAGGTAATTAGTAATCTGAACGAAATTTACAATAAAAATACGTGTAAGAGGCATACACAGATTCAGCATGCTTACGTGTCATTGTTTGGCACAAATGTTCGTATAACGGAACAAATTGTCGGCAATGACGTTCGTTAACGAATAACCTTGATAATAAAATCTGTGAAAATCATGGTTTGCAACATTTGTTCCTTTTAATGACGAACTTAGACACTAGAAAAGCACGTAACTTGCTACACTGTATAAATGACAAACAAAGAAAAGTAATGTTTTGTGCACAAAAACACCATAATTAGGCAACAGGAATAATGGCTTTGAAGTACTCCAGTCTCCTTTCGCTCTGTCACACCCAGCTTTTCTCTACGCTTACCGAAAAGCCCACGCAGTGTACCTCAGATCCCCTTTATATACCTTTTCAAGACATAGTATATGATCTGTGAAAGCGCTAATTTTGTAAACAGTACATGACACTATGCGATGTAGAATGACAGTACAAATGAAGTGACGTTAAAAAATGATAGCGAATGTTCCGTTTATGCCTTCAGTAGAAGTATACGCGTACTATAGTGGCCGACGAAATTACAGCATCAGGAAAGATAGCAGTTGAATTTTTTTCCTTATTGTAGCTATACAGTCCCGCACGAAAATACAGGGTTAAATTCGTAGGAAATGTGAGGTGAACAGGTTGCGAAATTTACAAGACAGAGGTGTCATATCTGGCGGCGACAACGGCCTTAAGCCGACTAAGCACAGAGTCGAAATGGGCCTGGAGACCGCAGATACAGGTGTGGCCATTGCAAGCCGCTTCAAGTTCGGCAGTGACTGTAACTAGCCTGTGGTGGCAAGAATGGCCGGAAGTTTCCATTGGGCGAGAGATCCAGAGAAGATGCTATAGCTAGGCGCCATATATCTTTGACCAGGGGCACATTGCGATGGCCCGGAGGCATTTCGAACACTGCACGACTTTTCGGGTGTTCGAGGAGTGCTGTGGTCCAGACGTCGTGGGGTTGGGTGGCGGTTCCTCATTACAGATGCTGAACGTCGTAGGCTGGGCAGACTGGTAAAACAGTACGGCGGCAAACTGTGGCGGAAATAACATCAGAGTTTAATACTGGGCAGAGTACACTTCTAAGAATGGGCCTCCGCAGCTGAAGATCGGTGCACGTGCCAGTGTTTGCACCACGACACCGACACTACGACTGAATTGGTTACGTGACCACCGGCAGTGGACGTTGGCGCAGTGGCGGAGCGTTGCATGGTCTGACGAATCCCGACCTTCTTCATCGTGCCGATTGGAGGGCGCGGATCGGTCTCCTTGACAGCTGTACTGCGGGACGGAGACAAGCTGTCAGCGGGCCCGCATGCTCTGGGGAACGTTCACGTGCCATCCGTGGCTCCAGTGGAGGTCATACAAGGCGCCATGGCGACCAAGGAGTGTCGTACATCGGTTGTAGGCCACTACACTCCTTCGTGGCGTTCACGTTTCGCGACGGTAGTGGCATTTGCGAATGAGATAGCGCGCCCTATCACAAGGCCAGGAGTGTAATGGACTGGTTCGAGCCACACAAAGGGGAGTTCAAATTGCTGTGCTGGCCCCCTAACTCACCGGATTTGAACCCGATCGAACACATCTGGGATGTGACTGAACGACTGAACTTGCGTCAGAACTCGGCCTCCTCCCCCCCCCTTCCCCCTCCCCCCCTCCCCCCCCCCCCCCCGTAGTGCCCACTCCCTCCAGCGACCTACCAAAGCCTCACTGCTTCCATGTCACGACGCGTTGCGCTGCTACCCGTGCCAAAGACGCACATACCGGCTATTAGGTAGGTTGTCGCAGCGTTCTGGCTGATCAGTGTATAAGACCAGGAGTACAGCATTGGTTCCCAGCCTTTCTGAGACCATTGTCCCTGACTGAAATGAGATACTACACCGTAACCGCCCCGCATCCCCACTTCCCCACTTCCCTGTCATCATACCGCCATCAACATTACCCTCACTAAATATCAGAATGAAAAGAATATTCTTTGAACGTTTATATTTAAGATGACGAAAGAAAAATATGTTCAGTTTTTGTCAGTGTTTTATTAAACAACGAAATACTGAGTCAATGAGACGTCTGGTTCCGCTTATTTGTAGCAACTCTTCTTGATAGCATGATGAAGCAATTCTCAGTGCATTTCGAGCATTACTTACAACTGCTCCTCAGCAAATGGCGTAGACACGCGATATAAAACGTTGCTCTGCTTATAATTTATTCAGTATACCTAGTGTCTGTTAATGACTTGAGTGCACGAGTGATATACACTGGGAAAAGTTTAGGCTACTAGTATTTTGTGTCTGACCACTGCCACTAATAATGATAATATAATAGGACCGTGTAGGACCACCAGCAGTGTGGCAGCCGTTACGTAATTACTGTTGTCTTGTTAATTAGACCGTTTATTACTGTGAAGTGAATACTGAAGCAATTTTTCGTCTATTTTGGAAACCACGTACAACTTGAAGGACGGATTTCCAGGAGATATTTAAGCATACGTACTGTCGTCCATTCGTGGTATAAACTATCCATGTCAATGGTGGATTATGAGTCGAAAATGTTGTTCATACATTTGATTCACAAGCTTGAACTTCCACCACGTTGCCGCACACACTAATACTAGTATTTGAAATAAAAGAAACGTAATTAGTGGGAACTTATGTAATTAGTGTTGCAGTCTTAAGAAATAGTGATCTTTGAAAAATAATTTAGGTTCGTGATCCAAACACAACCGAACTCTTTTGTTTTCACCCTCTCAAAAATGGTTCAAATGGCTCTGACCACTATGGGACTTAACATCTGGGGTCATCAGTCCTCTAACTTAGAACTAATTAAACCTAACTAACCTAAGGACATCACACACATCCATGCCCGAGGCAGGATTCGAACCTGTGACCGTAGCGGACGCGCGGCTCCAGACTGTAGCGTCTAGAACCGCTCGGCCACTCCGGCCGGCTCACCCTCTCAGAGAATGTAATTTACCCCTCAGTGGGTAATTACGCCAAGGTCTGTAGGCACAGCCGTACAGTCATATAAATCACCTCCACAGTATTTTGTTACACTGTTCTCGATATTAATCCATAAAGCGCCATTTTCTGGTACAGTTACTGGAATTTGACCTTAGTGTTACTCGCCTATGAAAAACAACTTTCCTTCCTGTGTCATATTACTATTTTTTCTGTAGCAGCAACAATTCATCACTATTGCTGTTACTAATAAAGCATTGGGCAAAACCCGAGTAAATAATTTTAAGCTTTTAGCCTGAACTCAACATGTAAATAAGCAGCAGTCTGTGACGAGACTGGTGCGGTTTGACGCTGGCCACATGCTCTGTACACTTTGCTCACTCCGCGGACATCGCTGCAGTGCGGGAACTCCACGTGTCGTCGCACTGACCGTGCAGATACTTGCCTGCTGGCGATAAGCGCATTCCCTGTCGTGGCCATGCGGTCTTGCACGGCCGAGGGAGCGAACAATGCGTCCGCCCTCTTGGGCGCTAGTTGCCTGGGGACGTTTAGCTCCTTTGTGGAGTTGAGTAACGCCTCCTAAACGCATCAGTCTCCCATTCGCATGACAGTTGTGGCACGCCGACCAAAACGACCAACAGCCGGAAGCGATCACCATTTAGCTGCTACCGAGTGTCCGCACGCGCTGGTAGATGTTCTTGCGTCTTACACGACGCATACTATGATCTTCTGACAGTCAACACTCAAACGTGGTTTCTGAGTGAAAATCCTGCTGAGTGATCGTTCCTTATATACACAATGTAAATGATTTTACTCCTACCTACACAGTGCAGATGCGCTGAAATGCTGATCATTTGCGTACCGAAGCGTGTAGTGCACTTCTTAACAGTTTGAGGTTTCTTGCATGCCGCCATCATAATGCAGCAATTCCGCTGGCCAGCATTATACGTCCAATCACTATGGTCCAACCTCGACATCCCTGAGTCTTCAGTGTGGTGTCACCGCCAGACACCACACTTGCTAGGTGGTAGCCATTAAATCGGCCGCGGTCCGTTAGTATACGTCGGACCCGCGTGTCGCCACTGTCAGTGATTGCAGACCGAGCTCCGCCACACGGCAGGTCTAGAGAGACGTCCTAGCACTCGCCCCAGTTGTACAGCCGACTTTGCTAGCGATGGTTCACTGACAGATTACGCCGAGACGATAGTTAGCATAGCCTTCAGCTACGTCATTTGCTATGACCTAGCAAGGCGCCATTATCATTTGCTATTTATCTTGTGGTGCATGTACCGTCAGACCGATGTTCACCAATTATGGATTAAAGTTAAGTATTCCAACAGCTACGTACTTTATTTACTAGACTCAAATCCTTTAACTGTTCCAGACCTCACGCCAGCCTGCGTGAGCTTAAACGCGTGCCTTTCGGCTACCCGTCATTGTGGATTGGCTGTCTTGCCAGTCCACAACATTCAGTAAAAGGAGACGGCAGTGAGCGTGCCACACAGCTGCACCATGCCTCAGTTAAGCAGCCGATGGAGCATCCAAATCTGAGATATGGATAAAAGGTCGGACTTAAATGAGCAATTCGTCTGGAGCACTTCACTGTGCAGTATTTATACAGTGATGAGCCAAGCCGTTAAGACCTCCTGCTAAATATCGTTCTGATCCAGCTGCGATTTTGCGAGATATGGACTCGACAAGTTCTAGTGGGTTTCCAGAGATGTGTGGCACCAGATCTCCACGGAAAGATCACATGAAAAACCCGTAAAAACTAGGCGGCGGTTTGCGGGCGTCGACGTGTTCCCAGACGCCAGACCGCAACAATCAGCCCACTCTGAAATTTGCTTGCATCAGACAGCTTGTATTCTTTCTTTGCAACATCACATTCCCGCGACGGCACAAGGCGGCATTCACAACGCCCGTATCGTGGCACAGTGGTTTGAGGAGTAAGACAGTGAAGTCACGTTGATGTCTTGGCCACAAAATTCACTTGATCTGAAACCCATAGAACACCTCTGGAAAGCTATAGGGAGCGTCCAAAAGCCACCGGCTCGTAATTTATGAGAGTTTTGCGGCCTATGGGTAGATCCACTGATGAGCCAAAACATTATGACAGCCTGCTTAATAGTTTGTTTGTCGGTCTCTGAAAGGAAACACTATTCTGCCTATCAGGAATCCGACAGTCTGTTGGTAGGTATATGGAGGTGATGATGAAGTCCCATACTCCTTGACAGAGCGTAGGGGAACGATGCGGGAGACCCGCACCTCCTAGTGGAGGTGGTTTGCCATTGCCTTCCTCCGACCGTAATGGGGGTGAATGATCATTGTGAAGACGACACATGTGGCATTAGATGTCTATAGTATAAATAACGAGCCGCTGATTTGCGTACGCGGTGATGGCGCCCGATAGCGTGCCAGATGGGTTCCATAGTATTTACATCAGGCGAATTCGGTCGCCGAGACATCAACATGAGTTCACTATAATGCTTCTCAAACCACAGTAGCACGGTTCTGGCTCCGAGACACGGGCAGTTATACTTCTGAAAGATGACATCGCAGTCGGGCAAGACATCAAGCATGAAGCGATGCAGGTGGTTCGCAGCTGTTAGCGTGTCTTCGATCACCACCACAGGACCCAGGCAAGCGCAGGAGAGTGTCTCCCATAGCATAATAATCTTCCCACTAGCCTGCGTCCGTGGCACGCTGCAAGTTTCGAGCCACCGTTCACCTCGATGACGTCATTTGTGGAGACGACGAGTGACCTAGCGTCGCAAAGATGTGATTGACCCGAAGAGCTGACACGTTTCCACTGATCAGTGATCGAGTCCCGATGGTCTTGTACCCACTACAATCGTCATTGACGCTGTTCTTGGGTCAATATATGAACACGTAGGGGTGGTCTGCAGCGGGGCTACATGTTCAACAATGTACGATGAACGGTGTGCACCGAAACACTTGTGCGTGCACCAGCACTGTGCTCTTTCGGCAGAGATGCCACAGATCACCATCTATCCTACTTACAAACAAGCCTCCGAACCCCACATTCTGTGAAGAGTCGTGGACGCCCAATCATTGAGCACCCAGTGGTAGTTTCGCTGTCCTTCTGCCTCTTTCCGCAGATGCTCACGACAGTAGCACGTGGACACTCGAGCTGCCTCGCCGTTTTCGACATTATCGTTCACAGGCTCTGCGTAATAATGATCTGCCATTTGTCAAAGTCCTTTATCTCAATGGATTTTCCCATTTGCAGTCCATATCTTGGCTAGGGTGACCCCGCGTCTGTGTCTGTTCCGTTTACATACTTTTGTTACCGCGTCATGTGCCCGCAGCTCCACTAGATGGCGTCCAACGTCGCCTTGGGCAACGGCCATAATGTTTTTGCATCATCAGTGTATGTGGTGACACACATCTCCTGAAACCTATCAAGGATCTGTTGAGTCCATGACATGCAGAATCTCTGTTGTATAGCGTGCCAGATTTGGACCAACGCAACATGTCACTTAGCGGGTGGTCATGTTTTGGTTCATCAGCGTATTTTAGGGAGAGTAAAGGAAACAGTACGCCTTGTTGCAACGCAAGCGATGAGATTGGTCCTCGTAACTCCTGACTCTGCTTGCAACCTGCCATGAGGTGTAAGTTGTACATTGAAATGTTGTTGTTCTTGTTGTCGGGATTGTGGTGGTCTTCAGTCCGAAGTCTACTCTGCGCTACCATTCTCGTCTTTGTATAGCTACTGCATCCTTCATTCATCTGAACCTGCTTACTGTAACGCATTCATCGGTTGGCTTCCCCCTTCAGTTTTTACTCCCGTCCCTATCTCTGACTTTTCTGCATTACCAAAATTACGATTACTTGGTGGCTCAGGACCTTCTTTTACCAAACATGTCTTTTAATGTATCAGTGCCTTTCCCCTCACTTCGATTAAGTCGATCCTCATTAGATATTCGAGCTCTCTCTCTGTTGTTCAGCATTCTTACGTAGCACCAAAAGTGCAGGGCCTCTACTCGCTTCCTCCGTGAACTGCTTATCGTTCACGTTTCGCCTCCGTAAAGACGCTGCATTCCAGACAAATACTTTAAGTAAAGACTTCGTCACACTCTAATTTACATTCGATGTTGACAAATTTCTCTTTTTCAGAATCGTTTTTCTCGCTATTAATTGTCTGCATATGATATCCTTTAACATCCGTCGTTATTTCGTTGCCCAAATAGCAAAACACATCTACTACGTTTCGTAAATAAGTACTATAAGCGTCACTGGATAAAATTCGAATACATTCCATTGCAGTACCTATTTCGTTTCGCTGGTCTTCCAGACCTGACAGAATTACAATGTCCTCTGCTAACCTCCAAGTTTTTATTACTTCTCCCAGAACTTTAATTCACTCTGAAAATTTATCTCTGTTTCCCTTTACTGCTTACTTAATGTACAGACTGACAAAACATCGGGGATACGCTGAAAACTTGTCACACTCTGTTCTCAGTCGCTGCTACCCCGGACACTAGCGTTCTGAACATCCGACGCACTGCATAGTGTCGACCTTATTCTGCTTCTCCTTGTAGCGGTCAACGTGGTTGCATTCCGCCACGTAGTTGGGGTCAGCTGTCCGCCCTGGTCTGGGGCAGGATGGTGGATCCCTGTGGACCTCGCGACGGCGTCAGACGGAGGTTCGAAGTTGCAGCGCGCTGGCCGTGCGCCACGACCCCGCCACCGCCGCCACACTCTCTGTGATGTGGCCGGCCAGTGTTTTAGCCTACCACGCAGTTTAATCTCATCCTACAGCTCGTACTATTCCTTCCGATGCATTCACCACCAAACATTGCCGTGGCTACATACACCGTGCCAAACCTTCTTTCTTAGGCTTCTACTCTCCCCTATTCTTGCCTGTACTTCATCATTAATCACTCTCTATGGCCAAACAATTTTTCCACACACTCTCTCACGTTTTTCCAGCCTCCCTTTGTCCTCACGTCTCAGGGTCCATCTTTCACAGACATAGAGTACCACATTCCAGAAAAACACACTTACTCTTTTCCTGAGCTTTCGTGGCTTTCCTCACAATAAGTTTGTCTCTATTAGAAACTTCCTTGGCTACAGTAATTCTAACTCTGTCCTCCCAGTGGCAGCTTACACTTCTCGTCATGGCGCTGCTTCCTAGGTAGATGAAATTTTAGTTACACCTGTGTTAATATTGTATGTTTTACTACCTTTGACGATCAACTTGGAACTTGTTTTCGTAACTGATCTTCATATCACATTCTTCACAGGTCTCATTAACATCTTTTAACATTGCGTTTTCATCACTTTCACTTCCTGCTAGTAACGCCATACCACCAGCAAGTCGTACATATACTATTTTCTTTGCTGAACCACACACCCCACTTTCTCCCAGCTGAGTATTTCTCAATAGTTTCCTTTAGGCATAAGTTAGAGCCGTGGAGAAACACGGCAGCCTTCTCTCACTCCCCTTACCATCACACTTTTCTTCATGTGTTTCATTGTCCAAACCTTATTCGTATCTTCTGTTCTAAATATAAATTCTGTGCCAATCTCCTCTCCTTCCAAGTAACTCCGACATTGTTAAATATTGCCTAGTCATCAATATGGGGCATCCAGGAAACTTGCTTTCTCGGATCGCTAGACAACATTCAAATAAATCGTATTAAAGAAGTGACTCTTGATGTTTTCCCGGCGTATCGAATATTCCACAAGATTTCGGGATTGCAGCCGGATCTCGTCGACCTCTTTCCACGATATTTCGGCTGACAACCTTACAGCCATCTTCAGGCGAGTGTTTTACACTGGAGATTGCTAGTGCAAGTCGCTCTATTTATACGTAAAAGTGTAGCAAGACGCGCATGCGCAAGTTACCTTTGCATGCGCGCCATCTGTCGATTCCAAGGCCCTCTACAATATTACTGCATCTATGGAGCACAAACGAATGCGTGATAGAAGTAAAACATGCACGCAGACGTGTCCAAAACAATAAAATGCAAAATTTCAATATTAAAATTAAAATTACTTGTCGCTCGACATGTCAGAAGCCATAAAAAGTTTTCTTTTGATTGATATTAAAGAAATCAACGGGTCCCAGGCCTTATTCAATAAAAAGCCGCCATCGCGATTAATGAGATTATCCGATAAACGTATTTCCACGGATTCCTTCACAACTGAATCCCAGAAGGATCTCGATGGGGCCAAGATTTTCGTGGCCGAATAATCCATAGTATGTCCTGTGGAAATACAATGTTCGGCTATAGCCGACTTACTTGGCTGTGAAAGGCGAGTGTGGCGCTCATGTTCAACGCAGCGGTCGTGTACTGTGCGTGTGGTTTGACCAATGTAGGCTTTCCCACACTCGCAAGGTATTTTATAAATTCCAGCTTTTCGTAATCCCAGATCATCCTTGGCTGAGACCAGAAGAGCACGAGTCTTTGTACGTGGCCGGAAGATTGCTTTCACACGATGTTTCTTTAAAATTCTGCCTACTTTCGATGAAATGTTACCGACATATGGGAGAAGTGCTCTGGACTTAAACACCTTCTTACCCTCTTGATCTTGTGGGTGGTCACGTTTTTTTCATCCTTAAAGCAGCACTGACCTGATGTGCAGAATATACATTATGTTCAAATACAGATTTCAAGTGCTCTAATTCGTCTGCAAGGCTGTCTTTATCAGACGCGACATGTGCCCTATGCACCAACGTTCGAAGGTCGCCCATGGTTTGTGACGGGTGATGACAGCTTGACGCCTGCAGGTACTGGTCCGTATGCGTGGGTTTTCGATGGACAGAATGCTCCAATGACCCATCCACCTTGCGATTAACCATGACGTCCAGAAATGGTAGGCAACCATCCTTTTCAACTTCCATCGTAAACTGAATGTTTGTGTGGATGGAATTCAGATGTTGTAAAAACCGTGACAGCTCTTCTTCACCGTGAGGCCACACTACAAAGGTATCGTCCACGTACCGCCAGAAGACTGTTGGTTTAAACATCGCCGAATCGAGAGCCCTCTCCTCAAAGTCTTCCATATAAAACTTTGCTACCAGACTTTTACGTATAAATAGAGCGACTTGCACTAGCAATCTCCAGTGTCAAACACTCGCCTGAAGATGGCTGTAAGGTTGTCAGCCGAAATATCGTGGAAAGAAGTCGATGAGATCCGGCTGCAATCCCGAAATCTTGTGGAATATGGCGTATTAAAGAACTTTATTACGGAAAGTAAATGACAATACTTAACTTTGAGAATTACGTAGATGTGTCGCAAGCAAAGGGCAACAGACAAAATAAGCAAGGTTCTTCAGTACAAACAACCCTAATACAAGCGAAGTAATACAGTTGATGTTTCTATTGAGGTCGCTAGTCTTGGTTTCTCTTCGACCGGCCGCGACCAGTCCTCTTCGCATAGAGGCCACTACTGTCGCGTTGCCATCCTGAAGAGGGGCCGGCCAGTGTGTGCAACTGGCTGCCGTCTTCTTCGTAGCCCTCTCGTTCGCAGCTGGTGTGCCGGCGCTTCATTTTACGCCGTAAAAGAAATATTCACCAACTAGATCCATTATACTCTGTGGAAAGGCCTTTCTAAGTCAACAAATACGGTACAAATTTCTCTCTCTCTCTCTCAAAATATCTCTCCCCTATACTTTGAAATAGCCCGTTTGCATCGCTTGTTGCTTTACTCGTTCTAAATCCAAAACCTTACTTTCAAACGAGCGAACATAGCTTTTCATTTACGGGTATTTCAATTTCTGTATGTGGAAATATTGTTGACATCTACTATTGTTCTTCTTTTATCTATCCATTTCCCTTCATTACCAAATAAGTTTAACTCTTTAGCTGGTGCAGTTATTACTCTCGTAAATACTTTTTTTGTTATTTGTTTTCAAAGTCAAGTAAACGAGTTTTTCAAGTATTGCCATCAGTTGTTATCGTCTGCGTTTGAAACAGACTCGCCTCATCTCTCTCCCAGTCCGGAGACTAGCAATTTGCTGTCCATTATAATTTTACATTCCTTCATATAGGAGATGGACCTCCAAGACCCCCACGCCGTCTGTCGTAGTGGACATCAGTGGGAACTGAAAAGCACTCAGTAGATACGGCAGACGTCACCGGAGTGTTTTTCGTAGAGAGCCCTCTTAGCCTGTGTTGCAGCAACCTGTGCCTCTCTCCACGATGTACAGCTCACTGCAGCCGACGCTGCCGCTAATGGCCGTATCACTGACGCAGGCGATTATGTGTCTGCCGTCTCACGAGGATACGCAGGGAGGTTACACACTCGACTTGGTACACCTGTTATTGCCGCTTTGTACCATTCAGAAACTGGTCTTCAGCGTTTCCTGTTGTTCTCGACGCTTGAAGACTAAGTGGTATCGAGAACAGAAGTGGCTCTCTAACGTAATCGAGAACTGCTTTTTGCTTGTTAAAGTGCCTCAAGAGCAGGCAACGCGGAACTTGGCGACGGCGGATGATGTCGCAAGATGTGTTCGGCTACCTGGCCTTTACAGTTCCCAGCATTTCGCTGATGAAGGTTTTGTAATTGAGCAAGAGAAGAAGGAAGATGGTGTTTTACTGTCACGTCAATGGCGAAGTCATTTCTTCTGGACAACTCTTTCTATTCCATTGACGAATTTGTACTGCTTCTTTTTAAGTGTAGTTGCATGATTAGGAGTAAAATGATAATGTGTTCATTAATGTTAACACTAATCATGTATACATATCATGTATACTGAGTCGTACCACACCATTTAGATAAAAGAATCAATGAAATTTCCAGAATGAGATTTTCACTCTGCAGCGGAGTGTGCGCTGATATGAAACTTCCTGGCAGATTAAAACTGTGTGCCGGACCGAGACTCGAAGTCGGGACCTTTGCCTTTCGCGGGCAAGTGCTCTACCATCTTAGCTACCCAAGCACGACGCACTGCCCGGCCCGCGAAAGGCAAAGGTAACGAGTTCGAGTCTCGCTCCGGCACACAGTTTTAATCTGCCAGGAAGTTTCATATCAGCGCACACTCCGCTGCAGAGTGAAAATCTCATTCTGGAAACATCCCCCAGGCTGTGGATAAGCCGTGTCTCCGCAATATCTTTTTTTTTTTTTCAGGAGTGCTAGTTCTGCAAGGTTCGCAGGAGAGCTTCTGTGAAGTTTGGGAAGTAGGAGACGAGGTACTGGCGGAAGTAAAGCCGTGAGGACGGGGCGTGAGTCGTTCTTGAGTAGCTCAGATGGTAGAGCACTTGCCCGCGAAAGGCAAAGGTCCCGAGTTCGAGTCTCGGTCGGGCACACAGTTTTAATCTGCCAGGAAGTTTCATCAATGAAATTATCCATGGAACATGTAACTAATAGGTAGAGCAGCAGGAAGCAGAAAGGAGGGGATTCACCTCAGATTGAACCACACACCTTCTGAATATCTTCAGTTTTCCACCCTTGTTCTCTAGTTTCTGTCGGAAAGACAGAATTCTGTAAGTATTACCTACCCATATTTTGTATTTTATTGTGAGTGAGAGTAATGTTTTTAAACTGTGTGGTGAGTTTATTACGTAGGTCGAAGCAGCAAACGTACAATTTGGGGTCGTTTATTTGGAATCACCATTTGGTAAAGTGAAAAAAATGAAACTATCGTATCGCATTGTTGGCCGGGAGGCCCCATGCGGGGGAGTTCAGCCGCCGTATTGTAAGTCCTTTATAGTTAACGCCACTTCGGCGACTTACGGGTCAGTGATGATGGACACACAACACCCGGTCCCCTGCCGAGAATCGAACCCAGGCCCCTTGGATTGTAGGCGGAAACGCTACCGCTACGCTACGGAGGCGGACATCTGGTAAAGTATTTTCCCAGTACGCCTGCGTCCTCCGTTAGGGTTTCTTCAAATCGTTCGGTTGAGCTACACCATAGTTAGTCAACCTTCCTTACGTAACACCCACTTTTTTATCTCTATCAGTAGCAAACTTTTCTAACCTCCTACGAGATCCATAGTAATGGTGATTTATGAAGAAGTGAAGTAACTTTATAAAATTTAGAGGGCAGAGTCAGATAATAATTATGTGAC
Organism: Schistocerca americana; assembly: GCF_021461395.2. NCBI lineage: Eukaryota > Metazoa > Arthropoda > Insecta > Orthoptera > Acrididae > Schistocerca > Schistocerca americana. The sequence goes on from NC_060126.1 coordinate 45,150,658, forward strand.
AGATACTTCATGTCAAAATTTTTTTAATACCTATTGGAAATGTTTTTAAAGCCCCTGGGACATGTCACCGATCACGAAAGGTGGAACGCTTACTGGTGGACGGCAGGGACCAGATTGGCTACCTCTGAGCTGCACCTTGTAGCAGTCACCCAACCGTCGACATTAATCTTGTTTTTGGCAGCGTCCAAGCTGAATAGAAGTGGAGTGAAGGCAGAATCCTGTTGTAGAAGATTCTTTCGTTTTCTTGGGTGCTGATGTCGGATCCCGGTCTTGGTGACCGAGCGGTTCTAGGCGCTACAGTCTCGAACCGCGCGACCGCTAGGTTGCAGGTTCAAATCCTGCCTCGGGCATGGATGTGTGTGATGTCCTTAGGTTAGTTATGTTTAAGTAGTTCTAAGTTCTAGGGGACTGATGACCTCAGAAGTTAAGTCCCATAGTGCTCAGAGCGACTTGAACCATTTCAACCAGAACTACGTGGAACACTTGATTCCTAATATTCTGTTTATTAGTCAAACGGTTGGTTTGCAGGGAATTACCTGAAGAAATGTATGTACCGTGGCTTCTCCCCACATTGTATGAAGCCTGCCTCAAAGTAAGCTGCGATTGACAGAAACTGATCTGTGCAGTTTCGTTTTGGTAGGAAGTCAGCTTGTTCGATGGGATTGCTTAAAGTAATATCATACTGATTCTATTATAGACAAGCGTTTCTAGTAGCCTGCAGGTCACAGACAGCAGGGATACTGTTGGTTTGCCATGTTTTATTACAGCTATTGTCTGCGCGTTTTTAAACTTTTGTCATATTGTCGGTTTGCATGATTTCTGTGAAGAAATGAACTACGAATACTTTGTGTATTTGTCATTTCCAAATGAGGAGGATCTAGAAAAGATAGACGGACTGAAAAACGCTTGACTTGTCAAATCATTTAACTTTCAATTTGGCAAATACGCTACTGAAATAAAGTTTGCTCAGAAATTCAAGAGCAAGAAAATAATGTAGAATTGTTCAAAATGGCCCTTTATGGGCGTCCGCTTGGAGTGTAAGAATCGTATCGCTGAAACTACGATCGCACTTCAGATATACCTCCCAACAGCGTAAACACTGTAGACGATTGAAGCACACTGGAAAGTGGAACGAATGCGATCGCAAGAGTCGCAAACAAGAGGATCGAAGGAATGATGGATGTGAGGTGAATTTCCTGATGGCAGAGAAGCTCCCACAGGATTGGAAACATGACAAGAACTGTTCATGTCAGCACGAGATCCCAGGGGTGCAAGTGCGGAAGGCCACAGAGACAAATCATTAATAAGGAGGTACGTGGCATCCACAACAAGACTGATGCCGTCTGACAGTAGCTACTTCCTTTGAATATTTAGCCTATGCTATCAGAAACTCCACGCCACACTATGAATCATGTCCGAAAGAAATTGTGTTTATAAAGTATCTGTATCTTGATATTCCAGGCATTGTACCCATCGTTGATGTATCCAGGCTTCGATGGGCTAAATTGACGATAAAATATTTGTCTCTCCCTGTGCATCCCGGCGGATCTCCGAGTCGTCCCTCTGGCATGGGTGTGTGTATTTGTCCTTAGGATGACTTAGTTTAAGTAGTGTGTAAGCTTAGGGACTGATGACCTTAGCAGTTAAGTCCCCTAACATTTCACACACATTTGAACATTTTTTTCTCTCTGTGCAGGAGCCACGAAATGTGCGATTGTAGGGGTCGTGGCTCCATGACATACGGAAGTTTGACTCGGTCCTGCAGGCTTGCTCAGATGGCGGAAAACAGTCTGCTTTCGGCAGTGAAGTGGTGTGGACAGAGCTGTTTATGTCCTCGTCATGGTGTATGCCTTGTGGTTGTTCACTTTCACAGTAGTAATAGCGCATGTTACGATCAACGATAGAATGGCAAACTGCAATCTTAAAACGGCACTGAAGTTCACTTTTTCGAACGAAATTTCATGGCAGAAAGCGTTCGCTATCGAACAGTTCGTATGTGACAAAGTGAATATACCCTATGAAGACATGACCGAAATACAACTGTCCATCGGAAGTAACGTGGTTTACATCAAACTGACAAATAACCCAGTTTGAAACAAGGTCATAGCACAGACGAAAGAAGGCCTCAAATCCAGCATCCGAATGGGCACATCAGCCTCGAATACAATGCGATACGATATTGCAGTGCCTGCGTTATTCTGATTATGATGCAAAGTTCCTCTGGACACGCATGCACCACTTAGCTACCCGTGCACAACTCACGGCCAAACATGTATATTCCCGTACAGGTGAGACATTTTACTTGCCCGGTATCGGCAGATAAATACGACATTGCTGTGCCTTGTTCCGATTATGATGCATGTCCAAAGGAACTTTCCGTCTTAACCAGAACAGACACAGCAATATCGTATTTATCTACCTATAGCAGGCAGTGCAATGTCTGACCTATATGGGAATACACCCAATGGATGTACGAGTACAGGTCACAGACGCATGGTTGACGATATATGGAGTTTTGGGTCCAGCCGCGAGTCGAGCCAAATGGTAAGGCGACCGCTCGCGATAAGGGGGAAATCCGGGTTCGAGTCCCGGGTCTGCCACAAATTTTCGTTGTCGTCATTCCATTATACAATGGATGGTTGTCCTCATGCGCAATTGCAAATGCATTTAATGTATCAGCCCAGAATGGTTGAACATACCAGCCTAAGATCATGCACAGTCCATATCTTCGAACTTCCGCTCCAAATGGCGGTGGAAGACGTGACAGCGGCACTACACCCTTATGGAACAGTACACGGACATGCAGTAAAGAAACGAGCACACTTCACTACATACCCTGTTTTGAATGCCATGCTGCAATCCCATATTGAGGTAAAGAAAGATGTCTTGTCCTCTGTGTTCATTGGCCATAGTGGCATACGGCAGCCAGTGACCTGTTTGGGATGCAGTAACGAGGGACATTTGCGAAATAAATGCCTTCAACGCAGAATTACGCTGCTCTGTACCAACAACACTTCTGGATGCGACGCCACACACCTACACATTGGCACAGGCACCCGATGCCCTCCAGAGCCCTGCACGGAAACTTCCACAAGATCTTTTACAACCTGCAGAGACCAGACGAGACGAGGGAGACCGTCTACAACAGCGACGGGCCCCTCAGCCAGAGATCCCTGTGTCGCATGAAGATGATGACAGACTCGAAACTGATATGGACCTCGATTCCGTGGTTGTGCTTACAAACGCCTTCGCCGTTTCTGAAAGTTGCCACTTCATCCCATTGTCTCGGAACCACATCCTCGCAAACAGGTCACCACAACGACCCGAGAAGAGGAGGATCACATCGGAGGCAGTCGGAGTCTTGTTTCCAGGATGGATCCATCAGACGTCCATCAGATGATTCCCAGGGAGGGCTCTCACGCGCACTTGCCAGTATCCACCCCCATCACGGGCCGGGCAATTTAGTGAGTGTCTCCGGAACACAGCAACACCCTGGAGACCCCGACAGCTACGTTTCTCGCGCCGCCAACACGGACACCCTGATGACAACGACTCTTCTTGTATCAGCTCTGATCAGATCTGACGACCCAACTGCGTGGCAGACGACATACTCACACAAACCTCCACCAGACGAAGAAACACCATAGGCTGTCCATAAACCGGCCGTGATCAGAAGGCAGAAAACGCTTAAGACCTGCTGACATTCATTCCTTCTGATACGAGTGCACTCGGTAATCTGCTGTTGATGCAGGCGAGCAGAGTTACTAAAATCAGTTTAAATATGACCGGCTCCTACGTTAAACTTGACCTGTTACATGACACGCTACAAAAAAAAAATGGGTCTGAGCACTATGGGACTTAACTTCTGAGGTTATCAGTCCCCTAGAACTTAGAACTACTTAAACCTAACTATCCTAAGGACATCACACACATCCATGCCCGAGATAGGATTCGAACCTGCGACCGCAGCGGTCGCGCGGTTCCAGACTGTAGCTCCTAGAACCGCTCGGCCACCCCGGCCGGCAGGAGGTATACAGGCAGCGGACATTGACACTGCCCTCTTTCAAGAGCTACTGACGGAGACTTGGCCCGATTTTTATGATTGTACTGTATACATCACCCCTGCCACCAACGGAGGCAGTGGATCAGCGATAATCGTGCGCAGTTGAATTGTAATAGATGACTTCACTTACCTCCTGGCAGCACGACGGCTAGTACTAACAGCGCAGGGGATCTGACTAGCGAATGTCTGTGCACCGTCTGGCACTGACCAACGACGACGGGGCTCACAGTTTTATCCTGAAACAGTCACGCCGCTTTTTCTGGGACGATATGAGACGATCATTATCGGCGGAGATTCATTCTCATAGACACTTGGGAAGAGGATATACATACGTCACAAGCTACTCAGACAGTTGATTTCATCGGGTGTACATGACTTCCCCTCTCGCTTCGGCCATCCTGCATACGGAAATGTGGCATTCAGCCTTCTCAGACCATAACGTTTATGTCTGCACCATCAACCTCCGGCGTCAGACAATATGGTGCAGTCAGGGTCAACGGAAATTTGACGATGCCTAGTTACAGAAACGAGAATGCCGTGGCACCGACATACGACAGAACGTCCAGGACCTTATGGAGCGACCGCCGTCTCCGGAACGTCAGGCCGAGGTTGAGCGCATCAAGGCTAAGACTTTGACCCTTACTCGGCGTCGACTGGAAGGCGTAGTTGTCCGAGCGCGATGCAAGGACAGTATCAACGGAGCAATGATATCAATGCATCATGACGTCGCCGATCAGATGCGCTGATCCGTTCTTTCGGTTTACGTGATGACCGACGGCTGGTATCACAAGCAGACATCGCAACGGCCTTCCAGGCCCACTACCGTTACTTCTGTCGTGAGGAAGACGCTAATGTTGTGACACTTACAGATATACCACAGACGCTCCGTCTTACTCTTGATATCCACGTGGCAGACTCGCTTTCAGCAAATATCTCCAATGAATATATCGCTGATGCGATCGTCAGTACCAGGCGGACTACTTAAACACTCTTGAGGCACACAACCTGACAGTTATCGCCCTATCGCTTCACTCAGATTTTAAGATATTTACGCGTCTCCTCACGACGCGTCTCAGACATCACTAACTCCTTTTGTATGTCTATCCTTTTAGCAGGGCGTCTCTGGGACGACTGCCGTTTAGTATCGTGACAAAAAATAAAAACGCCTACAGTCGTCCCTATGATTTTTATTTTATCGCTGCCAGTTTCGACGCTTCATTGCGTCATCTTCAGGTCTGTATGCATAAAACATTAAAGATAACATTATCGGTCAAGTTATATACAGAGTGTTACAAAAAGGTACGGCCAAACTTTCAGGAAACATTCCTCACACACAAATAAAGAAAAGATTTTATGTGGACATGTGTCCGGAAACGCTTAATTTCCATGTTAGACCTCATTTTAGTTTCGTCCGTATGTACTGTACTTCCTCGGTTCACCGCCATGATTTCATACGGGATACTCTACCTGTGCTGCTAGAACATGTGCCTTTACAAGTACGACACAACATGTGGTTCATGCACGATGGAGCTCCTGCACATTTCAGTCGAAGTGTTCGTACGCTTCTCAACAACAGATCCGGTGACCGATGGATTGGTAGAGGCGGACCAATTCCATGGCCTCCATGATCTCCTGACCTCAACCCTCTTGACTTTCATTTCTGGGGGCATTTGAAAGCTCTTGTCTACGCAACCTCGGTACCAAACGTAGAGACTCTTAGTGCTCGTATTGTGGACGGCTGTGATACAATACGCCATTTTCCAGGGCTGCATCAGCGCATCAGGGATTCCATGCGCCGGAGGGTGGATGCATGTATCCTCGCTAACGGAGGACATTTTGAACATTTCCTGTAACAAAGTGTTTGAAGTCACGCTGGTACGTTCTGTTGCTGTGTGTTTACATTCCATGATTAATGTGATTCGAAGAGAAGTAATAAAATGAGCTCTAACATGGAAAGTAAGTGTTTCCTGGCACATGTCCACATAACATAATTTCTTTCTTAGTGTCTGAGGAATTTTTCCTGAAAGTTTGGCCGTACCTTTTTGTAACACCCTGTAAAAACAGATTAAAATAGAATGAGAACAAAGGCAAGACTCTACAAATGAATTTACACCGAACATTTGACAGAAAGAACAGATACATCCATTGTCACATATCTAAAATGTACCATCATAAATTTCCACTCAATACACTGTACAATTATACTATCTATTAAAACTTCCTTAAATACTACTCACGATTTTTATTTGGCAGTCGAATATGCATTTTCTGCACAACCTTGAAGTAACTTACTGTAAGACAAAATAACTGTAAATAGTGATGAATGGAAGGAAACAACACCTCACAAAGAAGTAAAAAGGAGGACCATGACCTATTTCTCGTGTCAAAGTATCAAATGCTTGTGTGTACACAGATGAGGGGCATACACTATGTCATATCTACATAATGAACGTCCGAGTCGTGGTATAAACCGAATTTACGACCCACATACATAGAACGTATGAATAGTATTTAAAGAAGTTTTAATAGATAATATAATTGTATTGAGTGGAAATTCGTGATGGTACATTTTAGATATGTGACAGTGGATGTATCTGTTCTTTCTGTCAAATGTTCGGTGTAAATTCATTTGTAGAGTCTTGCCTTTGTTCTCATTCTATTTTAATCTGTTTGTATATAACTTGACCGATAAGTTGATAATGCTATCTTTGATGTTTTTTGCATACAGGCCTGAAGGTGACGCAAGGAAGCGTCGAAACTGGTAGCTAAAAATAAAACAAAATCATAAGGACGGCTGTAGGTGTTTTTTATTTTTTGTCACGATCACTAACTCCTGTCGCCAACACGGACGTCCTTGGGCGCAGATACTAGTATACAATCATCCTCATGTGATCATAGACACATCGCCATTGCAACAGCCTGTCGATTACAGGGAGTCATGATTTCCATCGATCAGGCATTCGATCTCGTGAGCCACACCTTCCTCGTAAAGGTGCCTTCGTAGTCGTACCCTTACGCCTACTTTTTGACGCTACGTCCAGGGTAATGGCCAATGGACGGACGAAGACACCAATATCGATCGCACGGTCACTCAGACATGGTCGTCCCTTTCAACGATCATGTACACCTTCGCACTAGAACAACTTCTCTGCGGCCTGCAATGCCGTTTATCAGGTATCAACCTACGGGGATACAAGTTTTAATTGCGCGCCTATGAATGGGACCTAGTCATCATATGCTCCAACGAGGAGGTTCAAGAGACAACACAGTGGACCGAGCAACGATACTGGAGCGGAGCGGGCAGCCGCATAACGTCACCAAATCCCTCGCTCTGACCTTTGGAATGGGACTCCCAGATGAAAGTGTGGCTCCATGCAGGACGATGGAGACTCTAGGCTGTCTAGGAATAGTTTTCAGTCGATACGTCCGTCGCACCACGGCGATCAAGTTTCGGCATCTTCTTCAGAGCACCGGTTCGCACGTACGAAGTCAATTGTTGCTAGCAGTGGAGATGTGACAAGAGGTGCAGTTCATTAACATTTATATAGGGTGTTTCAGACGTGATGGTCAATATTCAGGGATATGACAGGAATGATCATTAGAAACAAAAAATTCAACTAAACATGGGCTCTAAAACGCATACCTTAAGAGCTATGAGCAGTTCTTGATCTTCGATACTGTGAAACAAATCTCTTCTACTGCATGCTATTTGCTTTCCGTATTTTGAAAAGTGGTAGTACGGACCAAAAACGAAAACAATGTCCAGTAAACCCGTAATCTAAACTACACACGTTAAAAGTTAAGAGCACTTGTTCATTAAACGAGTTGTGTTTCAAAGTAGCAAAGATGGGTAAGTGCTCATAGGTCTTAAGTTATGCATTTTACAGTACATGTTTACTGGATATTTTTTTCTTGTTTTGGTTCATACTATCGCTTCCCAAAATATGGAAAGCAACGAACTTGCAGCAGAATAGATCTATTTCACAATCTCGAAGATCAAGACTTGCTCATAGTTCTTACGGTGTGCATCTTAGAATCACGTTTACTTGACTGTTCTGTATCGAATGATCATTCCTGTCATATCCCTGAATATTGACCATCACTTCTGAAACACCCTTTACGAAAACGTGCATAACGCATGTCACATTTAGCTCTCTATACAGTGAAGACGCGCTGGATCCAAACGGCCTTCAGTTATTTTGTCAGTTCCGATCACGTATTCAAGGCCATGTGTGACATCCTTACAGTCTCTCGAAGAGTGGGTCTAGTTCTCACCAACGCCCATACACGCTCTGGCTCTTCACGTACATAAAATTTCGAAGTTATGGAATCACAGCCTTAGCAGTATCAAAAAAATGGTTCAAATGGCTCTGAGCACTATGGGACTTAACTTCTGAGGTCATCAGTCCCCTAGAACTTAAAACTACTTAAACCTAACTAACCTAAGGACATCACACACATCCATGCCCAAAGCAGTATTCGAACCTGAGACCGTAGCGGTCGTGTGGTTCCAGACTGTAGCGCCTAGAACCACTCGGCCACAACGGCCGGTCCTTAGCAGTATCACTGAACTTTTGATCGACGAACTCACAGCTAGTTTATGTCAACAGCTGGTCGCTCTAGTCCACATTGCATTAGCGCCATCACATATCAAACTCTTTCTTCTTGAATACAGTTACGTCCACGAAGACTTTCCATGAAGACTAGGGCTCCCACTACGCGAGATCTTTATGACCTCGTAGTGCAGACTCACCCCCAGGACGCTGTCGTAGGAGGTCACCCAGAGGTTAGCTGGATGGCGGTGTGGCGCGCAGATCATCAGCCGTACTTCACCAGCTGGTATATCGTCGTGACCGGTAAATACCAGACGCGACAAAAGCTCCATGCAGTCACCCTCCACCTTCTGCCTGCGGTGTAGTACGGACGACACGAACGAACACCACCTGATCGACGGCGCGGCAGCAGACGTGGTGTCTTCTTCGTCCCCTGGAGAAAGACTATGGCCGTCCTTTGTCGTTTCGCGGATGGGCTCAACAACGCGATCGACACCACATAATAAGACGACACGTCAAATATTGGTGCCCTTTTACTGACTACTTCGGGAACATTTATTGCAACCTGGCCCGCAGTTACAACCTCCCCGGTTAGCGTGGTTGAAACGTGCGGCTCATTTCTCATGACCACCGAAGGCTCGGCATTGCATCCCGATGGCATGTTACCAACTGACTTTTGCCGTCTACAAAACGAGCGGTCGCCGATTTCTTTTCTCATGTAAGGAGCGTCTTCGAGTAATGTTTCATTTAAGGTGGTATTGGTATAATCCACATAGTTCATGCATTTCATAAGCGGAGGGTATATTGAATTAATATATAACTGTAGTGTAAATAATTCAGTAATGACCTAAGGCCTGTATAGATAAAATAATCAGGATTGTCGCATAGTATGACAGTTTTCTGCCTGTTCAAGGGAACTGACTCTCTCAAAGAAGGAAGAAAAAGTGGTTAAGGTGATGGCTAGCAATAAGCAGCATATGACGATTCTAATCCCAGTATGACACACGTTCTGTCACAAACAGCTGACGTCAGTTCGGATTCACAAAATGCGGAATATTTACCACAGCTGTAGTAGTCAGATCAGTATCATGTCAGGTACAGATACTGTATAAACATAGCATTGTAACCATTATGGATAACCGATACATTACTTTACAATCGTTACAAAATATTTAGTTCCGCCCGGCAATAGTTCTTCACAGTATCTTCTTTCTCTTTTTTAGGCTGGAGGATGCAATGTATTACGCAACCATGCGCGCTGCTTTCTTCAACTTCAGCGTAGGACGTTTTTTGCAGTGTTGTGCAAGACCCTACGTAAATGTTGAGATCTTTAATGTGAGGCAGTTGAATACATAATGAAATAATGCGTCATCTTTTACCTCTTCTCAGACCTACAACCTGTAATTTTTCCGCCAGTCAATGATAAGTATATATTATGTACTCCACAAATCAGTTTTAAAATGCTAATGACTGCGTGTTTGACGAGCGTAAATTGTCCTCGTATTCAAATTCTGAACGATCTTAAACGATGTTAATGGAAAAATATCACAACCGTGATAATCCTGCGTCGTTATCTCGATCCTATTTACTTTTGATCCACTGTATGAAGCCTCACCAGTTTCGAAAATTATGAAATGATCTTGTTTGATTCGAAAGTTCGCACACTCCATTTCTTCTTTGCCCCTCTCCGTGAGAATGATCAGGGTGTATCAAATTATGGCATAAACCCATACAGTTGAAACCACACGTTACTAGATGCAAATTGTCTCAGTAAACAAGGGATCTAAAACACATACCTATCTGTTCAGCCGAAGAGATTTGAGTCACAGTACCGAAGATGTAGTGCTCGTAGCCATTAACATATACAATTTAGAGTACATGTTTAGTGAATTTTTCTTCTTGTTTTGGTCCCTTCTACCACCTCGCAAAATACGGGAAGCAGAGAGTTTGCTGTAAAAGAAAAAAAAAGGCTCTGAGCACTATGAGAGGTCATCATCACCTAGAACTAATTAAACCTAACTAACCTAAGGACATCACACACATCCATGCCCGAGGCAGGAGTCGAAACTGCGACCGTAGCGGTCACGTGGTTCCAGACTGAAGCGCCTAGAACCGCACGGCCACAACGGCCGGCCAGGAAATTTCTTTTATTGAGTTATTGAAGTTTTCACCAAGTATCAACATCGTTGAATGTTTAAACTGAATTACATGTAGTACTGTATTCGAACATTTATTCTATCGCTTGCTAATAGTTCGCGACTTTGCTGTGTCTTTTACGTATATTAAAAGTCAACGGCATCACTCAGTTTTATGTATGACTTTTCGGCATTAGTAGTGGTAGAGAGCGTTAGCGCGCCCGCTGGTAACTTTCATAACAGGCACACATGAAAAGAGCCGAACACCACGACTTACCTACGAACTACAACTGCCCTGGGACATCAGCGAAAGATACCAGGTTGGTGGACAACTGGAAGTTCTGTGTTCTGTCCTGATGAAACAGGGTACAGCTATGGTCCATCGCATGCAATGCTTTGGTAGTACCAATCTGACCTGTAGTTATACAGAGGAAGGAATACAAAGAACGATAGGACATTAGTTGCATTGAAAACTGAGTCCTGTTTCCATCCGGTAGCAAAGGATAATTAGTTCTGAAACAACTAGCTTTTCCAATGTAGCAGCCCCTGTCGTATTGTTCCCGCCATAAACAAACGTCTAACACAACACCGTAGAAGCACTCCGCACATTCATCAACTCGACAGAGAAAAACACTTGACGCTTCATAATAGGTCGTAGGAATACACTGGCAAACCACCTCCACTAGGAAGTTGCAATGAGTGCCGGAGCAGGATCCCTGCACCTGATCTCCTACGTTCCTTCCTTGAATGTGGAGCCATTTTGACCTCGAGTTGCCGGCCGCTGTGGCCGAGCGGTTCTAGACGCTTCAGTCCGGAACCACGCCCTGCTACGAACGCATGTTCGAATCCTGCCTCGGGCATGGATGTATGTGAAGTCCTTTGCTTAGTTAGGTTTAAGTAGTTCTAAGTCTAGAGGGGACACAGGACGCAGCATGTCATTCTCAATGGAGAGAAGTCTTCCGAAGTAAGAGTGATTTCAGGTGTGCCGCAGGGGATCGTCATAGGACCGTTGCTATTCACAATATACATAAATGACCTTGTGGATAACATCTCAAGTTCACTGAGGCTTTTTGTATCGAGAGGTTGTAACAATGGAAAATTGTACTGAAATGCAGGAGGATCGGCAACGAGTTGACGCATGGTGCAGGGAATGGCAATTGAATCTCAATGTAGACAAGTGTAATGTGCTGCGAATACATAGATAGTTCCCTTATCATTTAGCTACAAAATAGGTCAGCAGATGGAAGCAGTTAATTTCGTAAATTATCTGGGAGTACGCATTAGGAGCGATTTAAAATGGAATGATCATATAAAGTTAATCGTCGGTAAAGCAGATGCCAGACTGAGATTCATTGGAAGAATCCTAAGGAAATGCAATCCGAAAACAAAGGAAGTAGGTTACAGTACGCTTGTTCGCCCACTGCTTGAATACTACTCAACAGTGTGTGATCCGTACCAGATAGGGTTGATAGAAGAGGTAGAGAAGATCCAACGGAGAGCAGCGCACTTCGTTACAGGATCATTTAGTAATCGCGAAAGCTTTACGGAGATGATAAATTCCAGTGGAAGACTCTGCAGGAGAGACGCTCAGTAGCTCGGTACGGGCTTTTGTTAAAGTTTCGAGAACATACCTTCACCGAAGAGTCAAGCAGTATATTGCTCCCTCCTACGTATATCTCGCGATGAGAGCATGAGGATAAAATCAGAGAGATTAGAGCCCACACAGAAGCATACCGACAATCCTTCTTACCACGAACAATACGCGACTGGAATAGAAGGGAGAACCGATAAAGGCACTCAGGGTACCCTCCGCCACACACCGTCAGGTGGCTTGCGGGGTATGGATGTAGATGTAGATGTAGATGTAGACTGATGACCTCAGATGTCAAGTCCCATAGTGCTTAGAGCCATTTGAGCCATTTGACCTCAAGTTTCGGAAGCCATAGAAAAAGCAAATTTGGGCAACTGGGAGAGGATTTGTTCTTCCAAAATACGAGTCCAGTGCGTAATTGCTGCCTTGGCCAATTCGTCGGCCATGTACGCAATGTTTATGAAACAGCACAGAATGCATGCGATTAGTTTCTCCAGGAGAAGGGAATTCACACATGCATCGGCATCTACATTTATACTTGACTATCCACCTGATGGCGCGTAGCGGAGCGTAGTTCGTGTTCCACTGTTATTTCCCCAGTTATTTGTTCCAGTCACGGACGTTTCACGGAAAGAGCAATAGTTCGTAACTCTCCGCGTGAGCTCCAGTATCTCTGTATGGTCTTTTGAAGAGATATACAAACCAAGACGCAGTATATTGTTTGACTCTTCTGTGAGTGTATGATCTCGGATTTCTAACGGTTAACACCGTCATCGTGCACAGCGCCTCTTTTGTAGCGTCTGCCACTGGGGTTCTCTGAGAATCCCCGTGAAACTTTCGCGGTTACCAAATGAACATGTAAGCAACGTACTGCTCCTCTTTGGATTTTCCCTGTTTCCTCCATCTGTTCTAGCTGGTACTGAATCCAGACTACCTAACACTATTTCAGTCTAGGTCGATTGAAGGGTTTGTGGTGGATTAGTCTTACTGACGATTCATCCAATGAATCTGAGTCCAGCAGCTCCCTTACCTGCCACTAGTCTTATGTGGTCGTTCCATATGTACACTGCCACAAATTTAATAGATGTGACTGCTTCCAATTCTGGAATCGTGTACTCGTACAACAATGAGTCTTCCTGCCTATTTATACGAAATACGTACCATTTGTTTACTTTGAGGGGCAACTGGCACCATGCGTCGGTTCTTTGCTGTTCTACCTACTTCTCTATATACCGGGTGATCAACAAGTCAGTATAATTTTGAAAACTGAATAAATCACTGAATAATGTAGATAGATAGGAACAAATCGAGAAACATGCTTGGAATGACATGGGGTTTTATTAGAACCAAAACAATGCAAACGTTCAAAAAATGCCCGACAGATGGCGCAATAATTAGCATAACAAAGTAAGTCAAAGCAAAGATGATGTTCTTTACAGGAAATGCTCAATATGTCCACCATCATTCCTCAACAATAGCTGTAGTCGAGGAATAATGTTGTGAACAGCACTTAAAGCATGTCGAGAGTTATGGTGAGGCATTGGCGTCGGATGTTGTCTTTCATCATCCCTAGAGATGTCGGCCGATCACGATACACTTGCGACTTCAGGTAACCCCAAAGCCAATAACCGCACTGACTGAGGTCTGGGGACCTGTGTGTCAATTTTTACCTCTCTATCTACATTATTCCGTGGTTTATTAAGTTTTCAAATTTATACTGACTTTTTGATCACCCGGTACATCAGCGTCATCCGCGTAAGGTCTCACAGTACTTCGGAGCTTATCCTCTATGTCATTTAAATCTATCGTGAAAGGTAGTGGTCCTAGAACATTCCCGTGGGGTGCGTCCGAAGCTTCTCCGTGTCCAGGTCTCTCTCCTGCAATAATGATATGTTGTGTTCTATTTGTTAAAAGCTCTTAAATCCATACACACGCCCGGTCTGATACTGCGTTCGCTCGTAATTAGCTCATTTAGCGGCCGTGCGAAACTGCATCGAACGCCTTCCGGAATCTGCCTGAGCAGCGGTATCTGCTGCTATCTTGATCTCCTGGATGAACACAGCAAGCTAGGTCCACAGGATCGTTTTCGGAACCCATGTTGATTCCTATAGAAGAGATTTCCGGTGCAACGAAATGTCATAATATTGGAGCACAAATCATGTTCCAAAATTCTACAAAAGCCGTCGTCAGTTTTGTGCGTCTATTCGACGATCCCTTTGTTGGACAGTCCTCCTTCAAAACAGGAATGACCTGCGTTTTTATCCAATAATTTGAAACTCTTCCCTTCTTCGGATACCTACGGTACGCTGGTGCTAGAGAAGGAGAAGTTGTTTGGCATACACTACGTAGAATCGCACTATTATAGCTTTTCCTCTCTTCATGCATATCAGTTGCTTTTCAGTCCCACGATCACTTGTCTCGATATCTTTCATTTTGACGTTCTTGCGACTATACACACAAGGAACGACAGCGTGACTGTGCCCTGTGTAACAGTTTTGAAAAAAGACGTTTAGTACCTTGGCCTTTTCTGTGTCATCCTCCGTTTCAGTGCGCACACAGCATCTGGACAGATGGCTTTTGATTTAACATAACACCAAAACTTCTTAGGATTTTCTGTTAAGCCGGTAGATAGAATTTTACTTCCGAACTTACTGAATGCGTTACGCATGGCTCTCCTTACGCTAATTTTGGCTTCATTTAGTCTTCTTTATCTGTGAGACTTTGGCTACGTTCAAATACGCAGTGAAGCTCTCTGCTTTCACAGCAGCTTTCTAACACGTACGTCGAATCACGGAAGGTTCTTCCGACATCTCACAACGTTGCTCGCCACCTACCTGTCTCAGGTGTATTGTACAACGTTCTTGAACTCCGCCGACTGATACAGAACATTGTTAGTGCTGGAGGTGGAATACCACGTTGATTGACCATGTAATCTCTAATCTATTTGCTATCGGTCTTGCTAAGCAGGAAGATCCTTCTTTGTATTCCTACTGGCAGTCGCATTCTGTGATGATGTAAGGTACTTACAATCACTGATTCTCCGTTCTACGGTACCAGCAGACTTAAGATTTTATCTTCACGAGTCGGTTCCCTGATTAACTTCTCAAGGTGATTTTCGGATGAGGCATTTAGAACAATTTCATACGACTCCTTAGCCCCATCACCCACCCAATCATTTGAGTCTGTAAGTCGATAGCTATTAAGTTGAAAAAAATCCTCCTAACACTGTAACATGACCAGGAAATCTACGCGAAATATTTTCCAAATTTCCCTCAAATGTTACACCACTACTGATTCTAAGGCAGCAGGGGCTACAAGTGTATCAAATCACCATGTCTGATCCATTTTAACAATTATTTTCAGAAAATTCGATTATTTGTCTTGGAAACAGGAACGATCTAAGCATTTTTCGCCGGCCGCGGTGGTCTCGCGGTTCTAGGCGCGCAGTCCGGAACCGTGCGACTGCTACGGTCGCAGGTTCGAATCCTGCCTCGGGCATGGATGTGTGTGATGTCCTTAGGTTAGTTAGGTTTAAGTAGTTCTAAGTTCTAGGGGACTGATGACCACAGCTGTTCAAGTCCCATAGTGCTCAGAGCCATTTGAACCATTAAGCATTTTTCGAATCACTGCAACTGCGTCACACTTCCAGCCACCCATGGAGCATAACCGCTATGTTGAATCACACAGGTGACTTGACAGATGTCCCAGTAAGTTAGGATCACCAATCGTTAGCTATAACCTCGCTACAATATCTTTTTTTCCACCAAGAAGGACATGGTTACCTTCGTGCCAACTGCACGGTATGGAGACTTTCTGATGATGTCAAGTGTCTGCTGGTGTGGGACAAGAGCCCAGGTGTCATCTTGGTGGTGAACTTCACTGCCAATTGCACTTTCCCGACGCCAAGTGTGTTCACCACACCCACGCAGATTAAAGACGAAAGTAGGAGGGTCAAGGTTTCAGCGTACCGTGGATGATGACGTCATTACCGACGGAGCGCGAGTAGCAATTTTGTAAGGGGGCAATCTAACCAAAACCAAACAGATGGGACAAAAGTATGTAAACTGTCGAAACTGTCGAAAGTAATCGGCATAATTCATTCCGACGGTCAGTGCGTTCATGCAACGATGTTTGCGTTGCCTAGGGAAATATGATTATACCCAGGCGGGCGCCTTTTCGTCCCAAGCAAATCGACGGCTACGGATGTCTTTCTTGAGGGTTCAAAAAGTACGCTTATAGAGAGATCTAACTGTGTGTAGGGCATTTTGCCAGCGCAGCTTCGGCAGTGTAGTGCAGCCAACCATGGCAACATGTGGGCGAGCATCGTCCTATACGAGAATGATGCCGTCCGCCAACATTCCTCGGCATTTGGACCTGATGGCGCACTTCGCTTTTTGCAAAGTGCACGTACCGTTATGCGTTAATGAGGCGACTTCTTCCAGGAATGTCAATTAGCAGCAGGGGCCTTCCCAGTCAAAGAAAAAGGGCAGCATGACTTTCTCAGAGCTGTCGTGTCTCTTGTTTCGACTACGCTGCAGACGTTTCGTTGGAAAGCCCTTACACCTGCTTCATACAGTCCTGGTCTCTCCACATGCGATTTCCATATCTTTGCAACCCTGCTTCGGATGAAGAGTTACATACTTTGGTACACCCATACTTCTTCTACAGCTGTTTCCACATAGATAGTCTGCAAGCCACCGCACGGCGCGAGGCCGAGGGTACGCTGTACCACTAAGAGTCATTCCGTTACCCGTTCAACTCGGAAATAGAGTGAGGGGAAAGCGATTGTCTATATGCTTTCGTATGAGCCCTAATTTCTCGTATCTTATCTTCGTGGTCCTTACGCGTAACATCTGTCGGCAGCAGTAGAATCGTTCGGAAGTCAGCTTCAGACGCCGGATCTCTAAATTTTCTCAATAGTGTTCCTCGAAATAAATGCCTTCTTCCCTCCAGGGATTCCCATTTGCGTTTCCGAAGCATTTCCGTATCACTTACGTGTTGTTCGAACCTACCGGTAACAAATCTAGTAGCCAGCGTCTGAAAGGTTTCCATGTCTTCCTTTAATCCGATCTGATACAAGTCCCAAACACTCAAACAGTGCTCAAAAATAGGTCCCACCACCATCCTATATGGGATCCCCTTTGCAGATGAACCATACATTCCTAAAATTCTCCTACTAAACCGAAATCTACCATGCGCCTCCCTTACCAAAGTCCTCACACCCTCGTTCCACCTCATGTCACTTCGCTACGTTACGCCCAGACATTCAAACGACATGACTGTGTCAAGCAGGACGCCACTAATGCTGTATCCGAGCGTTACGGCTTTGTTTTCCCTACTCGTCCGCACTACGGTTCAAATGGCTCTGAGCACTATGGGACTTAACATCGGAGGTCATCAATCCCCTAGAACTAAGAACTACTTAAACCTAACTAACCTAAGGACATCTCACACATCCATGCCCAAGGAGGGATTCGAACCTGCGACCGTAGCAGTCGAGCGGTTCCGGACTGACGCACTACGACAGATGGAAGTTAAGGCAATGGCAAACACTCTTCCACGAACGCATTGACCGTCTTGTTCCACTGTGAGTTAAATGTATTAACAGCTATGGCGATTACTTTTAAGACAATAAACAGCTTAGTTCCTTTTGCCATCTGACTGGTCTTCACCTGACTTCCCCTTGCACAAGACTGGAAATATAGCATAACACTTTCAGAAAAATATCATACACACAACCCTGAAGATATCAGGGACAGATAAGTCCGAAAACTGTGACAGAATCAGGTCAACAGGTCATATACCAAATCTACTGACGAGAATAATGTACATAAGAACAGAAAAAATATTTCAGGATTTCTTGACTGGTAATCAGTTGAGTTTTAGCGGAAGTAAATGCCTCAGGCAGTTCCGACGTTGCGCTTGATAAAGCAAGCAAGACTTTAGAAAAATCAAGACGCGTTTACAGGATTAGTGGACCTAGGAAACGCGTCAGTCAACACAAAAAAATTTTCATCCTCTATAAACAACACACAGTAAACATAAACACCCCAACAACAGTACATAGTGGAATATGTAAATTACAATGTAACAACAGCCCTGCATTTTACAAAGGCGCGACAGGAAGAACTTTCCACGTACGATAAGAAAGAACATACTGCTGCTTTTAGACTTATCAAATTTGACCAGGCAACAATAGCCAACAACATGTACCTTAACACACATAGACTAAGAGACATCCACAACATCCTAACTGTGCTCCACACAGAAAACCATAGTGAAAACTCGATCTCCTAGAAGATTCAGAAATAATATTACACAAAGTAAAATCTTCTGAAAACATGTCGAACGAACAAAAAGAGTTTAGCAGCCACAGTTTTTTCAGAAGCTTTAAAAGTTCATTTTTACCTAAAGAAACAAACACTTAATAGTGCAATCATTTGATAACATAATCCATATTTGGCACATACACAAATATGTTTTGTAAATGGTATCCTGTATAACTAATAATATATTGGCTTGTGTTTCCTCCGAACTAATAACACCTGTGTGTTTGTAGCAATGCAGCATCTTTAGATTTGAAATTATTTGACTTGTTTTGACTTGTGTTTACAAAATATACTGTAGAATTAAAAGTGTATATATGTGCATATACATATTTACTGACACTATGCTTCAAAAGCGATGTATACACCACTGGAAACAGTAATTTTTCTATTTGTATTAGTTTTGTAAACCTATATTCACAATGTGCCTGTTTTATAATATACCATTGTAATCTAAACAGGACCAGAGTTAACCTAAATCTAGAAAAATAATCGATGTAGATTGTTAAAGTAGCTGAAGGTGTGACCTCAGGGCTCGAAATACATCGTGCATTAGAATAAAATCGCGGTTGCGACTGTAGGCGGTTATTTTTAATTATTTTACAAAAGTAATACAGTCACGGAAGAAACACTGACAGAAAAGCATAAAATTAAGTAATATAAAGTAGTGCAACATATTCGGAATTCTGATGAAAATAAGCGTAAGCTATAGGGAAATGCCGGTAATGTGCAGATATACAAAAACCAAGATGGAAAGTTAAGAAAGTGAGACCAAGAACGAAATGCTGCGATTAAAAAGGGTCTAAGACGAGGATGTAGTCTTTTGTCGCTATTGTTCATTTTACACATCGAAGAAGCAATGACGGCCGGCCGGAGTGGCCGAGCGGTTCTAGGCGCTATAGTGTGGAACTGCGCGACCGCTACGGTCGCAGGTTCGAATCCTGCCTCGGGCATGGATGTGTGTGATGTCGTTAGGTTATTTAGGTTTAAGTCGTTCTAAGTTATAGGGGACTGATTACCTCAGAAGTTAAGTCCGATAGCGCTCGGAGGCATTTGAACCATTTTTGAAGCAATGACGGAAATAAAAGAAAGACGACAAAGTGAAAACATTTGTGTCCACTTGGCCGCCGGCATATGTTCTTGGTTTCACGAACTCAGGGGCACCGTATCACACAACGACTAGCCCGCGAAATCACGCGGTCCTAATCATAGAGAAAATGTCTAGCTCTATTTGGAACAGTGCAGCAAGGAAAACCCCCGCAATTTGCTGACTCCGCGGGATTTAATGATTGAGTGATTTCTGCTGGACGTGGCATACCTGAAGAAGATGGGGAATCTCTTTTCTCGCCGAATTCAAGCCATTATGGTGACCAGAGGAGGTGTTACACTGTATCAGCTCGGCGTCTCCTACGGATGACCACAGTTTTTTGTACTGTGTGGTTATTACCCGTGATTCGGATGTTGCAGGCCTTAGGTGTTTGTGCTGGTGTGCAACATGACTTCCAGTTGGGTTCTTATCAGCATAAACGCTCGAGATTTGAAATAATATATGTCGCTTGTTGATTTTTCCTCAAGCGTTATTTCTAACGACGTGCTGACAAGTAATACAGTGACTGACATCTTCGATGCATGTTACATGTAGAAACATCCTAAAGACACCATGTTTCGTCGCGCGAGTGTTAGATTGTCGAGAGATGAAGCCATGTTTATTACTTTTCAGTGGACGATATCATACCCGATTCTCCTTCTGTCACCTCTATGACAGCGAAGTGTTTAATCTTTCCTCCCACTGGAGAACACTAATTATGCGCGTATTAATTACTCGTAATTTATTTACTCTCCCTGTCGTTTGAAAATACAGCAGTACGTTACAAGATAATTACAAAACTGAAGATGTGAATCACTGTAGTTGAACTGCACTTTTCTTAATCACCAGCACGCAATAGGTCTGATCATATCCTA
This sequence comes from Schistocerca americana, assembly GCF_021461395.2. Lineage (NCBI taxonomy): Eukaryota > Metazoa > Arthropoda > Insecta > Orthoptera > Acrididae > Schistocerca > Schistocerca americana. The sequence continues at coordinate 45,171,288 of NC_060126.1, forward strand.
CGTCTTTTTCTGCCTTGTACTGATTTTTAAACCTACACACGCTTATTACACCAGACATCCTCGATACGTCATCTGTCAGAATCGTTGTCAAGTCTGTTACATGGAAATGAGTGCGACGTAGGGAATTTAATTACGTCCTCTGTCATGTTAACCGCAACTCGCATTTGTAATAGAACATTATCGCACGAAGCGACCGACATAGTCCTCAATTGTGGACCTGTGGGGACGCGGGATCAATGGGGCATTACTCTTTTTATGCAAATAAACCGGTCACTTGGTCTACGTCCCCTTACGTTAACAAAATACGCTATTTATGATCAGATGTCAACAAACTGCTCACTTATGCATTTAGTTTTGTTTACCTAAGTGTTACTCATTGGCCAAATGCCTTGAGCCTAACCTCTATAATTATTTTTCTATATTTTACGACCAAAGTTAATTTTACCTACCATACACTAGGATCCAAAATGGTTGCCTCCAGTCACCCACTTGTGCAGTACATACCTGTTCATCCCCCATCACCAACACCTTTTGCAGTATCAGCATCGTGAGACACATCTAGCATTAGTGCACTGTGCGTCGGTGTATCAACTGCAGCAGCACGTCATATATGTAATTTCGTTCTCCAGTTTGCTGCAGAGTATTGTACTCGATGGCATTTTCTGCAAACAATTTTTGGGCAGTTTATTACAATTTTGTCGAATTTCTCCAAGTATTCTGCAAACATCTGCTTTCGAAGAAGACACACATAAATTCGAGTCTGTAAATCTTTAACAACTACCGCCACAAATGATGCCTTGCAAGCATTCCGACGTAAGATACTATTTACAGTTTTGGGGCATTTTGTTCCTATTTTACAGATTTTCCTCCAATTTTCAAGAATGCACATATAAATATGAAACTTCAAGTTTTAAACAGTTAGCACAGTATAATATTTTAACAAATACTACAATATCTCACGTTAAGCAATTAGTACAGTGCGATATTTTAACAAGTATCCCTCGTCGGAGGTTCCAGTCCTCCGTCGGGCATGGGCGTGTGTGTTGTTCTTACAAGGGAACCTCCCCATCGCACCCCCCTCAGATTTAGTTATAAGTTGGCACAGTGGATAGGCCTTGAAAAACTGAACACACATCAATTGCGAAAACAGGAAGAAGTTGTGTGGAACTATGAAAAAATAAGCAAAATATACAAACTGAGTAGTTCAACGGAAGATAGGCAACATTAAGGACGATGGGAACGCAGGAGTGCCGTGGTCTCGTGGTAACGTGAGCAGCTGCGGAACGAAAGGTCCTTGGTTCAAATCATCCATCGAGTGAAAAGTTTAATTTGTTATTTTCAGTTTATGTGACAAACTCTTATGTTTTCATCACTTTTTTGGGAGTGATTATCACATCCACAAGAAAACCCAAATCGGGCAAGGTAGAAGAATCTTTTTACCCATTCGCCAAGTGTACAAGTTAGGTGGGTCGACAACATATTCCTGTCATGTGACGCACATGCCGTCACCAGTTTCGTATAGAATATATCAGATGTGTTTTCCTGTGGAGGAATCGGTTGACCTATGACCTTGCGATCAAATGTTTTCTGTTCCCATTGGAGAGGCACGTCCTTTCGTCTACTAATCGCACGGTTTTGCGATGCGGTCGCAAAACACAGACACTAAACTTATTACAGTGAACAGAGATGTCAATGAACGAACGGACAGATAATAACCATACAAAAATAAAGAAAGTAAAATTTTCAGTCGAGGGAAGTCTTGAACCAAGGACCTCTCTTCTGCAGCTGCTCACGCTACCACGGGACCATGGCGCTCCTAAGCTCATGTTGTCCATTATGATGCTTATGTGGCCCATGGACTACTCAGTTTGTATATTTTGCTTATTTTTTCACAGTTCCACACAACTTCTTCCTGTTTTCTCAATTGATCTGTGTTCAGTTTATCCAGGCCTATCCACTGTGCCAACTTATAACTAAATCTGAGGGGGGTGCGATGGGGAGGTTCCCTTGTTATCGTAAGTTACTTGAAGTAAAGCCTAGGGACCCATGACCTCAGCAGTTTGGTCCCGTAGAAACTTTCCACAAATTTCCAAAATAACAAGTATAACGATATCCTACCTTACGCAATTAGCACACTGCAATATTTTAACTACAAAGATATCTCACATTTAACCATTAGCACAGTGCAATAAATACACGTTCTCTACACACCATGTCCACATTCGACTGTAAGGGAACTGTGAAGTTGTAAAAAAAAAAAAAAAATTGTTACTGAGGTGTTTGATACTATAAGATTCTAGTAAGTAACGGAGGGAATGTTTCCGCTCTTCATTTTAAAAGAAGCAAAAAATGAGGGAGGACCTCTACAACTGTCCAGATCACATCCTATTGGGTAACTATATCCGAGAGCTTCCACATCTACCACACAGCACACTCCCTACAGGCCGAGACAACCACCGCCGCTGCCATTACATGCATCCATTCCTCCATTCTGTTTCTTCGCGTCTAAGGAGGTTGTAAGCGCCTTGGAGATGATATTAATAGCAAGGCGGGGTGACGAATGGCCTCCACCGAACCGAAACGCATTCGCGAACAAGAGGTGATGGCGGTGGCCGTACAGAGACAGAGGGGTTACTGTATGAACTGCCAATACTTCCACTGGAGACGCACCGCCTGCCACAGGGACCAGTGCTCTTAAAACGAACGCCATCACTCAGAGAGAATGCTTAACAAATCTTACTCGAGTATTTTCTCCTATTTTAGCGAGATGCTATCTGATCAAAAGTGTTTAGATATCTATTAGCGGTCATTAATGTGGGATCTGTCTACACATCGAATCACACGCCGAATTTAAATGTAAAGTTGTGATTGACAAATCTGAGATGTGTGCACAGTATCAGCGATGCATTGTTGTTCGTTTTGAAGTACTCTAGCATAATACATCCTCCAGGATTCCAGTCATGACTGAACAGTAGTATTCCGACACTGCTTAACATGTATCGTCTTCTAAATAACATTTATACACAGTCATTGCCTCCTGCCACCACCCTGACGTGTTTTTTCCTCAGCTAAACCTATACAGCAGCCATTTTTGCTCGCTAGGAGAATATACACATCACCCTGGTTCCCAGAACTCCTGAAAACAGACGTTGACTGGGGATATTTTATCACGGACACAATCCCTTTGACTGTTCACAGATGTCTATAAACCCGCCCAAAGAAGTTAATTTGTCATTCTTCTCTGCTAGTGTTATTTGCTTGAATTGTTTTATAGTATTCAGAGAATGCAGCGTCCTTTAGGCACCCTATACGAGACCCGTAGACGGGACCCCAAAGGTAATGTGCTTGCACGAGAGCACCCTGCCGCCCTCGGCGAGCCATATACACACATTACAAAAACTTTTGCATCACCTCGGTTCTGAGAGTTCCAGAACCTGTACGGAAAATTGGAATAGGGATCAACATAAACATCATTTCCGCCCCTTTTATTGCTCATGAAAAAAACACAGTCCATGTTGTACCAACATAAAGCAAGACCTTCAGAGGTGGTGGTCCACATTGTCGTACCCAGAACCCGTACGGAAAATTGGAATAGGGATCAAAATAAACATTTCCGACGCTTTTATTGCTCATGAAAAAAAACACAGTGCATGTTGTACCAACATACAGCGAGACCTTCAGAGGTGGTGGTCCAGATTGTCGTACACACCGGCATCTCTAATACCCAGTAGCACGTCCTCTTGCGTTGATGCATGCCTGTATTCGTCATTGCATACTATCCACAAGTTCATCAGGCACCTTTGGTCCAGATTGTCCCACTCCTCAACGGTGATTTGGAGAAGATCCCTGAGATTGGTTGTTGGGCCACGTCGTCCATAAACAGCCTTTTTCAATCCATCGATAGGGTTCATGTCTGGAGAACATGCTGGCCACTCTAGTCGGGCGATGTCGTTATCCTAAGGAAAGTCACTCACAAGATGTGCATGATGGCGGAGCGAATTGTCATCTTTGAAGACAAATATCTCGCCAATACGCTGCCGATATGGTTGCACTATCGGTAGGAAGATGGCATTCACGTATCGTAGAGCCGTTACGGCGCCTTCCACGACCACCAGCGGCGTACGTCGGCCCCACATAATGCCACCCCAAAGCATCAGGGAACCTTGCTGCACTCGCTGGACAGTGTGCTTAAGGCGTTCAGCTTGACCAGGCTGCCTCCAAACACGTTTCCGACGATTGTCTGGTTGAAGGAATATGCGACACTTATTGGTGAAGAGAACTTGATGCCAATCCTGAGCGGTCCATTCGGAATGTTGTCGGGCCTGTCTACATGGTGTCGCGGTTTCAAAGATGGACCTGGCCATGGACGTCGGGAGTGAAGTTGCAGACAGTTGGAGTCGTAGCGCGATGTCCTATGGCTGCGTTGCTGTCAAGGTACCTGTGAGCCATAATCCGTAGGTAGCGGTCATCCACTGCAATAGTAGCGCTTGGGCGGCCTGAGCGAGGCATATTATCGACAGTTCCTGCCTCTCTGTATATCCATGTCCGAATAACGTCAGTTTCATTCACTCCGACACGCCTGGACACTTCCCTTGCTGAGAGTCCTTCCTGGCACAAAGTAACAATGCGAACCGTCTAGGCATGGTTGAACTACAGTCAATACGAGCCGTGTACCTCCTTCCTGGTGCAATGGCTGGAACTTATTGGCTGTCGTACTCCGTCTAACTGACCCTGCTCATGCATGGCGATGGGCGACGTGGAAACAGAAATGTTCTTCTCTGTCGATTAAGTCCAAACAAGCAATGGATGTGGATCACTTATGACCGATATCGTAGCACTCTCTGCTAGGCCGTGCTAATACTGCCCACTAATGTCCGGCCGAGGCTGGCAGGAGGGGCGCTTATATTCACTTCGGCCAGGTGTCACTCTTATCGTGGCGCGCTCCTGATCAGTGCGCCATAGGCCGACGTCGTTTCACTGCCTTCTCTGCGCCTGCGTTCTTGTTCTTCGTTCCGGCGCTTATGGTTACACCAGCCAGAACATTAACTCCACCCCTTGCCATCCCAAGCATTTCGGAATGGATACAGATCTGCCTTCAAGCGTTATCGCACCCTGCACGGCGCTCGAGCAGGCAAGATGTGTCCCTGCATGCAAGCCTAGCTTGCACGTATGTAGATCTCTCAGGTCTCCCATTCTAAATTAATAAAATGATTTGTTAAATATCAGGAGTAATACACTTTAGTCCACCCCCGGTAGCTGAGTGGTCAGCGTGACAGACTGTCAATCCTAAGGGCCCGAGTTCGATTCCCGGCTGGGTCGGAGATTTTCTCCGCTCAGGGACTGGGTGTTGTTTTGTCCTAATCATCATCATTTCATCCCCATCGACGCGCAGGTCGCCGAAGTGGCGTTAACTCAAAAGACCTGCACCAGGCGAACGGTCTACCCGACGGGAGGCCCTAGCCACACGACATTTCATTTCAGTAACGCGCTCGCATCCTGACATGGTACCTGAATAGTGACAAAACGTAATTTTGTCGCAAACTTTGACTGCAACTACCACCAAGGTCACAGTTCTCCGACAGAGACGCTTGCTGGGCTTTTCTTCGCTGATTAAGCTTATCTTTTATTACCCTCAAGAGTCGGAAAAAAGTTATTACGCTCCAAAAGCCGAACTTGTGCTACTACCATCCAATCCTGTGCCATTCACGAATAGCTTATGGAAAGAAGTCTGTTAGAAAACCTTGATATTAGCTCTAATTTCTTAATTTCTAATTGCAGTCACTTCGCTAGACATGTGTGGCGAAGGGTTCACCTCACAACCACTTTTCTAGAGTACTGCTGCATGTTACCGTTTTCCGCCATATTCCTGCCATTAACAAAGCATCCATTAAAACTACAGTCTTCGGTATACAGCATTTCCTTATCCGACACCGATCTCCCAGATTAAGAAATGAAGTTTGCTTATGGTCTCCGGAAATTCTGTCCCACTGTAGCTGTTACGTTACAGTCTAGCAAATGCGCAACAGTGTATTCATCTATCGTTATTTTTTTTTATTTTCTGTCGTGCTAAATTCCTCCCACATTTGCAAAATTGGTAGGCTTCATTGTGATTGCTACGTCAGATATTGTTTTGTCAGTGGCGAGAATATAGCGGAATAGTTCTCCAGAGCAATGGCCAATGAAACCTTGCTGAAGCATCTTGAACTATAGTGTGCGTAGTATAGTATCTCCATGACATCAGATTTCTACTCCGGCGTAGACAGTGTGAACTCGTCCCCTTTAGATGCATGATAGTACGCTGTGTGAGCCAAAGTATGGATACGCCTTTTGATCAAAAACATTTAGACATCTACGTATATATGGCTTACAGGAGCTTAAGCAGCATGTGGTATAGGGGTACACACTCCGCTGCTCGCCTGCGTCGCTCACACTTCACCAGCCGAAATGTCCGGACGTGGACGGGAGGCAAAGCCAAGGGCAAGTCCCATTCAAGCAGGGCTGGGTTCCAGTTCCCGGTCGGCAGAATCCACCGCCTCCTGCGCAAAGGAAACTACGCCGAGCGCGTCGGCGCCGGGGCGTCCGTCTACCTCGCCGCCGTCATGGAGTACCTCGCGGCTGAGGTGCTCGAGCTGGCCGGAAACGCGGCCCGCGACAACAAGAAGACGCGCATCATCCCGCGCCACCTGCAGCCCGCCATCCGCAACGACGAGGAGCTCAACGAGCTCCTGTCGGGCGTCACCACCGCACAGGCTGGTGTCCTGCCCAACATCCAGGCCGGGCCGCTGCCAGAGAGGACCGAGAAGGAGTCCTAAACGGAGGCCGCCTCTCTAACTCCAGGCCCGCTCACCGCTGCGTGCTCCCTGCACGCAGACACACCTCGTCATCAAGACAATCGGCCCTTTTCCGGGCTACCACATTATTAAAAACAAAACAAATAGCCGTCACTGTAGCACAGCGTGTTTGGTCAGTGTCAGCTGCCCTCTGTAATAATTAAAAAAAAGTGAATGTATCAACAATGAACTTGAACGTGTGTCACGGGACATGCCTCGAAAAAGAGAGAGAGATCGCTAACGCACATCTGTGCGGTGGCACTCGACTCGGTAAAAAATTTAAAAAAAAGGAAAAAACGGGGGTAGCGTCTTTGATCAGTAATCAAAAAATCGTCGATCCCGAGATCGAATCCTACCACCGCTTAGATTTTGAATAAAAATCTTCAACAGTGGCGGCTGAAGACTTCCGGCATAAGAAATCACCCCTCACTTAGCCAACGGACATGTCTAAGAGGGCGGCCGAGCGGACAGGTCCAGCACTCTCTATTGTCCTTGGGGTGGGAAACTGCCCGTAAAGGCGGAAAATGGTTCAAATGGCTCTGAGCACTATGGGACTTAACTTCTGAGGTCATCAGTCATCTAGAACTTAGAACTACTTAAACCTAACTAACCTAAGGACATCACACACATCCATGCCGGAGGCAGGATTCGAAGCTGCGACCGTAGCGGTTTCGCGGTTCCAGACTGAAGCGCCTAGAACCGCTCCGCCACACCGGCCGGCGAAGGCAATGGAAACCACTGCATTAAACACATATACAGTTTATCGACGTAACATGTGCCATGCAACTGAAAAATTGTCATGATGATCTCTCCACTGGCAAAAGATTCCGGACTAGTCCCCCATTGGGATCTCCGGGAGGGGACTGCCAAGGAGGAGGTGACCATAAGAAAAACATTCAATAACGAAAGGTTGACGTTCTACTATTCGGGTCGTGTAATGTCAGAAGTTTGAATGTAGCAGGGAAGTTAAGCCTCAATCTACATAAATGAAATGGAAAGAAGACAAGGATTTCTGGTCAGACGAGTATAGAGTAATATCAACAGCAGCAGAAAATATTATAACGAGAATAGAATTAGCTATCAATATGAAGATAGGGCAGAGAGTGAGTTACTGTGAACAGTTCAGTGATAGGGTTGTTCTCATCAGAATCGACAGCAAACAAATACCGACATGGAACGAGTAATTCAGTATGGAGAGGTAGACGAAAATATGATAATCATGGACGCGGTTGTAGGGGAACCAATAGACGAAAGGGTTACCGAAGAATATGGGCTTGGCGGTAGGAATGAGACTGGAGAAAGACTAATTGAGTTCTGCTGTAAATTTCAGCTAGTGAAAGCGAATACTCTATCCAAGAACAACATGAGGGGGAGGTATAAAGGCCAACAGATACTGAAAGATTTCAGTTAGATTACATCACGGTTAGGCAGAGACTCCGAAATCATATACTTGATTGTAAAGCGTACCCAGGATCAGATACAGGATCAAATCGTAATTTATGAGTCATGAAAAGTAGGCTGAAGTTTCAGTGATTAGGAAGAATCAGTGCACAAATAAGTGGGATATGGAAGTACTACGGAATAAGGAGACACGGTGAAGCTCTCTGACGCTACAGATATTGTGATAAGGGATAGCTCAGTTGGCAGTTCAGTTAAAGGCGGAATTGACATCTGTAATAAGGGAAATCACAGAAGTTGGAAAGAAAAAAACAGGCACAAAGAAGATAACTGCAAGAAACCGTGTGTACCAGAAGAAATACTTCAGTTGATCGATGAAAGAACGAACTACAAGAATGTTAAGGATTATTAAGAAATACAGAAATACAAGTCACTCAGAAATCAAGTAAATGGGAAGTGCAGGTAAGGTAAGGTCAAATGTCTGCGTGAAAAATGTGAAGAAATCGAGAAAGAAATGACTGTCGGAAGGACTGACTCAGCAAATAGGAAAGTCAAAACAACCTCGGTGATAATAAAAGCAAGGGTAATAACATTAAGAGTGCAATGGGAATTTATCTCTTACATGCAGAAGAAGAGAACCGATAGATGGAAAGAGTACGATGAACGCCTCTTTGAGAGGGAAGATTTCCCTCTTGACATAATAGAAGAAGAAATAGTAGTCGATATACAAGAGACAGGGGATCCGTTATTAGCATCAGAATTTAAAAGAAGTCTGAAAGACCTAAGACCGAATAAGACACAAGGGGTAGATAACATTCCATCGGAATTTCTAAAATCGTTGAGGTAAGTGGCAACAAAACGACTATTCACTTCGGTGTGTAGAATGTAACAGTCTGGTGACATACCATCTGACTTTCGGAAAAACATCATCCACACAATTTCGAAGATAGAAAGATCCTAGAAGTGCGAGAATTAGCACACAATCAGCTTAACAGCTCATGCATCCAAGTTACTGACAAGAATAATATTCAGAAGAATGGAAAAGAAAACTGAGGATGTATCAAATGACAATCAGTTTGTCATTAGGAAAGGCAAAGGCACCAGAGAGGTAGTTCTAACGTAGCAGTCGATAATGGAAGCAAAACTAAAGAAAAGACACATTCATAGGATTTGTCGACCTGTAACAAGCATTCAACAATGTAAAATGATGCAAGATATTCGAAATTCTGAGAAAAATTGGAGCAAGCTATAGGGAAAGACGGATAACATACAATATGTAAAAGAGCCAAGAAGGAACAAGAGCAAAGGCTCAGATTAAAAAGGGTGTAAGACAAGGACGTAGTCTTTCGTCCCTACTGTTCAATCTGTACATCGAAGAAGCAATGACGGAAATTAAAGAAAGGTTCAAGAGTGGCATTAAAATTTGAGGTGAAAGCATTTAGATGATAAGACTGGCTGACGACATTGCTATCCTCAGTGAAAGAGTGAAGGTGAAGGAGAATTACCGGACCCGCTGAATGTTCAAGTTCCTAAGGGACCAAACTGCTGAGGCCATCGGTCCCTAGACTTACACACTACTTAAACTAACTTATGCTAAGAACAACACACACACCCATGCACGAGGGAGGACTCGAACCTCCGGCGGGAGGGGCACCCGCTGAATGGAATGAACAGTCTAATGAGTACAGATTGAGATTAAATCGAAGAAAGACGAAACTAATGAGAAGTAGCAGAAATGAGAACAGCGATAAACTTAACATCAGGACTGATCACGAAGTAGATGAAGTTAAGGAATCGTGCTATCTACTGTAGGCAGCAAAATATCCCATGACGGATGGAGCAAGGATGACATACAAAGTGGGCTAGCACTGGTGAAAAGGGCTAAGTATCGAACATAGGTATTCGCGTGAGGAAGAAATTTCTGAAAACCTACGTTTGGCGAACAGAATTGTATGGTAGTGAAACGTAGACTGTGGGGAAACCGGAAAAGAAGAGAATCTAAGCATTTGAGATGTAGTGCTACAAACGAATGTTGAAAATTAGGTGGACTGATAAGGTAAGGAATCAGGAGATTCTCCAGAGAATCGGCGAGGAAAGGAATATATGAAAAACACTGATAAGAAGAAAGAACAAGACGCTACGACATCTCTTAAGATATCACGGAATAATGCCCATGCTACTAGAGAGCGACAGAGACTGGAACACATCCAGCAAATAACTCCGAGTTTGCAAGTGCTACTCTGAGATGAAGAGGTTGGCACGGGAAAGGAATTGGCCGGCCGCAGCGGCCGAGCGGTTCTAGGCGCTTCGTTCTGTAACCGCACGACCGCTACGGTCGCAGGTTCGAATCCTACCTCGGGAATGGATGTGTGTGATGTCCTTAGGTTAGTTAGGTTTAAGTAGTCCTAAGTTCTAGGGGACTGATGACCTGAGATGTTAAGTCCCATAGTACCCAAAGCCATTTGAACCATTTAAGGAAAGGAATTCGTGGCGGGCCGCGTCAAACAAGTCAGAAAACTGATGACTCAAAAAGAAAACTAAAAACAGCATTCCAAGGAAGAAATGCAACAGCTCTCATAGAATCCCAGTGTCTACATGGATGCTGTACGATGTAATCATATTCATCTGCATGCCACCTTCTACTGTGTAACAGAGAATTCATAAACTGCCATCCTGTTCCACCTGCATGGAATGAATGGCTGTCGGTAAACATCCGTAATTATTTTCTGTAGTCTTTTTCACGAGGAAGTAATATATCACCCGCAACATAGTCTCCTGCATTTTTTCCCAACAGTAACAACTTCTCGATGATGCGCAAAGCTTCTACCACAGAAGTTCGTTGTTGACAGTCCGCATTATATTCTCGCGTCGACTAAACGCCTAGTCTTTTATTAGTCAAACTTGGTAAGGATCTCAGGTCGACGAGCAGCTACTCGTAGGAAATATCGGCCAAACAGTTGGTTTGTGACCAACTTCTCTCGTGGATGATAAAACATATACCTTTAAAATTCTAGCTCAAATGGCTCCGAGTACTATGGGACTCAACTGCTGAGGTCATTAGTCCCCTAGAACTTAGAACTAGTTAAACCTAACTAACCTAAGGACATCTCAAACATCCATGCCCGAGGTAGGATTCGAACCTGCGACCGTAGCGGTCTTGCGGTTTCAGACTGCAGTGCCTTTAACCACACGGCCACTTCGGCCGGCTAAAATTCTAGCACTCACATTATAACTTATGTAGCATTCCACTATCTCCCTTGCTTATAAACAGCAATTCACGAGCTACTTTCAGTTCTACTTTTACCTTATGATCCGCCTTTTTATATGACAGGACTTACAACTAGGAAAATCAAAACAATACCCTTACTAACCACTTCATCCAATGTGCCCATTCTCGACCGACAGGTAGACAGATGTGGACTATCATGATTGGTAGACAGCATCTGGTGTGGGTACGTAAACAGTTAGCCGTCGAAGTGATTTTACTGTTCGCCATTACGTATCATTTGACCACCAATGGGTTTAAGTGTGTTAATGTCGGGATTGCATTCGGCACTGAGTTCGAAGTTATCGTTGGAGTAGGCAGCGCACAGCGAGGTACAACAGTGACACTCATTCAAATAGTCTGGGAGCAACTGTGGACCAATCTGAAGTACATCGAGGGTGAGTTGATAACCAGGTACAGCCCGTTCCATCTCAACATACACATCTTCAACAGCATCAGCAGTGTTTGTGCATCGATAGTCGATGTATCTGATGATACTACTTTAAAATTCAGAGTACAAGAGTCATCGTAGAGTGTATTTCTAAAGCTTCCAATTGTGCAGACATACGTAGTTTCGATTCTGCAATATGTACTGCAATGGACAGACTAAATAAAAGGCGTGTTTATGTTAAAACACTTGTTCACGATACTGTATAATACGTATTGGAACGTAGGGTTCATGATAATGATATCGAGTAAGGTAATTGTATAGGTGCATCAATCACAACTTCGATACTAGATAATATACCAACTCCAGTAGGTTTGAATACAATACATGGGGAATTCAAACCCACAAATATTTATTTGCGAAGTATTGCAGCACACCGAAGGGGTTGATGTGGAATGAAAAAGGAATGACTAGTTTCAAAGTTGCAGTATGTGGGCAGCGTTGTCAGACGAAGCTAAAAATCTGTAATATGGGCTACATTGCAATATGCTTTTTATTCCAACATGCGTATTATTATATCTCGCTAGGAAGGGATGTGACTTAACACAGCTTAGTATCATACCTCGCCAAAATTCGAGAAGCGATTCTTCTTGGTGTTGTAGCTGTCTAGCCTGCCCTGGAACAGTCACAGCGCATCTCTGGGTGACTCAGCAGTCACCCAGAAGTATGTGTAGAACGCGAGATGTTTACAAATCATGTGCAAGACATAATATCGTATCTAACAACAAGGCTGTATTAAACGGCGAAAGCTGTAGTAAATGGCAGAAACTGTTTGTGCTGGTCTCTATTAGGCATTTCTTCATATTATTCTAAAATTAGTCTCTATATTGAAATACCGACCAAAAAACATCGTGTACACTATCCTATAGGTACAACGCTCTCCACTGCTCATTTATATTGTTTGCAAGTCGTCTATTTAAAGCTGGAAGAGCTCTTTTCCTCTACTATTATTGTGTTTTATGCCCAAAGGCTGCTTTCCACGTCCTTCTGTTTTCTGTTACTCTCTTCATTTCGATGTAGCTGCCACCTCCTTTAATCCAAGTGCACACACAACTCTTTTGTGGGTATGTGTGTGGTGCTCACAGGGCCCCAACGTATTGCAGCCTCTCTTCTCACTCAGACTGCTTCCCCTTCCCCTTATCCCCTCCTTCCCATCCTAGCACCTCCTTCTCCTGCACCCTGCCACCTGATTCGTCCTCGGTGTTTCCCTTTTCCCTTTACGATGACCTGGCTACTCCGTCGGTTTCGCTATTCCATTTAGGTCTTGCCTTCCATTTCCACTCTTTCTATCTTTCCAGCTTTTTCTGAGATCCCTTGGGGCTTGACCTCCTTTTCTAAATTGTGTCCATGGTGTGAGCCATTTAGGGAAGAACGCCCTCCCTACCATCTCCAGTGTGGATTTCTCTCCACCCACTCCTTCCCCCTTCCTTTCCCACCATCGCCTGGCCTCTGCCCCTCATAGTAAGTTTAACTCTTTAGTTGGTGAAGTTATTAGTGTCGTAAATAATTTTTTTTTATTTGTCGTCAAAGTAAACCAGTTATTCAGATATTGTCGTCAGATATTTTCGCCTCCGTTTGAAACAAAGACACACCTCATCTCTCTTCCAGTCCAGAGACTCGCAGTTTATTGTCCATTATTGTTCCGTAGTAACCACAAGCGCCGGCACGAAGATGCAGAATGCAAGAGCAGAGAAGGCAGCGAGACGACGTCAGCCAGTAGCATACTGACCAGGACGTCTCCACGGCAGGAGTGGCCTCTACCCGAAGAGAATATAAGCGCCACTCCTGACAGCCTCGGTCCCCCTCCCCCTCCCACTCTTGTGCTCCCTTTCAGTATCTCCGCACTCCCTCCCGCCCCACGTGTCTCCTGCCTCTTAGTGCACCCGCTGACGCCCCTACTCTCTTCATCCCGCCGACTCCCCTGCTGCCCCATGCTCTCCCCTCCTTTTCCCTCCTCAACGACCTCTCCCTCGGCAGGTCCCACCTGGCAGTTTTGTTCTTCATCGTGTGTGCTACAACTGGGTTTTAAGTGTGTTGTTCTGGAGTGTTTTTAATACTGTGGCCGACTTTCAACATGTGCATGTGCATTCAGTGTCTTCTTTGTGTTTTAAGGATCGCCAATGTGTTTTTTAACTTTCTGGTGACTTTTTTAATTGTACCCCATGAACGTCTCCATGTCAGTGAATTTTTACCTCCATTATCTCCCCTTACTCTGTTTTACGTTCCCCTTTTTTATCACCTTATTCAGGGTGAGTCACCTAACATTACCGCTGGATATATTTCGTAAACCACATCAAATACTGATGAATCGATTCCACAGACCGAACGTGAGGAGAGGGGCTAGTGTAATTGGTTAGTACAAACCATAAAAAAATGCACGGAAGTATGTTTTTTAACAAAAACCTACGTTTTTTTAAATGGAACCCCGTTAGTTTTGTTAGCACATCTGAACATATAAACAAATACGTAATCAGTGCCGTTTGTTGCATTGTAAAATGTTAATTACATCCGGAGATATTGTAACCTAAAGTTGACACTTGAGTACCACTCCTCCGCTGTTTGATCGTGTGTATCGGAGAGCACCGAATTACGTAGGGATCCAAAGGGAACGGTGATGGACCTTAGGTACAGAAGAGACTGTAACAGCACATCACGTCCACATGGTAACACCTTTTTATTGGTCTTTTTCACTGACGCACATGTACATTACCATGAGGGGTGAGGTACACGTGCACTCGTGGTTTCCGTTTTCAATCACGGAGTGGAATATAGTGTGTCGCGACATATCAGGCCAATAGATGTTCAATGTGGTGGCCATCATTTGCTGCACACAATTGCAATCTCTGGGGTAATGAATGTCGTACACGCCGCAGTACATCTGGTGTAATGTCGCCGCAGGCTGCCACAATACGTTGTTTCATCTCCTCTGGGGTTGTAGCCACATCACGGTACACATTCTCCTTTAACGTACCCCACAGAAAGAAGTCCAGAGGTGTAAGATCAGGAGAACGGGCTGGCCAATTTATGCGTCCTCCACGTCCTATGAAACGCCCGTCGAACATCCTGTCAAGGGTCAGCCTAGTGTTAATTGCAGAATGTGCAGGTGCACCATCATGCTGAAACCAAATACGTCGACGCGTTTACAGTGGGACATGTCCCTGCAGATGCTGCTCGCCGACCGTGACCCGTGATTGTTACAACACGCAACCGAGCGTCGGAGGTTTCAAGCGTCAACTTTAGGTTAGAATATCTCCGGATGTAATTAACATTTTACAACGCAACAAATGGCACTGATTACGTATTTGTTTATATGTTCAGATGTTCTAACAAAACTAACATGGTTCCATTTAAAAAAAACGTAGGTTTGTGTTAAAAAACATACTTCTGTGCATTTTTTAATGGTTTGTATTAAACAATTACACTAGCCCCTCTCCTCACGTTCGGTCTGTGGAATCGGTTCGTCAGTATTTGATGTGGTTTACGACATATATCCAGCGGTAACATTAGGTGACTCACCCTGTATATGTAACATTTTATTCTTGTCTTAGTTGTCACGTCACTCAGCTGAAGAGCGGCGGATTGTGCCGCTGACAGCCCTCCCCTGCCCATATGGGGCAGGGGAATGAAATCACAATAAAGAAAAAAATAAAAAATCAGCCTCAGGTGGACAGTAGTTGACCTGCACTAGCAGACCCCAACAGCAGAAGCGGAGCTGTTATTAGTGAACCATATCCATTACTTGCATGGACATTGTATATAGCGAATGACGCTGATTATTTGCATGTCACCCATCGCTTGCGACAACTCGTTGTAAACCTAAGTTACGTGTTGCCAGTCTACTTTATTGTAATAAAAACCATCAATGTGATTTGCTTGAACTGTTGTATAGCTATCCGAGAAAGCAGCAACCTTTAGGCACCCTATAAGAGACGAGTGGGCAGCATCCCACAATTATAATTTTACATTCCTTCATATAGGAGATAGACCTCCATGCTGTCTGTCGTAGTGGACAGTAGATACGGCAGACGCCATCGGAGTGTTTTTCGTAGAGAGCCCTCTTAGCCTGTGTTGCAGCAACCTGTGCCTTTCTCCACGATGTGCAGCTCACTGCAGCCGACGCTGCCGCTAATGGCCGTATCACTGACGCAGGCGATTATGTGTTTGCCGTCTCACGAGGATACGCAGCGAGATTACACACTCGACTTCGTACGCCTGTTATTGTCGCTTTGTAACATTCAGAGACTGATCTTCAGCATTTCCTGTTGTTCTCGACGCTTGGAGAATAAGTGGTGTGGAGCGCAGAAGCGGCTATTTAGCGTCATCCAGAGCTGCTTGTTAAAGGGCCTCAAGTGCAGTCAGCGCGGACCTTGGCGACGGCAGAAGATCTCACAAGGTGTGTTCCGCTACCTGGCCCCGGTATTTCCCAACATTTGTCTGATTATTGCTGCTGAAGGTTCTTGGAAATGAATAAGAGAAGAAGGAAGATTGTGTTTTAGCGTCATGTCGATGACGAAGTCATTAGAGACGGAGACTCGCCACTTTAAGCAGGTTGTAACCTCCTTCACAGAATAGATTCTAACCCCTTTGAACCACCAGCAAACGAAGAAGGAAGTCCGGCGCATTGTGACAGTCGTCGGCCGATGTTATGGGGTGACCTCTGATAACCGTTGTCGGTGCCGCTGTGACCGCAGCCTAATACTAGGAACGACACTAAAAGGGACGGTCGCGTAAAATCGGTATTAGGGAGGACTTAAGTTTGTTGGAAGGGTTCTGCAAAAGTGTGGTGCATATGGAAGGGAAATAGCTTACAAGACGCTAGTGCGACGAATTGCCGCGCGGGATTAGCCGAGCGGTCCGAGGCACTCCAGTGATGGACTGTGCGGCTGGTCCCGGCGGAAGTTCGAGTCCTCCCTCGGGCATGGGTGTGTGTGTGTTTGTCCTTAGGATAATTTAGTTTAGTGTAAGCTTGGGGACTGATGACCTTAGCAGTTAAGTCCCATAAGATTTCACACACATTTGAACATTTTTTGCGACGAATTCTATAGTACTGTCCCATAGTAGCTTACCGCATTCCTATTTCCTTATTCATGATTAAATCCACTCGTGCGTTTCTACTATTAGACTTGGTATTTATAGCACTGTATTCACCTGAACAGAAGACCTGTTCCTCCTGCCACCAAATTTCAACCCATCCATTTCCCTTTTTAAATTTTCTGACCTACGTGCCAGATTAAGGAATCTCACGCTTACCCGCGTTCCTAATTTCTTATTCATAATTAAACCCACTGGCCCGTTACCCCTATTTGACTTGGTATTTACAAAGCTGTATTCACCTGACCAGCCGTTTCCGGTACCAGAACACCGAGGCCGTTTTGGTTGATGTTTAAGGCGTGATCAGGCATTCAGGCTGTTGCCCCTGCAACTACTGAAAAGGCTGCCGCCCTCTTCTGGAACCACACGTTTGTCTGACCACCCAACAGAAACCCCCTACCGTTGTGGTTGCGCCTACGGCACCGCTATTTGTATCGCTGAGGCACGAAAGGCACCCCCACCGACTGCAAAGTCCATGGTTCAGAGAGGGGGGGGGGGGGGGGGGGGAGCACAAACATTAAGATCCCGTACAATGAATATTTTGTTTTAACATGCATGTAAGTCTTTTTTCAGTAGTGATAGCCTAACATGTGTAACATGCAGACGTATCTTTCTAACAGTAGACTATTTGTTTCTTTCCCGGAATATTTCTCGCCAATAACTCTGTTTGTGAGTAATTACCAAACGTATCGCAATTTAAATGTCGTCTACTTGATTTTACTTTTGAAATTCATTTTGAGATTTTCGAAGTAAGCCTACGCCGTGCTTTGTCATATTCCAACAGGTAGTTAGTTTCATGTTCCATTTATCATTTGCGCGACAAATCGTGATGACGTGGAACGATTTATTTTATATCAACTTCATGCTGATAATTTATTGGTTCTTTTTCTTTTGTTTAATTAAAGACAGACAAATATTTGTCAGAAAATTCTTACTCATCACCATTTACACATTACAATAATAGACACTCATTCGTGGAATACAGGACTTGTCAAACAGAAACGTCTTCAGTTTTGTTTCAGATTTTACTTTACTCTCTATTGGGCATTTTATATGAATGAGTAAGTGATTAAAACTTTTGGGTGCAGCGCTGTGAAGCCCTGTTTCTGGTGCAGACAACCTTAATGTGACGTAATGAATGTCATTTTTTTCTTCTGGTATTGTAATTATGTACATCACTGCTCCTGTTGAAGCGCACTGG
The DNA here is from genome assembly GCF_021461395.2 of Schistocerca americana. Lineage (NCBI taxonomy): Eukaryota > Metazoa > Arthropoda > Insecta > Orthoptera > Acrididae > Schistocerca > Schistocerca americana. The sequence continues at coordinate 45,189,521 of NC_060126.1, forward strand.
ATTATTTACAACTTTCGTGAGGGTATAACTATTCTGTGAATCGGATGGACTGCTACTCAAACGCCTAGCTGCAGGCAGGCACGACGGAAGTAGTGTTCACGTAAATTTTCAGCCAAAGCACTTTTCAGAAGGGAAGCAAAGCACACACACACACACACACACACACACACACACACACACACACACACACACACATTCATACAATCATACACACAAAACTCACACGAATATGACAGCTACCTCCAGCTGTTCTAACCAGAATCTTTTTTTAAAGAGGGAAGAAATGTGAACAATGAATAATTTATCGGCAGAAGGAATTTAGAGCACGAGATGCAGCATGAGTAATCATACGGTTGCGTACCCGTGTGTTGTGCGGGAACGAGGCCGTTGATCGGAGCATTCGCGATTTGGAAGGCAATGAAAAACACACAGAAATGAAGAGAAAGAACGGACACTGAGTAAAGGAAATCTAAAGTCAAATGACACAAATAAAACCGCTACAATAAAAGTAAACACCTCGACCCTAATTCATCACACAAAACAACATATTAAACTTCCTGGCAAATTAAAAATGTGTGCCCGACCGAGACTCGAACTCGGGACCTTTGCCTTTCGCGGGCAAGTGCTCTACCATCCTTTTTTTTTTTTTTTTTTTTTTTTTTTTTTTTTTTTTTTTTAATTAGTCATAACATTCCGCAGTAGTACATATTTTTCAACTGACATTTATAAGTAGTAAAACAATGGTTCCTTGGCATTTGAGCTACCGAAGCACGACTCACGGCCGGTCCTCACAGCTTTACTTCTGCCAGTATCATCTCGTCTCCTACCTTCGCAGAAGAGCTTCTGCCCGAGGCAGGAATCTGCGACCGTAGCGGTCGCGCGGTTCCAGACTGAAACGCGTAGAACCGCTCGGCCACACCGGCCGGCGGCGACGAACGAATGAGAAGTCTCTTCAGTATTTACAATTGCAATATAAGTGAAATTATACAGTTCCTAAGCCGCTGCTGCAGAACTCGTGGAACGGTTCGTCTTCAACTGGGCGGCGGCCAGGCTGCGCGGTGCTTACGTTCTCTTTGCCTAAAAGCCGCTGCTGTGTCAGTGTCGTCCTGGAGATAGGGTCGGTCAGGGTGCTATCGGCTGACGTCTTCTTCACAGCCCCCTCTGCTCTAACGTTCCTGAACTCTCGTTCCGACGCCTGACCTTTACGCCGGAACAGCAAATGATACGCGTGCCAAATATAAATTGCTTCAGGCGTGACAGAGATATGTTCATACGGTCGTTTCCTTGCAGCCCTGAAACCTCTAATGTCGGTCGTTACCGAATGCCTTTACATATCACGGTTTTCACGCCATTTGCATCCTAGTGGAAGTAGAGGTACGTTATCTCCAACCCACCAACATCTTTATACAGTTAATTATACCAGTGATACAAATAAAAAGACATATATATGAAATTGGTGCAGCCACTCCCAAGCTATGCTTGTTTGTCACCCCCCCCCCCCTTTCATACCACCTCCACCACTATGGGAGAAAGATGCTTCTTACTCGAACAGTGCTTCTTTCCAGACGGTATGGGATGTGAGCCACAAGTTTGCTTGAAATCGATCGGGTGTTCTAGGAGGATATGTGGACTATACATACGCTCATAGTGATCAAAAGTATCCGAAGACCCCCAAAAACATAAGCTTTTCATATTACGTACTTTGTGCTGACACCTACTGTCACGTACTCGATATCAGCGACCTCAGCAGTCATTAGACATCGTGAGAGAGCAGAATGGGGCGCTCCGCGGAACTCACGGACTTGGAACGTGGTCGGGTGATCGGGTGTCACTTGTGTCATACGTTGCACGCGAGATTTCCACACTCCTAAACACCCCTAGGACCACTGTTTCCGATGTGATAGTGAATTGGAAACGTGAAGGGACACGTACAGTACAAAATCATGCAGGCCGAACTCGTCTCTTAACTGACAGAGACCGCCGACAGTTGAAGAGGTTCATAATGGGTAATAGGAAGACGTCTATCCAGACCATCACACAGGAATTCCAAACTGCATCACTATCCACTGAAAGTACTAGGACAGTTAGGCGGGAGGTGAGAAAACTTGGATTTCATGGTCGAACTGCTGCTCATAAGCCACACATCACGCCGGTAAATGCCAAACAACGCCTTGCTTGGTGTAAAGAGGGTAAACATTGGACGATTGAACAGTGGAACTGTAGTGCCAACAGTAAAATGCGGAGGTGGTGGTGTTATGGTGTGGTCGTGTTTTTCATGGAGGGGGCTTGCACCCCTCGCTGTTTTGCGTGGCAGTATCACAACACAGGCCTACATTGATGTTTGAAGCACCTTCTTGCTTCCCGCTGTTGAAGATCAATTCTGGGATGGCGATTGCATCTTTTAACACAATCGAGCACCTGTTCATAATGCACGTCCTGTGGCGGAGTGGTTACACGACAATAACATCCCTGTAATGGACTGGCCTGCACAGTGTTCTGACCTGAAGCCCATAGAACACCTTTGGGATTTTTGGAAAGCCGACTTCGTGCCAGATCTCACCGACCGACATCGATACCTCTCCTCACTGTGGCAATCCTTGATGAATGGGCTGCCATTCCCCAAGAAATCTTCGAGCACATGATTGAACGTATGCATGCGAAAGTGGAAGCTGTCATCAAGGCTAAGGGTGGGCCAACAATATATTGAATTCCGGCAACACCTATGGAGGCCGCCACAAACTTGTAGTCATTTTCAGCCAGGTGTCCGCATACTTTTGATCACATAGTGTACAATTATTCTTATAAATATGTAAAAAAAATACAGAAATATCTTAGTATAGCAGTAGACTAAAGGCTCTTACATTAAGATCTACGTTAATTTATATAAAATATTTCTAAGCTGTCATTTCCGCCTAACGAAGAGCTCATGCCTTGCAACGTGTTGCGATGTTACAATAATTTAAGGATGTTAACAAAAAATTGGACTCTGAAATAACCTGTTTAAAAATTGCAACGCACAGTCACAGTCAAATAACGTCCGATATGGCCTTATATTTACAATCACTTGCCCAGTTTGCATTTATGACAGTTTCTAATAAGTGTGTCTTAGAAATTATATGACGGAACATACATTAAAGGTTCTCTCCATGGCGTTAAAGTATATGTGGCGTTTCAGAACGTAACTGTTCAAAAACTAGGAAACACATAGAAAATAGACACGTAGCAGTGAAGAGAGCATATCTCCAAGATTTTAACTCACATTATTGGTGGTCCAAAAGGACACTTTTGTGATGTGGGAAACATGAATATGTGCACGCATTTTACCGCAACCGCTGTCAGGAGTTAACAGTAAAGGGCCGAGAGGGCCCCGGTTTGAAGGTCTGTTTACTGTGTTGCCTATCTGCAAGAGCAAACTAATTCGATCTGCCTCTACATCCACATACAGCGATCAGCCAGAACATTATGACCAGCGATCTTCCACGGCTGTAGGGCCATCCAGGCGATAAGAGCGTCACCTGGGGAGGAATGAGTGCCAGACAGGCATAACGGTGCAAAAGTGAGCTTGCTGTCCGTAAGTACAACGGTGAAGGCGAGCAGTCTATCCGGCGGCAGGGCAGATTGTGAGGGCCCAAAGGTTCGGCACGAGCATTTAGGAAACTGCACGACTTGTCGAGTGTTCGATGAGTGCTGTGGTGAGTGTCTTCAATACTTGGCGAAACCAAGGTGAAACCACGTCCAGACGTCGCGTGACTGGGGGGGCACATTTCATTACGGCTGTCGGACATCGTTCGCTGGGTAGAGAGGTAAAACAGGACAGGTGGCGAAGTATGGCAGAACTAACATCAGACTTTAGTGCTGGGCAGAGTACAGGTGTGTCTGAACACACAGTGCACCGAAGAAATAAATGTGTTGCGTTACTTATTGAACACCCCTCGTGTGTAATTTAAACAGGGTGCCGCAGTTAAACATTTCATCGCAAATATCTCTGGTAAAATAATAAATACTGGAGAACTATTTTCATGGATATGAATGGATGGCAAGGTGTCGAATGTAAATACTATGAGGCATTCTAAAATGTCAGCAAGTATTAGGTTCAAAACAATCTGACAGTTTCTTTTCTTTACTTTTTTTGTGATCCCTATACATCAACGTTCGTGATAGGAAATCCTATTACTACTTTCGGTCCTCGTGACAACAGTGAAAGTAAGATTACGTACGTCAATCTCAACGTGATTATGAGCAACGTGTGGTTCACACTTACGTCTCGATATGTGCAAAAGCGTTCCCGGAAAAAGGAACGTTCAAATCTTTTTGCATTCAATGTAAGCACCATGTATTAGACGACGAATATCAAAACGGTGGCTCATTTCCTGCCACACACGAAGCAGCTGGTCTCCTGTTATCGAATTCACAGCTTCAACAATGCGACGTCGCAGACGTCCAACAGTGTTAGGCAGAAGGGGGATAAAAAAAAGCGATCTTTTATGTAAAACAACAGATAAAAGTCGCAAAGTGTGAGTTCTGGGGAGCTGGGGGCCACCGCTATGTAGCTCATCGTCTGTTCCTCCTCTTCGAATCCAGCGTTCTGGAATAGAGTAATTCACGTAACGTCGGACGTGTCTAAAGGAATGATACAGGGCACCATCTTGCATAAAATAAAGTTATCTCAATCGTCTTCAGGTTGAGGAGATAACCACGAAGAAGAAAGCAACAGCACCAATGCAGCCGTGACTGGAACGTCTACCTGCACTGTTCAAATTTTAAACTGTTTCTGCCCAGGAACGTTTCAACTGTGTGGATACCTTTTGTAATTTGGAAGATATAAATATTTGAAAGCTGTTGTTTCTTTTTGAATAGCCCTGTATTTTTGTTCCAGAGATATTTACTCTGAAACATTTAGGTGGGCCACTCTGTATATCACGGTGTGAGATGAAGAGTTCTTCAGTTCAAATAACTTACGGGTTTGTTGCCAGGTGACGTCGTCGACCACTGCCGATATTTCGGTAGGAGCACATCCTGCCATTCTCAAGGCACAACTGCAAGGAGGAAGCAATGTGCAAGGAGAAACAAGAAAGATACCACACACCCCCTCTGTTTTTTGATTAGAGACAAAGGCGGATTCCAAGCAGCATTTAGGCAAAATCCACCATCTCTGTTTATAAGGTTGCTTAATAGTTTGATTTCAACAGCTTCCTTAATGACACTATCCCAATAGCTGGACGTGCAAGCCAGAATCTCTATGTTGTTGTATTCCATAGGAATACCGGTGTCAAGGCAATGTTCTGCAATAGCGGATTTGCCCGGCTGTTGTAAGCGTGTGCGACGCTTACGTCTGGCAGCTGAGCTATCACATCTCGAAGTCACCTTTCGTCAGAATGGTTATAGTGAGAGGCAGATCAAACGTGCGTTGCGCCATCAGCCTTCTGTGCAACGGGTGAGTGACGATAGCAACGAAGTGGCACCTAAGTCTACGGCCTTTTTGTCTTACGCACGAAACGTTTCTGAGAGGATTGGCCGTATTTTGCGGAAATTTGATGTGAAATGTGTTTTCCGACCACCTTCTAAGATTAAGGCCCTGTTGGCGTCCGTAAAAGATGATCTTGGTTTGCGTAAGGCTGGTGTCTATCGTATTCCTTGCAGTTGTGGCATGTCATATATTGGTCAGTCAGGACTGTGGAAGACCGGTGTACTGAATTTTGTCCAAATGCTGCTTGGAATCCGGCTCTGTCTCTCATCAAAAAACAGAGGGACAGAATCAGCGGTACCTCATCTGTTGATTAATAGTCACTATCGATATTTCTGATGTTGGTTATCTTTGATTGTGTGTTGACTTTGCGGTTACTCGTTCTGTGTGTGGTATCTTCCTTGTTTCTCCTCTGTGAACCGAGGTATTAAATTCCCTTCCACATTGCTTCCTTCTTGCAGTTGTGCCTTGAGAATGGCAGGATGTGCTCCTGCCGTAATATCGGCGGTGGTCGACTACGTCACCCGGCAGCAAACACTTAAATTATTTGAACATTCAATTCGCCGGGAAAAGTTAAGGTCTTACAGTTCTTCAGTTTCTCACATCATTTCCCCGTTTGCCTGTTGCATTCGCTCGTGCAGCGCAAAAGGACCTCCATCGGTAAGCCTCTTTGCAAGTGATCGAATTTCTCTGTTTTTTACTGTAGTGGTCATTTCACGTGCTTTATGCGGCAGGGTGGAAAACGTTGCTTGCCTTTCTTTGAAAATCCCACTCCCGATATTTCGCTGTGAGGCACAACGTCTCTATCACTGGAGTTAGACGGGCCTCTCTGGTAAGTTCCAGGCCCTGCTGAGGGAACCCCTGACATAATGTGCAGTTCTTATTTGGATCCTCTCTGTCTCCTGCTACTCACGGCCCCATGTTTGGCTCATACTTATCTGAATAGAAAGACTGAGGTTGCCGGTCTCTGTAGGCCTGCATTACGGAGACTCAATCCATAATTGGTCCTAGCATTTATTTTGCAGTCTCTTATTGCTTCTTCCGCCTCTAGCAGAGATTTGTATACGTTAAAAATACAAAGCTGCTGCTTGACTCGGAGTCCATGTTAAGTTGTAAGTCGCACTGTAACTGAAAGTTGTACAATGAAGGTCTCCCATTGACGAAAAATTACTTCCTTCGACGCAGATATACTTAGGATGCTGTTATGGATTTCAATCTGGAATCGGCCTCCCGACAATAATTTTTATGTAGTCATTCCACTTTCAGTCGCTCCGGACCCATATTCCAGAATATTTTACTGCTGTGGCTCCTTCGTAATGTTGCAAATCCATATACATGTTGTCCCAGAATAAATGATCAATATTCACGGATATGACAGGAACGATCATTCGAAGCAAAAAAGTTCAGTAAACCTGGGCAAGCTCTTTGATTTAAATATCTTGACAGGTGGTGATATCGACTATAACAAGAACAAACTGTATAGCAAACGTCGATTCTAAAGTGCATAACTAAAGAGGTGTGAGCAATAGTTCATCTTCGCCTCTGTGAAACACTTGCCTTCTAATGAACAGGCATAATAGATATACAGGGTGGTCCATTGATAGTGACCGGGCCAAATATCTCACGAAATAAGCGTCAAACGAAAAAACTATAAACAACGAAACTCGTATAGCTTGAAGGGGGAAACCAGATGGCGCTATGGTTGGCCCGCTAGATGGCGCTGCCATACGTCAAAAGGATATCAACTGCGTTTTTTTAAATAGTAACCCCCATTTTATTACATATTCGTGTAGTAAGTAAAGAAATAAGAATGTTTTAGTTGGACCACTTTATTCGTTTTGTGATAGATGGCGCTGTAATAGTCACAAACGTATAAGTACGTGGTATCACGTAACATTCCGCCAGTGCGAACTGTATTTACTTCGTGATACCTTACCCGTGTTAAAATGGACCATTTACCAATTGCGGAAAAGGTCGATATCGTGTTGATGTATGGCTATTGTGATCAAAATGCACAACGGGCGTGTGCTTTGTATGCTGCTCTGTACCCTGGACGACACCATCCAAGTGTCCGGACCGTTCGCCGGATAGTTACGTTATTTAAGGAAACAAGAAGTGTTCAGCCACATGTGAAACGTCAACCACGACCTGCAACAAATGGTCAAGCCCAAGTAGGTGTTTTAGCTGCTGTCGCTGCTAATCCGCACATCAGTAGCAGACAAATTGCGCGAGAATCGGGAATCTCAAAAACGTCGGTGTTGAGAATGCTACATCAACATCGATTGCGGTTGTACCATATTTCTGTGCACCAGGAATTGCATGGTGTACAGTTCTGCCACTGGGCACAAGAGAAATTACGGAACGATGACAGATTTTGTGCACGCGTTCTATTTAGCGACGAAGCGTCTTCACCAACAGCGGTATTGTAAACAGGTATAATATGCACTATTGGGCAACGGAAAATCCACGGTGGCTGCGACAAGTGAAACATCAGCGACCTTGTCGGGTTAATGTATGGTGCGGCATTAGAGGAGGAAGGATAATTGGCCTCCATTTTATCGATGACAATCTAAATGGTGCAATGTATGCTAATTTCCTACGTAATGTTCTACCGATGTTACTATAAGATTTTTCACTGCTTGACAGAATGGCGATGTACTTCCAACATGATGGATGTCCGGCACATAGCTCGCGTGCGGTTTAAGCGGTATTGAATAGCATATTTCATGACAGGTGGATTGGCCGTCGAAGCACCATACCATGGCGACGACTTTGAACGTCGTGTGCAGTTCTGCCACTGGGCCCGCAGGTTCACCGGATCTGACGTAACCGGATTTCTTTCTGTGGGGAATGTTGAAGGATATTTGCCATCGTGAACCACCGACAACATGCGACAGCGCATTGTCAATAAATGTGCGAACATTACGGATGGCGAACTACTCGCTGTTGAGAGGAATGTCGTTACACGTATTGCCAAATGCATTGAGGTTTACGGACATCATTTTGAGCATTTATTGCATTAATGTGGTATTTACAGGTAATCATGCTGTGACAGCATACGTTCTCAGAAGCGATAAGTTCACAAAGGTACATGTATCACATTGGAACAATCGAAATAAAATGTTCAAACGTACCTACGTTCTGTATTTTAATTTAAAAAACCTATCTGTTAGCAACTGTTCGTGTAAAATTGTGAGCCATATGTTTGTGACTATTACAGCGACATCTATCACAAAGCGAAAAGAATGGTCCAACTAAAACATTCTTTACGTACTACACGAATACGTAATAAAAAATGGGGGTTCCTATTTTAAAAAAAAGGCCTATGGCAGCGCCGTCTACCGGGCTAACCATAGCACCATCTGGTTTCCCCCTTCAAGCTAGACGAGTTTCGTTCTTTGTAGTTTTTCCGTTTGACGCTTATTTCGTGAGATATTTGGCCCGGTCACGATCAATGGACCACCCTGTATATTCGTACTCATTATCTTCCAGGAAATTTATTCTGCTGTTACTTTCTAATAAAAATAAATACAAAACTGTATTTATTCACTTCGTTCCCGCCTGCCGGTCGCATCTAATCGATTTATCGTCTATCTCAAGTCCCCAGTGGGACCTATGAGTATCTAGGCAACGTTCTGAGATTCGTATTTCCTATTAGCGAATGCAGGCTTTCTCGTTGAATTTCACTGACGAAATTTCGTGTCATCAGCCGAGACGTAGCGTCGTGTTGTCGCAACGTTTCGACCAGATTCCTACACGTAATCATCAGAGGAAGATTAGGAGCGAAAAAGCCGTTGCGCGCGGCCGCCCCGGCAGGGAGAGAGCAACATCCTGGTCCGTGGTCCGTCCTACGTGCCGCTCGTCACCTCGCGGACCCAGTAGGAGTAGAGGCACAGTACGGCTTCGCCTGTTGACAGCGGACGCGAGCGCAGCCGCTGCTAACGACGAGGCTACTGCTGCGCTCACCTAGCCGACAAAGGCGGTGAATGGACGTTAAGAGCGTTGTAACTGCAACATTGCAAACTGTTTACTTACCATTGACACGAAATACATTGACGAAAAAAACCGAAACACCAAAATATAATTAATGTACAGACCACGCGAGGTGGCGCAGTGGTTAGCAGACTGGACTCGCTTCCAGGAGGACGCCGGCTCAAACCCGGGTCCAGCCATCGTCACATAGGTTTTCCGTGATTTCCCTAAATCGCTTCAGGGAAATGCCGGGATGGTTCCTTTGAAAATACACGGTCGATCTTCTTCCCCGTCGTTTCCTAATCGAATAGGACCGATGACCTCCCAGATTGGTCACCTATCTCAAATTAACCAACCAACCAGTAAATGTACTGTAATGAACTTTCGGGTATACATTTGTCTAGATAACATCTACATCTACATCCATACTCCGCAAGCCACCTGGCGGTGTGTGGCGGAGGGTACTTTGAGTACCTCTATCGGTTCTCCCTTCTATTCCAGTCTCGTATTGTTCGTGGAAAGAAAGGTTGTCGGTATGCCTCTGTATGGGCTCTAATCTCACTGATTTTATCCCCATGGTCTCTTCGCGAAATATACGTAGGAGGGAGCAATATACTGCTTGACTCCTCGGTGAAGGTATGTTCTCGAAACTTCAACAAAAGCCCTTACCGAGCTACTGAGCGTCTCTCCTGCAATGTCTTCCACTGGAGTTTATTATATTTAAGCGCCGGCCGCGGTGACCGAGCGGTTGTGTGCGCTTCAGTCCGGAAGCGTACGAGTGTTACGGTCGCAGGTTCGAATCCTGCCTCGGGCATGGATGTATGTGATGTCCTTAGGTTAGTTGGGTTTAAGTAGTTCTAAGTTCTAGGGGACTGATGACCTCCGATATTAAGTCCCATAGTGCTCAGAGCCATTTGAACCATATTTAAGTGATTAACTTTGGAAGATCACGGATTAGTGCAAGATAAGACATTTAAAATGCGAAATGTTTGTACTTTAATCAGCCCCAGAAGATTGCAGGCAAGCACGCAAACGTGCATGCATTATGTTGTTCAGGTGCTGGACGTCAGTTTGTACGATGGAGTTCCATACCTGTTGCCCTTCGCCAGTCAACACAGGGACAGTTAATGCTGTTTGTGGATGACACTGGAGTTGTCGTCCTATGATGTCCCATTTGTGCTCGATTGGAGACAAATGTGGTGATCGAGCAGGCAACATGTCGACACTGCACAGCAAGTTGGCTTACGACAACGGTATGTGGGCGAGAGTTATCCTGTTGGAAAACACCCCCTAGAATGCTGTTCATGAATGGCAGCATAACAGGTCGAATCACCAGACTGACACACGGATTTGCATATAGGGTGCGCGGGATAACCACGAGTGTGTTCCTGTTGTCTTGCGAAATAGCACCCCAGACAATAACTCGAGGTGTAGATCCAGAGTGTCTAGCACGCAGCAGGTTGGTTGCACGCCCTTGTCTTGCCTTCTTCTAACCAACACAGGGGTATCATTGGCACCGAGGCAGAGCCAGCAGAAGACACAACAGACCTCCACCCTGCCCTCCAACGAGCTCTCACTCGACACGACTGAAGTCGCAAACGGCGGTGGTTTGGGGTCAGTGGAATGCACGCTACAGCACGTCTGGCTCGTAGCTGTCCTTGAAATAAGGCGATCTGCAACCGTTGTCTCTCTGTGGAGCCAAATGGTGCTCAAATTTCTGCTGCAGATGCAGTACGATGCGTCGGAGCCGTACGCCGAACACGATGGTTTTCACTGTCAGTTGTGCCACATGGCTGTCCGGAGACCGGTGTTGCGGCAACCGTATGTTATCGTGAGCACCGCTGCGAGCTATAATGGTACTGTTGGTGCATTCCTGCCAAGTCTTTTTACAGTACCACAGAAGGAACATCCAGCTTCTCGTAGACCTATTACGCTACCTCGTTCAAACTGAAGAAGTGTTCATAGTGGCGTCTTAGTCGCCTTAAAGGCATTCTTGATTGGCATCAATTCACGACGTCCAATCTCAAAAGCAACTAAGGCTCACTACCGTTACAGCTTGTGCGAGTATTTACAGCAAACGTGATTTGCATCCTCATAGCGGCGCTACACCACTCTTATATAAATTTTGAAGCGACATCACCTTACATGTAGAAACAGGTTTACCAACTTTCGTGTACGTCGCACAACTCCTTCTTGGTGTTGCAATTTTTCAGTCACAAGCATTGTGTATAACCCGTTACTAACGATGTGAACATTTCTAGCAACACTAGTTGCGCTGATTGTTGTAGTGGAGTGGTGTATTGTCACACTAATCCCTGTAATAACTCTGAAGCGAATGCCGCTAAGTGCCTCTTTCATCTTATGGCTCTGAGCACTATGGGACTCAACTTCTGAGGTCATTAGTCCCCTAGAACTTAGAACTAGTTAAACCTAACTAACCTAAGGACATCACACACATCCCTGCTCGAGGCAGGATTCGAACCTGAGACCGCAGCGGTCGCGCGGTTCCGGACTGCAACGCCTAGAACCGCACGGCCACTTCGGCCGGCTTTCATCTTATGAATCAAGTCGGAATCACAAGGGTATGAGTCCGAGGAGTAAGGTGGGTGGTGCAGCACTTCCCAGCCCCATCAAATGAACATATCTGTGGCCACAGCTAGCACCATATGAGTCCAAGTATTGTCCTGCAAATGATGGTTGGGTTCTGCAGAAACTGATGCCACTTCTTGCTCAAAGCTCTTCGCTGGTTGTGTTCTAAACGCGAACAGCAATAATACAGCACACTGACTGTCTCCCGTTCTGAAACAACATGCTTTAGGATAACACCATCATAGTGCCACACGAGCGTTACCTAAAGATTCACGTTGGTGGCGTTCTGAAAAACTTTCAATCGTCGTGGTGACCCATTCGTTAGACTGTCTTAAGTTTTTGAAGCATGATAGAGTCACTACTGTTCTCGGTATACATGGACGACATTTCTCTTGGAAAAAGAAAGGACTGTAGACTCCATTCTTACTCATTTCCCAAAAAAATTTAAGTTTCTGTCAGTTACGGCCATCTTACGTTTTTTTCGTGTTTTTCACTGCTCCAAATCCTACAGTTGTGTTTATTAACTTTACCACTTAAGTAAAAAGTCGAGTAACACTAAGGAAAACGTTTCCGATGAAATCTTTGTCTCTGTCCAATCGATTCAACATTTCTCCACGGAAGTCCGAACGACAAAACGTATCAGTGCCTTTAGTTCTTGCATCGTAGTCTTGCAGGTATTCTTCCGGTTATTCGCTTCTTTCTTGCACCTGAACAAGACTGTGGGTCACACTTTTCAAATATCGGCAAGAAAGACGTTAATAACAGTCAGAATACCCGGCTGTTGAACATGACGTCGTCTTGCCGGAACAGTCTGAAGGGTTACGGTCGAGCAGTCACACGTAGGACGCCCACCTCGCGAAGCTTTGCCTGACTTGCTCCATGACGTCGCGAAACACACGCGGTCGACCGGAAGATATTTTATTTGTTCCACAGCACAAGTTTCAACGAACCACTTACTCCACTTATAAACTGTAAGCTTATTGAGAGTATTTCTACCGTACTCGGTATGAAAACACCTTGCACCATTGTTGCAGACATTTTTCTTGAAACCAAAACACACATCGAGTACGCCCGGAACAAGCGAAGGCAGCCATCTACATCGACGCCTACATCTATATTCCACAAGCCAGGTTACGGCGCGTGATGGAGGTTACTTTATGTAACGCTATCACTCTCTCTCTCTAATGTTTCAGTCGCGGGAAGAACGATTATTGTTGGGTTCGAATTTCTTAATTTTCTTCGCCAATTTCTTAATTGTCTTCGCGAAATATAGGTAGGAGGCTGTAATACATTAGTTGATTCTTCTAGGAACGTATATTCTAGGAATTTTAACAGTAAACCATACTGTGAAGCAGAAGGCCTCTCTCTCGCCGCGTCTCCCACTGGGCTGAGCATATCGTGCTTACTAAATGAACCCGTAACAAAACGCTCAACTCTTCTTTGTATCTTCCCTATTTCCCCTATCATTCCTATCTGGTACGATCCCATGGTGGCGAACAATATTCAAGCTACCTTTTCTCTGAGCGGACTCCACTTCCTGACGATTCATCCGTTGAATCTGCCTGGCCTGTCCCTTACCTGTGATTACTCTTATGTGGTCGTTCGACTTTATTGCTTGTGGGTACCCCTAGATATTTTATGGACGTGACTACTTCCAATGATTGATCTGCAGTCATCTAACTCACTGGTGCAATTATGCAATAAGGAGTCTTTTGGCTATTTACGCGCAGTACTTTACCTTTGCTTATGTTGAAGATTAGGTGCCACTACTTGCACCAAGCATCGATCCTCTGCAACTCTTTCTGCATTTTGAAAAAATTTTCTAGTGTTGCGACTTTTCTGTGTATATCAGGTTGGCGGGTAAGTTCGTAGCGTCTTTGATTTGCGTGTTGGTAATCCGGATGCTATAGGTTTATTTATCGAATGTCATTTTTTATTTGTAGTCAGCTTTTGCTGTTTGGGTTCGCGTATTGTCATTTTGACATCTGGAGGTAATGAGTGGAGCTGTAGACGATAGAAAATGGAGTACCAAGTGGAGAAATAGGATCATTTCCGACATATTCTTCTGTTTGAGTGGAATAGGGCGATGACAGCAACAGAGGGAACCAGCAATATTTGTGCCGTGTAAGAAGATTCTGCCGTTGCACAGAGTACGGAAAGAACACACGCTACTGGCCATCAAAATTGCTACACCAAGAAGGAATGCAGATGGCAAACGAGTATTCATTGGACAAATATACTAGAACTGACGTGTGATTACATTTTCAAGCAATTTGGGTGCATAGATCCTGAGAAATCAGTACCCAGAACAACCACCTCTGGCCGTAATAACGGCCTTGACACGCCTGGGCATTGAGTCATACAGAGCTTGGACGGCGTGTACAGGTACAGCTGCCCATGCAGCTTCAACACGATACCACAGTTCATCACGAGTAGTGACTTGCGTATTGTGACGAGCCAGTTGCTCGGCCACCATTGACCAGACTTTTCAACTGTTGAGAGATTTGGAGAATGTGCTGGACAGGGCAGCAGTCGAACATTTTCTGTATCCAGAAAGGCCCATACAGGACCTGCAACAGGCGGTCGTGCATTATCCTGCTGAAATGCAGGGTTTCGCAGGGATCGAATGAAGGGTAGAGCCACGAGTCGTAACACATCTGAAATGTAACGTCCACTGTTCAAAGTGCCGTCAGTGCGAATAAGAGGTGACCGAGACGTGTAACCAATGGCACCCCATACCATCACGCCGGCTGATACGCCAGTATGGCGATGACGAATGCACGCTTCCAATGTGTGTTCACCGCGATGTCGCCAAGCACGGATGCGATCATCATGATGCTGTAAACAGAATCTGGATTCATCCGAAAAAATGACGTTTTGCCACTCGTGCACCCAGGTTCGTCGTTTAGTACACCATCGCAGGCGCTCCTGTCTGTGAGAAAGCGTCTCCGAGCTGATAGGCCATGCTGCTGCAAACGTCGTCGAACTGTTCGTGCACATGGTTGTTGTCTTGCAAACGTCCCCATCTGTTGACTCAGGGATCGAGACGTGGCTGCACGATACGTTACAGCCATGTGGATAAGATGCCTGTCATCTCGACTGCTTGTGATTCGAGGCCGTTGGGATCCAGCACGGCGTTCCGTATTACCCTCCTGAACCCACCGATTCCGTATTCTGCTAACAGTCATTGGATCTCGACCAAGGCGAGCAGCAATGTCGTGATACGATAAACCGCAATCGCGATAGGTTACAATCCGACCTTTATCAAAGTCGGAAACGTGATGGTACGCACTTCTCGTCCTTACACGAGGCATCACAACAACGTTTCACCAGGCATCGCGGGTCAACTGCTGATTGTGTATGAGAAATCGGTTGGAAACTTTCCTCATGTCAGAACGTTATAGGTGTCGCCACCGGTACCAACGTTGTGTGAATGGTCTGAAAAGCTAATCATTTGCATATCACAGCATCTTCTTCCTGTCGGTTAAATTTTGTGTCTGTAGCATGTCATCTTCGTTGTGTAGCAATTTTAATGGCCAATAGTGTAGCTTTGTCGTTTTAAGGAGGATCGTTTTGATCTTAGTGTCTGTTGACGTTCAGGAAGATTTTCGAAGTTTGATGAATATTCTGTAAATCCGTTAATCCATAATGATCCACTTCACTGTACTCGATAACTGGCAGATGTCACCGTGACACCACCGTAAGACGTTTTTATGAAATGGGAGAGGTCCAAAAATCGGATGTATGTGTACGGCGCATGCTCTAAGCGAAAATCACAAAAACCAGCGGATAGCCATTTGTATCTCTCTGCTTGTTCGTCATAAACTGGCTCGTGAAATGTACAGACCATTCCTGTCCTGTATAGTCACTGCTCACGAGAGATGGTGACTTCACTCTAACGTAAGGAAAAGAAAGGAATTGTTGTGCCGAAACAAAGCAGCAACTCCTCGTACAAAGACCTGCGTGCATCCACAAAAGATAATGTTAGGCACCTGGTGGAACAGTGAGTGCGTGGTGTACTACGAATTCCTTCCTCGAGGTGCAACCATCACTGCTCACATTTATTGTCAACAAGTGAGGCGTCTTGCAGACTCAGTCCTGGAACAACGGCCAGTAGACTGCGTGAAGTGACGCTACACCACACAACGCCCGTGCGCATTCTGCTAGACCGACACTGTGCAGCAGTTGGGTTGGCCAAGTCATTCATCACCCATCTTATTCGTCTGATCTTGCGTCCTCAATTTTTCACCTTTTCCTCTCTGTCGGTCAACCTTCAAGGAACTTCCCTTCTGGATGAAAATGCAGTCCGAACATGGCTCCACGAGTTCTTCACTTTTTGTTTTTTATAGAGGTGGAGCCCCTCCACGCCCACACTGGCATGATGGCCAACACAAAAGGTCTACTGCCATCTCTGCATAAGGGTTAGTATTCACTAAGGTGAGGTGTCGCAGGATGTGGGTACTGCGATGTTTGCGTACGCCTGGTTAAGGTTAACCATTAATACGCGCTCATCTGGAGATAGATTGAGTCGAAGTCGAACGAAGGGTAGCAGTTTGAAGGACAGAGGAAAAAAAGTGGCAAGGCAAGAGCCAAGGGAAAAAAACCTCTGCGATAGTTAGGTCGGCTGGTAAGATCAGTAGCGGATGTCTTGCTGCCTGCGATAGGTCGTGAAAGGGTAGGCTTTGTTAGTAGTGGGTATCATGCATGTCGATACCTTTGAAATTGTGCGGTGGTGTTGCTCGGAGGCTGGCACTGGGTGCCGGTGCAGAGCTCTCGTTCAGCGTCAGCAACTTGCGACAGTTCGGTTTATTACCGTTTTTGTGTCCGATAGGTCATATATCGGATGCACAGTGTAGGGTGATGTTGGCGGTTTGTTTGTGCGTCAGTGGGCGAGCTCGTCGGTGTCCCTGCTGTGACCTGTTGGACGGCTCTAATAGCAGCTGGCAATTACCAGTCAGTGTTGCTGATATGCAGGGGCTTGCCGACGTTTGTCGCTTGTTTGTGTATGTTAGTTTACCACAGGTGGCTATGCCCTATCTAGTAGTGTCTTTGGCCGCTTGTGATTCCACCTATGGATGTGTTCTTCGCCTCAAAACCACGTGATTTATACAGTCGCAGAATCGAAAAGTCACTTCACCGTTGGCAGACTGTCGTAAATAGTGAAGGAGAATATGTTATTGATGACTAAAGTCTTTGTTATGTGTTTCTGTTGTGTTCATTAAACTTACGGAAAAACGCTACGTCCTTATGCAGGAACCCAGTAATATCATCTTCGAAAATCCTCATGGAACTTTCGACGTTATTTATACGTACTGCGAAACGTAATCGTCCCTTACAGTATGGCCAAAGTTACTTTTACGTCTGAAGATTTCTCTCAGTTGAAAATTATATGGTGTGCCGTATTGCTTAGGAACTCTTCTGTCATGTAGCACAGCTAGTCTGGTATTCCATCCGCTCGTATTTTGCACATTAGGCGACAGTGCGGAACTGCTCCGAACCCTTCCCAGAGCCAAGGTGCCGGTGGTAGGTTCGCATGGGACCAAACTGCTGAGGTCATCTAGGCTTACACACTACTTAATCTAACGCAAACTAACTTACGCTAAGGACAACACACACACCCGTGCACTAGGAAGGGCACCAACCTCCGACGGGGCTAGCCGCGCGAACCGTGGCAAGGCGCCTTTGACTACGTGGCTACCCCGCGCGGCTCCGAAATCAAGGAACAACATGGGCGCCTGTACCTACTGCTTGTTGATGTACCCGTGGTCTAGGGGTAGCGTCTTCGGTCCCGGGTTCGATCCCCGCCACTGCCTAAATTTTGATAAATAATCAGTATTGGCGGCCGAAGACTTCCGGCATAAGAAGTCAGCCTCATTCTGCCAACGGCCTTGTCAAAGAGGGCGGAGGAGCGGATAGAGGTTCAGGGCACTCTCTTGTCCTAGGGGTGGGAAATTGCCCCTAAAGGTGGAAGAATCAGCAATGATCAACGACATGATGATGCAGAAGGCAATGGAAACCACTGCATTAAAGACACGTAACGTGTATCCACAGGACATGTGGCCTGTAATTGAAGAAGTGTCATGATGATCTCTCCATTGGCAAAAGATTCCGGAATAGTCCCCCATTCGGATCTCCGGGAGGGGACTGCCAAGGGGGAGGTTACCATGAGAAAAAGATTGAATAATCAACGAAAGGATAACGTTGTACGAGTCGGGGCGTGGAATGTCAGAAGCTTGAACGTGGTAGGGAAACTAGAAAATCTGAAAAGGGAAATGCAAAGGCTCAATCTAGATATAGTAGGGGTCAGTGAAGTGGAAGGAAGACAAGGATTTCTGGTCTGATGAGTATCGGGTAATATCAACAGCAGCAGAAAATGGTATAACAGGTGTAGGATTCGTTATGAATAGGAAGGTAGGGCAGAGGGTGTGTTACTGTGAACAGTTCAGTGACCGGGTTGTTCTAATCAGAATCGACAGCAGACCAACACCGACAACGATAGTTCAGGTATACATGCCGACGTCGCAAGCTGAAGATGAACAGATAGAGAAAGTGTATGAGGATATTGAAAGGGTAATGCAGTATGTAAAGGGGGACGAAAATCTAATAGTCATGGGCGACTGGAATGCAGTTGTAGGGGAAGGAGTACAAGAAAAGGTTACAGGAGAATATGGGCTTGGGACAAGGAATGAAAGAGGAGAAAGACTAATTGAGTTCTGTAACAAGTTTCAGCTAGTAATAGCGAATACCCTGTTCAAGAATCACAAGAGGAGGAGCTATACTTGGAAAAGGCCGGGAGATACGGGAAGATTTCGATTAGATTACATCATGGTCAGACAGAGATTCCGAAATCAGATACTGGATTGCAAGGCGTACCAAGGAGCAGATATAGACTCAGATCACAATATAGTAGTGATGAAGAGTAGGCTGAAGTTCAAGACATTAGTCAGGAAGAATCAATACGCAAAGAAGTGGGATACGGAAGTACTAAGGAATGACCAGATACGTTTGAAGTTGTCTAACGCTATAGATACAGCAATAAGGAATAGCGCAGTAGGCAGTACAGTTGAAGAGGAATGGACATCTCTAAAAAGGGCCATCACAGAAGTTGGGAAGGAAAACATAGGTACAAAGAAGGTAGCTGCGAAGAAACCATGGGTAACAGAAGAAATACTTCAGTTGATTGATGAAAGGAGGAAGTACAAACATGTTCCGGGAAAATCAGGAATACAGACATACAAGTCGCTGAGGAATGAAATAAGTAGGAAGAGCAGGGAAGCTAAGACGAAATGGCTGCAGGAAAAATGTGAAGACATCGAAAAAGATATGATTGTCGGAAGGACAGACTCAGAGCATACAGGAGAGTCAAAACAACCTTTGGTGACATTAAAAGCAACGGTGGTAACATTAAGAGTGCAACGGGAATTCCACTGTTAAATGCAGAGGAGAGAGCAGATAGGTGGAAAGAATACATTGAAAGCCTCTATGAGGGTGAAGATTTGTCTGATGTGATAGAAGAAGAAACAGGAGCCGATTTAGAAGAGATAGGGGATCCAGTATTAGAATCGGAATTTAAAAGAGCTTTGGAGGACCTACGGTCAAATAAGGCAGAAGGGATAGATAACATTCCATCAGAATTTCTAAAATCATTGGGGGAAGTGGAAACAAAACGACTATTCACGTTGGTATGTAGAATATATGAGTCTGGCGACATACCATCTGACTTTCGGAAAAGCATCATCCACACAATTCCGAAGACGGCAAGAGCTGACAAGTGCGAGAATTATCGCACAATCAGCTTAACAGCTCATGCATCGAAGCTGCTTACAAGAATAATATACAGAAGAATGGAAAAGAAAATTGAGAATGCGCTAGGTGACGATCAGTTTGGCTTTAGGAAAAGTAAAGGGACGAGAGAGGCAATTCTGACGTTACGGCTAATAATGGAAGCAAGGGTAAAGAAAAATCAAGACACTTTCATAGGATTTGCCGACCTGGAAAAAGCGTTCAACAATATAAAATGGTACAAGCTGTTCGAGATTCTGAAAAAAGTAGGGGTAAGCTATAGGGAGAAACGGGTCATATACAATATGTACAACAACCAAGAGGGAATAATAAGAGTGGACGATCAAGAACGAAGTGCTCGTATTAAGAAGGGTGTAAGACAAGGCTGTAGCCTTTCGCCCCTACTCTTCAATCTGTGCATCGAGGAAGCAATGATGGAAATAAAAGAAAGGTTCAGGAGTGGAATTAAAATACAAGGTGAAAGGATATCAATGATACGATTCGCTGATGGCATTGCTATACTGAGTGAAAGTGAAGAAGAATTAAATGATCTGCTGAACGGAATGAGCAGTCTAATGAGTACACAGTATGGTTTGAGAGTAAATCGGAGAAAGACGAAGGTAATGAGAAGTAGTAGAAATGAGAACAGCGATAAACTCAACGTCAGGATTGATGGTCACGAAGTCAATGAAGTTAAGGAATTCTCCTACCTAGGCAGTAAAGTAACCAATGACGGACGAAGCAAGGAGGACATCAAAAGCAGACTCGCTATGGTAAAAAAGGCATTTCTGGCCAAGAGAAGTCTACTAATATCAAATACCGGCCTTAATTTGAGGAAGAAATTTCTGAGGATGTACGTCTGGAGTACAGCATTGTATGGTAGTGAAACATGGACTGTGGGAAAACCGGAACAGAAGAGAATCGAAGCATTTGAGATGTGGTGCTATAAACGAATGTTGAAAATTAGGTGGACAGATAAGGTAAGGAATGAGGAGGTTCTACGCAGAATCGGAGAGGAAAGGAATATGTGGAAAACACTGATAAGGAGAAGGGACAGGATGATAGGACATCTGCTAAGACATGAGGGAATGACTTCCATGGTACTAGAGGGAGCTGTAGAGGGCAAAAACTGTAGAGGAAGACAGAGATTGGAATACGTCAAGCAAATAATTGAGGACGTAGGTTGCAAGTGCTACTCTGAGATGAAGAGGTTAGCACAGGAACGGAATTCGTGGCGGGCCGCATCAAACCTGTCAGTAGACTGATGACAAAAAGAAAAAAAAACCTACTGCTTTATGGATCTCTTTGACGAACAGAGAGAGCTGCAATTGAGACTGTCGTTGTTTTCAGGTGTGTTGCTGATACATACAGAGGAAATTTTCAGACTCAGGAAGTGTCATAATACGCAAGCATAAAACATATACTACTGGCCATTAACATTGCTACACCAAGTAGAAATGCAGTGATAAACGGTTATTTATTGGATAAATATATTATACTAGAACTGACATGTCATTACATTTTCACGCAGTTTGGGTGCATAGATCCTGAGAAATCAGTACCCAGAACAACCACCGCTGGCCGTGATAACAGCCTTGATACGCCTGGGCATTGAGTCAGACAGAGCTTGGATGGCGTGTACAGGTACAGCTGCCGATGCAGCTTCAACACGATACCACAGTTCATCACGAGTAGTGACTGGCGTATTGTGACGAGCCAGTTGCTCGGCCACCATTGGCCAGACGTTTTCAATTGGTGAGTGATCTGTAGAATGGGCTGGCCAGAGCAGCAGTTGAACATTTTCTGTATCCAGAAAGGCCCGTACAGGACCAGCAACATGCGGTCGTGCATTATCCAGCTGCAATGTAGGAATCGAATGAAGGGTAGAGCCACGTGGCGTAACACATCTGAAATGTAACGTCCACTGTTCAAAGTGCCGTCAATGCGAACAAGAGGTGAACGAGATGTGTAACAAATGGCACCCCATTCCATCAGCCGGGTGATACGCCAGTATGGCGATGACAGATACACGCTTCCAATGTGCATTCACAGCGATGTCGCCAAGCACGGATGCGACCATCATGATGCTGTAAACAGAACCTGGATTCATCCGAAAAAGTGAGGTTTTGCCATTCGTGCACCCAGGTTCGTCATTGAGTACACCATCGCAGGCGCTCCTGTCTGTGATGCAGCGTCAAGGGCAACCGCAGCCATGGTCTGATAGTCCATACTGTTGCAAACGTCGTCGAACTGTTCGTGCATACAGTTGTTGTCCTGCAAACGTCCCCATATGTTGACTTAGGTGTCCAGACGTGGCTGCACGATCCATTACAGCAATGCGGATGAGATGCCTGTCATCTCGATTGCTAGTGATACGAGGCCGTTGGGATCCAGCACGGCGTTCCGTATTACCCTCCTGAACCCACTGATTCCGTATTCTGCTAACAGTCATTGGATCTCGACCAAGGCGAGCAGCAATGTCGCGATACGATAAACCGCAATCGCGATAGGCTACAATCCGACCTTTATCAAAATCGGAAACGTGATGGTGCGCATTTCTCCTCCGTACACGAGGCATCACAACAACGTTTGACCAGGCAACGCCGGTCAACTGCTGTTTGTGTATGAGAAATCGGTTGGAAACTTTCCTCGTGTCAGCACGTTGTAGGTGTCGCCACCGGCGCCAGCCTTGTGTGAATGCTCTGAAAAGCTAATCATGTGCATATCACAGCATCTTCTTCCTGTCGGTTAAATTTCGCGTCTGTAGCACGTCATCTTCGTGGTGTAGCAATTTTAATGGCCAATAGTGTATTCGAGAATTCTACAACAGATCGACGTCGGAGATATAGTGTACACTTTTGTACGTCCGTTCGTCGACCCTTCTTGAAATGGAAATGACCTACACTTTTGTCCAGCAATTAGGAACGTATCTTTTCTACAACTGCCCGTTGCACTTCCTGCTGTGATTCGTACTAGTGTACGACGCGAGTCAAAAATTGATCCATTTTTCGACAAAAATTTCGCCAATGCTAGGTCTGTAGGTCGCACGAGAAAGCTGGTGCAAATTTTTGAAAGTCATTTTAGAAACTCCCTTCACCGTTCGCCTACGTCAAAGCCCTGACCAGTAGCAAAGTAGGCAGCGAGCGACGAGCCGTTGCTCGACCTGCTGCCTGCAATCATTAAGCCGTGGGGAGAGAGAGAGAGAGAGGCGAGCGCAGCCCGCTCCGTCATCTTTCCGCCTCCTGTCGCCATCTCATTCTTTTTAGCGCCTGAGAGGTACAGAGGTGATTGTCCCTGGGGTAGCATACTTGGCGTGTGCCAGCTAAGCCAGCTTCAAAGGCAAAATTGCAGCTTGCGAGGTTATACGCCTTGCGAGGTACGGCGCAGTCGTTCATTTGTTTCTTTTCACGCAGTCGTCTGAGCCGACGTGTCTACGTCATCGCCCTAGCTCCCGGATTCATATGCGAAATTGCAGCTTGCGCAGTTATACGAAGTGCAAGGTGCAGCGTAGTCGTTCATTTGTTTCTTTTCACGCAGTCGTCTGTCAACTGTGCCCACGTGTCTAGGTCATCGCCCTAGCTCCCGGATTCATATGCGATGAATTCAGGGGCACCTGAACCGCCTGTAAGAAATGTCGTACACTGAAGGTTAAGTCAAAGACCATAACGGCAATACTAATTTCTGTGGACTGAGTTAAGGTGTCTAGCGGAGCTTTGTATAAAGTGATATCCAGCCAAATTTCTGTTTGAGTTCACCTTATGATAAAAGTCTTGTGAGAGATCAGCAATCACTAACTCTTCACTGAATCGAACTGTTATGTATAAACCGCTTCACACGTTTGAATGCTTTACAATGAGTCACTGTGTTAAATATTTGATGGTAACCACGTAAGAATTTTATGGCTGAAGACGCAGAATCCTAGTTTTTACGTATCTTGAAGTTTATTACCTCAAATCTTCTTAACTAAGTGTTGTACAGTGATACAATTTTGCAAGTAGATTCAGTGGTATATGTGGACACTATTTGCTGAATGTGCCCCGAATAGAGCTAATTGTACATAAGTAATAAATTTCTATGTCACCCCTGATCGTGCAGTCTTATTATATGAACATCGGAACTGTAGTAGACGACAATTTTTTTTTCTGTCATCATTCTGTGGGCGACTGTCAGCGACAAAAAGTTTCGAAAGGGTTCGAAATAATGTGCAAACTTTTTTTAAAAAGTCGCTACATGGTCCCATTCTCAAATACTGGGTGAATAGGATATGGATGACTTGCTTGGAGCCGGCCGTTGTGGCCGAGCGGCTCTAGGCGCTTCAGTCTGGAGCCGCGCGACCGCTACGGTCACAGGTTCGAATCATGCCTCGGGCATGGATGTGTGTGATGTCCTTAGGTTAGTTAGGTTTAAGTAGTTCTAAGTTCTAGGGGACTAATGACCTTAAATGTTAAGTCCCCAGCGCCATTTGAACCATTTCGAACTTGCTAGGTGCGAGTTACGCCGTCAGAAGGCACATGCAGAGTTTCTACGTTTAATACTTCACTTATTGTGTTAAACTTTTACCGTAAGATTATAGCTCTTAATGCGTTTCTTATGACAGCATTACACGAAAAAATTGAAAATCAATTTAATTTGTCTTTTGCAAGCAGTTAGACAGGCAGCTGATACCGGGAGATTGTAACTAGTGAAATAGATGAGGCGGCACCAGATCGCTTTCCAAGCGTCGTGTGTTGGAGGAGACTTCAGAAAAGAAATATCTTGAGACCTACTATCTCAGAAGATTTTTATCGTCAACGTGACCACCTCTAAAGTCTCTACAAGCAGCTGTCAAGTTCATGGCGGAGTGTGCTTAGGATTGTATCATATGTTAGGGTTTTCCCCCCACGAAGCGCGGGAGAAATGACTGCTTAAAATCGTGTGTACACGGCGCAAGTACAGAGTGTGGTGGCCGCAACTGAACTTCGTTACGTGAGAGGGTGCTCATGACAAACTAGTGATCGCAGGACAATCAATCTTTGTGGAAACATTTGTAAGCACTTGCGGAAGAGAAATCCATACTAATATTGTAAATGTGAGAGTATCTCTGTTACGTACTCACGACTAAACTGATGTCGATGAGCCGGTCTCTGTGGCCGAGCGGTTCTAGGCGCTTCATTCCGGAAACGCACTGCTGCTACGGTCGCAGGTTCGAATCCTGTCTCGGGCATAGATGTGTGTGATGTCCTTAAGTTAGTTAGGTTTAACTAGTTCTAAGTCTAGGGGACTGATGACATCAGATGTTAAGTCCCGTAGTGCTCAGAGCCATTTGAACCATTTTTTGATTTCGATGAAATTTCGTACTGAGGTAGCTTGAACCCAGAAAAAGATCGGCTACTTTATAAAAGTGTAAAACAAGGTATTTATTGATCTGAAGAATATAAAGCGAGTTAGAACAAAATAATTATTCTTAGTAAAAGCCATTTGCTCTTTGACTTCTGGAAATGCTTTTGTTAGTTGATATGTTCTACGTAATAAAATTCAACGTAATGACTACAATGCTTCTACGGTCCTCAATGTGTTTATCCATACTGCCATTCTAATATGACTGATACGAAAGTAATTATGTTTCTTACGTTTTCATGACTAAACCGCTGAACGCATTTCGATGGCCTTTTGTACTGCGATAGTTTCAAGGCTGAAGAAGGACATAGGACACTTAAAAAAAATACGACCCATAAGAGAGTGAATGATAATAATGAATCGTGAACGTAAACCACATTAAAAATCGTGCGTGGCGTGTGGTCGTGCATTGAAGCAGTTGGTAGGGAGGAGAGTGTTGGGGGCACATTTCACAAGCTACGCTTACCCAATCCGTAAAGGTACGTGGGGGCAGCCGATGTTATTGCACGTGGTATAGCTTACTTAATCGTCATCACATGAGAGGGTAACACCTGTTAATTTTGTACCGTGTTTTCGTTCCAGGCTATGAACAATGCTCACTACGACGACCATCTGCACCACCGACAGCTTGAAACTCTGTTCCCTCGCAGAACAATGGTGGACCGTGGAATTTTCATCTGTCGCGACACTGCCTGAATATCACACATTGCATCCAGCATTCTCAGCCGCGATGACAGTAACGTCTTCAGCAATTTGTGGTGCAATTGGCCATCGACCTCTCCTAGGAGCGATTCGCAAATCTCTAGTTATTCGAACTTGCGCGTGTTCTTAACGCCAGTATAACAATATCATATTTCTTTGACAAAGGAATATCATCAAACATTCGTCAAATTTCTTGGACAAAGATGTTTGACGTGCCGCTAAAAGATGGTATTACACTGTCATCATATGTTTCGTCAAAGTTCAAGATGGCGAACAAAACAGCTTGTATTATGCGCTGCAGTTGCTTGTACCACAATCTGCGCTGTGTGCGCATTTGGAAGAGAAGCGACGAAAAAAAAGGAAATGTACCTGGGTGAAGCCATGCTAAAAGCATTCAGCAAAATTTGTTACGAGAGCTGCAAGTAGAGGACGTCGAGTCGTATATAAATTACTTAAGAATGGATGAGAATGCACTTCAGTATTTTCTCAGTAAAGTGGATCCTCAGATTACATGGCAGAATACTCACTTGAGATCTGCTGTATCTGCTCGCAGTAGCAGTGTGATTTCTTGCTCTTGTAGTACTCGAATACCAAAGTGCACGTTAACCAACATAATCCCTCAAACGTGTGAAGCAATTTATAATCACTTAAGGAGAC
Source organism: Schistocerca americana (assembly GCF_021461395.2). Classification (NCBI taxonomy): domain Eukaryota; kingdom Metazoa; phylum Arthropoda; class Insecta; order Orthoptera; family Acrididae; genus Schistocerca; species Schistocerca americana. The sequence goes on from NC_060126.1 coordinate 45,216,063, forward strand.
ATATCTGAAGGTAAATAAAAGTTTAGTACACTTTATGGGAACTAAGAATTATGTTTATTTTTGAACAACGCAATAAATAAAATTAGTGTTTCAACAACTACAAAACTAATTGAAATGTACGATAAACAGATTAAGCACTTTTGAACTTGGGACGTCCAGTGTTTAGAAATAGACATAGAGAGCTAAGAAAATATTCTTTTTATGTTAAAGTGTGTCTCCCTCTGCTATTCCGGCTTGCCGAAAAGCTGCCTAGATGTATTACGACGCATCGGTAGAGGTGGGACGGCTGTGGCTGTGATTGTAGAAGTCGCCTGCAGCATATCCCACCAGCCTATCGCCAAACGATTTATCGCCAGCATAACGCCCATTCCAAAAACCTCACTCCCCTCCCCCCCCCCCCCCACACACGTTACATTTTACACAGTTCAGCTGCGATGTAGGTAGCGAAAGCATTATATCTCTCCCTCCAGGCAGGCATGGACTTGTTCTTGGTCATACCAGCCATACCCTCAACGTTTCGGTAGGCTCCAGGAGAACATCTGTTGTTACATTTATTTCCTTTCTGGGAGCCTTCTCACGTTGCTGGGGCTGTGGCTCAGTCTCATCTTGTGATGAATATTGAGCCCCTTTTTCATTCTATTAACATAGAAATGAAAACCATTAGTTACATATTATCTTAGACACATATAAATTTTATTTACAGGTACCCACAAGCAGAGAAGAGTGGGACCAAATTGCAGATGATTTCGAGGAAATGTGGAACTGTTATAACTCAATAGGGGGCAATGGATGGAAAGCATACTCGCATAAAATGTCCACAAACTAGTTGCTCTCAGTTTTTCAATTATAAATCTTTAAAAGCAAAATTTTATTTTCCATAGTAGACACTACCTACAAATTCTTGTACGCTGTTGTAGGAATTAATGAGCGTGTTGATCTTGCTGGAGTGTTTTCAAAAAGCAAACTACTGGAGTGTCTCATTTATCGATCTATTCTGAACATTCCAGAAGGCAGAAAGCTAGGGACCACAAACATTAAAACTCCAGACGATAATTTTCCTCTGTTACAACATTATGAAGCAGTTTCCCTTGATGGGAAACACTTGAGAAGGAAAGGCTTTCAATTACAGATTGTCACGCGGAAGAAGACTAGTGGAAAGCACGTTTGGCACTCTTGCCAGTCCTTTCAGGATTTTTCTTACTACCATAGCTACCTCCAGAAACAGTAAGTACAATAACACTGGCTCCTTCCACACTCCATAACTTCTTAACTGAGAGGAGAAAACACATGTACAATCTTCAGGGAACGGTGTCTGTACAAGTAGGAGCCTGCACTTACCTTGAGTCACAATGCACTGAGAACCTACAGCAAATGGAGCCTACAGTTTGCCAAGCTGCCTCTGGACGTGCACTACGTGATAGAGTAGTTAGAGAAGAATTTAAAATATTTTACAATTGTGCTGGTTAAGTGCCCTGCAAGACAATGACGTTTCGTGGTGTAAAAATTAAACAAATACACATACATAAAATCTTCGAAGGGAGGTGTTCCATGTCCACTGCCATTTTCTGTGGCCCCTACCTCAAATACACTTTCATCATCCGCTGTGGCCTCATCCAGGAACTTTAGTACACTTGTGTACTGTAAACGGCCTGTGTGCAGGATCCATTTCTGCTTTTAAGTAACCGAAACAAAAATATGTAAAATAATCGTATGTTACATAAACCTTGTTATGTGCTTCAAGTGTGTGCGATGAACGAAGACACGTAAAATACTTACTGAGCCGAGCGAGGCTCATGTTCCCGTCAATAGGTACTTTACATCCTGTTTTTAACGTACTTCCACCTCACTACGTTAATTTAAATTACTACTGTCACTGAGTTGCTGCTTTGTCTGACCGTGAACGGCGTTAGCAGCGCGTATCGACATATCCTCTCTCGTAGTATCTTTGCTTGATGATATTACTTCCCGGTCGTTGAGTTCGGGTAAGGAATTCGGGTTGCGATTTCGGGCTGCCAGACAGTTGGAACGTGTCTGGAGCGCAGTCCGGACCTGCCAGTCGGGGAGCTGCAATGCGGCACTGGTGCAGTCGGGTTGGAGCAGCAGTGAGGTCTGCGTCGACATGGCTCGCCCGACCACTGCCGCTACGCATCACTTGAGCCGGGCCACGGTCTTGCTGGATCGTCGGTCGGTCGTACTACCGGACGACGCGTTTTGGCTCGCCGATCTTTCAAGAGTCGACTGTGTGTGTGTGCGCGCACCGACTCCCGATTTGTCTCCGTGCGTGTTTGGTTACTGCTGAGCGTCGTTTAAGTCTTCGTCCAAGTGTTTGTCAAACTGTGTGTGTAGTTGGTGTCATTTTCACTGACAACTTGTTTTAAGTGTTGTCGGCGTACTGGCAGTCAGTCGGTCGGTTGTTGCGGACGAGGGAAGTTATCTCCGCGCTGTGCAGTCGGCTGGGTCCGCTGGCAGCCCCTGCGCAGTGTCGGAGCGTGTGTGGAGCTGTCCGATCGCTACGAGCTTCGTGGTTCACCGACCCAGGTCGTCAAAGTTTAGTGGTTTCAGCTACCCAAGCCACGTCCTTTTATATTGTGGTGGTTCATTTCGGTGGTTTGCTGTTGGGGAGGTTTTCCTGTGAGCAACACCGAGTGTTTCTACTGCTGAAATTTAGCCGCCATGCGGTACAATTAACTATTTTGGTCGACTACAATTTGAGTGCACCAGTCGAACTTTCTGTCTTGTGGCCGTTAGTGTTCTGGTTACATGCCCGGGGCGCTGACGTCGATTCAGGCAGTGTTCTTTTGAGTGAAGTTAATTATATTACCGTGTTTCAAATTCAAGTGTACCAGCGGAATTTTCTGCCTTGGCCGGCCGGAGTGTCCGAGCGGTTCTAGGCGCTTCAGTCTGGAACCGCGCGACCGCAACGATCGCAGGTTCGAATCCTGTGTGTGATTTCCTTAGGTTAGTTAGGTTTAAGTAGTTCTAAGTTTTAGGGGCTGATGACCTCAGATGTTAAGTCCCATAGTGCTCAGAGCCATTTGAACCATTTTTCTGCCTAGTGACCGTTAGTGTTCCGGTTACCTGCCCTGGCCACTAACATAATTTCAGGCAGCGTCGTTTCCTCACCCGTTGTCGCTGTCCAACATGGTTTGTAATTTTGACAGCTAATACATAATCCATTGTGCATTACCACGTTTGTAACATTTCCGGTTTGAGTTCTCATGTACTGATTGACGGGAAGCAAGTCGCTGTGTCGGTCGGTCAGTGACTGTCCCCTGGTTGCGTTCCGACGGATCAAGTGTAGTTGGTCTCACCATCTGTCTCACCCAAGTGAACGAGGGCAGACCGACCTCCCTGGAAGCTTCTGAGTGCCACCTGTGTTTAATTATCTGTTGTCAGCTACTTTAAATTTAAGGTTAATGGTTATTTGTTTTTTCTTAAAAATTTTGTAAAATTAATTTTTAAATTTATCTTTCAAGCTTAAACATTACGGCCTTCTTTGAAACTTGATTCTGGCCTTCAGCCATTGGTACTGCACTTTGCATATGTACTATCTGCTTAACCTTAAGGTTTTCAGCGTAGTCGTGATACGTTTTTTATTTTATTTCATTTGCCCTTTTAATTGCCTTTTAATCTTGTTGATTTTTAAGATTTCTTGTTGTTAAACATTCTGGCCTTTTGAAATTTAATTGTGGCCCTCAGCAATATTTATTGCACTTTGTGTAGGTTGTTTTTTGAATTATTTTATTTCTATCTGAATTGGATATCTACCTTGTTAAGATTTCTTGTTGGAGGCCTTCAGCCGTGAAAGAGTTGCATTCGCTAAAGGTCCGGCTATGTGCCGCTTTGGTTGTAAAGGTTATTAAATTACAATAAATGACAATTAGAAGGAGAAACTGACCTCTACCTTTGGCCCTTTCCACAATCCTATTACCTGTTCTGCCCAGCGGGTTTAGCGGGCGTATCACTTATATGTTATGTAAACAGTATTGTGCACTTGAAATATCCGCAGTCTAAGTGGTTCAAATGGCTCTGAGCACTATGGGACTTAACATCTGAGGTCATCAGTCCCCTAGAACTTAGAACTACGTAAACCTAACTAACCTAAGGACATCACACACATCCATGCCCGAGGCAGGATTCGAACCTGCTACCGTAGCGGTCTCGCGATTCCAAACTGTAGCGCCTAGAACCGCTTGGCCACTCCGGCCGCCTATCTGCAGTCTACAAGATTTATGTGAAACATTTGTATCTCATGGAAACATTACTTACATATATAGAGAATTAAATAACTGTGCCAGTGCGTACACCGAGCGAGGTGGCGCACTGGTTAGCACGCTGGTCTCGCATTCGGGACCACGACGGTTCAAGCCTGCGAAGCAACTTGTTTGGCTCGTATCCTAAGTGGCGTTGTGGTGCCAGGAAGACTTGTTCACATTCGTCATACGGCTGTTTTCATGGTGTCGACTTTGTACATGTAATCGTGCTATAGGTAGTGAGTTAGCTGAAAGTCCTCCGTTGGAACATGTCAGGATATCCATTTCATGAGTAGGCAGAAACGAGTTTTAAGTACGACTGTGACGATGGTAATGGAAAGGAGGCTGCACTGTTGTTTCAGACGGCGTTTCGAGACCGAAAACAGGCGAGTGATCCAACCTCTGCTGCTGCGTATCGTCGCGACCCTGAGACAGGATTTGATCGAGGATTAGCATTTGTTGCTCGTACTCCTGACCAGGAAGCGCACGTTCTACGGGCTGTCGGAGAAGAGCCAGGCATCAGCGCAAGGCAAGTAGCCCTGGTACGTGGCACATCTCGAGCTTCAGCACGGAGGATGCTTCACGAGCACCTCATGTGTCTGTATCATCTTCAAAGTGTGCAGGGCCTTACGCCTGCCGATCACCCACCATGGGAGAACCTTTGCTGATGGTTTGTTGCAGAAACTGCCAATCCGTCGTTTGTCTCTTCAGTTTGGGATACAGGCGAGGCAGCGTTCGGAAAAGATGGAATAACAGATTTCCACAATCATATGGGCCAATCGCAGTCCTCGTGCTAAAGTGCACGCTGGACATCAGGACCAGTTTTATGGGCGGCCTGGGCTGTCTGGTAGGGCCATACGTTCTCCCAGCACGTCTTACAGGTCCTGTCTGCAGGGTCATTACTCAGAACAGCCTGCAAGACCTACTAGGAGATGTGCCCCTTCAAATGAGGTTAAACATGTGGTTTGTTCATAATGAAACTCCAGCAGATTTCAGCCTGAGCGTTTGAGGTACACTGGATGGCGTCTACCATGACAGATGGTTGGGTAGTGGAGGACTAGTTCCACGGCCTGCAATTTCCCCCGACATCCATCATCTGGATTATTATCTCTGGGGCCAAGTTACATAGCTCCTCAATGTAACAGACCATCAGATGCAGAAACTCTTCATCGACGTCACGGAAGTTTGCGAAACCATTCGAAAACCTATTGGAGGGTATGAAACGATACTATAGTACATGATTCGACGAGTGCACGCTTATTGAAATGCAAGAGTATTTCTTATGAATTTATGTGTTGATAAGTTCCAATCACCTAAATTTTAAATTTCCATTAGTGACACAAAAACTAAGGATATTCCGGGGGTATGTTTGATGTTTTTTTTCTGATTTTGGTGTAAGTATCCTGTCCCCAATGTTTGTATAAGTATTTCTGAAACACCCTGTACGCTGTCGTTACCAAGTCAAGTACCTTAACGTCACCAGGCGCCATTCACTCTTGTGCTGGGCAGTAGTCATAATGGCTAGAATGTATCAGAATCTTCACACCGTCATGCGACACACTAGAAACCCTATTCCTTCCGATTACGGTCACAGTGTGTTGTCCTGCTGCCGCGTCGGTCGCTAGTGTGACATTACAGAATGAATCAGCGAAGCACGTGCAGCAGGAACCCGCACGTTAGCAGGAGATGACGGCAGGTGGCGTTCTACAGTTTCGGCCAGCAGCCATAGAGCACTCACCCTTGCTGGGTTTGGCCACTCAGCCGGACTTCAAGAGAGAAGATCCCGCCAACGCCGCCCACCCGACCTGAACCCACGTGTGCCTCTCGTGTTCCAGCACGCGCTCAGAGCGGACATACACGCGAGGTAGCTGGCACACGCACACGCACACGCACACACACACACACACACACACACACACACACACACACACACACACACACACACACACACACCTAATTTCTTTTTTTCGGAGGTCAGTACCACGCCGACGAAAAGACCGACAGAGAAATCACGCGAAACAGGCATCAAACAGTCGAGGGTGGAATTCTGCCTGCGCTCCAGTGCTTGCTGGTCCTACAGTATCCACCACTGAGAATGTACTCAAGAGATGAGTGTCCCTAAATCTCTAAAAATCACTCTAGAATAACAACAGAAGAAATGCAAGTCCCAGCGTAATTCATCTTCCTAATTTCGATAGCTGATTCAGTGACGCGATGTTTCATGTAAAAAAAAATCTAAATTCGAATCGATATAAGTGTTGTAAAAAAATTGATAAATCACGTTTTATAACGAGAAACACCCCGGAAGTAGACAACATTCCATTAGAACTACTGACAGCCTTGGGAGAGCCAGTCCTGACAAAACTCTACCATCTGGTGAGCAGGATGTATAATACAGGCGAAATTCCCTCAGACTTCAAGAAGAGTACAATAATTCCAATCTCAAAGAAAGGAGGTGTTGACAGATGTGAAAATTACCGAACTATAAGTTTAATAAGTCACAGCTGCAAAATACTAACGCGAATTCTTTACAGGCGAGTGGAAAAACTGGTAGAAGCCGACCTCGGGGAAGATCAGTTTGGATTCCGGAAAAATGTTGGAACACGTGAGGCAATACTGACCCTACGGCTTATCTTAGAAGAAAGATTAAGGAAAGGCTAACCTACGTATCTGGCATTTGTAGACTTGGAGAAAGCTTTTGACAATGTTGACTGGAATACTCTCTTTCAAATTATGAAGGTGGCAGGGGTAAAATACAGGGAGCGAAAGGATATTTACAATTTGTACAGAAAGCAGATGGACATGAAAGGAAAGCAGTAGTTGGGAAGAGAGTGAGACAGGGTTGTAGCCTCTCCCCGATGCTATTCAATCTGTATATTGAACAACCAGTAAAGGAAATGAAAGAAAAGTTCGGAGTAGGTATTAAAATCCATGGAGAAGAAATAGAAACATTGAGGTTCGCCGATGACATTGCAATTCTGTCAGAGACAACAAAGGACTTGGAAGAGCAGTTCAACGGAATGGACAGTGTCTTGAAAGGAGAGTATAAGATGAACATCAACAAAAACGAAACGAGGATAATGGAATGTAGTCGAATTAAGTCGGGTGATGCTGCGGGAATTAGATTAGGAAATGAGACACTTAAAGTAGTAAAGGAGTTTTGCTATTTAGGGAGTAAAATAACTGATGATGGTTGAAGTAGAGAGGATATAAAATGTAGACTGGCAATGGCAAGGAAAGCGTTTCTGAAGAAGAGAAATTTGTTAACATCGAGTGTAGATTGAAGTGTCAGGAAGTCGTTTCTGAAGGTATTTGTATGGAGTGTAGCCATGTATGGAAGTGAAACATGGACGATAAATAGTTTATACAAGAAGAGAATAGAAGCTTTCGAAATGTGGTGCTGCAGAAAAATGCTGAAGATTAGATGGGTAGATCACATAACTAATGAGGAGGTATTGAATAGAATTGGGGAGAAGAGGAGATTGTGGTACAACTTGACAAGAAGAAAGGGATCGTTTGGTAGGACATGTTCTGAGGCATCAAGGGATCACCAATTTAGTACTGGAGGGCAGCGTGGAGGGCAAAAATCGTAGAGGGAGACCAAGAGATGAATACACTAAGCAGATTCAGAAGGATGTAGGCTGCAGTAGGTACTGGGAGATGAAGAGGTTTGAACAGCATAGAGTAGCATGGAGAGCAGCATCAAACCAGTCTCAGGACTGAAGACCACAACAACAGCGAGAAAACTTCTATATGTATTGTACCCACTACACTGAAGAGCCACAAAAACTGGTACACTTTCCTAATATCGTGTAGGGCCCCAGCGAACACGCAGAAGTTCCACAACACGACGTGGCATGGACTCGACTAATGTCTGAAGAAGTGCTGGAGGGAACTGACACCATGGATCCTGCAGGGCTGTCCATAAATACGTACTAGAGGGTGCAGGTCTCTTCTGAACAGCACGTTGCAAGGCATCCCACATATGCTCAGTAATGCTCATGTCTGCGGAGTTTGGTGGCCAGCGGAAGTGTTTAAACTCAGAAGAGTGTTCCTGGAGCCATTCTATAGCAAATCTGGACCCGTCGGGTGTCACATTGTCCCGCTTGAATCGCCCATCGCAATGCACAATGGACATAAACGGATGCTAGTGATAGGACAGAATTGTTACGTACGTGTCACATGTCAAAGTCATATCTAGACGTATCAGGGGTCCCATACCACTCCAACTGCACACGTCCCACACCATTACAGAGCCTCCACCAGCTTGAACGGTCCCCTACTGCCATGCAAGGTCCACGGATTCATCAGGTTGTTGATGCGTCAATCTTTTCGACACATCGAAATTAAACACATAACCAGTTTGTAGTTACCAAACACTTCTTTATTACAAACACCAGCTGTTAAAAAACCAGGAGTAACTCTATTATAACAAAAGGCACCTGGCCTACAGAACCAGCAGCAGTACTCCGATGGGAACATTAATGCATTTAAATGTGATAGACCCAGATCTGACAAAATTTACTCAAGCAATTTTCGCTATTAAAAGAATGTTCATAAAATTTAACTGACATAACTGAATGCTTCATGACTTACATAGGAACTGACTTCCATATCAAATTCTATAACTGCTTCCATGGACTGATTTTAACCAATTGCAACAAATTAAAGTATTATCAGATTAATGCACTCGACTAAGCTTCTTTTTAGTATTAAAGTATGAGGTTCACATACATTTCAAGGCCACAATATAATAATAGGATATTAAATAGTCTTAGAATGGAACCACTACAATTTTCACTTTGAAAATTAGTGATGGATAGGAGCAGACCGAAAAGTGCTATTAGATAGAGGATATTCACGGACGAGAAGGTAAAATGGAGCTATGAAACTTCCTGGTAGATTAAAACTGTGTGCCCGACCGAGACTCGAACTCGGGACCTTTGCCTTTCACGGGCAAGTGCTCTACCATCTGAGCTACCGAAGCACGACTCACGCCCGGTATTCACAGCTTTACTTCTGCCAGTATCTCGTCTCCTACCTTCCAAACTTTACAGAAGCTCTCTTGCGAACCTTGAAGCGGAGGCATGGCTTAGCCACAGCCTGGGGGATGTTTCCAGTACCGAGCGTGAGTCGTGCTTCGGTAGCTCAGTTGGTAGAGCACCTGCCCGCGAAAGGCAAAGGTCCCGAGTTCGAGTCTCGGTCGGGCACACAGTTTTAATCTGCCAGGAAGTTTCATAGCTCCATTTTACCTTCTCGTCCGTGAATATCCTCTATCTAATAGCACCTTTCGGCCTGCTCGTATCCATCACTAATTTTCAAAGTGGAAATTGTAGTGGTTCAGAGTTGGTTCTCGTCGACCACTGACAATTATATGAAACACAAACACATCAGCGGCAGATAACATTCTGCCGCATCAGATAGACAAACGTATCTGCCCAACTGGTTATAAATAAACCTTTTATTATACACGGCACCAATGAACCCAAGTCTGACTAACCTAGATCAGCAGTCTCCCAGTAACGGTTCTTAAAATCTGATTAGCCAATCCTCTAGAACAAAGAAATAAAACAATAACATAGGAACAGGAAATAGGAAAATTATTTCGGCCCGCTCTTGAACGTCGGGCACAGACTTACGTATTATTTAAGCATGAACTCTAGCTACGCATTAAGCACGGATTCATGTCAATTTGTTGTGCGAAGCTAGCACTCCCTTAAATACCATCAACATACCAGCCCATAGATCAAGTACAGTGACAAATAACTGAAACAACCAAGACAGTTTTCAGTGCACTCGGGTATTCAATTAACGTGAACAGAACCCACCAAGAAACAATTCGACGACTCCAGTTCGTTCACCTTGAACAAAATGTAACAGACGCGAACGAAATCTGTCCTTCAGTCTCCAGGAAACTCCCGTCAGCATCGGCAGCGGATCTGCATTCAAACGGTGAAACACATCGCAGCAGCTGGCCACGCTCCTTCGTCGTACCGACTCGGTCACTCGCTAGCACCACACGTCACTGCCGCTCACACAGCTGACACCCGAACTCAAGCCCTTGCAGAGCGCGCGCGCAGCAGTTACACAGCCATCCGCCAAAGATGCGAAGAAGACAAGCACGCGTCGAAAATCGACTCACAACGATCGGGATGATAACCGATGGGGACTGGCGCCAGCAGCGCACCAGCTCAGTTGTCTCCATACCGGTACACGTCCACCCGCTAGATACAATTTGAAACGAGACTTGGACGACCAGGCAACATGTTTCCAGTCATCGAGAGTCGAATGTCAGTGTCGACGGGCCCAGGTTAGGCGTAAAGCTTCGTGTCGGGGAGTCATCAAGGGTACGCGAGTGGACCTTCGGCTCCGAAAGCCCACATCGATGACGTTTCGTTGAATGTATCACACGCTGACACCTGTTGATATCTGCAGCAATTTGCGGAAGGGTTGCACTTCTGTCGCGTTGAACGATTCTCTTCAGCCGTCGTTGGTCCCGTTCTTGCACGATCTTTTTCCGCCTAAGCGATGTTGGAGATTCGATGTTTTACCGGATTCCTGATATTCACGGTACACTCGTGAAATGGTTGTACGGGAAAATCCCCACTTCATCGCTACCTCGGATATGCAGTTCCCATCGCTCGTGCGCCGACTGTAACACAACGTTCAATATCACTTGAATCTTGGCAACCTGCCCTTGTAGCAGCAGTAACCGATCTAACTGCGCCAGACACTTGATGTCTTCCATAGGAGTTGCCGACCGCAGCGCCGTATTCTGCCTGTTTACGTATCTCTGTATTTGAATACACATTCCTATACCAGTTTCTTTGGTGCTTTAGTGTCTGCGGTCAAACTTCGGAGACTAGTCCACACCAGGAAGCCTAAAATGCCGTCAGTCAAACGGTTAATGTGTACTCTGCTTAGAAATTTTTGTCAGAAGGAACTTGAAAGTCATTGTTTGCCGGAGCTTTTACATGATATTAGGTTCGAAACCGTCGGTAAACAGCCTCAATTGACCAATATTTAACGCATTCGAGGACACAAAACTTACCCATCGCTCCTGTATGCGCCATGTTCTGACCCACCTGCCAGCTACTGGTGCTCTGCAAACATGCGACGGCGCGATTTACGAATCGAAACTGAGCGACATGCTCTAATCACTGATACGTGTCATTTTTCAGTATCTCTTACAGTTTTCAAACAGTTGCCTTTTGAAGCCCTGGAGATACTCACGAATTAACCCTGACCTGTAATTTAACACACCTACGGAATTATCCAACACTTCAGACATATACGAAAATGTATCAAATTCATCACTGTCTTGTTTACATGCCCTTACACTGTGAGGTCCAAAGTTAAAAATAATGAAACTCACTTTCTATGTTCGTCTACCTCTGATATACTTTATAAGTGTATGGAAGAAGTACTGGTGATTTACAGGTAGAATTCTCTTTTCCTGCCGTCGTACCTCGCTGCATGCGCACTGATTTCTGCAGCCGCAGTGGCTTCTGGGAAACTTTTCCCGACAGTCGCGGTCATTCACATGTATCCCACGACCTAGGAGACACACAATTTCCGTCGTACTTCTGAGTAATTTCTCCGACAAGACTCGTTAGAAGCTGTAGAAATCCTCCCTTTTTTTCGTATTGCATCAAGGACTAAGAAATCCGTCTTAGCCATGTGAAATTAAACGGAAAAGTTTTGTACTTCTTTCCTTGCATTCTGTCAGCAGGGAACGGCTTGGGCGATACCCACGTCCTGTTTCTCACTAAATGCGTTACAGGCCGTTCATAAATCAATGATGCGGTTTCTAAAATTAATAGTAAATCGATTTATCACTTTATGCGTGTAAACCTTAGAACATAAGCAGCGGCAACTGTCAAAGTTTTTGATGCGCTACCCACAGCTCGCTTGTAATGCTTGCTGCGCAGGCGTAGCATCTGTTTTCAAGATGGCGTCGCAACATGAAAGGGTTTTCTGCGTACTCCGTTTTGAGATGCCCAGATCTGTCGTTACAATATAGCGTGAATTTCGTGCACGGTTTTGGGAAGACCCACCACGCAAGAATAACATAGGTGGGTAGTACCGACAGTTCGTGGAATCTGGTGCCTTTGAAAGTAGAAAAGTATTGGTCAACTTCTGATGCAAAAGTCAGAGGAGTGCGCGATGTGTTTTACCCAATTACTCACGAGTCACTTTGTAAACTAAGCAGGGAATCGGTCATGCCAAAGATTATGGTGTGGCAAGTGTTGCGTAAGTGGCTATGTTTTAAATCATACAAAGTGGGATTAGCGCGGGCCTTACCCCAGCATAGTGAAAAGGCGTGACTTCTGTGAAGAGCTGAAGTTAACAAATGGGGGACGCTGATTCTGTAGCAAGAACCATCTTCTGCGGTGGAGCCAGTCAAGCTAAATGCAAACAATGTCCGTATCTGGGGAAGCGAAAAACCACATACGCACTCACTGCAGAACATCAGACAGGACATGCTGCACCGAGTACGGGAAGAATTTGATCACCAAGTAGATGTGTGTCGTTTGGTTAAGGATGCACAAATTGAATGACTGTTATTACCGGATTACTGCACCAATAATTGGACAGTTGCCGCTGCTTACCCTGTGAGGTTTGCCCATATAAAGTTGTTGTTGTGGTCTTCAGTCCTGAGACTGATTTGATGCAGCTCTCCATGCTACTCTATCCTGTGCAAGCTTCTTCATCTCCCAGTACGTACTGCAGCCTACATCATTCTGAATCTGCTTAGTGTACTCATCTCTTGGACTCCCTCTACGATTTTTACCCTCCACGCTGCCCTCCAATGCTAAATTTGTGATCCCTTGATACCTCAGGACATGTCCTACCAAACGATCCCTTCTTCTAGTCAAGTTGTGCCACAAACTTCTCTTCTCCCCAATCCTATTCAATACCTCCTCATTAGATACGTGATCTACCCACCTAATCTTCAACATTCTTCTGTAGCACCACATTTCGAAAGCTTCTATTCTCTTCTTGTCCAAACTATTTATTGTCTATGTTTCACTTCCATACATGGCTACACTCCATACAAATACTTTCAGAAACGACTTCCTGACAAATCTATACTCGATGTTAACAAATTTCTCTTCTTCAGAAATGCTTTCCTTGCCATTGCCAGTCTACATTTTATATCCTCTCTACTTCGACCATCATCAGTTATTTTGCTCCGCAAATAGCAAAACTCCTTTACTACTTTGTCTCATTTCCTAATCTAATTTCCTCAGCATCACCCGACTTAATTCGACTACATTCCATTATCCTCTTTTTGCTTTTGTTGATGTTCATCATATACCCTCCTTTCAAGACACTGTCCATTCCGTTCAACTGCTCTTCCAAGTCTTTTGCTGTCTCTGACAGAATTACAATGTCATCGGCGAACCTCAAAGTTTTTATTTCTTCTCCCTGGATTTTAATACCTACTCCAAGTTATTCTTTTGTTTCCTTTACTGCTTGCTCAATATACAGATTGAATAACATCGGGGAGAGGCTACATCCCTGTCTCGCTCCCTTCCCAACCACTGCTTCCCTTTCATGCCCCTCGACTCTTATAACTGCCATCTGGTTTCTGTACAAATTATAAATAGCATTTCGCTCCCTGTATTTTACCCCTGCCACCTTTAGAATTTGAAAGAGAGTATTCCAGTCAACATTGTCAAAAGCTTTCTCTAAGTCTACAAATGCCAGAAACGTAGGTTTGCCTTTCCTTAATCTTTCTTCTAAGATAAGTCGTAAGGTCAGTATTGCCTCACGTGTTCCAACATTTCTACGGAATCCAAACTGATCTTCCCTGAGGTCGGCTTCTACCAGTTTTTCCATTCGTCTTTAAATAATTCGTGTTAGTGTTTTGCAGCTGTGACTTATTAAACTGATAGTTCGGTAATTTTCACATCTGTCAACACCTGCTTTCTTTGGGATTGGAACTATTATATTCTTCTTGAAGTCTGAAGGTATTTCGCCTGTCTCGTACATCTTGCTCACCAGATGGTAGAGTTTTGTCAGGACTGGCTCTCCCAAGGCCGTCAGTAGTTCCAATGGAATGTTGTCTACCCCCGGGGCCTTGTTTCGACCCAGGTCTTTCAGTACTCTGTCAAACTCTTCACGCAGTATCGTATCTCCCATTTCATCTTCAACTACATCCTCTTCCATTTCCATAATATTGTCCTCAAGTACATCGCCCTTGTATAGACCCTCTATATACTCCTTCCACCTTTCTGCTTTCCCCTCTTTGCTTAGAACTGGGTTTCCATCTGAGCTCTTGATATTCATACAAGTGGCTCTCTTTTCTCCAAGGGCCTCTTTAATTTTCCTGTAGGTAGTATCTATCTTACCCCTAGTGAGATAAGCCTCTACATCCTTACACTTGTCCTCTAGCCATGCCTGCGTAGCCATTTTGCACTTCCTGTCGATCTCATTTTTGAGACGTTTGTATTCCTTTTTGCCTGCTTCATTTACTGCATTTTTATATTTTCTCCTTTCATCAATTAAATTCAATATTTCTTCTGTTACCCAAGGATTTCTACTAGCCCTCGTCTTTTTACCTACTTGATCCTCTGCTGCCTTCACTACTTCATCCCTCAGAGCTACCCATTCTTCTTCTACTGTATTTCTTTCCCCCATTCCTGTCAATTGTTCCCTTATGGTCTCCCTGAAACTCTGTACAACCTCTGGTTTAGTCAGTTTATCCAGGTCCCACCTCCTTAAATTCCCACCTTTTTGGAATTTCTTCAGTTTTAATCTACAGTTCATAACCAACAGATTGTGGTCAGAGTCCACATCTGCCCCTGGAAATATCCTACAATTTAAAACCTGGTTCCTAAATCTCTGTCTTACCATTATATAATCTATCTGATACCTTTTAGTATCTCCAGGATTCTTCCATGTATACACCCTTCTTTTATGATTCTTGGACCAAGTGTTAGCTATGATTAAGTTATGCTCTGTGCAAAATTCTAACAGACGGCTTCCTCTTTCATTTCTTAGCCCCAATCCATATTCACCTACTATGTTTCCTTCTCTCCCTTTTCCTACTGTCGAATTCCAGTCACCCATGACTATTAAATTTTCGTCTCCCTTCACTACCTGAATAATTTCTTTTATCTCATCATACATTTCTTCAATTTCGTCGTCATCTGCAGAGCTAGTTGGCATATAAACTTGTACTACTGTAGTAGGCATGGGCTTCGTGTCTATCTTGGCCACTATAATACGTTCACTATGCTGTTTGTAGTAGCTTACCCGCACTCCTATTTTTTATTCATTATTAAACCTACTCCTGCATTAGCCCTATTTAATTTTGTATTTATAACCCTGTATTCACCTGACCAGAAGTCTTGTTCCTCCTGCCACCGAACTTCAGTAATTCCCACTGTATCTAACTTTAACCTATCCATTTCCCATATAACAAATCGATTTATTATTAATTTTTAGAACCACGTGTTCACTTCTAAACGCTCTGTATATCGACGTTATGATCGTTCACACTGTTAACTACCGTACTGGGGTAAGGAGCCTGCCGATCCAGGGCAGTTATCAGTTCCCTCGCAACATTTTCCGCCAGCCAGAGTGGCCGAGCGATTCTAGGCGCTACAATCTGGAACCGCGCGGCCGCTACGGTCGCAGGTTCGAATCTTGCCTCGGGCATAGATGTGTGTGATGTCCTTAGGTTAGTTAGGTTTAGGTAGTTCTAAGTTCTAGGGGACTGATTACCTCAGAAGTTAAGTCCCATAGTGCTGAGAGCCATTTGAACCAACATTTTCCTGTATGTACAACGTGGTGTAGTACTTGAACTGATCAATAAGCGTAAGTTTTCGAGAAACGCAGCAAGTCTATTAGAAGATACAGACACTCCCATATCGAAGCGAATAATGGGACCGCTTCGAGAATAGCGTAGCGTGAACGCAGATAAAAACGGAGTGCCATATAGAGCAGGGGAGTACAGCGAGATAATACAATAGCGAACACCCGTGCCACGCCACACACTTCTTTTGGGTGAGTGGATAAGAGGGGCCGGGGGGGGGGGGGGGGAGGGGGAGAGGGGGGGGCATCAGTCATCTGAATGGTTTGGTGCGACCCGCCACGACTTCCTACCCTCCCCCACACTTGCATCCAATGCATTCATTTGGTTTTTAATTGTATTTCAATTTCTGTCTACCCCTATAGATTTCACCTTCCCTCTAGTACCATTGAAGTTATTCGCTGCTGTCTTAACAGATGTCCTATCATTCTCCCCCTTCTCCTTGCTAAATTTTACCACACGGCCCGTCTCCTCACCGACTCTGCATAAAACCTCCTCATTCCCTACCTTATCAGTCAACCAAATTTTCAACATCCTTTTACAGCGCCATATCTCAAACGCTTGGATTCTCTCCTTTTCCAATACTCCTACAGCCCATGATTCACTACCACATAATCCTCTGTGTCAAACGTACATTCTAGGAAATTCCTTCCTCACATTAAACTCCATGTTTGATACTAGCAGACTTTCTTTCGCCAGGAATGCCCTCTTTAGCGCCGCTAGTACACTTTTCTTGTTTTACTTGCGTCTCCCGTCACGTGTTATTTTCATTCCAAGGTATCAGAATTCCTTCACTTCATGTACTTCGTGGTCACCAACTTTGATGCTAGATTTATGGGTATTCTCACTTCTGTTACTCCTCCTTACTTCCGCCTTTCCTCGGTTTACCCTCAATACATATTATGTACCTATTGGCCTATACATTCAACTCAAGATATCCCACAATTCTTCCCCACCGCCATTGAGGATAGCCATGTCATCAGCGAATCTTATCACTGATATCCTTTCACCCTGATTTTTAACCCCGCTCTTGAACCTTTCTTTTATTTCCGTTATTGCACATATTTAACAGTAGGGACGAAAAACTACGTCCCCGTCCTAAACCCATTTTTATTTCGAGCACTTCATTCTTGATCTTCCATTCTTATTTTTCCGTCTTTATTATAATAAATATAATACATCACCCGTCTTTCCTTATAACTTATCCATATTTTTCTCAGACTTTCGAACATCTTGCATCGTTTGACACTGTCGAAGGCTTTTCTAGGTCGTCAGGTCCTGTGAACATGTCTTGATTTTACTTAGGTCTATCTTCTGTTATCAAATGCAAAGTCAGAACTGGCTTTCTGGCGGATTTATCATTTCTAAAACCAAACTCATCGTCATCTAATAGTGCATCAAATTTGTTTACCATTCTTCAGTATATTATTGTTGCTAGCAACCTGGATGTATGTACTGTTAAGCTGATTGTGCGTTAGTTCTCGTACTTATGTGGCTTTCTTTCTTCGAGACTCTGTGAAAGATATTTTCCGGAACTCTGGTGGTATGTCTCTGGCGTCATAGATTTCACACATCAGCTTGAATAGTCGTTTGGTTGCCACTTCGCCCAACGATTTTCGATACTCCGAAACAGTGTTATCTGTCCCTTATTTGATCTCAAGCCGTCCAAAGCTCTATTAAACTGTGATTCTAATACTGAGTCACCTACGGCTTCTTTAGCGATTACACGTTCTTATTCTGTCACTACATCAAATAGTTAATGCCCTTATTCTTTCCATCTACCCACTCTCTCATCTGTGCTTAACAGTGAAATACCTCTGGTTCTCCTAATGTTGAGCCCTTTCCGTTTTAAACACCTCATTAAGTCTTGAAAAATAAATAAGAACGCCGTATCATTGGACCATAAGACGTCATGCTATGAGTATCGAACACAATCGCAGTAAAAGAGAAAGCAATGGTTCGGAAGATCACAGAGAAAGGCGTCAGCAGGGGCATGACAAGACACAAAATGTAAAAACCTTTATCATCGACTTGTAACGGACATCCTCCTCCAGTGTTATTTTTCCTCAACATTAGTTGTCGATACCAGTATTATTTTTAATTTTGGACAGGTCAGTATTGTCTCAGTTGCTTTTCTGAAGAGTTTCACATAATTTTATACACAGTATGCTATGTTTCAAGCTAAAATGTATGTAAAGGAACTACTCTATAAAGTATTTTAGTTTAGATGTTATAACCAATAAGTACTAGTTCTGAATGTACAGAAAATTATTTTATTAGAAACCTTTGAAATTACGAATTATTGGTACACTTAAAAATTCTATTATTAGTTACGCAATCCTGTACTGTTTACTATGTTTATTTATGGGTTCATTTACGAAATAATAACCGAAATTAATAATGTAACGGAAACTAGTAGAAATTCATTTGTTAAGAAAAATTATAAACCCTTTGGAATATTGTTATTTCCTCAGAGTGTAGCTAGTATTTAAGCACCGACGTGTAGGCCAGGCGTCTTTCCGACATGCGTGCGCTAAATGCATAAACGGCCGGCCGCGGTGGCCGTGCGGTTCTAGGCGCGACAGTCCGGAACCCCGCGACTGCTACGGTCGCACGTTCGAATCCTGCCTCGGACGTGGATGTGTGTGATGTCCTTAGGTTAGTTATGTTTAAGTAGTTGTAAGTTCTAGGGGACTGATAACCTCAGATGTTAAGTCCCATAGTGCTCAGAGCCATCTGAACCATTTGAAATGCATAAACGTGAAGTATGGCGACGTTATAATCAAATGTCTCCAAACAGAGCTAACGTGCTGTTATTCTTTCCTTGACTGCCGAAACACGCCGGATATCCACCGCAGAATGAAGAGTGTCTGTCGAAAACCACTGCGACAAGCGTTGCTGCTGCTTCGTGATAACGAACGCCTCCATATTGAAAATGTCGTAACGCACAAGTGGCAGACATTTGAGCGCCCGCCCTTTAATCCTGATGTTTCCCCCTTGCGGTTATCACTCCTTCTGTCCTTTCCAGACACCATGGAGGGCTGACGATTCCTGCCGGACGAGGATGTGCAGCAACAGCTACGGAGTTCTTCATCCAACAGGACACAGCTGTCTTCAGCCTGGGGCGACGCTTGATGACTGTGTCAATGCTGATTTTAATTAGCCTCGTTGGCATACCGACTCTGGATTCTACGGCCTTCGATGAAAAATTTTACAAAACAAGGAAATTGAGCCGTGCGTGGCTCGTGTTCCCGCCATCATGTATTTTACACCCTGTTTTTAACGTACTTCCACCTCACATCTACATATACATCCATACTCCGCAAGCCACCTGACGGTGTGTGGCGGAGGGTACCTTGAGTACCCCTATCGGTTCTCCCTTCTATTCCAGTCTCGTATTGTTCGTGGAAAGAAGGATTGTCGGTATGCCTCTGTGTGCGATCTAATCTCTCTGATTTTATCCTCATGGTCTCTTCTCGAGATATACGTAGGAGGGAGCAATATACTGCTTGACTCTTCGGTGAAGGCGTGTTCTCGAAACTTTAACAAAAGCCCGTACCGAGCTACTGAGCGTCTCTCCTGCAGAGTTTTCCACTGGAGTTTATCTATCATCTCCGTAACGCTTTCGCGATTACTAAATGATCCTGTAACGAAGCGCGCTGCTCTCCGTTGGATCTTCTCTATATCTTCTATCGACCCTATCTGGTATGGATCCCACACTGCTGAGCAGTACTCAAGCAGTGGGCGAACAAGCGTACTGTAACCTACTTCCTTTGTTTTCGGATTGCATTTCCTTAGGATTCTTCCAATGAATCTCAGTCTGGCATCTGCTTTACCGACGATCAACATTATATGATCATTCCATTTTAAATCACTCCTAATGCGTACTCCCAGATAATTTATGGCATTAACTGCCTCCAGTTACTGACCTGCTATTTTGTAGCTAAATGATAAAGGATCTATCTTTCTGTGTATTCGCAGCACATTACACTTGTCTACATTGAGATTCAATTGCCATTCCCTGCACCATGCGTCAATTCGCTGCAGATCCTCCTGCATTTCAGTACAATTTTCCATTGTTACTACGTTAATTTAAATTAGTACTGTCACTGAGTTGCTGTTTTGCCTGACCGGGAGCGGCGTTAGCAGCGCGTACCGATATATCCCCTTTCGTAGTATCTTTGCTCGACTGCTAATACTTCCCGG
Source organism: Schistocerca americana (assembly GCF_021461395.2). NCBI lineage: Eukaryota > Metazoa > Arthropoda > Insecta > Orthoptera > Acrididae > Schistocerca > Schistocerca americana. The sequence continues at coordinate 45,236,346 of NC_060126.1, forward strand.
TCGTTGTCTGTCGGAAGGGAGTTTCTGTCGCAAGTTCGGGCTGCCAGTCACTTGCAACGCATCTGGAGCGCAGTCCGGAAATGCCAGTCAGCAGTTGCAATGCTGCACTAGTGCAGTCGGGTTGGAGCAGTGAGGTCTGCGTCGACGTGGCTCGGCCGACCATTGCCGCCACGCATCACTTGAGCCGGACTACGGTCTTGGTGGATCGTCTGTCGCTCGTCCTACAGGAAGACGCGTTTTGGCTCGCCTATCGTTCATGAGTCGACTGTGTGTGTGTGCATCGACTCCCGATTTGTCTTCGTGCGTGCTTAGTGACTGTTGGGTATCGTTCAGGTCTTTGTGCAAGTGTTTGTCATGTTCTGTGTGTAGTTGGCGTTATTGCCACTGACGACTATTTTAGATGTAGTCGGGAATTCGGAGGGTAGTCGGTCGGTTGCTGCGGACCAGGGAGGATATCTCCGCGCGGCGAAGTCGGCTGGGTCCGCCGGCGGTCCCTGCACAGTGTCGGAGAGTGTGTGGTGCGGTCCGAGCGCTACGAGCTTCGTGGTTCACCGATCCAGGACGTCAAAGTTGAGTAGTGGTTTCAACTACCCAAGCCACCTCCATTCATGTTCTGTGATTCGTTTCGGTGGTTCGCTGTTGAGGAGGTTTTCCTGTGAACAACACAGTGTTTCTATTGCTGAAATTTAGCCGCCATGCGGTGCAATTAACTATATTGGCTGACTACAGTCGCCGGCCGGCGTGGCCGAGCGGTTCTAGGCGCTTCAGTTTGTAACCGCACGACCACTATGGTCTCAGGTTCGATTCCTGCCTCGGGTATGGATGTGTGTCATGTCCTTAGGTTAGTTAGGTTTAAGTAGTACTAAGTTCTAGGGGAGTGATGACGCCAGATGTTAAGTCCCACAGTGCTTAGAGCCATTTGAAGCATTTTTTTGACTACAAGTATAGTGCACCAGCGGAATTTTCTCCCTTGTGGCCGTTAGTGTTTTGGTTACCTGCCCTGGCCACTGACGTAAATTTACATAGTGTTCCTTTTGAGTGAAATTAACTATATTACTGCATTTCAAATTCAGGTGTACCAGCGGAATTTTCTGCCTTGTGGCCGATAGTGTTCTGGTTACCTCCCCGGCCACTAACGTAATTTCAGGCAGCGTCCTTTCCTCAGCTGTTGTCACTGTCTAACATGGTGCGTAGTTTGACAGTTAATACATATTTGATTGTGGATAATCATGTTCGTAACCTTTTGTGTTTGAGTTTTCATGTACCGATTGGTGGCAAGCAAGTCGTTTTGTCGGTCGGTCCGTGGCTGTCCCTGGTTTTGATTCCGACGGATCAAGTGTAGTTGGGCTCACCACCTGTCTCACCTAAGTGAACGAGGGCAGACCGACCTCCCTGGAGGCTTCTGAGTGCCGTTTTCTTTGTTGTCCTCCTCACCGGTGTTTAATTGTCTCTTTATAATCTATCATAGCCAAAGATTTAAAAGACTTGGTTTTACTGGATTTTATGTATTTTGAATTTTGGAAAATCAATTGTGGGTCTTCATCAACATTGTGGCCTTCTGCCTAAGAAAGGTTATGGTAACTTATTTTACAATCTTGAAAATTTTACTGTCTGCCTTCAGTCATTTGTATTGCATCGTGTTTGTCTATTCACCCTTGTCTTGAGGCTCTGTCTCGTTGTGTAAATATATGTTAATTATTTTATTTGCAATTTCAACTGCATGTTTTTACCACTTGAGATTTATCTTGTTGCTGTAATTTTTCTTGTTTGGGGGGCCTTCAGCCGTAAAATAATTGCCTGTTAGAAACTCGTAGTTCTAAAAGTTCGGCTATGTGCCGTTTTTGTTTAAGAGTGTTATTAAATTGCAATAAATTACAATTTTGAGTGAACTTGACCGGCACCTTATTTGGCCCTTTCCACAATCCTAATCACCTGTCCCGCCCAGCGGATTTAGCGGGCGTTTCTGAAATGATACTTATCTTGTATTATTGAAACGGTGTCTAGGGGTTGCAATGTTGTTGAAAAACTTTCTAATAATCAGGTGCGGGTTGTGTTCTTTTTGACTGAAACACCATTTTCATTATTCCATTTCAGATTTCGACGACGTGCCTTCATAACATCAACATTAAATTGGTTTTTGCAGTCACAGAGCAAAAAACTTAACACAGTCTTGTAAATACATTCTTAAACTGTAAAATAAATGTAGCTCTTAATACTCTTTATAATCACAACTGCTGTGTTCCAGGACAAAATATCATCGTCTACTAAATCACATGGCGTAACGACGTGTGAGCATGATCAAAGAACATTTTACACCAAGCATACATATATGTACATTTACATTGACACAAAAGTTCTGCGTGTTTTTCAATATTGTAGAGAAAATTTTGTATTCGTACAATAATTTGTTTCATTATATTATTTTTACTTTACAAAATATTCAGCATTATCCCTTTTTGTTTAAACTGAACATAAAATATATCACGATGACCAGATATCGGGAATACAAGTATTTTTACAATAAAATCGTATCAAATGTTCACATAAGCTTCAAAACGGGTAGAGTGTAAAGTTTCTGCTTTATTTTTGGGACTTGGTGAATGTGTTGTGATCTCAATATTTTCATTGAATGTGTCATGCTTCATATTTGCACGTCTGGAATATTTAAAACAGTAGCTTTCAACAGTCCGTATGTCAGGCAACAGAGTTTCCGAGTACAAGCAGTGTGATATCTGGCTGCCAGCAGCGATGTCGCTGCTGTAGCATTCTGTGAGAAGTGTGTGAGAGAGCGGGCGAGTCCGGTATTGGCCACACTACAGAGCGGTCTGGAAACATCTCGCAAAGCACAGAGATAGAGATGATGTTGAATTCGGGAAGTTCGGGTATGAGTTGGTAGAGATTGTTGAGAGGTTTTACAGGTAAGTTTGTTGCTGCATTGCTTGCCTGCGCGTAATTTAAGATGTGTTTGGAAAACGGAGTGTTTTGCGAGTAGGATTTTTCTTTCTTGTTTCGGGTTAATTTGTTTCCTGTTAACTTAATCTACAGTCGGTTCTTGGCAGAACAACATTATAATGAATGAAAAGCACTAGTTTGCTTTTGTACTACAGCATTAACTTACTGTGTTAACTGGTTTTCGGCGTCAAGGCCATCATCAGACATTTATATGTCTCATGATGGCCTTGTAAGCCGAAAACCGGTTAACACATTAAGTTAATATTGTAGGAGAAAAGCAAACGATAGTTTTTCATTTATTAATTAGTTTCATTGAACAGGCGTGAATAGGTAAAGTTATACGTTCACATGGCTTGCACTCAGAAGTTATAGATTTCCTATTCCTTTACCGTTTCAGTAATTAATTTCAAGGCAGTATAATATTTCTAATAAGAAGTAACTTTTGTAAAGATGATTATATTTGTTAAGGAAGATATGGGAGATTCACACAGCTAAACCGTATAAATCTGTCAGGAGCAGTTTAAAATTACAGTCAGGGCACAGTTAAAGCATTCAGCCATACTTTGCATTTCAGAATTTTTATCAGCTTCAATTTCGATAAAGATCATTTTAGACTTCATTTCTTATGCAAAGTGACTTATTTTCGCAGTGCAACGTTACATTTCCGTATGTATTACGTAGCGTTTGGAACTTTATTTAATCAGTTGCTTATATAGAATCACAATAAATTTTTTGGGAAACATCTTCTGTTATTTATTCTTTCAAAATTTGTTTTATAATTTCACGAAACATTTTTATTCTATTATTTTTGTGTGTTGGAACTGTAAGGTGTGTATTGTGACGTCACACACTGTAGCACTGTGAACTGCACAGTACAGTGTCTGACAGGACACCCTGCCTGACATATTTTTGAACATTTTCTAATTAGTTCGTTAAATTCTAATTCAAATACAGTTATACAGTTTGACATAGTTTTGGCGATTCATTCTTACGAGATAGCGTTTCCGTAAGCACGCCACTTGCGTTGTTCAGCATTACAACAGACGAAGTTGTAGAGAATAGGACACTTGTTCAGTTCAGAAGTCTTTTTTCTTCACAAGTTTCACTATATTGTTGATGTTCGGAAAAGTTGCAAGAGAAATAGTAAAAACGGAAAAATGCAAAAATAAATCAAGCTCCCTCGCATAAACCGCGAATAGAGCGGTTCGACCAAAAGTGTTATCGGACGGAAAAATTGAATGAAACCGGCATCGATCCATTCACTTTGAAAAATAGAACAGCAACTTTGTTTTGTTACAATAGTTTCCCAAAAGAATGTCATTTTAAGACGGGAATGTAGCGTTCGGAGTAGTTGGTGGAAGTGTGGTACCACCGTTAATGTTCAGATATTATTACATAATGGCCCTGTCGGACACGTTTTGTATTTCTCGGAGCCTGTTCGCAGGCAACGCAGGTGTTGAGCAGGAAGGTCACTCCGTTAGAAAAAGCTGTTACGAAATGATCAGACTCTTACCCACACTAGCAGAGATAGCTGGAAGTCTGATACCGCGGCTTCAAGGCAGATAAATGAAACGTAAAGCACTTAAATACACCTAATGGCCCAACAGTTTCACTAAGCGCCTGGCAAATGTCACTGCAATTCCCAGGCCATACGTCAGTTGGACAGCGCATGAAATGTGATATAGACATTAACAACTCGATCAACTGACGAGTGGATAATCGTTGCAAACGACGTTTTCCGTAAACTTAATTTCTCGATTGCACAGGAAATTAGGAAGTGTTCAACAATATGAGAGACAGGGTGTCCTGATAGAAAAAAAAGATTCAAATGGCTCTGAGCACTATGGGACTCAACTGCTGAGGTCATTAGTCCCCTAGAACTTAGAACTAGTTAAACCTAACCAACCTAAGGACATCACAAACATCCATGCCCGAGGCAGGATTCGAACCTGCGACCGTAGCGGTCTCGCGGTTCCAGACTGCAGCGCCAGAACCGTGCGGCCACTTCGGCCGGCCGGGTGTCCTGATAAACTCTGTACTGTGCAGTGTACAGTGGTGCAGCGTGTGACGTCACAATACACATCTTGCAATTCCAACACACAAAAATAACAGAATAAAAATGCTTCATGTAATTATAAAACAAATTTTGATATAATAAATAACGCTCTTAATTTATCGAGACATATACTGTGACAAACCACAACGTAACGACCACTGCTCACCGTGAGATTGCATGTGGCCTGATAGCTTTACAGGCACGTGACGTACAGAGGAAGTATACCAATGGTTCAAGTGGCTCTGAGCACTATGGGACTTAACTTCTGAGGTCATCAGTCCCCTAGAACTTAGAACTACTTAAACCTAACTAACCTAAGGACGTCACACACATCCATGCCCGAGGCAGGACTCAAACCTGCGACCGTAGCGGTCGCGCGGTTCCAGACTGTAGCGCCTAGAACCGCTCGGCCACTCCGGCTGGCAGGAGGTATACAGGCAGAGCCGAGACGAATGGGGAATCGTTCTAGCGACAGTACAGGACGCAAATGCGTAAATCCACTGACGAAAGCGATTTGGCAAAAAGCAGGCTGCTTTCGCGCCACACATGGGTCCATTTCAGATTTTCACAGAAGAAATGTATTAATTTACATTGATAATCGGTGCAGAAAACTGGAATTTATTTGAAACCTCAGCTCCAAAAATCGATGAAATACGGAATGTTCTGAGATGGTGAACTGCTTTTATCTGACTCACTAGAGCAGTTTTTCACAGTAATCAGTCCTCTGTGGCGTATTTAGTTCATTGTCTTGATTCTCTATCCGTCCTGAGTTTAATAAGCCATAAAATAGGAACACGCACTTCGTGTAAAAACTGGACACGATGGAGTAAAGCGCCTATGGTTTCTAATAAAAGTAAAAAACAAAACCTTGAGGATTCGTATGGAAACGAAATGCTTCCTACCAATGTTGTCCTCCACCATTGTGTGTTTTGACTGGATGTACAACGCGGCAAAAAGCCTAAATCAGTGACTAACAGGTTTTGGTGGCATTTGTAAAAAGTTCGTTCAGAAGAACATGCTGTGAGGAAGAAAGTAAGGCTTCCACTGCGTAACACGTCCCCGGACTGCGTGCAGTTGTCCTACCCCTCGCTCGGTGGGCATGTTGCTTGGTGGGGACGGTTGCACAGTATAACATCATAATGATTGATATATAACTACTGTAAATGTTTATCCCACTCAGTTTAGACCTGAGTCAATATAAATTACACATTCTTTCACTCAGTACCATATACTTTAGGACGGTCTGTAGGTGTGCAGTCACCCTTCTAAAACAATAAACACAAATTTTAAATTCAAGAAGTATGAGACGGGGGAGGGGGAACCAGTGAAGCTATGTTACCAACATGGCGGATAGTTTGGAAGCCGCCATCTTGCGTGTGACTCGAAATTTTGAAATGGAAGGAGTGTCATGTCACATCAGACAGATAGAGGATTACACGAGAAAAACATTGGCGCCGTTCATTTGTGAATGGGCTCCTACATTCTCGAGTTCTTACTGACTTATCTTCCTTATAGGTGACGTCAAAAAGAGAGCGGAGCCAGTGTTCTAGCAGAGGATTTCAACCAACCCCACTGCCCAGTGGTTAAACTTTTCCCAAATATCGTGGCAAACCGAAAACTGGACGATCGAAAACACCTACTGACGAAGCAACTACTGTTCTGACCAAACAGAGCACAGTACTTGCATTTTGCCAGTCAACCGTATTTCTGTAATGAGAATTTTGGCCACACATGACTGGGCCCGCTACAAAATCCAAACGTTACAACTTCTCACCAATGACGATTCAGATCGTCAGATTCAATATGCAAAATGGGCGAGACGCAAACGGAACTGGGTTATCATATATCGATATTACCGCACGGGAATATCACAGCTGTCAACGGCAACATAAGTTTCCGCAGACACCGATAGCGGTCTTGCAGGATCCATCAGACTCAATGGAGCATGCTGACGGAGTTACACCTCCAGCAGCTCCCTACCACGAGCACCCTTTGCCGTCGTGGCGTAGGACGGCCGGCAGTAGCCACGCACATCCCTCGCACTCAGAGCCACTTCGCTACGCAACACTATATAGACATCACCTAGACGTGGCTCCGTCACCATCGTTCGTGCTTTAACTCAGAAAGCCTCATATTTGTTGCTACTGTATTAGCTCGACTCTATTTCTTGCTGTATTATTTGTAATGAGTCTTTGTATGGTTCAAATGGCTCTGAGCACTACGGGACTTAACTTCTGAGTTCATCAGTCCCCTAAAACTTAGAACTACTTAAACCTAACTAACCTAAGGACATCACACACATCCATGCCCGAGGCGGGATTCGAACCTGCGACCGTAGCGGTCGCGCGGTTTCAGACTGTAGCGCCTAGAACCGCTCGGCCACTCCAGTCGGCAGTCTTTGTATGCTTGGAGAAATACAAGTAAAGTAAATCTTCTGTTTACTGTACTCGTTTGTTTCTGCTCCAGTCCAGATTTCCTAAGACGACAGTTGCAGCAGTACTCCGTAGCCCTCCTCTCCTTACTGTTGCGTATGAAGAAGTACACAACATGCATGAAGACCGTCATTTCCCCTGTGACGTATTGTTTATGGTTGAAACTAATTTCTATGCGAATAGAGGTATAAACAAACACAATTACGTATACTGGTCAGATGCCACCCCCTCACTGCGTGGATGTATAGGTGACAGCTGGCACATTGAAGATTATGGTTCGGTGTAGAACTATGGCTCTCGTATTGATAGGCCTTTCTTCATTCAGGAACCATGGTACACTAATAGAACCCCATTCTCTGCAGTTGTTAGATTGATGTGTACTGCCTTCGTTGCTGCCTCAAGCAGAGGTTTCATGTACTCGCCTTAAACTCGCCAGCATGCCATACAACGTCATCTCAGAACTCGCATCTCCGTAATCTCTGAGAATCGACATGTGAGCCCCTGCCACTGTCCATTTATAACAGCAAACTTGTTGCTTGAGTCTGTTGTTTGTTACAAGTGGACAATAACTCTAGCCAGCACCCCTGCCCCACACTATAAATACAGCTACAATTCACAAACTTGCTTCAGTTAATTTAGCTATTTTCTCATTACACCTAGCAGGTGTGTCATCAATTCTAGGATTAGTAAATGTTATTAGAACAATAATTAATATACGATCAAAAGCAAACACCACTATTTGTATGACAAAATAGTGGAAAAATTGAATCTCTTAGGGTGTTAGGAATAATTTAGGCTGTGTTAACAATAAGATTAATAGGATTCATTGTACGTTCACAGAGTATATTTTCAGTATGGATGGATGTAAACACGTCAGCAGTAATTGTGACTGTACAAATAGGAATTAATGCATTTAGGTGATTAGTAACATTTTATGGTATGAAATTAAAGATTAATCCACCAGTATTATGAGGACTTTGATTCATTTTTCCATTCACAACTGCAGTATTAACAGTGTTAGTGTTAACAAATTCATCTTTTGAAACTGTTCTACATGAGAATATTTTGTTGTACCCTTCCGACTATGTATTACCTGTAGGAGAGACTGTTCACTGGTATCCTTTATTTACAGGACAAACTAAGAGTAATACATATTTATAAATTCACTTTGCAATTATATTCACTGGAGTAAATTAACGTTCTTTCCTCATATTTGTTAGCATTGCCAGGTTTGTCATGACGATAATCAGGTTACCCTGATGCTTACGAACCATGAAATATAGTATCAAGTTTATAGATTAAAAATCCACTACAGTTGCCAGTAATTCCGTAATTTATTACAATAAATTAAGAAATTACTGGCAACTGAAGTGGATTTTTATTCTATAAATCTGTTCCTCAGTTGCGAATGTTCACCTGATCAAATATTTTACATTATCAAGAATTGGACCTATTATTTCAATCGTTGGAATCAATATATTTGTAATTATGATATGAGGAAAATGGTTACTAGCCAAACAATTAGATTTAGGGCTAATATAAGCGAATTAACTGAATGGTTATAAAATAGTTCTTCTGCAGAACATAGTTATTCATACTTGTTTTTTAAATAAAACTGCCTTTTCTTGCTGCAATTTAATTCATTTTTCCAAGACGCGTTTTGCCTTTTTCTTGCTCTAAGGCATCTTAAGTGGGATCTATAACGATACAGTTTTATTATATTTAGATTATCAAACAGATCACGCGGCGTTTTTTATATAAATAAGTAATTACTTACAGTTTGGTGTGATCTGTGTTTCCTCTCAAGTAATTATTTACATAAAAAAACGCGACGTGAACTGTTTGATAATCTAAAAATAACAAAGCTGTGTCGTTACAGGTCCCACTGAAGATTCGTTAGAGCAAGAAAAAGTCGAAACGCGTCTGGGAAAAATAAATTAAGTTGCAGCAAGAAAAGGCAGTTTTATTTACAAATCAAGTATTTCTATTCCACAAAATTTATGGTGTGCAGCAGCATAAATTCAGCTTCTTCTTCTAATATTTCGGCTGAATACCGTCCAGCCATCTTCAGAGTGAGTCGAGGTGGCTAACACTCCAGCACTTGCTCCGTCCCTTTAAGCCCGAGGACTGAACCACTGCGTATGCCGCATACGCAGTGGTTCAGTCCTCGGGCTTAAAGCGGCGGAGCAAGTGCTGGAGTGTTAGCCATCTCGACTCACTCTGAAGATGGCTGGACGGTATTCAGCCGAAATATTAGAAGAAGCTGAATTTATGCGGCTGCACGCACGAAATTTTATGGAACAGTCTTTGAGCCGCGAAAACATGAAGATGCACATCAAGTATTTCTATGCTTGTTGCGGAGGATGGCCATACAAACAAACTTGTTATAGCTATTCATAATTACCATTCATTTATAAATTCTAATATGGCAAATTAATGCAATAGATTTAACATCTTCACATAAATGTTTGACTGTTTATTAGAAAATTAATAGCAACAAGATCAAATTTATCATTGCAAGATGAAGCTTAACCATTAATGGTGCAGTTATTATCAATTCTTCATGAGTATCTTCAGCTGAACTACTATTAATTACAGTAACTATAATTTATTCCCTTAGCTATAGACTAGTTATCGCTTACAAAAATCGAAATTTACTCTGTGGACATTTAATTGAAATTATTTGAATAGGCCTGCCATCTAGTACTCTAACTTCCATTGCAGTATCACCACTGTGAAAACTATATTTTTTTGATGACTCAGTACATGCAATAATCACAATCAAAACCTCTGAATGACAGTAATCATGAAAATATGAAAACCTAGATTTTGTAGCTGTTGAATTCAGTATGTATATAACACTAGATGTGGATCTACGAATTGATGTGTTTCGATTAACATGTAGATAATCAAACAGTCCTACCTATAAATATAGAATTTTGAATCTGAACTAGACCATTAGATGTTTCCCATTCTTGTGCAGTAATTGCATTGCGAATTAAAACTGATGCTATACCTGAACAATTAAATCCAGGGACATTTACAGTATTATTCTTTTGTCATTGTCTAGGTATTTGTGGAGCAATTTTAAATGGAAGGACTTGAGTATATATTTTTATGATCTGATTGTGTCAGATAATTCAAAAAGTTAATTAAAATATGACATTAGAGTGCCAATTTGAAATAACTAAAAATTACTACACCTCAAACATCAAGTAAGTGAAAGCACATAATGGTATCTCAAACTAAAAATACTAAATGAGCAATTATAAATAACTCAAATATCAGAACTCATATGATTTTCCCCATAGAGTTTGTTTTCTATTATATTAACTTTATTTTATCAAATAAACTTTCCTCCCTTAAATCCTGTTAAAAAAGGACAGAATAACTGAAAGAAATAATATGAGGTGAACAATGCGTATGTCCTCTTCAGTGTTAGTCACTTGGGGCATGACGTTGAGGATGTCTTTCCTGGGCCAATCAGTTCCATGTGGGCGTGACGGTCGTGGATTACGACCAAAATGAGCAGCAGTATCAACGACAACTGCAGTCTTGATTCGCCACAATGCTACGACTGCCGAATTCTGGCACATGGTGGTGGATGTTTCTGCATCTTCTACAAGTCATAACGTCATGCTGTGACAAACAAACAACTTTTAAATGACGAACCTGCTTCACAATATTTTCTTATACACAGAATTCAGATAGCGTACTCCTTCCTTCCTTGCACTGTTGTGCTAAAATGCCAATAGTTTGCACATCCAAGCATGTGATGTTTGTTTCATGCCATCTTCAAAATGTTACAATTTTAATGGTACGTTTTGTGGTGTAATACAGGAGCTGAAAAAAATAGTGTGTTATGTAGAGTTAGTTAGTTATATGTTCCACAGATGATTTGAGCTATTCCTTTATATAAATGATGTGGAACCAATCAGTTTAGAGGATAGGTATTTGTGATTAGTGTTAACATTAATGAACACATTAATTTTTGGTCCTACTCATGCAAGTACACTCACCGTAAAAAGGCATTTTTTCCTTTTTTTTACTAGTTATTGGTTTTTAAGTAGAAGTTCGTCTAAGGAATAGAAGCTATACTGAAGAAATGATTTTAAGATAGATGTAAAACTTTCTTTTAACCTGTAGGCATTTTATGTTACTGGGCAAATAATTTAAATTTTTTGTTGCAGCAATTGAAATCTTTAATGAGTCACATTTTCCCCTCTACATCACTGTTCTTCTGAAACTGTACTGGAATATTTATGACGAATTTGATTAACGAATATGTATTATGCCGGCTCAGTTAAAATACCTAACTGCTGGAAGAGGTTCCTTCATGATGTCCGTGGATGAACCCACATTTATTTTTATTGGTCGCTTTTGTGTAATCAGTCCTTTCTTTTTAAGTGATGAGTTAGTTAAGGAAATTATTCCATAAAATATTATCCGGTAGAAATATGCAAAATTTGTCATGAGGTTGATTCATTCTTTTCCAAGATTAGCAATTATACGAAGCACAAAATTAGCTGACTTTAATTGTTTGGGAAGCTCAGTAATATGCTTCTTTCATTCCATGTTTTCTTCACTATGTGCACCCAAAAATTTGGAGCATTCTATCCTATTTACTGACTCCAGCGCATGGACTACATCAGTTGTGGACTCATCGGTTACTTAAAACTGCTGATAACTCGGAGAAAACTGGATGAAAACAAAGTTACAGCTAAGTACTTGCACATAAATTGGTGAAGGTTCCGCAGCCTCCGCAAGCCACTGTATGCTCGTTCTGTTTCCTGGGCTTGTGGGTCGGCATGTATCACATGCAACCTTCGCGCAGACTTCTCTGGGACACGCCGACAGGATTTTCACACGACTGTCAGGCGCCGTTAGACTACTGTAGGCAATTTCTGCCGCGGGGTAATGACACAGAATTGCTGCTGGAAGCGAGCGGGAGGAAATGCAAGGAAAGCTACCTATTTCCTGATTTCGGAGAGCAGTAGTGCTCTCGAAATTTTCGGTAGATTATTTCTAGTAATGATACAGATTCATCGTTATATAAGGGGCGGTCAAATGAAAACGAGACAAATACAAAAAAAAGGAAGTAAACTGTTTATTATCCCAAAAGTAACACCGTAACTATTAATGTACTTATCTCACTGTGAGACAAGACGGTCAGTGCTTTCATGGAGAAATGTTTGCAGTATCATACGGAACAATGATTGTATCCAAGCGTGCGCCTCTTTGAAGCAAACCGACGGTCTCGAACGTGGGCGGCTCACTTTGTAACGTTACGACTATGTGAGCGACATGTTTGTCCGCGTACGTCTGGTACTGAGGGCAGGTGAACTTACTCGTGCGGCTGAGAGCAGCTGAACGGCCCCTGCGCCGAGGGCGCGTCGCGTCCGGTGCCAAAAAAATGGTTCAAATGGCTCTGAGCACTATGGGACTTAATATCTGTGGTCATCAGTCCCCTAGAACTTACAACTACTTAAACCTAACTAACCTAAGGACATCACACACATCCATGCCCCAGGCAGGATTCGAACCTGCGACCGTAGCGGTCGCGCGGTTCCAGACTGAAGCGCCTAGAACCGCTCGGCCACAGCGGCCGGCTTCTTCTGTTCCGCTTTTCCCACAGTCTATGTTCCACTGCCATATAATGCTGTGCTCCAGACACACATTCTCAGAAATTTTTTCCTCAAATTCAGGCCTATGTTTGATACTAGTAGACTTCTCTTGACCATGAATGCCCTTTTTGCCAGTGCTCTTCTGCTTTTGATGTCCTCCTTGCTCCGTCCCTGATTTGTTATTTTGCTGCCTAGGTGACAGGATTCTCTGACTTAACCTACTTTGTGACCATCAATCCTTATGTTAAGTTTCTCACTGTTCTCATTTCTGCTACTTCATTGTTACATATGAATAGAATTTCTTTGTGTTATATGAGAAACCTTGGAATAGCATTCTGCTACAGTAATCGCTGAAGACTTCAGACACTGTCTTTTTGTCAAACTCGTCTCCTTTAGTATCTCTCGACCTACAGTCCTACGCTTTGTTTGACACCTATCATGCAGCGGTCGCTGTTTCTTTACAATATCTTTGCACTGGCTGCATACCATGGTGTGTCCCTCCCACCGTGAACAGTGCCACTAGCTACACGTCTACGCAGTGCATTATCAACATTTATTTTTTTTAAACTTGAGCCATAGTATTTCAACATTGTCCTATCCGGAGTTGAGTGGTTCAAGTTCCTCATTTACGATACCATACCACAGCCTTTTCTTCTGGTTTACTGAACGTATAAAACTTTTTGTTTTAGCTGCGCTTTGTACGTTAGTTGCTGCTACAACTGCCTCAGGGTCCCTCAGTTTCATCTACATCTACACCAATACTCCGCAAGCCATCTGACTGTCTGGGGGGGGGGGGGGGGGAGGGGATATTTATGGTACTATTAAGTGTTGCCGTCCCTGTGTCCCTGTTCCGTTCGTGAATAGCGCGACGGAAGGATGATTGTCAGTCAACCTCTGTGTCAGTTATACGTTTTCGAATATTCTCGTAGCGATCATTCGCGAGATGTATGTGGGAGAATGCAATACGTTGTCTGAATGTTCGCGGAAAATACTGTCTCGGAATTTCAATAGCAAACCACTCCTTGACGCATGACGCCGACTAAACGATCCTGTGTCCAAACGCACTGCTTTTCGTCGGATCCTCCCTGTCACTATCAGTCCTGCCTGGTGACAGTCCCAGATTGATGAACAATACCCAAAAATCAGTGGAACATCTGTTTTGCAAGTCACTTGTTTCGTGTATGAGTTACATTTGCTTAAGTTTCTCCCTATGAATCTTAGTTTGGCATCTACTTTTCCTACTCTTTGTTTTATGTGGTCATTCCACTAAAGGTCGCTCTGGGTGGTTACTCCAAGATATTTCACGGTAAATACTCTTTCCAGCAATGCGTCATTAGTCGTGTAGCTGTGCAGTAGTGGGATATTTTTCCCATGTCTGGTCCGCAGCTCGTGGTCTAGTGACTGGCGTTGCTGCCTCTGGATCACTGCGTCCCGGGTTTGATTCTCGGCCGGGTCGGGCATTATCTCCGCCCGGGGACTAGATGTTTGTGTTGTCCTCATCATTCCATCGTCATTCTGGAAACTGGAGAGACTGGACAGTGCAGAGATTGGGAAGTTGTACGGGCTCTGATAACCACAGAACTAAGAGCCTCACATCATTTTGCTGTGTACGCGCAGTATGTTACATTTATTTACTTTCAAGGTCAACTGCCAGAGACCGTACAATTCACCAACCCTCTGCGGTTCATTCTGCAAATCGCTACTGTGTTCTGGCGTTGCTACTTTCTTGTAGACTCCGCATCGTCTGCGAACAGACCATGCATATACATCTTAAACAGTAACGTTCCTATCACACTTCCCTGGGGTAATCCGGAAATTACATTTACGTCTGTCGATGTTGTTTCGTTAACAGGGACATGTTCCGTCTGCAGGAAAGTTTTGAATCCAGACGTAAATCTGATGCGATACTCGGTAAGCTGGTATTTTTCCCCCCCACTAAACGGCAGTGACGACGGAGTCAGATGCCTTTCTGAAGTCGAGCAAGACATCAACTTGAGCGCCATCGTCTACAGTACTGTGACTCTCATGACGAACAGAGCGAGATAAGTGTCGCGATATCTCCATTTGCGGAATCCATGTTGATATTTGTAGAGGAGATTTTCGTTCTCCAAAACCATTATAATACGTGAGAATAAAACACAATCCGTAATTCTACAGCAGACCAACGTCAGCGAGATAGGCCTATAATTACCGGCATCTGTCCGACAGCACTCCCTGAAAACTGGAATGAGCTGCGCTTTTTTCCAGTCGCTGGGTACCCTTTTCTGCTCCGGCGACCTGCAATAAACTCCTGCAATGCGGCCATCCCCGAAGAAGTCACGTCTGTTTCTTGCCATCAGCTCTAACATTTTTCCTTTATGGTAGGATTTCCAAAGTAATTCTTGTAGGTAGTTTCCAGAGAAGGCACTTATTGCTTTTTTGCAGGATGTCTTGTCAGTCTGCTACTTACAATACTAATTATTCCAACCAGTTCTTGAACGGCAGGGGAACGGGTAAACTGTTTTTTGTGGTTCCGTGGACAGTCTTCAATTGTTCCACGAAAGTTAACTGCATTTTTTCGTAACATTCAAGAAAGTAACTCAATAAACAATAAATTTTAACGCCTCTATGAAATCTGAAAATGTTCAGTGAACTTTTTAAGCAGTCTTTCCCCAAACTAATATCATATTATTATCAGAAATCATTGCTGATTAGAAATTCATTCATTGCCAACGCACGTCCTTCGAACACGTCGACAGAAGACGAAGCTTTCATTCGTCTGACATCTGAGTCATCACTGAAGAAAAATGGTTTATTAACGCCAGTACTGGGATTCTGGTCTAGTTTAAAAGATGAATAACCTCATTAGTTGCAAAGAAGCTGTGGTGGTACTTTTATATATTTGAAATAATATATATATGCGAAACAGGTTCTTAGCTCATATGTTGACGAAAGTTAATAGCCGAATAGACTTCATGCGCGAAACTGTACTGAGTAGTAAACTTTATCCATTAAGGCTCATATTAAAGATATCTGTGAGAATGAGAGCCAGTAGCACACTTTTCATTCAAATTTAAAATTTAAAGTTCTGATTGGCTATTTTACTTTAAGGTCAAATAACTGTAAGAAATTTTAGGTCAGTTTTGAGGCAAATATACATTACTTGAAATAATTATCATCTTCGTTTCAAATAATTTATTTACAAAATGATGCATAAAAGTATACTAAAGAAGTAAGCAGGGGTGCTACAGTACAAGTGGACATTAAAAAGGGTTCCATGTATCGAAAACAGTAAGAAGCGCTGAAAATTCCTGGCAGATTAAAACTGTATGCCACACCGAGACTCGAACTCGAGACCTGTGCCTATCGCGGGCAAATTTTCTACCAACGGGCTACCCAAGCACGACCTACGACCCGTCCTCGCAGCTTCAATTCCATCAGTACCTCGTCTCCTACCTTCTAAACTTCACAGAAGCTCTCCTGCGAAACATGCAGAACTAGCACTCATGGAAGAAAGGATATTGGGGAGACATGGCTTAGCCACAGCCTGGGGGATGTTTCCAGAATTCCTGGCAGATTAAATACGCGTGCCGGACCGAGACTAGAGCTCAGGACCTCTGCCTTTCGCTGGCAAGTGCTCTACCAAGAAGTAAGAATCGCTGTATCCCAGACTTGACGTTTCCTCGAATGTACTGTTATTAGCAACCCACACACAGCCAGATACCTCTTGAAAGTTGCAGCCTAACTTGCCACAGAACCCTCTCTCTGGTTGAGGCCATTCACTCGACTCAGACCCAGGTGGGCACGGTCACAGCTGAAAACAATACGTACAGAGCGCACTACGTGATTCTCCGCATTCCTTGCGGCAGTTTTCCTAAGGGGTACTATAACTCGCAGCAAATTCGATCTGACGACATTTGACAGATCTTTCCAAACTGCTTTCCTCAGACACGGGATCTGGCTCAGTTGTTTCAGTGCAAGGCAGCACTTGTTGTTTAGGGGAATGGGTGTGATGCCGTGGGTTCTCCATAGCTACAACCTCTTACGTACGAGACCCGTAGACCTATCACAGGCACGCCCCTTACAGTCAAGTCGACCAGTGATTATGAATCCTACCCCGGTACCTCTTTCAAGAGCGTCAGCATGACATGCCAGCAGCAGCGTGGTATGCAGTTAGTGCAATGCGAATTACTAGACCAATCTTTATTTCACCAAGACATAACGTCTTATAGGTACCTGAAATAAATGGTTCAAATGGCTCTGAGCACTATGGGACTTGACAGTTGAGGTCATCAGTGCTGTGGATTGGCAGGAGAGCCAACCTGTATGAATAGAGGAAGCCGAAAGGCACGCGTTTTAGCTCACGCAGGCTGGCGTGAGGTCTGGAACAGGACAAGGAAATTAGAACTTAGAAAAACGGACGCAGATGGTGGAATACTTAACTTTAATCCATTAATGTTGAACGTAGCTCTTGTCTGTACATTATTTACAATATCAATAGCAACTGATAATGGCGCCTTGCTAGGTCGTAGCAAATGACGTAGCTGAAGGCTATGCTAACTATCGTCCCGGCAAATGAGAGCGTATTTTGTCAGTGAACCATCGATAGCAAAGTCGGCTGTACAACTGGGGCGAGTACTAGGAAGTCTCTCTAGACCTGCCGTGTGGCGGCGCTCGGTCTGCAATCACTGATAGTGGCGACACGCGGGTCCGACGTATACTAAGGACCGCGGCCGATTTAAAGGCTACCACTTAGCAAGTGTGGTGTCTGCCGGTGACACCACAATCAGTCCCCTAGAACGTAGAACTACTTAAACCTAACTAACCTAAGGACATCACACATATCCATGCCCGAGGCAGGATTCGAACATGCGACCGTAGCAGTCGCGCGGTTCCAGACTGAAGCGCCTAGAACCGCTCGGCCACCGCGGCCGGCACCTGAAATAAAATTCGTAATTTTACCCAAAGGACCCAAAATTACGATCACAGTTCACAATCACTCAAGTTAATAGATAGTTTTTAGTAGAACATCATGCAAAAATACAAATATGTTTTTACGGAATATATTGTGCACTATTAATAAATATATAACTTTTCGGGACGGTTTTTCACAAAAGAAATCAGATTTTTGGCAAGTAGTATATACATTGAAAGCAGATTTTATTCCTGTATTTCTGAAAAAATGACTCAGCGAGTCGCAGTGGAAACGAGGCACAGGTGACGTGTGACGACCTCACCGCTTCCGTGTGAGCGAGTGCAAACCAGTCTTACCAGAAACAACAACCCGCTCTCAGCTGCCTGTCAGCTGACCCAACGTAACAGGTTCACTTTTCCGTGACTCACAGAAACTAGTACGTAGGCCAGGCATGCACCATTACGTGGACGACTGCCGTAATGAAATTACCCACTGCAGAACGAAATTTTCACTCTGCTGCGGAGTGTGCGCTGATATGCATATCAGTGCACACTCCACTGCAGAGTGAAAACTTCATTCGGGAACCGTCTCCCAGGCTGTGGCTGAGCCATGTCTTTCCTTTCTGCAACATCCTTTCTGCAGGTTCGCAGGATAGTTTCTGTGAAGTTTGGAAGGTAGGAGAATTGAAGCTGTGAGGACTGGGCGTGAGTCGTGCTTGGGTATCTCAGTCGTTAGAGCACTTTCCCAGAAAAGGCAAAGGTCCTGAGTTCGAGTCTCGGCCGGCACACAGTTTTAATCTGTCAGCAAGTTTCAAATTACCCACTGTATTCTCGCCCTACCAAACCCTCACGATTGTGCATGGACTGTGTGTCTCATACTGTGTACTGTCAGTTGTTCTCTTCATGTAACGTGGCTGCAGGATGAATGGAAGCAAAGAGTATTGTCTTACACAGGATTATTCAAAAGACTGCGCTAAAACTGAAGAAGTTCGTAGAGGAGATAAAATACAACAACTTACTTATCCTCCTGGAAATGATCCTGAGCCAGTGAAAGCTTTAGAATGCAAGAACAACAGACAATCATTGTACACGCGTCCCAAGTTCAGCAAAGAGACTTGTGACCGCTCAATTGTCATTCAATACGATCACGACGACACCCCTCGATCGACGTTAGCACTCGTGGTGCCACTCGCCTTCATACATGGCAGTGGACGTTTGAAAATTCATGACGCTAGCTCAATGGTCGTCAATTGATTTAAATGTATTTCCCGGAAAATACTGTCACGGGGGTGAGGAGAAAGAACACATCCTGGTGGTACCAGCATTATGCGTATCTAGATGTTCGATTAATCTGAATGGTTTGCAATGTTCCAGCGATTCTATTCGAACTCTATGCTGATGTACCGACAATGACCATTTTGGCAGATAAACATGCAAGTACGTAATGGATGTTCAGTTTCTCAATACATTCTATTCGAACTCTATGCTGATGTACCGACAATGACCATTTTGGCAGATAAACATGCAAGTACGTAATCGATGTTCAGTTTCTCAATACAGTTCGTCGCACTCACACGTTATACATCCACTGTAAGAACATTTTCATGCATTTACATTTTTGGTGTACCACAATATTGGTTGGCTAAATATTATGACGACACGTTGCATACAACTTGCACAGATATTGTTTATCATGTAGTCAAGACTACGTAATGAAGCCAAAATCGTGGATAAAATTGAAATGTAATTTGTTTATTAACACTTCTTTTTTCACTAATTAAATATGAAATATGAATCGGGAATGGAGGTGATGATCCTATCCTTCTTTTTTAGTATTTTAGGTCCCCGTTAATTAATATCTGGTAGTTAATAAGCGAACTGTTTTTTATGCTGGCGCGTTGTTTGTATCAGTTGCCCCCGCAACCGTCCAAGGAAAAGTTTCTATTAATGTTCCGCGCACACACGTTTCACCACTTTATAAAATGCAGAATTACGTAAACTATAGCTTTCCGTTGCGCACAGCTTTCGTGGGTTCCACAACCATAATAGATTCCTAAGAGTATTTTTCCCAGCTAACACAAAGTTCGAATTATGTTGTCCGATTCATTTTTACTTCACCCGACAATAAATGTCTCTGATCACTTCGTCACACGTAATGTATTTTAATCGTGCTTGAAGAGTCTTTAAATAATCTTCTTAAATAATCTCGCAGTCGCGTACCGCTTTTTCATCGACTAGCCAGATCGCGATAACTGAAGGTAGAGAGCTCAATAATGTGTTACATGTTCTTTTATATGTATCAAAAAACAAACGCGCCCCTATATCTCTCTGTCCCGCTTGGTCTTTGCTACTTTGTTTTTTATTACCTTTCATTATATTGCTCCTTAGTAATACTGCGCAGTTATTAAAGTTTCGCATTACTTTCCCCTTTTTAATTCTTCCCCGATTTTAATTAATATCATGCTAATTGACACGCCTGAGCCGGCCGCGGTGGCCGAGCGGTTCTAGGCGCTTCCGTCCGGAAACGCGCGACTGCTACGGTCGCAGGTTCGAATCCTGCCTCGGGCACGGATGTGTGTGATGTCCTTACGTTAGTTAGATTTAAGTAGTTCTAAGTTCTAGGGAACTGATGACCTCAGAAGTTAAGTCCCATAGTGCTCAGAACCATTTGAACCATTTGACACGCCTGCCCGCAAAGTACCGTTATAGACTGTACTGCTTACACATCAATGCTGGGCACTACAAAAGGAGTGCAAAATAGCGACCACCGCATTCAGTACGTGCCTAATATCTTCGTAGAACATTCTGACCCACTGTGCCAGGGGCAGCGCACGAACCTCGTCAGGTGCTGCAAATATGGAAGTCGGAAAGTGTCACGTACACGACGCTCTTGACCCCCCCCCCCCCCCCCTCCACAAGTAACAGTTGAGAGGCGTCATATGGTGAGCGATGTGGCCGTGCAATTGGACCTTCCGATCCAGCGCCTGGTATGTCTGGCAGTGGGTGCGTCACGTGCTTGCACAGAAAAGTGAGCAGGAGCAGCTTCTCCTTTTAGCTGCACCCACATCTGACGACAGATCTTATGTGACACATCCTGTAACAGTGCAGGAAGGAGCTGTTGGGAGAGGATTTTGGATCTCACTCCACTCAAACTCGGTGACAGGAGGTACGGTCCGATAACGTCATTCGACGATATTACTGACCCGTACATTCAGTACATGTGCGTGGTCGTGTTCGAATGGGACGCTAGGACAGTGCGGCGTCCAGAAGTGGCTGATATGGCAATTAAACGAACCCACCTCTGTTGAATTGGCTCAAATGGCTCTGAGCACTATGGGACTCAACATCTGAGGTCATCAGTCCCCTAGAACTTAGAACTACTTAAACCTAACTAACCTAAGGACATCACACACATCCATGCCTGAGGCAGGATTAGAACCTGCGACCGTAGCGCTCGCACGGTTCCAGACTGAGGCGCCTAGAACCGCTCGGCCACACCGGCCGGCTCTGTTGAATTGTGCAAATTGTGGTGGTCGTCAGTTACGCCGTGCCACGTTCGGCAAAGTGCGCTGAACGATGTGCTCCGACACGTTCGTGCCTACACCAGGATCGTCCTCAGGTGTCAGATAGACTTCCCACAGATCGCCACCTAGCGTGTTTTAGTGAGCGGGCAAACTTCCCACCTCCACTTTCTGTGATGACGACGGCCAGCGCGCTGCGTGGCACCTAATCGCGGTTACACCGTCCTTCGGCCATCTGCCATAGCTGCTCTCGACAGCAGCACACCAACGGCCGATCAGCTCCGTCGATTCCGAGCGCTCGTCCACCGGTCCTGGGCCATCACAGTCCGCCTTTTGGCAGGGTCTCCAGTCACAGTGAATTTGGCCCATTTGCGTGCCCTACCTTCGCTAGAGCTATTCCCCATTCGCCCCTGCTCCCCTTGTACACTTAGCGCGTCACCTGACCGAGGCATTTAGCCTCGTGGTTGACGGTGGAATTAATGTAATGACTGATCAGTGCAGGAGGTGGAGCTGATGGAGCAGACTGTCCAGAGAGATCCCCGCCGAGGACGGGTGCCCCCGCCGCCGAAGCAACGCAGTGTGAAGTGAGTCAGCGGCCGCGCGGCTTCCCCGCCGCGGAGGAATGCGAGATCAGGGGAAGACGCGAGGCGACTCGCCAGCTCTGGCCCGCAGCCAGCAACCGCCATCAAGGACGGCACGCAACAGCACCGAGGTTCGAACCCCCCCTGCGTGGTGTTCACCCACATTACTTCACGCGAAACCGGTACGAGTCACAGCCGTTCACGTTACAAAATCTCGGTAGCAGTTTGTTTCCAAACACAGAGAGCCCGGAGTAACCCTCTGTTACACATACCGTAAATATAGCTTACAGCTTATAGCCAACTGCTTTCAGTGAATTGGTAGAGTGTAATGAGTCCCTCATGTGCAAAATTAATTACATATGCCTTATTCTTCAGGCCAATTAAGCATAGAAACAATTACACTACCGGCCATTAAAATTGCTACACCACGAAGATGACGTGCTACAGACGCGAAATTTAACCGACAGGAAGAAGATGCTGTGATATGCAAATGATTAGCTTTTCAGAGCATTCACACAAGGTTGGCGCCGGTGGCGACACCTACAACGTGCTGACATGAGGAAAGTTTCCAACCGATTTCTCATACACAAAGAGCAGTTGAACGGCGTTGCCTGGTGAAACGTTGTTGTGATGCCTCGTGTAAGGAGGAGTAATGCGTACCATCACGTTTCCGACATTGATAAAGGTCGGATTGTAGCCTATCGCGATTAAGATTTATCGTATCGCGACATTGCTGCTCGCGTTGGTCGAGATCCAATGACTGTTAGCAGAATATGGAATCGGTGGGTTCAGGAGGGTAATACGGAACGCCGTGCTGGATCCCAACGGCCTCGTACCACAAGCAGTCGAGGTGACAGGCATCTTATCCGCATGGGTGTAACGGATCGTGCAGCCACGTCTCGATCCCTGAGTCAACAGATGGGGACGTTTGCAGGACAACAACCATCTGCACGAACAGTTCGACGACGTTTGCAGCAGCGTGGACTATCAGCTCGGAGACCATGGCTGCGGTTACCCTTGACGCTGCCTCACAGGCAGGAGTGCCTGCGCTGGTGCACTCAACGACGAACCTCGGTTCACGAATGGCAAAACGTCATTTTTTCGAATGAATCCAGATTCTGTTTAGAGCATCATGATGGTCGCATCCGTGTTTGGCGAAATCGCGGTGAACGCACACTGGAAGCGTGCATTCGTCGTCGCCATACTGGCGTATCGCAACGCGTGATGGTATGGGGTGCCATTGGTTACACGTCTCGCGGTCACCTCTTGTTCGCATTGTCGGCACTTTGAACAGTGGACGTTACATTTCAGATGTGTTACGACCCGTGGCTCTACCCTTCATTCGATCCCTGCGATACCCTACATTTCAGCAGGATAATGCACGACCGCATATTGCAGGTCCTGTACGGGCCTTTCTGGGTACAGAAAACGTTCGACTGCTGCCTGTCCAGCACATTCTCCAGATCCCTCACCAATTGAAAACGTATGGTCAATGGTGGCCGAGTAACTGGCTCGTCACAATACGCCAGTCACTACTCTTGATGAACTGTGGTATCGTGTTGAAGCTTCATGGGCAGCTCTACCTGTACACGCCATCCAAGCGCTGTTTGACTCAATGCCCAGGCGTATCAAGGCCGTTATTACGGCCAGAGGTGGTTGTTCTCGGTACTGATTTCTCAGGATCTATGCACCCAAATTGCGTGAAAATGTAATCACATGTCAGTTCTAGTATTTGTCCAATGAATACCCGTTTATCATCTGCATTTCTTCTTGGTGTAGCAATTTTAATGGCCAGTAGTGTAGTTACGAGAACAGCTAGTCACCTCAATAAACATGTACTACAGAGAGGAGCGCCGCAGTGGTTACCACACTGGCCTAGCTCTGACAGGGAGGGACGGCAATCCAATCCGCGTCTGGCCATCCAGATTCAGGTTTCTCGTTATTGCACTAAATCTCTCCAGGCAAATGACGGACGGTTCGTTTGAAACAGCGCTGCAGATTTCCTTTCCCTTTCTTGAAAGATTCCGAGTTTGTGCTACGTCTCAGTTAAGTCGACGGGACGTTAAACACTAATCTTTCATCTTCCCTTCCGTCGCACTTATGAGGGGCAGTCCAGTGAATAGCGAACACCCTCTGACACACACTGTGGTTACGGTTACTACAAGCGACACCACAAGTTGGGAAACGGGGCCAAATTTCTAGTAGTTTACTGTCAAGTTGAGGTTTTGACACACAAATGTTTTATTCATATCTTACAGAAACTAGCAGTACGGCAATAAGCAGCCTTCTAAACACGCCGCTAACGGCAATCAAGTAATTTACAGCAATACAACAGTTTAAAAATTTCTTTTAAAAATGGCCATCAGGTCATTTACGGCAATACAACAGTTAAAAAAAATTTTTTTAAGAAAATAACACCGAACCTAACAGTACGGCAATAACAGCCATTCAAAACACGCCGCTAACGGCAATCAAGTAATTTATAGCAATACCACAATTTAAAAAAATTTCTTTTTTTAAAAAAAAACACAGAAGCTAGCAGTACGGCAATAAACAACCTTTCAAAACACGCCGCTAACGGCAATCGAGTAATTCATAGCAATACAACAGTTTTAAAAAATTTAAAGAACATTAGTAAACAGGCTACTAATGTAAATACAGAACTTTGTTAATAAGGTACGGTGAGGTAGTGAAGCTACCAACACCGCCATTAAAAAAAATCAAGGGTCTCAGCAAACACACGATTAATGGCAATAAAGGAATGGAGGAATTTAAAAAAAATTTAAACAAAAGTGTCCTGGAATATCATTAGAACATAACGGATATGACGAACCCGTGTAAGGCGGCTACGAATCACCCACTAAGGGATGCTCAGGCTAGGCAGAATACTGACCAGTTTAAATACGCCCATAAACACAATTGCCACTCTCAGGCTGGTCACTGCACCGACTTTTAGCCAGCGAAAACTTGTAATGAAATGGCTTGACTTGCTGACAGAATTAGAGCTAACCTCGTGCAAGGAAACATTACACCACACAGTCCTGAATGAGCGACCGCATGATCAACCAACAAGAAGCACGAATTTACTCATAACACACGACAGAATAGCGAAACAATTAAACTGCCAAAACTACACCTCCCATCGGGCAGTAACGAGAGGAGGAGGAGGAGGAGGAGGAAAGATCACTGTCTTCAATTACACCGGTGTCGGGGACAGGAAACCCGATCGCCGGAGGCCACAAGGCAGAAGAGACACTGGTTACGCAAACTTGTTACTTAATGATTAAACCTTCCACTAACTTAACTTGCAGTTATGCTCGAACAGGCAGTACACGACCTCCGATGGCAAGGATCCACACATCCGACCGCGCACGCGTCGCCAGTGTACCCAACACGCCACGGTCACGCGACAACACGCTCCGTCACCGGAGTTCACGTCTTCTCTGCAACGTTGACGGGTAGTGACCGCTCCTTCATGTTAGGTGTCTCCTTTTTAAACTCCAGTGTTGAAACGGAGGACTTAAAGAAGCTTGTTAACGTCCCACCGAGGTGAAATGAACAGCAACTACTCGTGGGGCGATTCAGTATACAACCAACCCGCGGGGAGCTGTTCCATCAACTCGACCCGCTCGTTACACACAACCGACATACATCACGTGGCGACTCGGTACAACCGGCCACGCCTGCTTCGCGCTGGAGAGCCACACTGCCCTCCCGTGTCCACCAGACACTCTGAGCGCACCCCTCTACTTCCGCGCCACCACACGAAGTTACCACCGGTCAAAGATCTCACTTCCTCCCTAGCAGTACCCGGAAAGAAAAACGCAGATGTCGATAGCAGAGAGAAAAGACAACCAAGCAGCCACTTAATGTCAGACAACATATCAAACAAACATGTCAGGGGAAGAAAAGGAAAACCAATGCAATCTAAACACAAGGTGTAGCGCGAGTCGATACACGGCTCACCCTCCACAGTGGGCCATGGAATGGATCAATTCAAAAATAATAACCACACGTATTTAGACGTTTATCCCACTGCGAGATGAGACGATCAACTGCAGTTTTGTAGAACACTGCCTCGTCCTACTGGAACCTACGTCTACTCATGTCTTTCTTCCTGTAGAAAAAGATGTGAGAATCACAAGGTGAAAGACCGGGGCTGTACGAAGGATGGTGCAGTGTTTCCTAACCAAATTGCTGAAACTTCGCCTTCGTCCGATAGGCAGTTTGGGGGGCGGGCGGTATCGTGCAACTGTATGATTCCCACAGCCCGAGGTCAAAAGGCAAAGCCAACAGTGTAAACAGATAAGCAGATACTAAATTAAAAGAAAAGGGACGTACTCTGTCGGTAGTACGAATACATTACATTTTTGATCCTAAGAATCATCTCTCAAACATTACAGACCTTTAATACTATTGCAAATAGCAATGTATACATTCACACACTAATTGCCAGATTATTTCGGAGTAAGTAAAACATGAAAAGAAAACAGTAAATGTACCAGTCAATTGACTGTTGTAAATGGGAGCAGTGAGCTTACTCCTGTATGCTTTTTGTTTTCCTTTTAGCCTCGCAGGTAGGGATTCATACAGTCATTAATGAACATACACTTAAGCCAATGTACGTAAAGCAAAAGGACGAATATACAAGCCGGCCGCGGTGGTCTCGCGGTTCTAGGCGCGCAGTCCGGAACCGCGCGACTGCTACGGTCGCAGGTTCGAATCCTGCCTCGGGCATGGATGTGTGTGATGTTTAAGTAGTTCTAAGTTCTAGGGGACTGATGACCACAGCTGTTAAGTCCCATAGTGCTCAGAGCCATTTTGAACGAATATACAACCACAAGCTCACTTGTGTGCTGCTTTCATACACACATTTTATAAATTTCGACTTACAAAGTAAAACACAGGGTGAGCATAAAGGCTTTCCTTGATTACAAAAATTTATTATTAAGAAACCAAGTAGGATACATCTATGTTGTTCGAAATGGTGATTTAGCTCAGGCAAGGTTTTCATACATACACCTGAAAATGTCTCCACTGTTCTTTTCAAATGCCATCTTAACTGGTGAAGTTTTTGTGGCTGTACTTCTACATGTGCTCTGACAGCACTAGGTTTCTTTTCCTTCTCTCTCTCTTGTGACAAGCAGCGTAATTTAGGAGTGCTCCTGTCACAATGGCGTCTGTACAGAAGAAAGCGCAGTGTCTTTTGTGGTTTCATGTAACAAGGCGGTTCCGAAGTGTCTATGGTCAACACATGCCAGATGTGCCCGTACCATCACCGGACCCCCACCATGTTTGATTCTTTGGGTGGGAAGTTAGTGTGAAACAAGATTAACTGGACAAAACGACTTTCTTCCATTGCTCCGCAGTCAATGTCGGCCCCGCGTTTTCCTCTTATGGGCATCTGCATCACTGACGAGCGGCACTGGAATTTCAGCTTGCCCTACAATTCCCTGCTTATCGAACTTAGTGTTTCTTTTTTGGTACTGACAGCGTCCGCCAGTGCAACATTGAGTTCTGCAGTGACTTTTACAGCTTTCGTCCTCTTCAATGAGTGTCCACAACCATCACTCATCACACTTTCGTCTGCGTTGTGTCTTAACGGATGACGATTTTCTGCTATCCCTGTGTGAGGTAGGGATTTTCGATACGGTGCTTCTTGAAACAGCAAACACTTTGGCTACCTTAGTTGCAGAAGCATCCAACATACCATCACTAACAATTTTTCCGCCTTCGGATTCACTTAGGTCCGACATAATGCACTCACAACTACACAGAACACTGATCGGACCACGTCTGGCACTTGTAGGCTGCTGAGGACATCTTTGGGCAGGTGCCGTACGACAGCACCACCTGCAGGCTTCTCCAGCATCTGCACGTATGTTCAGGCGTGCATATCTCGCTGTGTTCCCATATTTTCGTCCAGCCCCTATAGATGTAGGTGCTCGGGTTCCCGGATGGGAGAAGAAATAATGGGACAGATTACCCACTTCCAGCAGAACTTGACAGCAGCCTGGGGGAACAGTAGCATCCGTTCCGCCTTTTTATAAGTCATCCGAAGTGTTTACCGTTTGTGCCATGTTCAACTATTAAGGATCAGCCAGATTTTACGCAGTACTAAATTCAAATCATTATTAACGTACTTGTAATGAATACGACGTCAAAATACGTTTTTTCGCAATACATACCGGAAATGTCATCCATGAGCTGCAACACACGCATCTACACGTTTCTTCATGTTATGATCGGCGAACTTTTGCGGGGCTATTTCTTCGATGTTGTGCTTCAATTGGTCGATTGTGTGAGTTGTAGCCGCCCTCCGTCGATCTGCTGCCGTCCACCTCTCTGACGTACGGTATTTATGTTGTTATCCACTGTATATGCCTCACTGTTCGCTATATCCGTACTTCAGATGGAGCAGCCACAAACATCTTCACTGTATCGGCGACTAAATTTCTAGTTTCAGTGATAATTAATGTTACCTTTTTGCTTAGTCGATCACCCTACATTTCTTGCTGCGTTACCCAAGACACGATAGTTAGTAACGTCTTTGGATGGTACTTATTATTTACTAGTAACACGTCATTATGAAAATCACTTTAGTTTTTATATTAACAACATTCAATAATAATTAAATGACCATGAATGATTGCGTTTTGTATACAGGGAAATAGAGGGTCGATCCTACAGTTATTCTCAGCAATTACGGCAACTAAAATGTCCGTGGTTTTTATAGTTCGTCACTCAGAGATATTATAGCAACGAAAACTATACTTCGATACAGTCATTCAAACTACGTACGCTTTTATTTTCACAAAGCTAAATGTCCAACCCCGTTCTTATATTCATTTTACCGTCCCTTCGTATGGTCCACAGATCCAGTTACCAGTTATTCGGCGTGTACTAGAATTTAATACTGAACGCTACTTTTCCTCGCGCAAACAATTCCACAGATATTCTTAGTCCGTGACCTTGTTGTTGTTGTTGTTGTTGTTGTGGTCTTCAGTCCTGAGACTGGTTTGATGCAGCTCTCCATCCGTAACCTTACGGCAAATTAACGAACGTTCCCTGAACCCTTCCGTAGCCTATCACACGGAAATGCCCGCTACATCGCACGCCGCAGCTACGTAGACTTATTCAGAGCGCAGAAAACAAGACAAGAAAACTAACAATACCCGTGCATGGTTTATAGTAAAATTTAGAAACAAAAGTAGCCGTGTTAAATGCTCTTTGATTTCCCTGAGGCGCTACTTCGCTGCGGACGTTATTCTCATGAGAGATTATATATCGATAATTTTAATTAAATCTGTTTCAATGCTATTAATTATTACTGATATTATCGATCACCTGTCCCCTGGGTGAAAATAAGCCTGATAATATTGTTCTTAATCAAAACAGCGGTTACAGAGGGCTCAAAAAATGGTTCAAATGGCTCTGACCACTACGGGACGTAACTTCTGAGGTCATCAGTCCCCTAGAGCTTAGAACTACTTCAACCTAACTAACCTAAGGACATCACACACATCCATGCCCGAGGCAGGATTCGAACCTGTGACCGTAGCGGTCGCGCGGTTCCAGACTGAAGCGCCTAGAACCGCTCGGTCACAGCGGCCGGCTATAGAATGTTGTTCTAATAGATGTTGTCCTGTAGAAGACTGCAAAGAAACAAGTTGGAGGGAGATAATTGTAAAGATCTATTCAACCACAGGTCACGAGAAATGATCTCTCCACCAAAGAACTCAGGCAACAGTATCACAGGGCTATTTGGCGTGTACGCTGTTACACAATCTCGCTGCAGCCAGCAGTTTCGTTCGTCAGCCTCTATCAATGCTACGAATTCCACGATGATGTACGGCTAACGTTTACCTGTTATCGTATCCGGGGAAAAAAATGAGACTATAATTCGTTTATGCGAAATTGCACTCCAGTCTCTAACGTTCTGTGAATATAATGGAGTCCCGTGAAAAACGTGAGGGTTTTCTGACCTCAATCGTTCTGGCTGTTTGCATAGGCACTCAAGTGAAACCATGCTTCATCAGAGTAGGATACATTATCCAACACCCGTACACTGTTGCGAATATAAAACACAAACACCGTTGGCAGTGGTGTAATCTTTCTCCTGCAACAGGTTCTCGACGCTCATGCACAATGTGAATGCGATACGCAAGCAGTTTCAGCTTCTTTGTGGCTCTGTGAATACTCTGTCAAGTTTGCTGTCAAAGACTTCGTATGGACTATCTTGATGAACATAGCAAGCACAAGCGGATATTTTCCAATGAGGCATCAAGTAACACGTCGACGAGAAACTTGACATTCATTCACGCTACCAGTTTTTCTGAAACTAACGACTGTGCGTGAAATCGTTGATTTGTTGGACACCCTGGTTTCACGAAATGTTACTCTAAAGGCTTCCTGACATTCTAAGAAAGATTTCAGTTTGAAGTAACTTTCAAGAATGAACACACGTTCAATCTGGGAAAAACGCACAGTTATTCATGCATAGCACATTCAACACTGATAGCACAATGGTGGTAAGCTCCTCAGATACCACGTGATGGGCGTGCTCCACAAACATTCCCGCCACTGGGAAACTCAGTTCCTCTCCAGATACCTTTTTTTTTACTTTTTATTATTATCGCAGGTGTATTGCCACGTCCTGACCGCGGGCTTCCGGCAACTCCTTCCTCAAGGACGAGCGGGGCCCGGGAAACGTCTGCCTTCCGCTGGCCGTTCCCCCGGCGCCCGCAGCGTAACACCGACTGACGCACTCCCTTCCGCGAATAAGGCCATTCGCGGTTACGCGCAGCAGTGGCGCCTCATTCATTTCTCAGCGGAATTACCGATCACATCACTGAAGGAAGAGGTGAAGTCCGCGCACGTGACCGCCGCTCCTCGCTACACTGTTGCGGACAGTATGCAAACACTCTCCGCAACAGTATAGTGACGATCGCAGCGGCAGTGCGCTCGAACACATTACACTGAAGCGCCAAGGAAACTGGTATAGGCATGCGTATTCAAATACAAAGATATGTAAACGGGCAGAATATGGCGCTGCGGTCGGAGACGCCTATGTAAGACAACAAGTGTCTTGCGTTTTTAGATCAGCTACTGCTGCTACAATGGCAGGTTATGTTATCAAGATTTAAGCGAGTTTGAACGTGGTGCTATAGTCGGCGCAGGAGCGATGGCATACAGCATCTCCGAGGTAGCGGTGAAGTAGGGATTTCACGAGTGTACCGTGAATTGGAATCCGGTAAAACATCGAATCTCCGATATCGCTGCTGCCGGAAAAAGATCCTACAATAACCGAAATAATGGCGACCCAAAAGAATTGTTCAACGTGACAGAAGTGCAATCCTTCCGCAAATTGCTGCAGATTTCAGTGCTGGGCTATCAACAAGTGTCAGCGTGCGAACAATTCAAAAAGGGCTCTGAGCACTATGCGACTTAACTTCTGAGGTCATCAGTCGCCTAGAACTTAGAACTAATTAAACCTAACTAACCTAAGGACGTCACACACATCCATGCCCGAGGCAGGATTCGAACCTGCGACCTTAGCGGTCTCGCGGCTCCAAACTGTAGCGCTTAGAACCGCACCACTCCGGCCGGCGCGAACAATTCAACGAAATTCATCGGTATGGGCTTTCGGAGCCGAAGGCCCACTCGTGTACCCTTGATGACTGCACGACACAAAGCTTTACGCCTCGCCTGGACCCATCAATACCGAAATGGGACTGTTGATGACTGGAAACATGTTGCCTCGTCGAACGAGTCTCATTTCAAATTGTATCGAGCGAATGGACGTGTACGGGTATGGAGACAACCTCATGAATCCATGGATCCTGCATGTCAGCAGGCGATTCTTTAAGCTGGTGGAGGCTCTGTAACGGTGTAGGGCGTGTGCAGTTGCAGCTATATGGGACCCATGATACATGTAGATACGACTCTGACAGGTGACACGTACGTAAGCACTCTGATCACATGCATCTATTCGTGTCATTGTGCATTCCGACGGACTTGGGCAAATTTCAGCAGGACAATGCGACACCCCACACATCCAGAATTGCTGCAGAGTGGCTTCAGGAACACTCTTCTGAGTTTAAACACTTCCGCTGGCCACCGAACTCCCCAGACATGAACATTATTGAGCATATCTTGGATGCTGTTCAAAAGAGATCTCTACCGCCCCGTACTCTTACGAATTTATGGACAGCCCTGCAGGATTCATGGCGTCAGTTGACTCCAGCACTACTTAGACATTAGTCTAGCCCATGACATGTCGTGTTGTGGCACTTCTGCATGCTCGCGGGAGCCCTACGCTATATTAGAGACAGGTGTAACAGTTTCTTTGGCTCTTCAGAGTATTACATTTGTTGGTGATACATGTTGTTGCAGTCTTCAGTCCGACGACCGGCTTGATGTAGTTCTACACACTACGTAACACCATTATCGATATTAGCTATTCTTATCTTTTTGTCTGCTTGTCTTTAATATAACCTCTCTATCACCATGGCCTTCGATGTAACATCTATGTAAATGTTTTATTCACTAGTTATGTCCATTAGGTCATTGTAATTAATCTGTGGAGGTAATTTAAAAGTAATGTTCTAAAAAGGAATGGAAATTTTAAAACCTTACATCTAATACTGGTTCACACATAGGTTACTTAGATTTGTAATCATGTAAAAGGTGGGGCGAAGTCCTTCCGCAACGAAACCGCCCTGGCGGGAGTAGACAAGATGGATCTGGTGGTCGAACGGCAAGGCTTCTTCGGGGCAAGAGTCAGTCGGTGGCTAACAAGCTAAGCGTTCGCAACTTCTGTGCGAATGACGCAAGAAGAGCGGCAAAATTATATAACATAGCCTCGGATGCGCAAGCAGTTTGGCTTATTATTCATGACATGCATTGGTTAGCTCTGCACTACCAAAATCCGACGCTAAGAAGAGAATTTTCAGAACTTGCTATAGAGCAAGGGCCTTGGGTACTTTCGCTGCCTTTTTGAGTAGACGCACGATTTCCCCACAGCCACCACTTTCGTCTCAAATTATCAGCTGAGTACTGTATAACAGCGTGGACCAGTAATTTGGTTTCTTATCCTAATAATATCGTTACTCTGTTTAAACTGCTTGTCGAAGACCCATATTTAATCCCTTGTCATTTACTGGGGCAGGGTCCTTTTCCAAGTGCTGCAATGTTTCCGAGTATCGTATTTTATTGAACTGAAAAGTAATGATTTTCTATAACAAAATTTAATGATTTCTGTGGAGCCGTAAATTTCTTAATTATTCAGTGTGCCCAGTATTTGGAGTACTCCAACTGGTTCGTATAAAAAGATAGTTTCGCGAAAGTACAATTGCAAAGAGATGATCTAATTTGTTTTTCTTAAACGCTATTTTTACTGAAATCCCAGTACAGTATTAAAATTATATGAATAAGACTGGGATATATGCGATTGCAATCTTTATCGGCGTATTCCACTGATGAATTCTTCTCGGGTTATCAGCCGAGTGGTGGCGTCGTCTTGTCGCAACGTTTCAATGAGTTTCGTACCCATCATCTTCTGGCGAAGACGACACCACCACTCGGCTGGTAACCCGAAAGAATTCATCAATACTGGGATAATTCAGAATAGTTACTGGCTAGTAAAGAAGGATCAGCACTAGGAACAATTACGGTACAGGTTTGTAATAGTGTTTATATATTAACGTCTATGTTGTCAAAAGGTGCTTCTCATGTGTTTTAGCTAGAATGTTCATTTTCTATCTGAGTCAGTTTATAGAATAGTTTCCAGGTCCCCATGCCAGTTGTTGAGCCAGTTTTGCAGCACAAATTACAATAACTGTAGTAAAGAAGTGTAATTTTCATTCTTATAACTTGTGTCTGCTGTAGTAAGTAACTGGCTACCGCTGTTCAACTGTAACAGACCTAGGAAGCACGTATTTCATTTGAGCTATACAGTATATAAAAGTGAACGCTTCTTGCAAAATAAATAGTTATCAGAATAGAGCATTACCTGAAAAACATTTCAATGATGGTATTTTCCATTTAGCAGATAAAGGAACCTCTTCTCCAGGTTAGTATTCATCCTCCATTAGTAGTCGCATACCTGTAATGATCACTATAGTATAGAGTTAGTAAATGTAACTGA
Source organism: Schistocerca americana (assembly GCF_021461395.2). NCBI lineage: Eukaryota > Metazoa > Arthropoda > Insecta > Orthoptera > Acrididae > Schistocerca > Schistocerca americana. The sequence continues at coordinate 45,270,553 of NC_060126.1, forward strand.
GAGACAGCTGTTGCCGCAGCTGTTCTCCACTATTAGATTGTTGCTAAATTGCGCTATTGGCTTGTATATTACATACAAAACAGAATTTCGGTATCAAGTAATGTCAGTCTGAATAGTTAACTTTCTTTATGAACATTGCTAGTACTTGGTACAAATTTGTCTAATTAGGCTGGTGAAAGTTTCCTTTTACGTAAATTCTGTTTACTTATAATTAATAGAATGTTGGTTCAAAAGCCGTCTGTTCTGCTATTGCCTCCTTTCGATAGTCTTATTTCGAGAAATGAGAATAGTTCAGTACTTGGCTTTTACCATGACAGGACTAATATTTCTTCTCCAGGTGTCTTCATCTCTGCATAACTCCTTCAAGCTACATCCATTTGAACCTGTTTACTGCAAACATGCCTCGGTCTTCGTCTACATCTCTCACCACCTACGCTTCCTTCCACACCGAACTGACATTTCTTTGATGCCTCAGGATGTAATGTATCACATCAACAAAGCCCTCTTAGTCAAATAACGACATGATTGTTACAGAAGATACACCAAATAGCTGCTTATAATGCGTAAGCAGCTATTTGGTGTATATACTATAACAATCATGTCGTTATCAGACATATATTACGCTGCTGGCACTAAAGAAGAAAAATCGTTGACCTCTCAGTCAGGTTCTGTCACAAACTTCTTTCTTCGTCAGTTCAGTTCAGTATTTCCTTATCATTTATGGGATCTATCCAACCAATCTTCAAAATTCTTTTGTAACACAAGATAGTCATACACAGATTTTAGTAATAGTTTGAGATCTTGAACACAGTTTCCTGGATAGCTATTCATATCTTAGTACGTGAAACGTCACCAGAGGCTACACAGGCAGATATTTCGAGTCTCCAGTACCGAGTGCTACGAAAAGTGAGTACACCGGAACTCTTTACTGGTAGCGGCAGCAGCAGCAATTCAACTGTTTGTTCGTATTTGTGCAACAGCCGCATCGTCTTTACATCATTCGAAGGTTGTCAGACGAACAGAAGAAAATATAAGATGACCCTAGCGTAGGCTCGGTGGATGCATTTACCCTTTATGTTTCATTTAACTTGCCTAACATGCACCGTCTTTCTCTTCTGTTGAAACTCTTATGAAGTTTCCGATTTTCGATCTATACGTTCCATCTACACAATCATGCGCTGCCCCATGGATCCAGCGTTTCATTCTCTACGATGCTCTGAAATTAAATTTTCGCCTGAGCACACAAATCTTTCACGACGCATTTGTTGTACTAAATGTTCTCAGTGTATTTGTCTCGTTAATCCTCTATAAAAGTTCAATCTCTCCGCCATAACTATTGCTGTCCTTGTCTGGAAAGCAACCTGCTGTCGATGAAGGAACGAAATCACACACATGCAGCAGGTGTCACAGTGCCCACTGAGCCGTACCGAACACCAGATTCACAGCGAGCACAGAAACATAGTTGCTGCCAATAACACCGTTATGAATAAGCCAGAGACTCCGTATTAAGATTTATTCCGCATTTCGCGACAAGAGAGATACGATCAATGAGAACAGCGGTGGCAACTATCACACCAGAAAAAGGGCTTTTCGCTCGCTTCAGTCCAGCGCACTATACCATCAAAACCGTGGTACAACCGGAGTTCCGTGACATCAGTTATTAGAATAAGGTACGAACACGCATGTTTCCCCACACGTCTCACCAGCATTGCGGTGACGGACTGTCACGCATGCAGCGAACATATAGAAGATGACGGAAATCTCAACCATATCATTTTGGCATGTGCTAAATATGCTTCACCCCAAAATAGCCTGTGGGAAAACCACATAAAAATGAAGATTCCCTTGCTGACAAACATTAAGACGCTAATCGGTGAGAACAACATCAAAATTAACAGTTGAAATGTGCGTTACGTACAAGAAGCGGATATAGTGCTCAGACGTATCAAATAAAGAATTTTTGAATTTATATATGTATAAAATAGCTTAGTATTAAAACAGTAATAGCTGTATTGTTTTCCGCCAAACGCCCATAAAATTAAATAAATCCACACATATTACAGAAATGGATGTAGATACGAGTGCGTGTGTGTGTGTGTGTGTGTGTGTGTGTGTGTGTGTGTGTGTGTCAGGCAACAATCGCTGTGGCGGTAAGAACAACTTGTCTATCACAGTCCATGAAATATGACATCACACACACTGAGATGCATAAACATACACTACTGGCCATTAAAGTTGCTACACCACGAAGGTGACGTGCTACAGACGTGAAATTTAACCGACAGGAAGCAGATGCTGTGATATGCAAACGATTAGCTTTTCAGACCATTCACACAACGTTGGCGCCGGCGGCGACACCTACAACGTGCTGACATGAGGAAAGTTTCCAACCGATTTCTCATACACAAACAGCAGTTGACCGGCGTTGCCTGGTGAAACGTTGTTGTGATGCCTCGTGTAAGGAGGAGTAATGCGTACCATCACGTTTCCGACTTTGATAAAGGTCGGATTGTAGTCTATCACGATTGCGCTTTACCGTATCGCGACATTGCTGCTCGCGTTGGTCGAGATCCAATGACTGTTAGCAGAATATGGAATCGGTGGGTTCAGGAGGGTGATACGGAACGCCGTGCTGGATCCCAACGGCCTCGTATCACTAGCAGTCGACATGACAGGCATCTTATCTGCATGGCTGTAATGGATAGTGCAGCCACGTCTCGATCCCTGAGTCAACAGATGGGGACGTTTGCAAGACGGCAACCATCTGCACGAACAGTTCGACGACGTTTGCAGCAGCATGGGGTATCAGCTCGGAAACCATGGCTGCAGTTACCCTTGACGCTGCATCACAGACAGGAGCGCCTGCGATGGTGTACTCAACGACTAACCAGGGTGCACGAATGGCAAAACGTCATTTTTTCGGATGAATCCAAGTTCTGTTTATAGCATCATGAGGGTCGTATCCGTGTTTGGCGACATCGCGGTGAACGCATATTGGAAACGTGTTTTCGTCATCTTCATACTGGCGTGTCACCCGGCGTGATGGTATGGGGTGCCATTGGTTACACGTCTCGGTCACCTCTTGTTCGCACTGACGGCACTTTGAACATTTCAGATGTGTTACGACCCGTGGCTCTACCCTTCATTCGATCCCTGCGATACCCTACATTTCAGCAGGATAATGCACGACCGCATGTTGCAGGTCCTGTACGGGCCTTTCTGGATACAGAAAATGTTCAACAGCTGCCCTGGCCAGCACATTTTTCAGATCAGTCACCATTTGAAAACGTCTGGTCAATGGTGGCCATGCAACTGGCTCGTCACAATATGCCAGTCACTACTCTTGATGAACTGTGGTGTCGTGTTGAAGTTGCATGGGCAGCTGTACCTGTACACGCCATCCGAGCTCTGTTTGACTCAATACCCAGGCGTATCAATGCCGTTATTACGGCCAGAGGTGGTTTTCTGGTTACTGATTTCTCAGGATCTATGCACCCAAATTGCGTGAAAATGTAATCACATGGCAGTTCTAGCATAATATATTTGTCCAATGAATACCCGTTTATCATCTGCATTTCTTCTTTGTGTAGCAATTTTAATGGCCAGTAGTGTAACTGCGGAGTCATGCATGACTTTTAAAGTTATTACTTCTTTGCTACTAACTGTTCGGAACATATATCGTAGACAGTATTCACATATGGCGCTGAATGTACTTACGAAATATATATGCACAACACATAGTTCAAGAGATATGACGTCATAAACACTAAAATGCGTGAAAAAATGCCGAATCATGCATAAAGTTTTAATCCATTTATTCCTTACTGCTAAGACACACCTATAGTTCGACAGTGGAGGCAAGATAAGAAAATCTCTGATACCTGGCAGCACTTTTGACAGCTTTCAACTGCGAAGCGCAAGTAGCTGTGGGCAAGAACAATAGCCGTCTATTGCACGGGTTCCCAAACTTTTCGTCTGATGGAAAACTTCGAGAATCCTGGTGCTTTGGTGGAACATCTTGTTTATTTTCTAGGTTGATAAAATTTTAAGAAATGAGAAAAAGTTGTTTTACTTAGATTATTTCAATCAGCAAATATCTAATAATGCATAAATCATAATGAAATTTAAAAAAATAATTTGTATAGTCAAAATGTCGGAAAAAACGCCATGTTGTTAACAGTTTTCCGCTCAGAACTTATTCACTTCCCGGGGAACCCCACTGCTCCAAGGAACATACTTGAGAAAACGTGGTCTGTAGAGCTACGGAGAGGCGGTGCCATACAGACGTTTACAAAATAGTGTTGTAGGCACGCGAAGCAGCTGAGCCCAGCGTATAGAAACAAACATTACGGAGAATTTGTATACTGCATATTACGTTTCTTAATTTGGATACTGAAGTTATGCATTTGAACATTATGCCTATTTCTTTGTATGAATGTTTCATAATTTTAAATGTGTTTTTACGATTCATGGAAATGAAATTTTTCGATATCACATTACAAAAACAATTATTTTCTGTTTTAGTTCTTAACAGAAAATCGCAAAATGGATACCCGGATAATGCCGCTTTTGTCAACTAGTAAATAAATAAAAGTCAAAGACTTTACTTCGGAAGACACTGATTGGGGCTCACTCTTCAGACAACTGGGCCGCAGTCATCCAAGAGGCTGTGGAAATTAGAAAGTGAGGCCGCGAGTTTAATACGTGCTGCCCACTCCGCAAAGCGAGCACGTGGGCGAGTCTGCACTCTGGTCTACGCTGTGCGAGTCTCTTCATGTCTGCATGAGTACTGCAGCGTACATCCATTTGAATGTACTTGCTGTATTCAAGAATGTGTGGTGAGATAAAAAAATATTGAGGCCAAAATTAATGCTTAAGGACTGGAATTAATACCAGCACGTGCAATAGAAGAAAAATAGTAGGTGAACATGGACTTTAGTATAAAGAATGCGAGAGGAAGCCTCCTGGAAGAATTTTGAACTGACTATAACTCAATTTTGAGAATACTTGACATAGACGGAAAAGATATTCGCTGCATAGAAAATCTTTACTGGAATCAAACAGCTGAGGTTAAAATTGACAGTCAGAAGCACAAGAATCTGTAGAAGAGTTACACAAGGATATGTGCTCTCAACACTCCTCTTTAATCTGTAATCAGAACACATTTCTAGGAGACGTTGAAGACCGTCAGACAGGTATCAAAGTAAATGGGGTATGGATTAACAGCATAAGCTATACGGATGACACAGTCTTAATTGATGGCGACATGAACGATCTGCAAGACCTTCTTACTGCATTGGGGAACACAGTAGCAATATGGGCCTCAGTATCAACACCAAAAAGGCAAAAATGAAATTTAACAATTTATAAGCACTGACTTTTATCCTCATAATATAATTAGATTTATAAAGAACTATGTGTGGTCACTAGTTCTGTACTGCGTGGGAAGTTGAACGCTTAAGGTAAGTGCTATGAACAAGTTTAAAGTATTCGAGATGTGGTTAGATCGAAAATCCTTAAAATTCCGTGGACAGCAAGGAAAACAAATTAAGAGCTCTTGGAAATAGTAAAATGAGACCGAGAACTACTAACCAAAATCAAACGTAGAAAGCGGCCTACTTAGGTCATGTGATACCAAATGGTAGGTATCACTTTCTTCAACTGATAATTGGGGGGAAGACTGAAGGCTTGAGAGGAATTGGTAGCAGCAACGTCAGACAGTGAACAGAAATGGAACTTGATCCATACTGGAAGAAGCACAGAAACCTGTGCAAATGTGATCGCAAACATCCATTAGTGGATGTACAACAGAAGAAGAATAACTTAATCATTTGCATATACTTTGTTTAAGAATTATGGAAGAATGTTGTCTGCATGGAAGAGTTAAAGGTAGAGATTTTGGAACCTGGCTTCAAACTGCAAGAATATTTCAGCTGCAGATGTGGACTCTTTCCATAAGGGAAACTGCATAAACTAAAAGGAACATAGGTTGCTGAGAGTTTCAAAGGCTGTATTAGTAAACGATTGAGTGAAATAGGGGAAAGGAATACAACAGAAGAAGAATGGCTAGCTTTGAGAGATGAAATAGTGAAGACAGCAAAAGATCAAATAGTCAGAAAGACAAGACCTAGTGGAAATTATTGGATAACACACGAGATATTCAGTATAATATGCGAAAGAAGAAACTATAAGAATGTAACAAATGAAGCAGGCAGAAGGGAGTAGGCAAATTTAAAAGATGAGGCTGACAGACAGGGCAAGATTTCAAAGCAAAAACGTCTAGAGCAGAAACGAAAGGTTGCAGAAGCATCTGTGAGAATAGGAAAGATAGACGCCGCCAATAGAAAAATTAAAGAAACCTTTGGAGGAGAGAGAAGCAGGTGTATGAATGTTAAGAGCTCAAATGGCAAGCCAGACAGCTGGAAGGTTGAAGGAGTATATAGGGGGAACATTAATACAACCGACAACATGCAGGGAAAGATTCCTGAATCGGAATCGAGGAAAACGAGTCCTATGAACATGTGTCCGGAAATGCATCGTAGCCACGGTAGACGGCGCTGACGAATGACAGTTCCTCTGACCACGTGTCGTGTGTTCTTTGCGTATTCCAGGCTCTGTGATTGATGCAGCGTACTGTAAGCAGCAGAATGGTCCGATATCCATATCGAGAATGAAATGGTGTCTGAGTACGGCCAAGGAGATGGAGGCCACTCTGAACATTTGATGTCACGTGGATGCGATGCAGCTCAGTACTGCTTTCCGGGACGATTTGTTGTCGTTGTACGCACACTTCCATTTCAGAACACATCTTCACAGGACTATTTTTCCTCCACTTCCAGTCAGGAATACATCTCTGCAGTTTATCGGTTTTATTAACGTTCGTCCTGTGTAGAGGGTCTACACAAGGGAAACGAACTTGAAGGCAATATTATAGCAATGGAAGAGGACGTAAATGAAGATGAGATGGGAGTTGTGGTGCTGCAAGAATTTGACAGGGCGCTAAAAGATCCAACTCGAAACAAGGCTCCAGAAGTAGATTAAATTCCCTCACAGTTATTGACGTCCTTTGGGGAACATAACTTGACAAAATTGTTCCGTAAGTATGTAAGATATATGAGACAAGCGAATCACTCTCTGACACCAGGATGAATCCAATAATCCCAGTTCCAAAGCAGACATTTTCTGGCAGATGTGGATATTACAGGAGACGTGAAAAAGTAAGTTATTGCAATTTTGACATATGATGACACGATGGAGACCGTGGCTGTTGTTTGAAGACAAATGTTGATGGTGTTAGGACAGCAACCAGCCACAAATTTACTTTCAGTTCCTTTATTCAAAGGACACCGTTACCGGTTTCGAATCGTTGTGATTCATCCTCAGACGGTTTACACGCTTCTTTATGAGATGATGTGTGTTTTTTACAGATTAATTTTCCTAAAATATAAATAATACATAATTATAAACAAGCCACACGCAGATGGTTGCGTTACAGATTTTCCTTGCATGTGATATACGTGAAATATCGGTTTGGAGTGTTTGTTTCCATAGCATTCGTCCAATAGATGTCAATGCATTCCCACAGCATTCTTTTTGTTGCACTCGTAAATTGTTCTCACTAAACACTTTCGATTTGTCACTGAGAAGATTTCTACCACGCACCACATGTTTTGATACATACAAAGAGCTTACAAACATATGAGTATCACAGATGCTATGATATATCGTAACATTTGACGATGATGTCATATGTTTGGAAAGGATCATATATTCATTTACGCAACTGTAATGCCTTTTACACTAGGACAGAGACATTGAATTTTTGAATTGATATTTTTAAGTTAATTATTAAGTTTTTTTTAATTTTTTTTTCCACACACAAACACTGTTGGGTCAGGCAAAGTAAGTTTTATTGACTGCTGCCCTGCACTTCAAAGTGACTCAGATACTGACACTATTTTTCAACATAGTCACAGAGTCTCGGTAAACAGTCAATCATTCACATTCTCGACGACAGAAACTCACTCCCTGGTCACGGAGCCTTCCTAGAAGGCATCGCATCGTCGGAAAATCTGACCTGCTGTGAGTCAGTTCCTCGACTGCCTGCGTCTGCGCGGCCTTGGTCAAATTGTTGACACCGTTTCACAACAGCTCGAGGCGACACTGCATTCGGTCCGCATGTCATTAGAATTTCGCCATGGATGTCACTGCAGTTTAGGCGTTTTCCCCGAAAGAATCTTACTGCCCCGCGTATTCCTACATTTGAGTACGCGCCTTTTCAGTCGCACGCTGTGATGTACCTGTTGTTATCCATTCTACAGCACCACTCCTGTATTTCATTTTTTTACTACTGGCTGGATAATGAATTAGAATGTTTAAATTGGAAATATTTTCTGACTTTTAACTGTGAAGGCATAAATGCTTTTGCAGCCGGCTGCCGAAGAGACAGCATCAGCCATAACTGAAATAAACTTTCTAGTAAATTTCATAGTAAATCTTGTTAGTTGTATTTTATTCTCAGTGGGAAAACTTTCTCTTCTGCTGTGATGGTCGTCTCAAACGCCGCCACCGCAGAAGTTGCTAATTGTCGACCGTGTCGCCTAATGAAAGAATCTCAAATTTCGGTGCTGTCAAATGAACTGTTTGTCAAATAAATAGACAGGCACTATATTTTACTTGATGTTATTTATACTAATTCAAAATCCAATATTATTAACAAAACTGTTACAATAGGAAGAGCGATAAAATTTCGCGTCCTTTCTTCATCAAGACACAGTACATACTCCGCTTTTTTGCCAAACTAACAAAAAAAGGTGGCAGTCACATCTCTGTCATCTAACAACATTTCTGCTGCAGCTCATCGCTTCCTCTTTTATCTTGCGTATACCCCTTTGAAAACATCTAGGAAGTGCCGTTACACTGCGTCTGCAGGAAATCCGGCCACGTACTCCCTTCGGACAGTGAGCAACTTTTCCTGCGCAATTGTCATACTGTGGAACGACGTATTTTTTAAGCCCCTTCGCATGAGCCTAATAAGTCATACACTATGTGATCAAAACTATCCGGACACCTGGCTGAAAATTACTTAAAAGCTCGTGGCGCCCTCCATTGGTAATGCTGGAATTCAGTATGGTGTTGACCCACCCTTAGCCTTGATGACAGCTTCCACTCTCGCAGGCATACGTTCAATCAGGTGTTGGAAGGTTTCTTGGGGAATGGCAGCCCATTCTTTACCGAATGCTGCACAGAGGAGAGGTGTCGATGTCGGTCGGTGAGGTGTGGCACGAAGCCGGCGCTCCAAAACATCCCAAAGGTGTTCTATAGTATTCAGGACCGGACTCTGTGCAGGCCAGTCCATTACAGGGATGTTATTGTCGTGAAACCACTTCGCTAAGGGCCGTGCTTTATGAACATGTGTTCCATCGTGTTGAAAGATGCAGTAGCCATCCCCGAATTGCTCTTCAACAGTGGGAAGCAAGAAGGTGCTTAAAACATCAATGTAGGCCTGTGCTGTAATAGTGTCAAGCAAAACAACAAGGGGTGCAAGCCCCCTCCATGAAAAACAGGCCACACCATAACACCACCGCCTCAGAATTTTACTGTTGTCACTACACACGCTGGCAGATGACGTTCACCAGGCTTTCGCCATACCCACACCCTGCCGTCGGATCGCCACATTGTGTATCGTGATTCGCCATTCCACAAAACGTTTTTCCACTGTTCAATCGTCCAATGTTTACTCTCCTTACACCAAGAGAGGCGTTGTTTGTCCTTTACCTGCGGGATGTGTGGCTTATGAGCAGCTGCTCGAACATGAAATCCAAGTTTTCTCACCTCCCGCAGCGGATCCTGACGCCGTTTGGAATTCCTGTGTGATGGTCTGGATAGATGTCTGCCTATTACACATTACGAGCCTCTTCAACTGTCGGCGGTCTCTGTCAGTCAGCAGACGAGGTCGTCCTATACGCTTTTTTGCTGCACGTGTCCCTTCACCTTTCCACTTCGCTATTACCTCAGAAACAGTGGACCTAGGGATGTTTAGGAGTGTGGAAATATCGCGTACAGACGTATCACACAACCGACGCCCAATCACCGGACCACATTTGAAGTCCGTGAGTTCGTCGGAGCCCCCCACTCTGCTCTCTTATGATGTCTAGTCAGGTCGCTGATATGGAGTACCTGGCAGTAGGTGGCAGAACATTGCACCTAATATGAAAACGTATGTTTTTTGGGGGGGGGGGGGTGTTCTGATACTTTTGATCACATAGTGTATATCTCGTGGAAGACCAATTTGGTTTTCGGAGAAATGTAGGAATACGCGACGCAGTACTGGCCCTACGACTTGTATTAGAAGACACGTTGATGTAAGGCAACCATGCGTAATGACATTTTGGAGATTTATAGAAAGCTTTTGACACTGTCCTTGTACTGTGTGAATCTTTTTTTCTTCGGTTGTTACTGTCACTGCTGAGGCCTGTGCTTTAGTATCTGGAGGTGATGGTTTGCAAATGTGGAGAGTGTAGTTTCTCTTTTAGTGCTCTTTGGTGTTCGGGGCGTCTTATTCTAACGTTTAGACACGTTTCCTTCACATACACTTGAGTTACGGACATGTAACTGGCGTATCTCTGGTTTTCGGAATTAATGTGACGCTGGACGAGGTTTTTTTTTTTTTTTAAGTGTCGCGTCAGTTCTGTATATAGCGTCTCGCCTCGTGATGTTTCCCATTCAGTGGACCACTTCGTTACTAAATGTCTAAATGTCAGTCAGTGTCACGAGTTGCTGGTTTTATTGGTTCCTGTACATTGATATTTCTTACTGTGTATTATTAAATCTGTGCGGTGTTTCAGTATACTTTTAAGTGTATTTTGTCAGGCCCATTTCTTTCTCTTTTTATATAACCTGGCATCTAACCAGGCGTTCTACGTGTTTTACATTGCATATGTTGCGGTGAACATAGTATGCATTACATGTAATACACGAAGGGACTTCGAAAAGTAAGTTACACAGGTAATCCCCCGTCCCCCCGCTAAGATCATTGCGCAATAACAATGGAACATTGTCAGAGAAGAGTGCACGTTATGGGTTTCTTGCCCTGTTAGTAGTTGCATCACATTGTATGTGAGTGGAATGGCGCGACGTCAGGAACCGTACTTCATGGCTCAAGTAAGCGTGACAGTGCGATTCTTGTGGGTGAAACGGCTAAGCTCCACACACGTTCATCGCGAAATTCTGGCGATACGCAGCGTCGTGTCCAGCTGTGATGAAGTGGCGCCAGTGCGCCGCACAGACATAGTTTTATTGTCACTATAGGCACTCAGATCATTGTAATTAAAACTATTATCATTCTAATTAAAACTATTGTTATGATGTAAAAAAGGTACTGTATGTGTGAAACAGGGGTCGGAAGTAAGAGAGGGCCTAATGGTGCTTGTCAGATCAGGTTAAATAGGAACTCGCTCGCCTGTACCACTTCCAATCAAAATTTCCGCTTCCGTGGTGTTACATTGGAGAGAAGTAACTTTCCTTCTCTGTGGGTGAAGGGTTCTCAGAAGCGAGATAACGCATGACACTCTCGATCAGAGTTACGTCGCTTTCGGGACAAGTTTGCTAAGATGGAGTTAAAGCCTAATGTCCTGGTGGCACATCAAGTCTTGCCTCACGATCTCCATTGACTTCTTGAGGCCACATAGTTCTCAGTCTTTTAGCCATTCTGCCGGCCGGTGTGACAGAGCGGTTCTAGGCGCTTCAGTCTGGAATCGCTTGACCGCTACGGTTGCAGGTTCGAATCCTGCCTCGGGCATGGTTGTGTGTGATGTCCTTAGGTTAGTTACGTTTCAGTAGTTCTGTTCTAGGCGACTGATGACCTCAGATGATAAGTCCGATAGTGCTCAGAGCCATTCTTTTTTTTTTTTTTTTTTTTTTAGTCATTCTGATGTATTGAGAAAAAGTCAGTCATTTTCTATGAATCTCTGTTCGCAAGCAAAACGAAATCAAAATGTAATGAGTAGGCACCCAAATCACAGACGAGACTTACTAAATTCACTTTTCCTAGAAAAATAAAGAAATAAAACCTATCGAAAAACAAAGCAATGTCGTTAAGTTTTGAAAACACAAAGCCTAATCAGTAAATGCGTAATTCTAGTCAAGTAAATTCACTGTTAGCATGTATTTGTAAAGAAGTTTACGTCAGTTGCTATTATCAATTCTGTCACTGACGTAAACTTCCGAAAATACGTATGTCACTCAGGAGGAACCCCTTGAGTGCGAAGTCACAATTTCAGTCTTTCGTAAGGCTTAAACGAAAGTGTTGTGTCAACAATTACGACAAGAAAAATATTAGCTGCTAATGATGTACCATCTGCGTCAGGAAGGCGACAGAAAATGAGTGCCCAAAGAGATACAGAGATCAACGTTCTATAACTCCGACCGAAGAGTCCTCGAAAGGCAAAACGGCACTGACCGAATGCCGTGTCATCCTTAGCCTATAGGCGTCACTGGATGCGGATATGGAGGGGCTTGTGGTCATTACACCGCTCACCTGGCCGTTGTCAGTTTTCGTGACTGGAGCCGCTACTTCTCAATCAAGTAGCTCCGGAATTGGCGTCACAAGGGCTGAGTGGACCCAGCTTGCCAAGAGCCCTAGTCAGACAAAGACGGTTACCCATCTAAGTGCTAGCCAAACCCGACAGCGCTTAACTTGGGTGATCTGACGGGCACCGCTGTTACCAAGGCGGCGAGGTCGTTGGCTCAACCTTCTATGGGTTGCATGTATTACACTTGATAAAGTGGACATCGTCGACCTTCAACTTCTCGCAGCACAATAAATTATTTTCCAACAAATTTACCGTCCACATTAACAGTCACCAGAATTGTATACGAAAGCGTTAAGATACCTCTGATTTCCTGGGTTCCTTCACTTCCTCTTCAAATCCTGATTGGTCGGAGTTGAAAACAAATTCCTTACTGACCGATGGGACGTTTGTTTATCTCATCTGTAAATTCTCGGCCGGATTCCGCAGTTTGCTGTGCATCGTCAAGTTGACGCTTCCATCAACTGCTTGCCTTGAAATCACAGTAACCTGTGTCACGCGGAATTTGATGTGGTCACTATCATGAACACCCTGAAAACACCTCGATCGAGCATCCTTGAAACGCACGAACACCGGTTGTTGTAACAAATGTGCCTTGTCCTCCCCTGAAAAAAATGTTCAAAGGTGTGTGAAATCTAATGGGACTTAACTGCTAAGGTATTCAGTCTCTATGCTTACACACTACTTAACCTAAATTATCCTAAGGACAAACACACACACCTATGCCCGAGGAAGGACTCGAACCTCCGCCGGGACCAGCCGCACAGTCCATGACTGCAGCGCCCTAGACCGCTCGGCTAATCCCGCGCGGTGTCCTCCCCTGAATATCCGTAGTTTTTCGTATGCACTACACGGTCATATTGCTGCAGACCTATTCGAAATCTGTTCATTTTTATTTTTTGCCATGCTGCCGATTATCTACCATGTACGTGATTGTGTTTAGTACCTGCTCCTTGGAGCAGTACGTTTCGCCGGAAATGGCATTTGTGGCTTCCTGTCCGGCAACGATGGTGAACTACATGGTTCGACACCTGTTTCAGCATCACTTTCACTTGTTAAGCACGTATCGCCTTTATTGTACTTGTCATGTACATTGTTCGCACAGTCGAACTTATACGACACCACACGTTCCACTGAATCATCTTGCAGAAAAGTTATTATTTCATCTGCCACTTCTTTCTCACTCTGCAGAATTCCTTAGGTTCCTTTCTGACGCAATGTCAAGTTCGGGAAGTGTTATAGATATAACGCAATGTCTGCTTTGCTTATCGTTGCATTGCCATGCTTTACATCAACACTGCTAGCACTGTACCATTGTTGTGAGTTCGACTAAGGGGTTCAACTACGTTCCGTAGCCTCATGCTGTGCCTACCATCGGAGATCTCCAGTGTCACCCCCTGTTGCCATTAGCAACCCATATTGTGGTTGCATGATTGACAATACGAGGAACGTCGAAAGCGGTAATCATCATTGGCCTTTCGCGAACCTCGCACCCAAGGGGTTCCTTTTGAGTTAAAAGAAAATAACAGCTTTTGGTTCTTTGATATACTGCTCCGTGATCATTAAACTTCTGAACTGCTAAGCTAAGCAGATGATTTTAGATAAAACTTTAACTTACGATATCCTTTTTCGCGATCCAGTTTTGATGAAATAAAGCCTATACGTTGCCCCAAGCTACACTCAAGTTAACGTTGGAAACCTAATGAAAGTTTGTCTAGTAACTTCGGAGATTAGCGTGTTCAAGCAGCCTGAGACGACTGTTTTACAGTTTTTTTATTAATAGATATAAAAATACAAATATCAAAAAAAAAAAGTTTTGCATCGCCTCGGTTCCCAGAGTTCCGGAACCAGTACAGAAAATAGAGATCAACATAAACATCATTTCCGCCCTTTTTATTGCTCATGGAAACCAGACATTGCAAGTTCTACCACCGTACCGCGAGACCTTCAGAGGTGGTGCAGATTGCTGTACACACCGGTACCTGTAACACCGAGTAGTACGTCCACATGCATTGATGCACGCCTGTATTCGTCGTGGCATGCGATCCACAAGTCCATCAAGGCACTATAGGTCCATATTGTCCCTCTCCTCAACGGCTATTCGGCGTGGATCCTTCAGAGTGGTTGGTGGTTCACGTCGTCCATAAACAGCCCTTTTCAATCTGTCCCAGACATGTTTGATAGGGTTCTTGTCTGGAGAACATGCTGGTCACTCTAGTCGATCGATGTCGTTATCCTGAAGGAAGTCATTCACAGGATGCGCACAATTGGGGCAGGAATTTCCGTCTGTGAAGACGAATGCCTCGCCAATATGCAGCCGATATGGTTGCACTATCTGTCGGAGGATGGCATTCACGTATCGTACAGCCGTTACGGCGCCTTCCACGACGACCAGTGGCGTATGTCGGCCCCACATAATGCCCCCCAAAACAAAAGGGAACCTCCACCTTGCTGCACTCGCTGGACAGTGTGTCCAAGGCGTTCAGCCTGACGGGGTTGCCTCCAAACACATCTCAGACGATTGTCTAGTTGAAGGCATAAGCGACACTCATCGGTGAAGAGAACGTGATGCCACTCCTGAGCAGTCCATTCGGCATGTTGTTGGGCCCATCTGTACCGCGCTGCATGGTGTCGTGGTTGCAAAGATGGACCTCGCCATGGACGTCGGGAGTGAAGTTGCGCATCATGCATCCTATTGGGCACAGTTTGAGTGGTAACACGGTGTCCTGTAGCTGCACCAAAGGCTTTATTCAACACGGTGGCGTTGCTTTCAGGGTTCGTCCGAACCATAATCCGTAGGTAGCGGTCATCCATTGCAGTAGTAACCATTGGGCGGCCTGAGCGACGCATGTCATCGACAGTTCCTATCTCTCTGTATCTCCTCCATGTCCTAACAACATCGCTTTGGTTCAGTCCGAGACGCCTGGACACTCCCCTTGTTGAGAGCCCTTCCTGGCACAAAGTAACAAAGCGGTCGCGATCGAACCGCGGTATTCACCGTCTAGGCAAAGTTGAACTACAGACAACACGAGCCGTGTACCTCCTTCCTCGTGAATTGGCTGGAACTGATCGGCTGCCGCACCCCCTCCGTCTAATACTCTCATGTATGGTTGTTTACATCTTTGGTCGGGTTTACTGACATCTCTGAACAGTCAAAGGGACTGTGTCTGTGATAGAATATCCACAGTCAACGTCTAACTTCCGGAGTTCTGGGAACCGGGATGACACAAAACTTTTTTTGATGTGTGTAGATGAAAAAATTTGTATTAAATTTTGCTACAAGAACGGAATAAATTGCAACAAAATTTTAGTCATGTCGAATATTGTTTTTGTAAACCTGCAATGGGTAAAATAATTGTTTATGAGTGATATAAGCATTCAGAAGAACGCCGTGAAGAAGTTGATCACAAGTGCCCTAGAATCCCATCACATTATCAACCGATGAAATCGTCGAAAAAGTGCAGTAAATAGAATCAGTGATCATCAAATAGCAAGTAGAGGAGTAGCTGACGACGTTGGCATATGAACTGGCTCATGCCATGGAATTTTTCGAATATTTTGGGTATGAAAGGTGCGACCAAAATTAGGACCCTAAAGCTCCACCTGAAAACGGCGGGAATCAAAGGGTCAATACGTCAGTGAGCTAACACAGCGACGACAGTGATGCAAGCTGAACAACTCTCCGCCACGTTTTATGTTGTCAGAACAAATGGACCCTTTGTGGCATAGTGGCACATAATGTGTCACGTAACTACAAAGTAACATCCAGCCATTGGCTTTTATTAGTGACAGGCAGAACCGAAATTACCGCTGGAGGCTGTGACACGTTATTTAGCGCTCGCTGCGGTGTCACGCCATAGTGTTACTGCTACATTTTATGTGGTCGTTGTGCTGTTGTCACGAAAGCGAGAGGGTAAAAGTCTACACCAGAGTCTGCGGCAATGTTGTCATCGCTCGCCGTGGTAAATTCTGGCAACGAAAGAGGTGTGTCGGCTGCTGATTGGACGTAGCTAATTGGACGTAGCTAATGAGAGAGCAGCGGACGGACGCGTGTTTCGAAGTAAGAGACGAAGAGATTTTGTGGCATTCTCATGTCAGAGTACCACATCCTCGAAATTCCTGAAATATCTTATGAAAAAGCAGTCAAATACCTGTGACAACCAAGATAATAAATTTAATTGCTGCTCGTGTTGCGCTATTTTCCAACCTCACCATAACCTCACACAATTCGGGACATGTTCGAAAAAAAGTGAAATATTTGTGACAAGGCACTAGAATTTCACAGCCTATTATCTCGCCTCTCGCTGACTACGCAAAACTGAGGCGTCACCGACTTACGACCAGAAGAGAAAAACCACGGCACCGCGTCTGGTGCTTCCCCTGAGCTAGAATTAAGCCAAGCGACAGAGTCGGTGTTTTGTTTTATAAGCTACACAACCGCTGAATTTCTTTTCAGAATCGTGCCTGTCGTGTGTCCAGGCTATAAATGAGCGCACACATCCGAAGAGAAGATCTAATACTCGTGTACGTAGTTCTACTTATGCAACTGAGCTGAATTTTGTGTACATTGATGTATTTGTTTACTTGTGTAACAAAGCTTGTTCCATCCAGTTCCTGGCCACATACCTTAACCTACATGATACTTCCAGCGTTTTGTGACGATAGAGAAATCTGGACAAACGTTTGTAGTATATTTTGCAACATTTCTGAAACCTTAGGAGAAAGAATATCCAAACATTTTGTTGTGACTAACAACATTGTTGCTGAAGTTAAAATCTTCTTGGTTATTAGGCCGCGTCATGTTTCTTCTAAAATGATCGACGTTTCGACCCCTCTGCTGGGATCTCTCTCAAGATCTTCTGCTTCAAGCAGTAGTGGACACCAGAAAATCCTGAAGAAGATCTCAGCAGAGGGGTCGAAACGTCGATCATTTTAGAAGAAATATGACGCGGCCTAATAACTCAGAAGATTTTAACTTCAGTGACAACAGCCACGAAAGCCTGCAGACTTACATAACATTGTTGCTGGTTGGAAACCTATGGTGAACTATGGCTCTCTTGTAGGAGTGTTGTTAAGTTACTGACGATTGCAGTAGGCATTACTACAATAATTGTTCTTCCTATATTCTGTTACATTTTAAATGAAGCATGATTTCACATTAGAAAATGTGGATTATAGGCATGAAAGTCTGTAATATCTTGTGAGTAGATAGTTACTTATTTTAAATTACAACATTGAATTATAGTAGGAGTCCTTCGTAAGCAAGGTAAAAAGTACAACGTACAAATTACTCTATGAAGCAATCTTGGTATCATTTTGCACCTGGCTAATTATTTTGCAAAATTTGATTCCTCTGATTTGATCCGTTATAATCTTTGTAACTGTTTTGTTTATATCAGATATTTTCGATGTGTATAGTGTACAAGAAGCTGAGTGTGATGTTTTAGTGCGTTTGAGACCCTGCACAAATGGACCATTAGAAAACTGTAAATAGAAATTCTTCTAAATTTCGCCTCTAACTTCACCAAAAGAATCGATAACCAACTAACAAATCGCGTCTTTCTTATGTAGTGCAATAAAAGTCAACGAAATGAAGCAGACTCTCACACATTGACGACATCAGTAGAAATGGCTTAATACACACAACAAACGCACTTGAAAATTGGGATCATTTCCCGAAACGCGTCGTGGGAAAAGTAAATAAAGAAAAATCGTGACTGGTAGCAGAAGATTTTTTTTGTAAGCAAATCTATTTAAATCTGATTCCATATAATTAAAAGACTGATTCAGGACAAAAACAATTTAGCCAGGTAGTGCCTCAGCTATTAATTTCATAAACTTAGTATCAACCAACAATTTCGTTGTATATTCGACTGACTGAGAGGGTTACATCGTATTGTACTTCATCCGTGAGCCACACCCATAAAATAGATAGTTTGTTTAAAATTCAAATACAAATTTACCACAAACAATTTACTTAAAAGAAATTTTTTTCTAGAACGTTTCTCTTGAAATCTCTGTTCTTCCCAACTTCTGGATTAGGCACGTCGCCTACAGATTTTACAATGTTTTCGTGTCGGGTATGTCTTATGTACAGCAAAGGATGTATTAACCCAGACCAAGACAATGTCTACTAGTTGTGAAAGTCACGCAACCCTACGTTGGGGCCACAATACTCGCATCTATACGTTACAGCCACTGCTGAAAGACGATGTACAGCGTGTGTTCGTCCACAATAATCGGGGATAATGTCGGTTCTGCTTGTCACTAATTAACAGTAATGGCTCGATGTTCAGGCTCTATAATGAATACATTAAGAGCTGTAAGCAATTGTTCATCTTCGATACTGTGAAACAAATTTCTTATACTGCAAGCTCTTTGCTTACCACATTTTGAGAGGTTGTAGCGTGGGCGAAAACAAGAAAAAAATACCCACGGTCTCTAAAGTGCATACCTTACACTGCATACCTTGTTCATCTTCGCTACTGTGTAACAGATCTTTTCTACTGAAGAACTGCTCATAACTCATAAGATATGCATTTTAGAACACATGTTTACTGCATTTTTTGATTCGAATGATTGTTCTTGTCATATCATTGAATAGTGACCATTCCTTCTGGGACACCCTGTATATTCTCTATTTCTTTGATGGGAGTAAAGGCTGGAATGACGCGAATAAGTTCAGAAGAGGGTAACAAGACTAACGAGTACACCACCCGTCAGTTTTACTTCTGTATTTTTTTTAATTTATGTGACGTGAATTTCAGAACTCAAATATGAATCTTACCCAGCAGCTGGATGCAACTCTCAAAAATTCTCGACAAAATCTACCGGGTGATCAAAAAGTCAGTATAATTTTGAAAACTGAATAAATCAAATGGGTCTGATCACTATGGGACTTAACATCTGGGGTCATCAGTCCCCTAGAACTTAGAACTACTTAAACCTAACTAACCTAAGGACATCACACACATCCATGTCCGAGTCAGGATTCGAACCTGCGACCGTAGCAGTAGCGCGGTTCCGGACTGAAGCGCCTAGAACCGCATGGCCACCGAGGCCGGCTGAATAAATCACGGAATAATGTAGATAGAGAGGTACAAATTGACACACATGCTTGGCGCGACGGTTCAATCCCGCCTCTGCCCATCCTGATTTAGGTTTTCCGTGATTTCCCTAAATCGCTTCAGGCAAATGCCGGGATGGTTCCTTTGAAAGGGCACGGCCGATTTCCTTACCCATACTTCCCTCACCCGAGCTTGCGCTCCGTCTCTCACGACCTCGTTGTCGACGGGACGTTAAACACTAATCTCCTCCTCCTCCTCCTCCAAACATGCCAGGAATGACATGGGGTTTTATTAGAACCAAAAGATTAAAAAATGTCCGACAGATGGCGCTTCATCTGATCAGAATAGCAATAATTAGCACAACAAAGTAAGACACAGCAAAGATGATGTTGTTTACAGGAAATGCTCAATATGTCCACCATCATTCCTCAACAATAGCTGTAGTCGAGAAATAATGTTGTGAACAGCACTGTAAAGTATGTCCGGAGTTATGGTGAGGCATTGGCGTCGGATGTTGTCTTTCAGCATGCCTAGGGATGTCGGTCGATCACGATACACTTGCGACTTCAGCTAACCCCAAAGCCAATAATCCCACGGACTGAGGTCTAGGGACCTGGGAGGCCAAGCCTGACGAAAGTGGCGGCTGAGCACACGATCATCACCAAACGACGCGCGCAAGGGATCTTTCACGCGTCTAGCAATATGGGGTGGTTCTAGAAAACCCCATGTCATTCCAAGCATGGGTGTCAATTTTTACCTCTCTATCTACATTATTCTGTGATTTATTAAGTTCTCAAATTTATACTGACTTTTTGGTGGCCCGGTACTTAAGAATTTTCCGAGCGTCTTTAGCACTTTAAGGTACGCTCAATTACTCGATGACCAGTGTAACTCAGTGGCAGAATGCTTGCTTGCCACCTGGGCGCCCATTGGTTCAAGGGAGGTGCTCGCAGAAACAAGCATTCCAGTGAAGAGTAAAACAGAAACTTGAAAAAATATAGTTATTTTTTAAATTATTTGAATTTTTTGAAATTATTAGAAATTTTTTAAATGTAAACAATCAATATTAACTATCTTCCATAAATCACCAGTAATGAAGTATTTCTATTTACAATGAAAACTGGTGTTCTGTGTGTGATATGTCTTTGGAAATAACAAGAGACGCATTTCTCATAAAAATGACAATTACGTATGTGTTAAATAGCATATATTTGACGAATTTTATATTTAAATGTAGTAGATATTCGGACTGAATGGAAAAAAGGGAAAGGAACAATGATTGAAGGTAGACTCGAACCAGCGATTACTAATACGAGCGCTCTCGATTTTTTTTTTTTCATCTTTATGTATTTTACGCTTCACGAAAACCCTAATAGAGCATTCACCATTGTTTAAAGGTTTGCATCAGACAGGAATCGAACTCACGCTGCCGACGTGGCAGGCAAGCACTCTAATGCAGAGCGACGTTACCTTTCGAAACGTAAAGTTTAGTTTAGGGTATTAGAAACGCTAAGAAAACTGGAAAGTTGTTTTTTCGGAGAATTTTTAGAGTTCCATCGAAATGCTTCGGATTATTGACTTTTGATATCCAGAACTTCAGGGCCGGCCAGCGTGGCCGAGCTGTTCTAGGCCCTTCAGTCTGGAACAGAGCGACCGCTACGGTCGCAGGTTCGAATCCTGCCTCGGGCATGGATGTGTGTGATGTCCTTAGGTTCTACATCTACATCCATACTCCGTAAGCCACCTGACGGTGTGTGGCGGAGGGTACCCTGAGTACCTCTATCGGTTCTCCCTTCTATATCAGTCTCGTATTGTACGTGGAAAGAAGGATTGTCGGTATGCTTCTGTGTGGGCTCTAATCTCTCTGATTTTATCCTCATGGTCTCTTCTCGAGATATACGTAGGAGGGAGCAATATACTGCTTGACTCTTCGGTGAAGGTGTGTTCTCGAAACTTTAACAAAAGCCCGTACCGAGCTACTGAGCGTCTCTCCTGCAGAGTCTTCCACTGGAGTTTATCTATCATCTCCGTAACGCTTTCGCGATTACTAAATGATCCTGTAACGAAGCGCGCTGCTCTCCGTTGGATCTTCTCTATCTCTTCTATCAACCCTATCTGGTACGGATCCCACACTGCTGAGCAGTATTCAAGCAGTGGGCGAACAAGCGTACTGTAACCTACTTCCTTTGTTTTCGGATTGCATTTCCTTAGGATTCTTCCAATGAATCTCAGTCTGGCATCTGCTTTACCGACGATCAACTTTATATGATCATTCCATTTTAAATCACTCCTAATGCGTACTCCCACATAACTTATGGAATTAACTGCTTCCAGTTGCTGACCTGCTATTTTGTAGCTAAATGATAAGGGATCTATCTTTCTATGTATTCGCAGCACATTACACTTGTCTACATTGAGATTCAATTGCCATTCCCTGCACCATGCGTCAATTCGCTGCAGGTCCTCCTGCATTTCAGTAGAATTGTCCATTGTTACAACCTCTCGATACGCCACAGCATCATCTGCAAAAAGCCTCAGTGAACTTCCGATGTCATCCACCAGGTCATTTATGCATATTGTGAATAGCAACCGTCCTATGACACTCCCCTGCGGCACGCCTGAAATCACTTTTACTTCGGAAGACTTCTCTCCATTGAGAATGACATGCTGCGTTCTGTTATCTAGGAACTCCTCAATCCAATCACACAATTGGTCTGATAGTCCATATGCTCTTACTTTGTTCATTAAACGACTGTGGGGAAGTGTATCGAACGCCTTGCGGAAGTCAAGAAACGCAGCATCTACCTGTGAGCCGTGTCTATGGCCCTTTGAGTCTCGTGGACGAATAGCGCGAGCTGGGTTTCACACGACCGTCTTTTTCGAAACCCATGCTGATTCCTACAGAGTAGATTTCTAGTTTCCAGAAAAGTCATTATACTCGAACATAATACGTGTTCCAAAATTCTACAACTGATCGACGTTAGAGATATAGGTCTATAGTTCTGCACATCTGTTCGACGTCCCTTCTTGAAAACGGGGATGACCTGTGCCCTTTCCCACTCCTTTGGAACGCTACGCTCTTCTAGATACCTACGGTACACCGCTGCAAGAAGGGGGGCAAGTTCCATCGCGTACTCGGTGTAAAATCGAACTGGTATCCCATCAGGTCCAGCGGCCTTTCCTCTTTTGAGCGATTTTAATTGTTTCTCTATCCCTCTGTCGTATATTTCGCTATCTACCATTTTGTCATCTGTGCGACAATCTAGAGAAGGAACTACAGTGCAGTCTTCCTCTGTGAAACAGCTTTGGAAAAAGACATTTAGTATTTCGGCCTTTAGTCTGTCATCCTCTGTTTCAGTACCATTTTGGTCACAGAGTGTCTGGACATTTTGTTTTGATCCACCTACCGCTTTGACATAAGACCAAAATTTCTTAGGATTTTCTGCCAAGTCAGTACACAGAATTTTACTTTCGAATTCATTGAACGCCTCTCGCATAGTCCTCCTCACACTACATTTCGCTTCGCGTAATTTTTGTTTGTCTGCAAGGCTTTGGCTATGTTTATGTTTGCTGTGAAGTTCCCTTTGCTTCCGCAGCAGTTTTCTAACTCGATTGTTGTACCACGGTGGCTCTTTTACATCTCTTACAATCTTGCTTGGCACATACTCATCTAACGCATATTGGACGATGGTTTTGAACTTTGTCCACTGATCCTCAACACTATCTGTACTTGAGACAAAACTTTTGTGTAGAGCCATCAGGTACTCTGTAATCTGCTTTTTGTCACTTTTGCTAAACAGAAAAATCTTCCTACCTTTTTTAATATTTCTATTTACTGCTGAAATCATCGATGCCGTAACCGCTTTATGATCGCTGATTGTCTGTGTTAGTTAGGTTTAAGTTGTTCTAAGTTCTATGGGACTGATGACTTCAGATGTTAGGTCCCATAGTGCTCAGAGCCATTTGAACCAGAACATCAAGTACCACAAACCCAAAAAAAAAAAAAAAAAAAAAAAAAAAAAAAAAAAAAAAAAAAAAAAAAAAAAAAAAAAAAGCTGAAAACGTGCATTGTCCGGGTATGTATTACTTCCAATCTTCGTCTATCTCCATCTTCCCCTCTCTCGGGTCATGCCCTGCTTTACCCTCTGTCCCTCCATCTCGTCCAATTCCTCGCCCTCCATCTCCTCCTATCACCTCGACACACTCATCAACGCATATGGATAATGAGATTTCCACTGTGTAGCGGAGTGTGCGCTGATATGAAGCTTCCTGGCAGATTAAAACTGTGTGCCGAACCGAGACTCGAACTCGGGACCTTTGCCTTTCGCAGGCAAGTGTTGTACCATCTGTGCCACCCAAGCACGACTCACGCCCCGTCCTCACAGCTTTACTTCTGCCAGTATCTCGTTTCCTACCTTTGCACTTGCCCGCGAAAGGCAAAGGTCCCGAGTTCGAGTCTCGGTCCGGCACACAGTTTTTATCTGCCAGGAAGTTTCACATATGGATAATATCTGCGAAATGTGTTGCGAATAGAACTGGTGGTAAACTAGTGGTACATTAAAACGTCATGGATGACGTGGCAGTTTTTCACACATGTTGTAAGTAGGCTGTTTATGTTTTTATATTGGTAACGCCACGTAGCGCTCTGGATGTGCTGTGTGCAGTCTGTGGCTGGTTGGCATTGTTGTAATATTCGCTTTTATAGTGTTGGGCAGTTGGCTGTTAATAGCGCGTAGCGTTGCGCAGTTGGAGGTGAGCCGCCAGCAGTGGTGGATGTGGGGAGAGAGATGGCGGAGTTTTGAGAGCGGATGATCTGGACGTGTGTCCATCAGAGACAGTAAATTTGGAAGACTGGATGTCATGAACTGATATATATATATATATATATATATAAAATGACTTTTGAACACTATTAAGGTAAATACATTGTTTGTTCTCTATCAAAATCTTTCATTTGCTATGCCTATTAGTAGTCAGTGCCTTCAGTAGTTTGAATCTTTTATTTTGCTGGCAATAGTGGCCCTCGCTGTATTGCAGTAGTTCGAGTAACGAAGATTTTTGTGAGGTAAGTGATTCATGAAAGGTATAGGTTATTGTTAGTCAGGGCCATTGTTTTGTAGGGATTTTTGAAAGTCAGATTGCGTTGCGATAAAAATATTGTGCGTCAGTTTAAGCACAGTCATTTATAACTTTTCTAAGGGGACGTTTCAATGTCAGTGTTTATCATGCGAATTATGTAACGTACAATTTTTCTGGTACATTCACTGGAAAACATTAACAGTGTCTGGAGAATGTGTCGCTTATACAGCTAGTTGTAAAGAAGTGATCAATTATAACGCGATGCTTCATGTGGCAATTTTACTGCACGAACGGCGAAAATATAGGAAGCAATAAGCTTTCTTTCTTCCCATATTTTATGGGGGTCGTCAGACAGAAAGAGTTTCGTCAAGGTTTTAAATTACGTATAAAGTTCGTTGCAAATGTGTAAGGGCTCTCATTCGCAAATACTGGATGTATGAAGTATGGGTGTTCGAGAGTCGGGTAAGTAATATATGTACCAAGTTTTGGTGACGTCAGTCGAGTGGTTTAGGACGATATGTCGAAATACGTTTATGCACTGATCAGCCAGGACATTATGACTACCGACCTACTATCGATATAAACCCGTCCAGGCGATAGCAGCGTCACCTGGCGAGGAATGACTGCTAGTCAGACACACGCACGGTGCATGTAGTATCTGTGAGCGTGCTGTCCGTGTGTAGAATGGGGAATGCACGGGATCTATCTGACTTTGACCGAGGGCAGATAGTGACCGCTCAGAAGCTCATCACGAGCATTTTGGAAACTGCACGACGTGTCGGGTGTTCGAGGAGTGCTGTGGTGTCTTTAACACGAGGCGAAGTCAGGGTGAAAACTCGTCTGGACGTCGTGGGGTTGGGCGGTCACCCAACATCACAGACAGAACAGGTGGCGATCTGGAAGAAACTAACATCAGACTTAAATGGTGGGCATACTATAACTGTGTATGAACACACAATGTACCGAACACTCCTATTGATGGGCCTCCACAGCTGGCAACCCATGCGTGTGACAATGTTAACATCATGACATCGGCAACTATAACACCGGCACATGGACGTTGATGGACGTTGCATGGTCTGACGAATGCCGACACCTTCACCACGCCGATTAGGGGGAGGGGGGGGGGGGGGGGGGGTTCTGACAGGGGAATATTTCGTTGACATCTGTACTACAGGACGGAGATATGCTGGCGGTGGCTCCATTAGGATCTGAACATTCATTTGGGCATTCATGGCTCCAGTGAAGCTCGTGCAAGGCATCATGACCACCAAGGAATATCGTACACTGGTTGCAAACCATGTACACCTCTTCACGACCATCGTGTTTCCCGAAGGTAGTGACATTTTTCAGCAAGATAATGCACCATGTGACAAGGCCAGGAGTGTGATGGAGTGGTTCGAGAAAGACAGTGGCAAGTTCCAGCTGATGTTCTGGCTCCCCCAACTCGCCAGATCTGAACCCAATGGAGCACCTACGGGCCGTAATTGAACGCGGCGTCACAGCTCATCGCCCCTCTCCCCGGAATGTACGGGAGTTAGGTGACCTGTGTGTGCAGCTGTGATGTCATCCCCCCCCCCCTTACCTTTCTTTCTTTTGCTACTGCCTTATCCCGCACTGTGGGCAGGGTCGGCAGGGTTAAGTACGGAGCTGGCATGGTTAACTTTAAAGGGTGCCTGGATGCCCTTCCTGCCGCCACCCCATACCTCCTGGGACAGAAATAGTATACCCCAGCTGTCTGCGTCTAGTGTAAATCGTGAATGTGTTTCAAATGTCTGCGAGTCGTGTAACTGAGGTGGGGTGTGGGGACCAGCAAGGCATTCACGTAGTAGGATGTGGAAAAACCGCCTAAAAACCACATCCAGGCTGGCCAGCACACCGGCCGTCGTCATTAATCCGCCGGGCGGATTCGATCCGGGGCCGGCGCGCCTACCCGAGTCCAGGAAGCAGCGCGTTAGCGCTCTCGGCTACCCTGGCGTGTCCCCCCCCCCCCCCCCCCCCCCTTACCTACCAAGTCCTTATTGCTTCCATGCAACGATGCTTTCCAATAGCGGCTTTTAGGTAGGTGGTCACAATATTCTGGCTGATGGGTGTACATACACCCATTTTCATAATATGTATGGATTATAGAAGTTCGATTGCAGTTTGGTATCTTCGTACAAGACGGCAGAGAACGAAAGGCATGGAAATAAGAGACGTAAAAAGAAGAAGCAGGCTTCTCTGGCGCGTTAAAAATTGGTATAATGGTAATCTATATTTTCCTGTCAGAGACAGCAAAGGACTTGGAAGAGCAGTTGAACGAAATGGACAGTGTCTTGAAAGGAGGGTATAAGATGAAGATAAACAAAAGCAAAACAAGGATAATGAAATGTAGTCGAATTAAGTCGGGTGATGCTGAGGTAATTAGATTAGGAAACGAGACACTTACACAGTAGTAAAGCAGTTTTGCTATTTGGGGAGCAAAATAACTGATGATGGTCGAAGAAGAGATGATATAAAATGTAGACTGGCAATGGTAAGGAAAGCGTTTCTGAAGAAGAGAAATTTGTTAACATCGAGTATAGATGTAAGTGTCAGGAAGTCGTTTCTGAAAGTATTTGTATGGAGAGTAGCCATGTATGGAAGTGAAACATGGACGATAAATAGTTTAGACAAGAAGAGAATAGAAGCATTCGAAATGTGGTGCTACAGAAGAATGCTGAAGATTAGATGGGTAGGTCACATAACTATTGAGGAGGTATTGAATAGAATTGGGGAGAAGAGGAGTTTGTGGCATAAGTTGACGAGAAGAAGGGATCGGTTGGTAGGACATGTTCTGAGGCATCAAGGAATCTTCAATTTAGTGCCGGAGGGCAGCGTGGAGGGTAAAAATCGTAGAGGAAGACCAAGAGATGAATACACTAAGCAGATTCAGAAGGATGTAGGCTGCAGTAGGTAGTGGGAGATGAAGAAGCTTGCACAGGATAGAGTAGCATGGAGAGCTGTATCAAACCAGTCTCAGGACTGAAGACCACAACAACAACAACATATTTTCCTCATTCCATGTAGGCTTTCACGGCCAGCGTCTTTATCAGTAAACTCTTCCGGGCTAAGTTGCCGTGGTCGATCTGTAGAACTTCTTCTCCCTGACGTTTCGTTCTCAACTACGGAGAACATCTTCCGAGGTGAGTCGACGACATATTTTCCTTTCTTGTTGGGGGTCGGGGTACGGTAGGAGTGTGTGCCCGCTCTCCACACGCCAGAACTGGACGCTGGATGCTGCCCCACGGCCCGGCCTACCTCACCACGCGACACCTCAGCTCAGCTCAGCTCAGGAGGCGCCGCCGCCGCCGCCGCCGGCCGCTGGTGGGGGAGGCGAGCCTCCTCGCCGCCTCCGCCCCCCGCCCCCCGCCCCCGGCAGCGGCTTCGGTTTTCCCGGAGCCGGCCGGCCGCGTCTGATATTGCGGCAGCCGCGCGGCGCGCCGCCACTCTCAGCTGGACCCCGCGCGCTCACACAGTGTCCGCGCCCCTCCCCCAGTGCAGTGCCGCGTCGTGACGGCCGCCCGCTAGCCGCTCCAGTGCCGCGCTGCCCGTGACTCGCCTCGCCTCGCACACTAGCTCCAGGCAGCCGCCGCCATGAAGGACTTCCTCAGCCTCTTCGGCTTCGTGGCCAAGTCGTACCGCGTGGTCAGCTCGTCCAAGACCGAGGCGGACGCCGCCGACAAGCAGCAGGAGCTCCAGAAGGCCCAGCAGGAGGGCACCAGCACCTGCGATGCCGCCGCCAAGCTGGGCCGCCGCGGCTCCAAGCCCGGCGTCGTCGTCAACAGGGCGTTCCACGACCCCGACTACCAGCGCCGGCTCCACCGCAGGCGTAAGTCCGCAGCCTCGACGCGCGACGCCCTGTTCGCTCTTCGCTCATGTGTGACCGATTCGCTCAGTATTCGCCTAACAGGAGACAACGGACGGCGAATGTACCACGGAAACGAAAGTACCATCGCGTGTGCCACAACGAAGAGTAACAACACTCTACTGTTAACAGTATAGTGCGTGTTTGATAGTCACAGCTACAAACGAAGGGGGCCCTTAGAGGATAACGGAACAAGCAAATAATCTTAATAAACGAAGCTCAGGAAACGAGTGGTTTCCCCGATACGACATATGCACAAGTGCATTCGTCCCAGTGTTACATCACTGTTATCGTGTTTTTGATGATCTTCCTTATGGTGAAGGGATGCCTGTGTCATACTGGATAGTTATAATTAAAGTTCAGCTATTCAGAGAGTTCCATTGTGGTTGTAATTATTGTATGGTAGCGAAACTTGGTAGGTATTCTAACGCACACCAAAAAAAATCAGTTCCAGTTTTGGCCACCAAGTACAAATGAATGGCTCTATGAATTCGAGAGGAGACGTATAGAAATGGTTGATGTGTAATAGACTAGAAATGGGACGCGAGCAGGAAAAATCAGACGAGGGGCAGATGCATAGTGCTGATTCTATTTTTAATCACCACTTACGCCTGAAAGTCTCTTCGGGTTTGCTGCCGGATCCTAAAATCACCTTGACTCGATATTTCGGCGATCCCGCTGAGAACTGACATATCAGCAGAGGCAGCATTTTCTTGAAGATGGCGAACAGTTGGATCGCCGAAATATCGAGTCAAGTTGATTTTAGCATCCGGCAGCAAACCCGAAGAGACTTTCAAGACTTATTACGCCGGGAAAGCCTACGTAATCACCACTTAACACAGTTTGTTCAATATCAGCACCAGAGGCGTCTACGAGATGGTGTACAGCGCTAAATTTGCGTCTGGTGGCCGAAATTGGAACTAATTTTTTTCACCCTAAATTGGTTCTTCATTAACATATTATAATATCTGCCAACTTTCGCTACCGTACTACGATTACAGCCCACCCTGAACCTCCGCGAGCAGGTTTTTAGTTTTTTGGTTATAACCACCCAGTACAAGCGCGATGATGCACCAGGACAGCTTCATGTGGCACGCATCTTCGACAATAAGTGTTTCGATCGTGGCTCGCCAACGCCGTGGCCTCCCAGGTTGTCCGACTTGAACAAGCTGGATCTTTTAGGCCATATTTAAAAGCTTTAGTGTGCACCAACGCTCTTTGGTAGTGCCGATGAACTCCAAAAACGCTTTGTGGATGGTTGCCACTACATTGGGAACGCGTCTGCCATTTCTGAACGGGTATGGGAATCGATGAAGAAACCTGCTGAAGCCTGTTGTAATGTGTTTCCCTGGATACTCGGGGACTCTGTTACTCATGTGGTTAGCACAAATGAGTCGATTGGCGACTCCATGGAGTATCCTGTGCACCACGGCCATATAATGGGTATACTTGGAAGGAGAGACAGCATTGGTCTTTTTTTTGTTTTTGTTTTTTTTGTTTTATTAAACGCAAAATCGAATTTCGGTCACTTAGTGACCATCTTCAGTGCTGTAATATATAATTTAAATTGGTAGGCACTGGTGTCAACAAGCTTACAGCGATCAGTTTATGTGATCGCTGTAAGCTTGTTGACACCAGTGCCTACCAATTTAAATGATATATTACAGCACTGAAGATGGTCACTAAGTGACCGAAAATCGATTTTGCGATTAATAAAACAAAAAAAATACGACCAATGCTGTCTCTCCTTCCAAGTATACAAATGAGTCGAATAGAGGAAACCATTGGGTGATGGATCTATGATTATTAGGATTATTTGCTTTTTGCGTTCTCCTCTACTCGTTCCTTTCTCTTGTGCCTATAATATTTAAACCCCTTATGCAGGGTGTAAGAAAACTAGATTTAGTGTGTTTGGAGGAAACAAAAAGAAACACTTTTTATTTGACAAAAATGTCATAGGTGCACCATTCCCGCATTAGGGCTCCTTCAAGCTTTCGACAATGTTGGTCAGAGGCGGTGTTGAAACTACCGTGTGATGAATATTTCTCCTAAGACGTTGGTGAAAATGTTGTCCGTTCACGTTAATACACAACTGGCATCTGCGTACTAATGACTTTCTAACGCGCTCAAAACAGCCAGGAATTTCACAAATAATGGTTGGAGCAATAGCCGAACTGTCACCCTGATCTCCTGCAGTGTCTGTCGGTGTCTCGTACACCAAACGATTCATCTCTTCCCCACAGAAGGAAATTCATACGAGTGAGGTCGTGAGAAAGCGACGCCCACGACGCTGACAAACCCCTCCCAATTCACTTACTTGCGGAAAAATTGTCTAAATGTTTACTTGCGTTAAATCTTCATAAATGACGCTTATGACAGCTAACTCGGTCAGAATGTAATCAGCCATCAAGAAACTGTAAACATTAGTAGAAACTTTCGTGTAAACACATCACAACATAAATAATAATGTAACTCTTTATCTCGGAACGTGGAGACCGCTAACAACGAAAACTTGCTCGTTTAGCAGTAAGATGTTATATTGTTGCAGATCAGAGTATAATGTCAACATGTTACTTACGAAACAGTCAAAACAACTGGGAACCTTGGCCTAGGTGAAGTCCAGTGCGCAACCTTTCATGCAACGGTGCACCTGTAACGTTGGTGTTACATAAAACATGTTCCTTTTCGTCTTCTCTAAACACTCTCACATTTTGTATACGTCGTTTGTTTAGCCACGTACGTGGATGATTTATTAGACAGGATCAGCAGCGCTGTAATATCTTTCGCTGAGGACGCTGCTGCGTACAGAAAAATAGCGTCGATGGACGGTTTTGAGGAATTTCAGAAAGATTCGGACATTTCCGTTTGTGGTAATGAAACGCACTCTCTTTAAATGCTGAGAAATGTAAAGTAATCCCTGTAACAAACAACTTTCAGTATCTCAAGATTCGTGCTCAATATTTTGAGCACGTCGCGTCGTATAAATATTTGTGGCAAATCGAAGAAGCGACGCGAAATCAATACGTAAGATCAGTATCGGGCAAGGCGATTGGTAGACATTTATTTGTTGGTGTGATAGTTACAGACGTTCTCGCTTTCGGCACTTCTAGCAAACTGCCAGTGCGGCTTTGTGGCTAAGTGGCAAAGTTTCGTACTACGGACCCAAACCTCGGAATCCTCGGTCGGTCATTGGATCTCTTTCTGTCACTTATCGCTTTTTTCACATCTGTTTGTGATTTCTATATGTGAAAAAGTCTTGTTAGACTGTGAACGGACAGCTGTGTGTCCCTGCCTCTGTAGATGGGTGACTCATCTCAAACGTCGGGATTGACGAATAATCACTTTGATTCTCAAATTACTTTATTGGGGGCAGCTGTAACTCGTCGAACTGTCATGTCTTGGTCAGGAAGCATCTCAGAAATCACGTGTTACAATCTTTCTCGAACCATTTTTCCATCACCATCTGAGACAAACTGGATCACTATATACTGGTGGTGCTCTTCAACAGGTCATTTCAATGCTAACTTAAAAGTGCACTTGTACGACAGGCAAAAACGCATCTTAAATTTTTCCACAAGCGTTCCCAGTCATTTATTAACGAAAATGTCCCTCTTCCATTATCTATATGGAAAGTAGAACACTTGTGATCAGGTACTTCAGATCTTCTTGACGGATAACTACTTTCAGAGTGGCATTAACTTCCAAGCGGTTCTTCATAGAGCTTGCCCCACAATCAACACATATCGCAAATTCGTCGTTTTTCGTCAGGCTTACGAAATACCCCGTCATTGATTTTGTTTCACGGACGAGTACTATTCTGCAGCCGAAACTTCAGTTCTGATTGAAAAATAAAAGGTGATGTGTTTACTTCAGCGGTTAGACAAAGTTACGGAAACTCTTTGGTCACCACTTTATGACCCCCCTGCACGTCTAACTGAAATAGATGAAGGATATTCGATGTAGAAATGTGTGCTGTGTTTTGCGGTGTTAATCAGTGTAATCAGTTACTGTATCAGGAAAACTAGTTTCCGAGGCAGCTGTGCTCAGTATGAGTGTAGAAGTGTAATACTCAGCCGATGAAGAAGTTTCAGAAAAAAATGAAGTGAAACACCAATGTCTACGTTAAAAACTTTTCATTGAGTTGCTCATAACAACCACCTTTAAATCGTCATGACGCCATCGCCAGCAACTGAGACGCGACGCGTCACATACAGAAATTTTGTGAAGAAAAGTTGTGACCAGTCTGATAAGCGCGATACAAATACCACTGTGTTTAACATTTTCCTGTCTGAGAACACGCAGAAGTGCGTACGACCGACCTGTGAACCGACTCGCGTGTTGCTTGGGAGTCCTCACGTTAATTGTTGCCGTAGGCAGCGGCCACGTTATGTGGCGGGGGGGAGTGACTCGCACGTACCTAGCCACGACTGCGAATCACTAAGCTGGGGGCTTTCATACTTCTTCCGAACGAACTATTCTATTACGTAACGTGGATGAAAAGTTTCAATTTTTTCTTCGTCATCATCTTCAAGTTAATCCAGTGTTACAGAGCAGTGAAGGACTTACTTACGTAACAGCATATTTCAGTTCAATTAAGAACCGTTAATGTTGATAATGACAGGCAACAAGCCAACTTGTAATAACTTTCGCTGTTCATCTTTCCTGATGTACCAGAGGTCGATTAATCAGCTAAACTTCAATACTAACAATACGTATCTCATGTTTTTTTATAGTTTCCGCACTCCAGGATGACGGGGTATACAGATTAAAATAATTTTTCATAATATTGCGTGCTTAGACACGACTGTCGTAACACGATTTGTAAGATTTTTTAATATGTTATATCTAGCAACTGTTTCATTGTCCGTGTTTTGCTTTCACAGCCTCAATAGTTTATCGGTATATATCTATACATGCAGAAAGTGTGCGAATCTGTAACGCTTTGCGTTGCACCCTTAACGCCACATAAAAGAGGGAACATGGTTCTTTCGGCCACATTCCCTGCTTTGTTCGCTACCTTGAAGAGCCGTCAGGTATATTTCATGAGGACTCCACCAGAAGAAAATCACTTTTGCATATTTCCAATAATTAAAAAGTAGTACAGACCCTACAGTCAGTTCTTCTTTCCTCTGACTCGATTTTGTGTAACATCGATCTGATACTGCTACCTGGGTGGTGATTCCTATAACCACACTTCTTTTTCCAAATTACCTTGGAGAGTCTGCTCACACCTTTTAAAAACTTCATATGTAAAGCTACTTTTTCATTAAGTCATCCCGACTGGTTGGAGATACATAATTTTGTTGTTGTATCGCGTTATCCGTTCTCTGTGAGGATTAACTTCGCAAATACAGATTCACCCACAAGGGGAGCTTCGATTCTCTCCACACTTACAGGATTTCGAGGCCAGTGCCAAGTTATCAACGTCCTAAAGCCACACGACGCAGTTCTCAGAGAAATAACATCTTTCCATTTTTAATTAGTTATTGCAATCAAATTCGAGAGTTCACAATTAATTAAAATTTGGTACAAAAATAACACTTAAAATAGATGTTTTCTACTTCTAAAGATTGAACAATATTTATGATATTAATTTTTTTCGTGTGACGATGAGGCATTTCGTTATGTCCTTGTCAAATCTTAGTTTCTTTCGTATGATTGGTGTTAAAAAATTGAAAGATTCTGTTTTTACTAAAAATAATGATTCGTTATTTGTTAATTAATATTTGAATTTAATAATATATGCAGAATTAAAATAAAAGTAGAAACAAAAGTTATTGCTAGCGAGAAGCGAACTAGCATTCACTTACCTACCGGAAATGTTGTTAAATACTCCTAATTAACGGCGGATGGAAATTTCGCAAGCTTGAAAGGAGATTTTATTGGAGTGCCTTAAAAAAAAGAAAGAAATGGAAAAGAAGTGCTGTAAATCTGAGGAAAATGCAGTAGGGTGAGTCGTTCATTTCACATTGAGCGTTTTACGTAAGACGGAATACTCTTGGACTAGTTCCTTTTTCTGCACAGATAACCTGTCTGCATCCATCTTGGAACGCCAGAGTTTGAACTGAGTAATTTGTAGGGCTCGCGGTTATTGTTTTTTCCGTTCTCTCTGGTATCTCTTGTCTGTTAATGCGGGTCGCCAGTTCACGACTACTGTCCTTACGTTGCGCAAAGTTGGCAGGACTGGCTTGTCCTCTTAGAGCCGGCAGATTGGAAACGAGGTGGATCAGCGATTGCGCGTATTTTCCAGCCGGGTCGCCTCGTTACCCGGTGGACTCTTGAACTCGGCAAACGAGTCTGAAGACGTCACCCGGGGTGAAAGCTCTCGCAGGCAGGCTTAAGAAACCGACGGCAGAGATGAGGCAGAAGCGGAACCTTGCTGCGCCGAGCAACCGCTTTGTGCAGTTTCGTCAGCACAGGTCGTTACAAATGGACGGAGGCATTTTACAAGGTTGTGACGTGTCTTACGAGCTGAGAGCGCTACTTGTTAGTAAGATATGCAACTCACATTGAAATTCAAATGGCGGTGCGGGAGGACGCATGTGGGTCGGCTTCGCAGGAATCCTTTCCAATTACAAGTCCTCATGGGAGTCAAAATATATCCAAACTAACGAAGTAGTCGGCCGGCCGCTGGTGGCCGTGCGGTTCTAGGCGCTTCAGTCTGGAACCGCGCGACCGCTACGGTCGCAGGTTCAAATCCTGCCTCGGGCATGGATGTGTGTGATGTCCTTAGGTTAGTTAGTTTTAAGTAGTTCTAAGTTCTAGGGGACTGATGACCTCAAAAGTTAAGTCCCATAGTGCTCAGAGCCATTTGAACCATTTAACGAAGTAGTCGCAAAAGATTGTAAAACGTAAAATGTTCTCCTCTGATCGAATAAAGGCAGTCACGTTGGCAAAAGTTGCTAGCGCAGAGTCTATGGTACGAGGTGTTTAACAGCAACGTAGTGACTCAATCGCACGATCTGACGGTCCTGTTCGCTTGGTCGGATTCTGACAGATCCCAGAGCAGTGTCTATCTTCCTTAGATCGTTTTCTATATTTTGAGTCTGACGAAAAATTTTCTTACAACATCCAGATATGAAAGTTGCAGTCTTTTGGGGCAAGAGACTCTTCTTCAACATTTTTTATAAATAAGACGAGTGTAGCGTTTTTTTTAAATTTCTACGTTGAAAAATGTTGCACTTCGAATATAACCGGAATGTCGTCTTGGCCGATGCTTAGACGGATACAATATTTAAAAAAAAAGAAAAAATGCAGGAAACTACCTTCAGCGATGCAAAAAACTGCGATCAATGTTTGTACTATCAGTCTTTCTGTAAAATAAAGGAAAACACTCGCGTCAGCAACACCAAACAAAATAAAAGCAGCAGACAGAGGTTACTTTCTAACCAATGCATTTGAAAATACCTGACACAACAGAATCGAAGACGAAGAAATATTGATAGGACGGGGAACGAAACGAGTAATCGAAAAAAATAAGCTGTTGATTTCAACAACAGAAAATGTGTAAGTAATGGTGGGAGGAATGTCATTAAGTGTCCCATCTCTATGAACATCAAATAGTGGAACGCTGGTACATAAGGAAAATGACACAAAGTTTCTACCGACAGACGTGACATCCGTTGGCTTAACACAAGACAAAACATGAAAAGGGCTCCCGCGATATTAAGCAGAACACAGGAGTGTCTTTTTCCAAATAATGATTGTCAGTTTCTTACCACCCTTTCTGTCTCTCTGTCTCTCTCTCGCTTTCTCTTTTACACTCTTCTTTCACTTCCATCCAAAGCAGTATTCTGCTTACCACTGTAAGATGGGCAGCAGACAGTACGGTTTACTGCACCAGTTTGTAACATGTCTTCCCCTCTTCTGGTGACCGGCCAATGGCAGGAAAGGCTATTCATGCACCCTAGCACGAGCTTTTGTTCGGATAAGAGTAGTGTATGCAAACAGCTAAGGAATATTCGTAAATAAAACAGCGAAAAGACAATTATAAGATTTTCGAAACAGTTCTTCGTGAGAAGCACCCTTCCACAACTGATGACTGGTTTCACCACTTCTGTGACTTCGCGCTAATGAGACCATCGAACTGACCTTATACGCACGATTCCCTTGTCAGGACACCATGATGTGCATCCCAACTATTTGAAAATTACTGCCATACAGGCCGCACAAACGCTTCATTTGCTGACAAGTTACAGTTTCCCAATCTTGCCATTTCTATTATTCACAGATGAACCTGTATGATCAGTCATCATCATTTTTCCACGTCTTGCTGCTTCCAAATATTAGTATGTTTTATGAATCATTCGAATGGAAAATGTTTAATGATGTGGACCATGGGCAGCGCATTTGTAAATACTGACGCGATGGTTTTACATTTCTTCACGTTTCTAGTTGCTGACAATCTTTGCATCAGACTGGCGACTTACGATGCTCTGTCGAGGAGTATTTCGATTTTTCTTTAGTGTCACTTCCCCATAAACATCCGCACCAACTCTGAAAAGCTTGGGCATATAAGTAAGGGCATCTGCTAAGTCGGCAATGCTCGGCACAACACGGTCAACACTGCTTATCGGGATTCCTCCCCCCCCCCCCCACCCAACCACCCCTTTATTGCTGCTCCCCTTTCTCTCTTCCCCTCTCCCCCCCCCCCACTCCCCGCTCCCTCTGCCCTTCCCCCACCGCAGCGCTCTTCCCCTCTCTCCTCCCACCCCTCTTCCCCCTTCTCTTCTTTACCGTGCACCACATATCCACATCCCACCATGCATCTGCCCCTTCACATTTCTTTTTGTCTCCACCACTCCCCTCTGTTTATTTCGCAGTATTATGTCCGATGTGATAATTGCCATAATTATTCATCCATCCCGTTACAGCGTCAACGGTGTGTGACTGCATCGTAATGCGGAAGTCCTCCGGTTTCGGCCATTCCTGCTGCAGCTCACCATCAGGGCAACGATATACGAGGGTGTGCTGAAAAGTAATTTTATATGTGAAAACTCTTGACGCTTTTTGAAATAAAACAGACGTTACTAACATTCTACATCTTTGTTCTTCACGACTACGTACTTACAACCGTCAGTCGCTAGAGAGCTCTGAATTGTAGCGTGCAACGTGGCAGCGTGTGCGTGAGAAACCGTGTGCTGTAATCGAGTTTTAAATTCGAAGAGTTCGTCCACACGTGGAGCAGCTTCTTCTTCAGCATAACAGTACCGGAAAATCTACGACCGCTGCGATATCTTCAGCAATCCGACGCCTTGGGTTTGCTGTTGTCGATCATCCTCCATAGAGTCCCGACTTGGCCCCATGCGACACTGATCTGTTCCGAAAACTTAAAGCTTTCCAGGACTTCACACTGATGAAACGATGCAAGCAGAAGTGAGGTTGTGGCTCAAGGATTCTACAGTGCCGGTATCAACAAATCGGTCTGTCACAATGAAAATCTGCCAGGAAGTTTCATATCAGCGCACATTACGCTGCAGAGTGGAAATTTCAATCTGGGAACATCCCCCAGGCTGTGGCTAAGTTATGTCTCCGCAATATCCTCTCTTCCAGGAGTGATAGTTCTGCAAGGCATAAAGGAGGTCTTCTGTGAAGTTTGAAAGGTAAGAGACCAGGTACTGGCAGAACCGAAGCCGTGAGGAAGGGTCGTGAGTCTTGCTTGGCTTACTCAGTAGGTTGAGCATTTGCCCGCGAAAGGCAAAGGTCCCGAGTTCGAGTGTCGGTCCGGCACACAGTTTTAGTCTGCCAGGAAATTTCAAATCTGTCTGGCGTTGGAAGAAATGTGTTCGTCGCCAAGATGACTTTATTGAGAAATAAATATGTAGACATGAAGAATAAAGATGTAGAATGTTAATAATGTTTTACTTAAAAAAGCTTTAAGAGTTTTAATATAAAAAATTCGGAGGCACTACTTTTTAGCGCACCCTCGTACAAACGCCCACCCACAAGCGTAACAACAGGCTGGGTGGGGCACCTGCAGTTACAACGCCTGCACGCCCCGCTGTGTTCTGCCCGCTAGATTGTCGCGTCCTATTCTGAGATCTGATGCACGCTGACACGTTGAGCTTCCTGTCTTACAGTTAGGACTCAGCAGACAGCACCATATACCGTGCGCAAATGACGCGGAGGACGCCGAGTAGTCGTACGTAAGACACGCCGTACACATAACAGTGCTCCAGTAAATCATTTACTTTCATCTGTCGCCCCTCTCTTTCTCTCTCCACTCTAGCTCTCTCACCCTCACCAACATATGTTTATATTAGTTACGGCAAAGAGTTTTAGACTGTTATTTAAAGAGTAATCCATATGATGATGGTGTTGAGATAATTTACTGTGACCAAAAGTGTGTACTAAAACTGAAGAAATGAGCGTAGAGGAGCTAATGCAAAATTTCCGCACAATAAATAAACAGTAATATATCTAAAATTCAAACGGCAGTGCTCATACGCTCGCCTTGTGATCATTCCCCCACATATCATCACAAGTAGTTACAACATGGTGTCTACGAAGTTTTCGCGACGAAGTCCTTGTATAAAAATTTTTCGTTTCACTTGCCGCGTCAAATTCCGAAAAAGTATGAGTCCCTGACGGAGATGATAGCGGATATCATCGAAAGCTTGGAATTTTATCCTGATGTGATGTTACAACATGGTAGCTGTATGAATTAAATGATACCATCTGTGCCTCGTTGATACTACGAGAGTATGTTTCTCCAATTTGTGGAGTGTACTATTTTACATTTCTGAACATTCAAAACAAGCTACTGTTGTTTGTCGCACATTGAAATCTTATCAGGTTCTGACTGAATACTTGAGAAGTTTTTTCTGCTGCTATTTATTATAGAAATGTGAATCATGAAAAAGTCTGAGGTTGCTCGTGTGATTTTTCCTCCTCGCGTCCCATTTCTAGTGTATTACAAAAGAATGGTTCAAATGGCTCTGAGCGCTATGGGACTTAACATCTGAGGCCATTAGTCCCTTAGAACTTAGAACTACTTAAATCTAACTTACCTAAGGACATCACACACATCCATGCCCGAGGTAGGATTCGAACCTGCGACCGTAGCGGTAGCGCGGTTCCAGACCGAAGCGCCTAGAACCGCTCGGCCACAGCTGCCGGCTTTGAGGATGCTACTAATATTGTCTGCTGCGTCGTTACTACACAATGTAGGCACGTCAGGACGTGCTTTCTCTCTTTATCGTATCTCAAATACATATACACTGCTAGCTCGACCGTCTTATTCATTATGTCGTGCTTGCTACAGCGTACAAGGTTGATTAATTATTTCTTGTAGGGGACCACAGCTTGGACAGATTCAAAGAAAGACATCGTCATTTCCACAAAAATTTCGGTTAAAATAAGCGCTCTATTTAGCACCATTTGCCAGTTGTGGCTGCTACCGCAGCCTCCTAGCATGTGTGTATCAGATTTCAACCAAAATGTCATATCGCCATAAAACTGGCTTCTTTGCACTCAGTCTGCATCAGGGTTTTGTCACACTGAAGGTTGTCTGCCACTGTAGGGAAACGTCACCAGTTTTATGCCTTCCTGGCAATGTGGCAAACCCCGAAAATTTCACTGATGGACGTTGAGCTCGGCGGCCCCTCGGTGCCGTTCCAGAGCAGTAAGCTATGTGCCGGCACCTCCCTCCACCCTCCAGCCACAACAACACAAACGCAACACTACATTGTACAAGCGCTCACCACAGTCATTCACATGACACGGGTACACACCGTACACTTGATAACAGGTCGGTGGGAGCCGACAGCCACCCACCTCCAAGTAGAACCTTGCTAGAACGGTTAAGTGATTTTGAATCTTTTATCAATAGCAGTTTCAACTTTTACTACAGTCTCCTACAGATCTTTAATTCGTGTCATTTCCAATCAGTACCTTTAGTTCCAGTAATACTACCAATGGTAACACTCGCTCGTACTGCTTAATTTTTATATACATATTTACTATTAAAAACAGTCTTGATCACGATTTATTTATCAAGGTGACCGGTTTCGACCACTACTGTGGTCATCTTCAGACCATTGAGTAGGAACCTCTTTCCGTTGGAGATTCTCCAACTACTCAATGGTCTGAAGATGACCACAGTAGTGGTCGAAACCGGTCACCTTGATAAATAAATCGTGATCAAGGCTGTTTTTAATAGTAAATATTTATAAGACATTGATCACTGCTGTTCCCGTAATGCATTCAAAAGTAATTTTATATACATGACTTTCAGTTATTTCTCACTCGACATTCTTCCTTTCAGTATCGTCATTAGCTTTCATGGCCAACACCTCTACTGGTAGCTCCAGACACCTCTGGCCCCAGACACCTACGTTCTCGAATGCCCGCTGATTACAAACTGGAACAATGGCAGTACGACGACTATGCCGAAAAAAGGCACGGGAGGTCGTAAAACAGGCGAATGATCGTCAAACAGCGAATCAGGTATTCCTGCGGCCAGCGGTTCCCAGTCGTACGTCATAATGTATGCGTCTAGCTTCTAACAACCGAAGTCAAAAACGTGAACTGGTGTTATGCGCTTCTGCAGAGCATAGTTTCTCTGCTCAGTAACAAACAAAAATACTTAAAGAAAGAGTAGTATTTTAAAATGCGCTTAATTTTAATTGGCGAATTCGACCGCCAGCTAAGTAAGGTCGGGTGCTCGGCTTAGGGGCAGAGGGGTAAATAGCGCCGTCACTGCGAGGTGAGGAGCACATGAGGAGGGGGGGGGGGATGTTGGTTATACTGTTTGTCTTCCTCTTCCATTACTGACAATCACTGGCGTGTGCAACTCGTATCGATCAGCTGGAATGGTATACATTTTGACGCGGAAGTCACATGGAATTGCGAATGCGCGTTAGAGAGACAGTGGTCTTCAAATGT
Organism: Schistocerca americana; assembly: GCF_021461395.2. Taxonomy (NCBI): domain Eukaryota; kingdom Metazoa; phylum Arthropoda; class Insecta; order Orthoptera; family Acrididae; genus Schistocerca; species Schistocerca americana. The sequence goes on from NC_060126.1 coordinate 45,312,060, forward strand.
GGTACATATTTGTAGCAAGAAATGTGGAATTAAATTAAGGATCCAGAATGAGATTTTGACTCTGCAGCGGAGTGTGCGCTGATATGAAACTTCCTGGCAGATTAAAACTGTGTGCCGGACAGAGACTCGAACTCGGGACCTTTGCCTTTCGCGGGCATGTGCTCTACCATCTGAGCTACCCAAGCACGACTCACGCCCGGTTCTCACAGCTTTACTTATGCCAGTACCTCGTCTCCCGCGAGCACAGGAGAGCTTCTGTAAAGTTTGGAAGGTAGGAGCAGAGGAGAGCTTCTGTAAAGTTTGGAAGGTAGGAGACGAGGTACTGGCGGAAGTAAAGCTGTGAGGACGGGACGTGAGTCGTGCTTGGGTAGCTCAGTTGGTAGAACACTTGCCAGCGAAAGGCAAAGGTCCCGAGTTCGAGTCTCGGTCCTGCACACAGTTTTAATCTGCCAGGAAGTTTCATAAATTAAGGATGTTGCAATACAATGCAATTAGTACAAGAAAAATTAAATTCAAGACATTTAGTAAACGTTTGTGACCGTGTCCCGTACTGCATAATGCATCTGAATATACGTTTACTTTTATTAACCAATTAATCATTCGCTCACACTGACAACACAACAACACTTCGTCAGGCTATTACATTGCCTCAGTTTTGGGCTCACTGAGGATGGGAGCAACCTGAGTGAGAGAACAGCCGACACGAACTCGAATGGTGCCGACACCGAACGATTAGTAGTAGTCTGGGACTGACGTTCAAGTTACTGCGCTCTTAATATAGCACGTCGTGTACGTTAGCAATCAATAACAACAGCGTTCGATATGCGACCCAGAGTACCGCCCCACAATGTCAGTATTGGTTCGTCAGCAAAAATGTTTGACTACCATTATCCTAGAACGTCAAACTCGCAGGATAGCGCACCCTAACCGCAGAGGTTGTTGCACTAGAAGCAGTACGAGGTACCCTCTGCCAGGAACTGTACGCTGGCCAGCGGACTGTCGACGCAGATGCACGTGCAGATTGAGGTTGCAGTGCTGCGTTGTGAGGTCCCCAGACTAGCTGTCAGATGTCGCAGCCCGCGTGACCCGTCGGCCGGCCTGGACTCTGTCCGCTGTCCTGGATCGCCGTCGCCCGCTTCTCCAGCGTCCAGTCCAGACCTCCACGTGCGGAGCGGAGCCTCGCCGACGCAACGGGGCCAGGTTTCTCCCCCGCTGGGCCCTCGTGACATAACGCGCTTCCGCAAAGGCGCCGCTCCGGCGAAAGCTGTTCCCCGCCTCCGACGGTGTCAGCACCGCACCTCCATTGAAGTAACTCCGACTCTCGTCTCTGGGGAGCCCACGGGCCTGTGAGCAGAGAGAGGCCACCGATATTTTCCGACATCGCTTCCAGGACAGCGGCGTGAGATTGCCTTTAAAAGCTAAGCAATTCCGTAACAACATAGGAAGGGATCAAAACATATTATAGTAACTAAGTCTGTGTATAGAAATAGTACAAAAACAGGCAACATATAGGTGAAATTTACATTGTGTTTACGAATGAATATGAAACATTAGATGGTTCAAATGGCTCTGAGCACTATGCGACTTCTGAGGTCATCAGTCGCCTAGAACTTAGAACTAATTAAACCTAACTAACCTAAGGACACCACACACATCCATGTCCGAGGCAGGATTCGAAACTGCGACCGTAGCGGTCTCTCGGTTCCAGACTGTAGCTCCTAGAACCGCACGGCCACTCCGGTCGGCCGAAACATTAGATTTGACGACTTCAATCTACAACTTCTTTAAGAAATCGACTGGAATTGTTTTCAAACAAAAGAACACAGTAATTCACTGCCTAAGTAACACTCGCATGAAGACGACGCCCTTCCATTGAATGAACGGAAAAAGAGTCATACCAGTCGAAATAAGTAGTTTCTCCTCATCTTCTTTTTGGATTCTGTGCTACTCCAATTGAGCAAACGACGTAGGTGAAATCGACGGTGTGCAGTTGTCATTGGAGCCGATCCGGTACTTGTTCAGTTACCTCAGTTGCCATAATTGGAAGAGGACTGCCGCACGAAACCCAGTTTCACCTTACCTCGTCACGAAAGGTACAGTCTCTTTATTTGGAACCCCGTTTGTGTTGAGAAACTAGTTTCGAAGAATACATTATTGCTTCGATCGGAGTCAGTAATTTTCAGATGTGGCGTACAGAGAGGACGCCAGGTACCGACGTGAACGTTTTGACGAGGAGGAGTGTGTGACTAAAGCGCCAGCTATCACCCTCTCAATATAGGACGAACTTTAATAAAACCGACAAACCGCAGGGTCCTGGCTGCAGATGGAGGAGAAAAGGTCCTATGAACATGTATCCGGAAATGGAAGTGTTTGTGCAAAACAAGAAATCGTCCCGAAACACTGTACAGTGCTGCATCGCATCCATGTCACAACACATGTTCAGAATGACCTCCGTGGGATTGCAGTTGACGGGGATAGTAGCGGTTGTCGTGCAGGATATGCATAATCGTGCTTTGGCTTACACCATCTTGGCAGACCACTTACCTGGAACTTGTCCTAGGATTCGTCGCAATATCCTGTAGAACCCGGTCCCGTAAATCTGGTGTATGCAAGCCGCGCGGGATAGCCGCGCGGTCTAAGGGCGCCTTGACACGGTCCTCCTTCGGGCACGGCTGTGTGTGTGTGTGTGTGTTGTCCTTAGTTTAAGTTAGATTAAGCAGTGTGTAAGCTCAGAGACCGATGGCTTCACCAGCTTGGTCCCATAGGATCTTGCCACAAATATCCAAATTTTCTGGTGTACGCACAGTCCTCCACCTGCACGTTCGTCCGTCTGAAAGGGCTCATGAACACACAAACGCCCAAAAAAGGCTTTAAATGCTGTGTGACGTGGTTGGTACTTGTTTTTGTGTAGCCGTGTAGCCTCTCGACCGTTTCCGTCTATTTGGCTGCACGCAAACCCCATCTCGGCTTCTTTCAGAGATAAATGCCGGACCATTCCGCTGCTTACAGTAACGCTGCATCAGTCACACAGCGTGGAACACACGGCATGTGGTCAGAGGAACTCTCATTTGTCAGCGCCACCTATCGTGGCAACGATGCATTTCGAGACACTTGTTCATGGTTTTTTTTCCTGCCTTTCAAGTCAGGGTCGGTTCCTACAGTTTGTTGGTTTCATTAATATTCATGCAGTACTTCAAATCGGTAGATGCCATAATTCTCCGAAAAGCAGTCATCAATATTGAAATACAAATGTAAACAAGAACACTGTTTTGTGCTTGGGACGCAATGTCACCTTTCTACAACATTACCCTTTCTTATTAAATACACTGCTGGTCATTAAAATTGCTACACCAAGAAGAAATGCAGATGATAAACGGGTATTCATTGGACAAATATATTATACTAGAACTGACATGTGATTACATTTTCACTCAATTTGGGTGCATAGATCCTGAGAAATCAGTACCCAGAACCTAGAAATCGGGACCTTTGCCTTTCGAGGGCAAGTGCTCTACCAACTGAGCTACCCAAGCACAACTCACGCCCCGTCCTCACAGCTTTACTTCTGCCAGGAAGTTTCATATCAGCGCACACTCCGTTGCAGAGTGAAAATCTCATTCTGGAAACATCCCCCAGGCTGTGGCTAAGCCATGTCTCCGCAATATCCTTTCTTTCAGGAGTACTAGTTCTGCGAGGTTCGCAGGAGAGCTTCTGTAAAGTTTGGAAGGTAGGAGACGAGGTACTGGCAGAAGTAAAGCTGTGAGGACGGAGCGTGAGTCGTGCTTGGGTAGCTCAGTTGGTAGAGCACTTGCCTGCGAAAGGCAACGGTCCCGAGTTCGAGTCTCGGCCCGGCACACAGTTTTAATCTGCCAGGAAGTTTCATATCAGCGCACACTCCGCTGCAGAGTGAAAAACACATTCTAGAACCAGGATTCATCCGAAAAAATGACGTTTTGCCATTCGTGCACCCAGGTTCTTCGTTGACTACACCATCGCAGGCGCTCCTGTCTGTGATGCAGTGTCAAGGGTAATCGCAGCCACGCTCTCCGAGCTGATAGTCCATGCTGCTGCAAACGTCGTCGAACTGTTCGTGCAGATGGTTGTTGTCTTGGAAACGTCCCCATCTGTTGACTCAGGCATCGAGACGTGTCTGCACGATCCATTACAGCCATGCGAATAAGATGCCTGTCATTTCGACTGCTAGTGATAGGAGGCCGTTGGGATCCAGCACGGTGTTCCGTATTACTCTCCTGAACCCACCGATTTCATATTCTGCTAACAGTCATTGGATCTCGACCAACGCGAGCAGCAATGTCGTGATACGATAAACCGCAATCGCGATAGGCTACAATCTGACCTTTGTCAATGTCGGAAACGTGATGGTACGCATTTCTCCTCCTTACACGAGCCATCACAACAACGTTTCACCAGGCAACACCGGTCAACTACTGTTTGTGTATGAGAAATCGGTTGGAAACTTTCCTCATGTCGGCACGTTGTAGGTGTCGCCACCGGCGCCAACCTTGTGTGAATGCTCTGAAAAGCTAATCATTTGCATATCACAGCATCTTCTTCCTGTCGGTTAAATTTCGCGTCTGTAGCACGTCATCTCCGTGGTGTAGCAATTTTAATGGCCAGTAGTGTACATATGTCGCAGTCTATAGCGACATTTGTGCACATATAAAATAAATGAAGTACTGATCGAAACTCATTGATTAATTACAACAATATTCACTGCATCTTACACCGTTAAAATAACCGAAAAGTATGTAAATAAGACGAAATCACGGACCAACGCCTCCCGCTGGTGGGCCAAAATACTTGCACATAGATGTAAAAAATATAAAATAAATAAGAAGTCTGAATGACTGTCCAGCTTCAGAGTTGACTTTATCGTCCTTCTCCAGACGTTCCCATAGCGGAGCGGTCAAATTCTGTAAAACTGGAGTCCGGTCGTCCTTGGCGACGGTGAGAGGACTCCACGCTTATCGCGGCGTCGTCGTCCTTGTCAGCAGTGCCTCCGTCTGTGTTTGCTTCCCCGAAAGAAGGACTCAAGGTTTCGTGTGTGCTACAGGAGTGTCCAATTTCGCAGATAAACATGCATTCCGCAGTAAGTGCTAAAACTTGACCTCGAATCGCACCTGTGGTCTCTGGCGGGATTTCTGGTCGTCCCTGAACTGTAGTGTAACGGTAACAGACTCCACGCCTTTAGCAGCACACCACCACCACCGTCACTCGGTGGGTGGTTGGACCTTATGCCTGTCTATACCGGCCCATCGCAGCCTGCGAGGCGCTACTAGGAGTGATCTAGTGAGAGCGTCTCTATTTCATCTGCGTGTATACTACACTGAAAAGTTTCTGTTTGTTTTCGAGTATTTCCGTCGTACAGCTCACTTCATTCCCAGCAACCTCGCCAGCGGAGACGTGCGCGGCAGTTTGCATGCATCGAGCTCTGTGTATGCCGAGAAGCCCGCCGCGGGACGTTCACTGGACGCTGTTGTGCCCGCAGTGGACAGCGAGGACATTAGCGGCGCGGCACTCAGTCACGGCGACAAGGCCGCGCTCTTGCGTAAGACAATGTCCCGTAGAGCTGCCGGAGTCGCGGAATACAGGGAAGCGCGTGGGTCTCGTGCGCGGTTCCAACACTGAATACACTGTGCGCACCACCTATTGCGATTTGGCCGCCGACTACGTCCGCTCAACACGACCTGGTCGTGCTGAACTCGCTTTTGCTTCTGTTCTGTCTCGTAGATTTTTGGGGTCAAAGACATGAAGCATGCTTGCTAAGCGAGTCTCGCTAATTTCACACACTTGTACCGATTTCCCACAGCGAATAATATCGTTCAGTTTGTCATGTGTTCGGCCACTCCACGTCGTCTCGTAGCTCTCGGTGCCCTCATCCTCTCTTCCAGCTCTTCCAAGTAATCATTCATCCTACGCTTTCTCCACTTGCGCAGTCTCATGACGTAGCGCTCGTCAGTAGATCAATATACTATGCCATCTCGTCCAGAAATATCTTTAGGGTTTTCTTAGTTTTTTCTTCGTGTTTATTGACTACTAATTCCCGATATTATTAAAGCCATCTCTCGTCCAAGTAGCGCTGTTAAATTATACAGGGTGAACGTCAATAAAACCGACGCACTGAGGGGACGGATTCGTGATTAGAAATGGAGGAAAGAAGGTTCTGTGAAATGTGTCCGGAAATGGATGGTGTGCGTGCAACGACAACAAATCGTCGCATTACAGTGCTGCATCCCATCCACTTCACAACTGATGTTCAATGTGGCCCCCATGAGCTTGTAGGTGACAGATAGTAGCGGTTGTCATGCAGGATATACACTACAGGTCATTAAAGTTGCTACACCACGAAGATGACGTGCTACAGACGCGAAATTTAACCGACAGGAAGAAGATGCTGTGATATGCAAATGATTAGCTTTTCAGAGCATTCACACAAGGTTGGCGCCGGTGGCGACACCTACAACGTGCTGACAACAGGAAAGTTTCCAACCGATTTCTCATACACAAACAGCAGTTGACCGGCGTTGCCTGGTGAAACGTTGTTGTCATTCCTCGTGTAAGGAGCAGAAATGTGTACCATCATGTTTCTGACTTTGATAAAGGTCAGATTGTAGGCAATCGCGATTGCGGTTTATCGTATCGCGACATTGCTGCTCGCGTTGGTCGGGATCCAATGACTGTTAAAGTGCGCGTCATTTATGACGGCGGCCGAGTTTAGGTTCGTTCTGCGCATCTCACGTCACAAAACACAGTCAGCCAATGAACATAGAACGACGTTGCCAAAGCTGGATTGCAGTGCAGAGCACGGACGAGTGCCTTCAGTTTTAGAAACCTTCAGTCATAAATAAAGTAACTGAGCAAAAGCAGTGTCTTGATAGCAGACTTTCTTTAATAGAAAGTTTGGAAAAAGCATTCTTTATACCAATTGCTTCATATTCTATTAATTAATTAAACCAAACAAGCAATAAGCCTCCTAATTCAGGCGATAGCAAGAAAAGGTGTTTGTATCATTCTCACAAACCGCTTTTTCGCAGTAAAGAACAACGGTGATTGTTTATTTCCTATTGTACTTCGACGAAACGTGAATAATTCATAGTCATACCAACAGTGTTTGTCGGTATTTTGCGTGATATGTTCGGATATATATTGAATGACGAGCTGTGTTAGCGTAATGGTTAAAGTATAGGGCTGCCAAGTCAAAGGTTCTGAGTTCAAGCCTTGTTCAGTACTAAATATTTTCTTTATTTAAAAACAATATCGAAGTGTCTTACTTCATGAATTTTATTCGTTTGAATGTAATTTTGTGAAATTTCTAGTGACAACTAAAATCGACTATACGGAAAGTATACGCTATGGACTTTTACCTCTGCAAACTCTTCAAAATTCCGTGCAATGGTTTACTACATGTAATCCTGCACAATAACTGCGTTGAACTTCGGAACAAAATTAAGTCATAAATGGGGGGGGGGGGGAGGGGGGGGGAAGGTATCAGTCAAGAAGATGTGTAAAAATCAAATTTTTGGGCCAAATAGTTTTTGTGAAATCGAATGATAAAGTGTGTCAAAGCAATCGAAACAGCATGTGTCTGCACAGGCGAGCAGTGCAATGATGACAAAATCGCGCACATCGCGGAATGCGGGGAGCACGTCTCTGTAGCAGCGAAAGGTTTAATGCGGCCGTGGTGGCTTTACTTCATAAACTGCGCGCTCCCCCCTAAACGTAAGTTTGGGAACAATACTATGGCGCTTCTTCTTTTGGCGCGTACAACTGGCAACGCAGAAATCACCCGCGTCTGGGCGGGCATGCGTGAACCGCCCAGATAAATGAATTGAACTATAGCAGAATATGGAATCAGTGGGTTCAGGAGGAAAACACGGAACGCCGTGCTGGATCCCAACGGCCTCGTATCACTAGCAGTCACAGGCATCTTATCCGCATGGCTGTAACGGATCGTGCAGCCATGTCTCGATCCCTGGATCAACTGATGGGGACGTTTGCAAGACAATAACCATCTGCACGAACAGTTCGACGACGTTTGCAGCAGCATGGACTATCAGCTCGGGGACCATGGCTGCGGTTACCCCTGACGCTGCATCACAGACAGGAGCGCCTGCGATGGTGTACTCAACGACGAACCTGGGTGGACGAATGGCAAAACGCCATTTATTCGGATGAATCCAGGTTCTGTTTACAGCATCATGATCGTCGCATCCGTGTTTGGCGACATCGCGGTGAACGCACATTGGAAGCGTGTATTCGCCATCGCCATACTGGCGTATCACCCGGCGTGATGGTATGGGGTGCCATTGGTTACACGTCTCGGTCACCTCTTGTTCGCATTGACGGCACTTTGAACAGTGGACGTTACATTTCAGATGTGTTACGACCCGTGGCTCTACCCTTCATCCGATTGCTCCGAAACTCTACATTTCAGCAGGATAATGCACGACCGCATGTTACAGATCCTGTACGGTCCTTTCTGGATACAGAATATATTCGACTGCTGCCCTGGCCAGCACATTCTCCAGACCTCTCGCCAATTGAAAACGTCTGGCCAATGGTGGCCGAGCAACTGGCTCATCACAATACGCCAGTCACTACTCTCTATGAACTGTGATATCGTCTTGAAGCTGCATGGGCAGCTGTACCTGTACACGCCATCCAAGCTCTGTTTGACTCAATGCCCAGGCCAGAGGTAGTTGTTCTGGGTACTGATTTCTCAGAATCTATGCACCCAAATTGCGTGAAAATGTAATCACATGTCAGTTCTAGTATAATATATTTGTCCAATGAATACTCGTTTGTCATCTGCATTTCTTCTTGGTGTAGCAATTTTAATGGCCAATAGTGTACATAAACGTAGATTTGTTTCCACCATGTTGGATGACCGCTTACCAGGAGCTTGTACTATGGTTCGTCTTAGTATCCTGGAAAGCTTATGTACGCCCAGTCCGACGCCTCTCTTCACTTTTGTCTGTCTGAAAGGAGCCATGATACCATGAACGCCCAACAAATGGCTTGAAAAGTTTTGTGATGTGGTTGGTGTCTGTGACGGTACGTGTTTTGGTAAAATCCTGCTGCCTCTTACCGTTTCCGTTTGCTTGTTTGTACGCAAACACCATTTCTCGTTGTTCCCGACACAAATACCGGGCCATTCTGCTGCTTACAGTACGCTGCGTCAACCCCACAGCGTGCAACACACGAGTAATACACGGCACTTGGTCAGAGGAACTGTCGTTCGTCAACGCCATCTACCGTGGGAAAGATTCATTTCCGGACACATGTTCGTAGGAGCTTTCTTCCTCAATTTCCAGTCAGTAATCCGTCCCTGCATTTTGTCGGTTTTATTAGTGTTCACCTGTCTATACGTTCTACACACTCCTAGAATATGAAACAGGCATTCGACAGATACTGATTTCCATATAAACTTCTAAGTGCTCATCCGAAAACGAGGCGTTTGCGCAGCGCTACAGCGGAACACACGTAACAAAATATGTTCCACTATCCCACTTCTCAGGGAAATTTTGTAGCTAAATATTTATCTGTCGTAATTACTGAATTTGAAACCAGCTCGCTAACTTCTTTATCTTCACACTGAGGCTAATGTTTTAGGTCACACACTCTCTGTATTACCACCCGTGGTGCACATCGCATTCCACAATTATGAGCACAGCAGTGTTGGGAAATTCTCGTCACGTGAGTTAACTGAATACAAATTTAATAATTTCCGCAGATATACAGTGAATTAATGTACATATGCGAAAGTAGGTTTTCATTCAAGGTTTTATCTAGCACCCAGTGTGTATCCTGCAATTTTATAATGCGAGCGTAGGAACACCCAGTATATGCCGGCACGGTAGCTCAGCGTGTTCAGTCAGAGGGCTGCGTGCTCTCTGTAATAAAAAAACCGAGTCAAGGAATCAACGATCAACTTGAACGGATGTCTTGTGACCCCAGCATACGTCTGAGACCAATCCACTGGACACCGTGGAAAATATCACCCGCCATCCACCTTCCCTCAGCCAACTTTTGTGCACCGAAAGCGATCTAAAGGTAGCGAAAATCAGTTCACTTGAGCACATCCAGTACTACAGGACGACAGCGTGTCCAAAGCGACAGAGAAGCGCTTCCGAAAGAGTTCTTATCAAAACATTGTGCTATACGGCGCAGAAGTGTAGACACAGTCAAAAACGATTAAATAAAGGCTCTACGTGACGGAAATGACGTCTTCGAGATGGTGTTGCAAAACACAGTAATGGGTAGTGTAAGGAATGAAGACATTAACAGAATGTAAGAGATAATAATTCCATTAGTCTTATGAGTATTCAGTACCAGTCACTCTTGCTTATACAAGTCAATATTCTTTTTGTATGTAGGCCTATTTTGTATATGGTAGTGTCGGTTCTGTTTTGTTCATATGACATTTCTGCTGTTACTTGTATTTGGTTGCGAGTGTGTCTGTTCCCGTTACTTATCTGTCTCACTGTGCTACATCTGATGCCGCGTTATTTTGATATTTTAAACTATTTATTCCGTTCGTTGGCGTGTTCTTATTGACAGATACTGATACTGACACTTTCTTATTGCAGTCGGCTTTCTGAATAATAATAAGGACTGTTACACATAGAAGTCCATTATGTGAATCTTTCTGATAATACATTTCTTTTTCAGTTTTGAATATTGAACTAAATTTCCAGTGTATGTCAAACTATTTTTCCTTATTTTTGTTTCTGTTACCAGTGATCTAACCTTTGGATGGCTACATGTAGTTAAAATATGGCGTCTTTTTCCATTTCCAGTCAGCCCTTACTTGTGAGAGAAAAAGAGCCATACACACTGTCACTGTTTCATCTGATTTCGTAAATCCACCTTCCTGTAGCAGCACTACATAAATCCATCCAAATAAGCAATGAAATTTCTTTCAATTAGTTTTTCCATGTGCGTTTAGTTTGATCTTATAGCTTTCCTTGCAAATATTGCTTACATATTTAAACACTGCTGAAACGTTGTCGACTGTTCACTGCAGTTTCAAACGTTTTCTCCTTCACTTCAGATAGCCTTGACATTTTGAATGCAATACTTACAAGAAAGTTATTACTACTAACAGGTTTTTCTGGAATATGAGTAATCTTGCAACATACATCAAAGACTGTCACGTAAACAGCATTTGTTGGTTCAACCCAAGTTACCAGAGTAGACGATGTTATTTCCTTTGGATGCTATACATATTCGTAAAAATTTTGTTTCGATAGTTTGAAGCTAGACGTGCAAATTTAAACATGCAATTTCGGGAAACAACGTCAACAATAACAGACTAGAACAATTAATCGTAGCAGGTAAGACTACGCAAAGCACATACTTCAGTTTCAGTAATCCAGTAGCTGGCTGTTCTGTGAGACAAGTAACAGCTTTCTGTGGCTGACTTTGTTGCGTAGGTCGGTTGTTGTCCCACCGTTAACTGCTGTGCGGTAAGAAATTTGTTACATTATTTTCAGATAAAATTTTATATTGCCAAAATAAGCTATCGCTTAGGCAGTAATGAGCTTAGGAACTTTAATGTCATACCGTCATGTAGTATAACGTATTGTCATTCCTGTGACATATCCAAACGTTGGCTTTCCTACCAGCCGTTTCCCTGTGCAGACAAAAACTGCAGTCGCTTAGCACCCATTGCAGCAAGGGCAAAACTGCGCAGTGTTTAAATCACAGTTGAATATAAACCTCTCCAGAGTAAAATTCAACAGGCATCTACAACTCAACCCCAGCGATACCAGGTACCTTGGTTTCCAATTCCTTTGGCAAGAATATAATATCACCAAAAGCAACGGAAGAAAGAGCAAAAGTCAGAAATAGTATTCAGGGTCCAGTACAAAAAACCAACTCAAATCTCTAATCGCTGTTAAGAGAAAAAGAAAGAATGACCAAATCAGAAAACTATTTAATTCTGATCAAACAAACAAAAAGGCAGTAAATCTAGAAACTTTTCATTGTTCAAGTGCAATGAAAAGTACAAAACGGTACTTGATTGTTTCAGTGGTTGCTGGTAGAATCTTTTATACATTATGAATGAAAAACACACGACCCTTGTGTAGTATTCTACAATATTTGTTATTTTACAAACCGATTTTGACGGTACCTGACGATGGCCTAGCAGCCGAAAACTGGTTAGTTAAATAATTTAAAAAATAGAATACTGCAGAAGTATTGTGTGTTTTTCATTCGTAAAAGTACAGTAATCCTTCATCAGCAGACTGAATTTAATGCCTAAAGTGCAAAGAGTGTTGACATGAACCCTGCTTCATTTATGATCGTTGTTAAGTAGCTTCTCCTCTGATTAGAGTATTTTCGCAGGATTTTGTGTATTTTTCTCTGCCTTGTTCATGTGCATCAGATTTTTTCATTAAGTCAAACTGCATGCTGAGAAACTAACTACGTTATACAACTGTATACTGAGAATTAAATGAAAAAGGAAAAAAGATTTTTTTTTCATTTCAGGAATAATGCCAAATCTTATAGCACTAGAAACGCACCATTATCTGATGTATTTTCCTTGACTCTCCTACGAATTATGCTCTACAGTTTAAATTTTACATATCCCTTTCAGACACTGTTATACGTATTATAGCCACAAGTCAGACGAAATGCCAGTCAAAATATTACTTCAGTACATCTCCAATCAAACTGTAAGTGTGCAATCTTACTCTGTATTACTTTATTGATTAGACATGGGAAATCTGCCACATTTTAAAAACTTCAGTAGAATAACTGTGCCTCTGTTTACTTTAGATGTCTGCATATTGCAATATCTGGCACTCTACTGAAAGTTAAAGGTGAGCAAGACAGAACGATTTTGTGAGAGAGCTTTTGAACGTTCTGTCTTCTTCATGCTCGCCTCTACACTGATCTACGTGGCATGTTGATGACGTGAACTTAGCGTACGTACGAGTGCTCTCACCCACCAGGTCATGTGTTACGGTCGCCATCGTTGTTGACTTTTACAGTGCTATAAACGTGAGTTCGTTTCCTCACCGATCGTCGAAATCTCCTGTTAATGCTGGCATATAGCACTTTCTTCCTCGATCCTTTTTTACTGATGCCAAACATGGACACTGCCTCCTAGCTGATGTAACATATATTCATAACTAAATCGACGGCCTAGACAGTACTTTTTGTAATCTTAGCCTTGTTTCTTAATTTCCGGGAAGTCTTCGATGTAAAGTGCCGTCATGGTAAATACGCAGCCGACCATTAAAACTGCAACAGCAGGAAGGATAGCTGATAATAAAAGTTTACTTATTGTTTACATACAGTACAATCGGAATAAATCATCATGAAACTTTTAGGCATTTTGCGGGTATGCGGGGTGCGAAATTTATGACACAGACTAAGAGTCTAACTGCGCTTCGGTGAACGGTTACGTCATTCAGCGCTGCTTCAACTCTGTGCCAGAGTTCATCAGTGGTGGTGCCAGTCTGTCGGCAACACTCGTCTACATATTTTTAGAGGGTGGAGAATGCGCTGCCTGGTGCGGCAGTGGAACACCCTCTATGTGGGAGTAGTTCGCGGCATCTCAGGCAGCATGAGGTCTTGTTGAATGGGAACGTCGCCACACAGACTTCAAAGACAGGTCGCAGCCACCGGCCTTAAGACGTCAAAAGTGTATTCCCACGACAGTCGTGAGATCCTAACAAAACGAGCAGCAATACCGCAAAACGATAATATGCGTTTCGATAAACGGGACGCTGCCACTGTGGAATTCTGATCCCTCGTACGCGAGGCATAATACAAACAGCCAACAGTCAAATGCTATTTCGAAACGAGAAAGCAGCTCTGCAGTCTCTGGCTGCATACCGAATTTATCGCTACAAACTGGCGTCTGAGTGGCGTCCCTCCACGAAGCTGGTCTGCTCAAACTCTACTGAAACCTTACCGAGTAGACGTACTGCTTCGCCTGATCGATTAGATTACTAGCAGAACTGTCGATTCTGAAGTTCTAAAAATACTTATCGCTTACATGAAGAGCCTCTGCATGACGTGAAAACAAGAGTGTAGAGTGCGACCGATCTTTCTAGATGAAAGCACAAACTACCTCAAACACGTATGTGGAAAACATAGTGGAACAGAGCGAATATTTCATGCTGGAAAATGCAAGAATACACAGCGCCAGTGATTCAGTGGCTGTGTTACGAGGTTTCCCTCGTAACAAGAGCGTGAATCGCTCTGTCAGTGCCCCATCGTCACTTTGTAAAGCTCCAGCTTCAGTTAGTGAGCAGCTCTGTGGATAGACGCTTTGGACACACCAGTGTGAAGTCACGAGTGGAGCAACGAATTCGCGCTGCCTGATCAAAAGTAATCCGAAGCCTTAAACGAAGCGGAGTCGACCAGCAGGTGTCCCCAGAGGTGGCGAGCACTGTGCTGTGGGTGGGTCATTTTGGAGAGGTCTTTGACCTTGAACTTGGAGCAGTCACTGGAGGTCACCGGAGTAACATGTCCATTTCAACCCTTCTAAAGATGCCTAGGTCGACCGTTGGTGAGATAAATGTGAAGTGGAAACGCGAAGGAGCCACTACAGCTAAACAAGGGAGACCTCATTTACTGACGGGCAAGGGCCGCCGAGCAATCGCGTGAAATCGGAGGAAACAATCACTCGCGATTTGCAGAGTGCTACCAGCAGTCCAGCTCGTGCAGTAGCTGTGAGTAGCGAGTTAAAAACAGCCTGGGGTACAATGGTCGAGCAGCTCTTCGTAAGCCACGCATTTCCATAGTCTTGGTTGGTTGGTTGGTTGGTTGGGGGAGGGTACCAAACAGCGAGGTCATCGGTCCCGTTGGATTAGGGAAGGGTAGGGAAGGAAATTGGCAGTGCCCTTTCCAAGGAACCATTCCGGCATTTGCCTGAAGCGATAAAGGGAAATCGCGGAAAATCTAAATCAGGACGGCCGGACGAGGGTTTGAACCGTCGTCCCTCGCAGTCAACGCAAAGCGACGCTTAAGGTGGGGTAAAGAGCAAAGCCACTGAACAGTGGATGATCGGAAACGAGAGATTTGTAGACATGAATCATGCTGTACCCTGTGGCTCTGGTCATCCGACGGAATGGTTTGGGTTTGATGAATGCCTGGAGAAAGTTACCTGCCATCATCTCTAATAGCAACAGTGAAGTACGGAGGGGGCAATATGACGATATGGCAGTGATCTTAGTGCGTAGATTGTTTTCTGCTTGTTGCACTTAAGAAAACGCTAAATGCGGAAGGATACCAACACATTATACAGCGTTGTGTAGTGTATATACTAGAGAGGCAGCTCGTAGAGGATGATTTTTTTATCAGAGTGGCAATGCATCGTGTCATAAAGCAGCAACTGTGGAGCGGTAGTTTATGGACAATAACATTCCTGAAATGCACTTGCCTCTCTAGAGTTCCCACGCGAACCCAGTGGAACACTGTTGCTATGTGCTAGAACGTCGACTTGGCTCCAGACCTCAGCGCCCAACATTCTCTAGTTTCGGTTCTTGAGGAAGAATGGCTGCCGTTCCTCCACAGACATTCAAACACCTCACTGAAAGTGTGGATACCAGAGCTCTAGCCGTCATAAAGACGAAGGGTGGACGTACCTCATATTAATGTCAAGTGTAATTGATACCTGGACATTTGATCACATAGTGCTTTTACATTTGAAGATTTTGAGAAATATTTTGACCGTGTTAACTGGGAAACAATTTTTGAAATACTGAAAGTAGTAGCAATAAAATACGGAGAGTGAAAGGTTATCTACAAAATGTACAGAAACCAGACTGTAGTTCTAAGAGTTGAAGGTCGTAAAAGGGAAGCAGTAGTCGGAAACGGAATGAGATAGGGTGGTAGGCTCTGCCTGATGTCATTCAAGCTGTGCTTTTAGCACGCAGTAAAGAAAACTAAACAGAAATTTCGAAAGCGAATCAAAGTTCAGCGAGAAGAAACAAGTACTTCGAGGTTCGCCGATGACATTGTAATGCTATCAGGGACGGTAAGGAACTTGGAAATTAGCTGAACAGAATGGATAGTATCTTGCAAAGGCGTTAGAAGATGAACATCAACAAAAGTAAAGCGAGGATAATGGAATGAAATCGAAGTAAATAAGGGACGCGGGATCAAAGACTCAAAGTAGTACGGTAGACGAGATTTGCTATTTCTGCACAAAAATAACTGATCATGGCCGAAATAGACAGGATATAAAATGTAGCCTGGTTGTAGCAAGGACTTCGTTTCTAAAAATAAATTTGTTGGCCTCAAACATAAATTTAAGAGGTGTTTGGAGTGTAATCTTTCACGGAAGTGAAAGGCGGACGATAAACAGTTGAGATAAAAGTAGAGTAGAATCTTTTGAAACGTAATGTTACAGAAGGATGCTGAAGATTAGAAGGGTAGACCGTATAACTGATGGGGAAGTACATAATCGAAATGGGAAAGAAAGATATTTACGGCACAACTTGACCGAAGGAACATGTCGGTAGATAGAATACGCAGAGCATCGTCAAGGAATCATCAGTTTGGTAAGAGAAGTATGGGGTAATAAAAATTGCAGAGCCAAACCAAGGCTCAACCACAGAAAGCTGGTACAAATAGATGTAGGCTGCAGATGAAGAGGCTTGCACACGATAGGCTAACGTGAGAGCTGCATCTTCGACTGCAATACAACAACAACAACAACAACAACAATAGTAGCAGCAGCAGCAGCAACACAGTCATTCTCCTCGCGTGCTATTCGAGGGGGGAGGGTATTGAATCTCGTACAATATAACAATATTAGGTGCCTTGCGAAGTAATGTTATTGACGTATCGATGTCCGACGTATTTTCATCACAGAGAGCGTCACTTTAAAGCAATATACAGTACGTTAGCCAAAAAGATGGACCTTAGCAGACGTACAGCGTTCAAAACACAGCGAGGGAGTTCGGTTTCAGACTTTGCTGACTTTCGGGACCTGTCTGGTTCACCTCGCGGCTTCAGGGCGACCTTAACACCGAAACGCCGCCGGTGTTCCACGCGTGAATGTCGCTGAAGGTTCCGCGGCGAAAAAACTATCGTATGACACAGGCGAGAAGGCCGGTTGACACGTAACCACTCAACCACCCAACGCCTCATTTGCAAGACCCCCACTCACCCCGTCGAACAATCGATGTATCAGAAAAATGCAGCAGCCGTTTAAGTCATGAAGGAGATGTCCAAAATTTGCCAGTGGACAAGTAGGGCGCCGTTGTAGACAATGCAGAATATGATGTAATAGCCGTGAAAAGCTTGCTATCGAGCATGACGGAAGGATGGGGGTAAATTGTTTCCACTTTGCCGTCAATGTTAGCTAGTGTTAAGGCTGACTGAATCTCCTGAACAGTGGCATCTCGCTGTTGCATGCAACGTGTCAAATTACTTGCAAAAAATAATGCTTCACTCGGTGAACTTGAATGCTGCCAGAGGTGACTTCTTCATTTACATCCGCACACTGCAAACCACAGTGAAGTGCATGGCAAGGGATAGTTCGCATTGTACCCTTTCAGTCCGCATATGGAACGCAAGTAGACTGATTTTTAAAACTTTTTGGGCGTACTGTGGACAGTCTAATCTTGTCCTAACGATCCTTACGGGACCGTAGTACATTGCTAGATTCTGCACTCGATACTAATTCTCGAGTAGACTTTTACAGCAGAGTTTACGTCTGCCTCCAAGTGCCTGCCAGTTCAGTTCCTTTAGTGTCTCCGTTACTCTCTCCCACGCTCCAAACAAACCCGTACACGTTCAATATCCCATCTCTATCCTATTTGCTACTGGTCCTACAAACATTTGAGCAACATTCTAAGATGGCTCACTCGAATGTTTTGTAAGCAATCTCCTTTGCAGACTGACTGCATTTCTCTAGTATTCTACCAACTAACCCGTCTGCCACCGGCCTTAACCACGATTTAAACTCAAAGTTGTCAAAGAAAACCGTCAACAGGTAGCGCCTGCCGGTTTACTTATGGTGTTTTCCCCTTTTTTTGTAAACAGTAGCAACATTTGTGTAATTTTGCCGACGTTATTCTTCCATTCTCATGTCTGTGCGTCATAGACATGAGCAACTCCAGTCTAGGAGCAGTTTAGATCTGTAATCTATGTTTCCTGTGGAACGGAACATTCGTTACCCCATTTAACGTCTATGAGCTTCGTGCGTTAGTACCTGACCGCTGATGAAGAGCTTTCTCTGTTTTTACCGGTGTGGTCATTACGAGTGACGTACTGTGGAGTTGCCTTAGATCGTACGCTCCTATAATGTTACGAGTTATTCTTAAGTGACGGAATGCACGTGTCATATATCGTCTCCTACTGGAGACCGTGAAACACTTCTCCGACGCTGTGCTCCTCAAAGCACCATCAGCATCCATACTATCGACAGAGGATCTCAGTTTAATTCCATATTTGTAGATTCCCATAAGGCTTCTGACACCATCCCTCACAATCGGCTTCTAATGAAACTGCGTGCCTACGCAGTATCGTCTCAGTTATGCAACTGTATTCTCGATTTTCTGTCCGAAAATCGCAGTTCGAAGTAACTGACGGAAACTCATCGAATGACACGAAGTGATACTTGCGGTTCCCGAAGGAAGTGCTATGCACCCGCTACTGTTCCTAATCTGCGTCAACTATTTAGATTCTCTGCAGCTGGATCTTGGAGAAATGTATCACGGAGTTCTTGTCACGTCGTATTTGCTTTCAGTCTCAAGGTTACTACGACTTCCTCGTTCGTCGTCGTCTTGAGCTTTAGGTTCTTTCTCTGCCTGGCCGAATTGAGTCGCGCATACGACACGAAATTCCCTGACTTTGTGACGTCTCCGTGACATAATTCGTCCAACTAAATAAAGTACCAAGCGGTCTACAGTAAACTCCTGGCGACTGAGAAAGTCGTCGAAAGTTTGAGACTGAAAAAAAATCTGACGCGGCAAGAACTCCGTGAAGAATTTCTTCCTGAATGTTGCCGCTGAAAACTGCGCTGTCAGCAGCGGCCCTCTCTGCTTACTTATGCACAGTGCCTCACATTTATTCACGTTCAGGGTCGGCTGACAGACCCTGCACAAGTTGACGATCCTCTGCAAGTCTTCTTTCTTTTCGCTATAGTTTTCTAGCGCTGCGGCCTTCATACAGACGACAGTGTCCTCACGTAGCTTTCTACGTCATGCATTACATCACTTACATACAGTGTAAACAGTAAGGGTTCTATAGCTTTCCGTATGGCTATCCCCGAAATTACCTTCACATCGGTCGATTTCGTACCGCTAACTTCCACCTGCTAGGAAAACCACTGACAAACAAGACTGCTATGGATCATGCACCTCTTCTCTATATCGTAACCTAGCCTGCCTTGTTAAAAATAAAGTCTTAGAACGCTGAATAATACTCCAGAACAGATCGTACGAGAGCTGCGGAAGTGTCGTCGTTCATAATAATGAATTGCACTTCATTACAATTCTTCAAATGAAACTCACAATCGACATGGCAACGACCTTCCTCATTATCAGATTTGTGTGGTCGTTGCTCCTTGAATCACTGCAGATGGTAGCATTTTGACACTGTATGTTTCGGACTGACTCTGAAAAGTCAGTGTCGCTTTGCAGATCGAAGGCAGAGGGCGGTGTGTTGCGACAGGGACCACGTCACGCAGCTACTCGTTATTCCAGCGCACCGTGTCGATACGTACCGAGTTATGTAAACCAAATGGTTGGAAATCAATTGTGGCAGTTTTTATTTGTGTCGTGTGATTCAAGAAAGAAGTCATAACTCTCGGCGCAAATAAATACGCTCTTCCAAGGGTGGTCGGCCAACATTCGCTGCAGTGTAGTCTGTAGCCAGGAATAAGCATATACGTTCGGGGGTGATGTTTCCAAAAATACAGAACAAGGTGACTCAGAAGATATTTTACCGCTTATTAAGAGCGTTTATCCTCGCTGGCACACAATAGCTAAAACACTTTCACAGAATGTAAATAAATGAAGCTGCTCTGTCATCGAATCAGTGCAAACACTGACGAGTTTCCAGAAACATACATGGGTCTAAACCCGAAATCCGTCCTCGCCCCAATACGATTCCCAACGTTTGTGTTTTCGAAGGTGTTTCTAGAATCTTATAAATTTCGAGGAAACGTCATACAGGAAAATGCGTATGCAGATGACTGTTTGCTAAAGACGTGAATTATTGGTGCAGATCGTTCGTAATGACAGTGGATCGTAGAGATGTCTCAGTACGAAAATAATAAAATTATTACATTGTAAATTCACTGCACTCTTGTACAGGCGTTGGCCTTTCTTCATCGATCCAGCGCGCGATGGTGAAATCCGAGGAAGTTTGCGTCGTCGTTGCGATCTCACTGATCGATACACCGGTCTTTCCTTTTTACTAAACAAATATACGATATATATACAGGGTGTCCCAAAAAAACACCGACAAACTATAGGGACAGGTTCATTACACCGAAACAAGGAAAAATGTCTAGTAAACAAAGGCTCTAAACGCATACTTTAAGAGATGCGAACACTTGTTCATCTTGAGTACTTTGAAACACACCTCATCTACTGCAAACTCCTTCCTTTTCATATTTTGGGAGGAGCTAGTATGGACCAAAAAAAAGAAAAAATAGTCTAGTAAACACGGCGTCTAAAATGCATACCTTTAAGAACTATGAGCGCTGGTTCATTAGAAGAGATGTGTTTCATACCAGCGAAAATGAACAATTGCTAATACCTCTTAATGTATGCATTTTAGAGCCCATGTTTACGACACATTTTTTACTTATTTCCGTGTAAGGAACCTGCCACTAAAGTTTGTCGGTGCTTTTCTGGAACAACCTGCATATACTCAGATATTAAAATGTTTACGAGCAAAGTTCACGGTATCTTCAAACCCACACACCTAGTCTCTGGTTTTTGTGCTTAGAGCTAACCTTGCTTCAGCGTTGTGCCAAGCAGCTTTTGTGGTTGTGAAGATACGAATTAAGTTTCAAGTGGTCGCCATCACACCGTGGTGGTCACTAGGACGCCTCTTCTCTTCCGTATCACTGTACTTCCCGACGGAAAAATATCGGTATTGTTGAAAAAAACTACATTGTCAAGTATCACTTTTACGTTAAAAAAGGAACAAGATATTACTTACAGTTGTCTTTCAACTGTAACATATATGAATATCTTATTACAATGTTTACGGTGTTTTGTATCACTCCTCATTTTGTATAAGTGACGTTCAATCATAACTTTGAACGTTTAGGTTAGGTTCGTGTTGCTTATGTACGTCATACCTTGACAACCGACGAATTAGTGTGATAGCCGAGTGAGGAAGTCTGTTGCATAAGGTTTGAGAAATGGAGTGGATGTCCTCAGAAATCCTTTTAATTTTTTATGCCATTGTCGAACACACCTGAAGTTCGATAACACCAGTAAAGGGAACATGCCTAATCTGGGGCAAGGATACAACATTATTAGTTTTGCTATCGATCTGTAAAGTATTTACAGGTGACCTTGTGTTCATCAAGGGATATAAGGCAAGGATTGACGGAGTACGTCGAAGGGGTGCAAAAAAGGGCAGCTCGTTTTGTATTATCACGTAATAGGGGAGAGAGTGTGGCAGATATGATACGCGAGTTGGGATGGAAGTCATTAAAGCAAAGACGTTTTTCGTCGCGGTGAGATCTATTTACGAAATTTCAGTCATCAACTTTCTCTTCCGAATGCGAAAATATTTTGTTGAGCCCAACCTACATAGGTAGGAATGATCATCAAAATAAAATAGGAGAAATCAGAGCTCGAACAGAAAGGTTTAGGTCTTCGTTTTTCCCGCGCGCTGTTCGGGAGTGGAATGGTAGAGAGATAGTATGCTTGTGGTTCGATGAACCCTCTGCCAAGCACTTAAGTGTGAATTGCAGAGTAGTCATGAAGATGTAGATGTAACAAAGTCTTTGTTTTGTTCGCTATGTCTGTTATATGTTTCTTGACGATAAAGTGTTCATCCAAGGGAATTCTAGTACATATGGCGGATTCAACCCACTCAGTAACAGCAGAGGAGTTTGTAAATGCTATCTTTTAATTGCAAAACAGGTGCAAATTTATTTTGACCCGCCATTCTGTAAACCATTTTTCGAGCAGTAGTAAAGCCGGTTGGAATTTTCTGTGAACTCTAATTACTTTGATGTCCTTGTAATACATGTATCATTGTGTTATCAGCGAAGGAAATGACGGTTTCTAGATGCATGGTGCTAC
The DNA here is from genome assembly GCF_021461395.2 of Schistocerca americana. Lineage (NCBI taxonomy): Eukaryota > Metazoa > Arthropoda > Insecta > Orthoptera > Acrididae > Schistocerca > Schistocerca americana. The sequence continues at coordinate 45,334,328 of NC_060126.1, forward strand.
GTCAGATAAATGCTAGTACCCCCTACGATCGATTCCCATGAATTAGGGGGACTAGAAATTAATCCCGTTTCTGTGCACATCGATATTCGTCAATCAACTGTCAGCTTATTGTGCACTTCAAAAGTGTTCCAAAGATTTTTTAAGGTTAGAGTGACCTGTTTACACGTAAATAACGTCTTTTCAGTTGTAATGTGCAGCCAAAATACCACAAGAGGTACACATACGGAATGGTGTGCTTTCTGTGTTACGCAAGAGTAGTAACGCAATAGTAGCTACCAAAAATATTAATGGTGTTTATCCAGGTGCATCAGACGTTCGTAAATGCTAAAGGTGATTTTCTAAGTTCAAATCAGGTAAATTTGAACTTCCCGACTCGTATCAATCAAGAAGACGAGTAACTTTAGACAATGACACGTTAAGGGAGGACGTGGGAGAAAATTCGTATCATACAATAGAGAAACCGTCAGATACTCTTAACGAACCTGGGACTAGCATCCAAGAACATTTGCAGCAGATCGGTAAAGACAAACAAAGCTAAACGATCCACTACATGCCACTTATTGCTTCATCGCCAGAATACAGAAGTGTTCCTTGTTCGCCTGATCAATGGAGATGAAAAATGGATCTTCTGTGATAGTCCAAAACGCAGAACGTACTGGGTCGTTCCGTTTGAAGTGCTGAAACGTGAACAGATAGTGGGCGGCAGAATCGAGTTAATCAGTCTTTAATTGAAAAGTGACCAGTGATTGTCAACAAAAAGGCGCGTTATTCTCCAACATTAGAATGGAAGACCACTTTGCTGAAGACGAACCATGGAAAAAACTAATGAACTGTGTTGCGAAATGTTGCCTCACGCAACATTCTCCTCCGATATTGCACCATCGGATTTCCGTTTCTTCCGATCGATACAAAATTTTCAAAGTGTCAAAAAATTTGAAAATACCATCTGCAGATATTTTCCTCAAAAGTCAATTGATTTTCATCGATCCTGCATTGAAAATCTGCATACTTGATGGCAAAAGGTTGTTGACAATATCAATGACCAAAAACAAAAATTTGTTAACATTTCATGTGTTTAAATATAGTGTAGGAAAACGAATTTACATTCCGGTCCCCGTAATAAAAAACGGCTGCAGATGTCTGTTCACTTTACAAATGAGTTAGTATGTTACATATTTGACTTTAAGTGTGTAAAATCTTTATGATCGAAGGTCCAAAACTGTAATTGTGTTGGTTTTATTAGTCTCGTATTGTTCACTGGATGAGCACAATCCGGATAACTAGCGATGCGGTTTAAGAAAAGCTGGTTTTCCACGCATGTCAACGATTGTGACGTGGCATCTGATGAACTGTGTGTCGAGCAATGATGTAATTTTGCCGGTGCGTCAAGTGGTATATGTAGACACACTCTGCAAAATGTATTGCGAATAGAGTTAGTAGTGAGGAAGGAATAAACTGAAATGCCGTAATTGGTGCTGAAGTTTTACTGCATAACAGTGGAAATATGGAAGGCAATAAACTTTTAACCTTTCACTAATTTATAGAGCGATCGAGAAAAAAAATTGGAAAAGGCGCGAAATTATTTGTAAAGTTTGTCGGAAGACGCTAAGTGCTCCCATTCTCAAATATTAGATGACTATAGTCTGGGTGATTTGGGCACCTCGAGTTACTGTATCTCAAGACATGTACTCGGTTTTTACCGTCAACACTTGATTTATTATTTTAAACTTTTAAGGTATAGTTGTACGCCTTGATGAGTAGACTGCAACAGCATTTTAAATTTTTAAATTAGGTCAGTGTTGGGTTGGCAGAAGAGCCAACACCGTGTTACAACTGGAGGCCGAAATGCATGCGTTTTAGCTCACACAGGGTGGCGTGAGGAGGGAAGAACTATACTGACGTGAGGTCTGGAACATGACCAGGAATGAGAATTCAGAAAGCGGACGTAATTAGGTTAATACTTAACTTTAATCCATGAATGAGGAATGTCGCTCTTGACGGTACATGATTCACAATATTATCTGTTCAGAAGACATATCGTAACTGAACATGGCGCCTTGCTAGGTCGTAGCAAATGACGTAGCTGAAGGCTATGCTAAACTGTCGTCTCTGCAAATGAGAGCGTATGTAGGCAGTGAACCATCGCTAGCAAAGTCGGCTGTACAACTGGAGCGAGTGCTAGGGAGTCTCTCTAGACCTGCCGTGTGGCGGCGCTCGGTCTGCAATCGCTGATAGTGGCGACACGCGGGTCCGACGTATACTAACGGACCGCGGCCGATTTAATGGCTACCACCTAGCAAGTGTGGTGTCTGGCGGTGACACCACAGTCAGCAATTATATGAAATATTAAAATTAAAATTTGTGTTTTCCTGGAAAGCAGTAAGACTGACAATCTGCAGCTGTAACTGTGCACCAGTTGAGCCGTTTAGCAGCAGGCGTATAGAGAGATACGACAGGCAGTGCCGGCGCCAGAAGCGACCGCCGCGGCGGCCAGTACTCGCGTGCCTCCGCTTGCCTGTACTGTCAGGCCGCCCGCGCCGGCTGCGTTGCTGGGATAGCGGTCTAGACCAGCGTACAGTGGCCAGCGGCCGGAGCTGCGCTCTGCAGACGACCTCGCCTGCCGCCCGCCGACAACTGTGTCAAGCGCAGCACCCCAGCTAAGCGTCTGCCCGTTTGCCTCCAGATACCGGCTGCCGACCGTTTTGCAAACTGTCCTTGCAGCGACGCGGAAGCCGGCTCGAATAGCCCACCTGGGTGCCGACCGGTTAATACACGGCGAGGGCAGCACGGAAGGTGTGCACATACAGTAACCTTTTGTAAGACATACACTCAGAAACTGACGGCAGTTTTTAATTTTCCGAAAAATAAATATTTACACTGATCAAACACAACATTATGACCACCTTCCGAATAGGTGGTACGTCCACCTTTGGGACGGATAACAGCGGCGACGCGTCGTGGCATGGAAGCAGTGAGCCCTTCGAAGGTCGCTGAAGGGAGTTGGCACCACATCCCCACACACAAGTCAAATAATTCCTGTAAATTCCGTTCAGTGATACCCCAAATGTGTTCGATCGGGTTCAGATCTGACGTGTTGAGGGATCAGCACAATAATTGGACCTCGCCACTCTGTTCCTCAAACCACCCCATCACACTCCTGGCCTCGTCACATGGCGCAATAACTTGTTGAAAAATGTCACTGCCGTCGGGAAACATGATCGTTATGAAAGGGTGTACGTGGTCCACAACCAGTGTTCGATACTCATCGGCCGTCATCGTGTCTCGTACGAACTCCACTGGACCCATGGGTGCCCACGCGCATGTTCCCCAGAGCACAATGGAGCCGCTGCCGCAGTATAGGTGTCAAGGAGCTGTTCTCCTGCAAGTCGACGGATTCTCAGCCTCTCATCGGCATGATGAAGAAGGTATCGGGTCTCATCAGATTGTGCAACGCTCTGCCACTGCCCCAACCTCCAGTTCCGATAGCCACATGCCCATTTTGGTGTATTTGCCGATGCCGTGGTGTTAACATTGGCACATGCATGGGTCGTCGGCTACTGAGGTCCTTCGTTAGGAATGTTCGGTGCACTGTGTGTTCAGACACCCTTGCACTCTGCCCAGCTTTAAAGTCTGATGCTAGTTCCGCCACAGTTCGTCGTCTGTCCTGTTTTACCAGTCTGTCCGACCTACAACGTCCTATATGTGTAATGTGTAATGAGAGGTGGCCGCCCACCCCACGACGTCTGGAAATGGGTTCACCTTGGTTTATCCACGTGTCGAGGAAACATACCACAGGCGCTCCTCGAACACCTGACAAGTCGTGTAGTTTCCGAAATTCACGTGCCGAGCCTGCGAGCCATCACAATCCACCCTCAGTCAAACTCGGATAGACTGCGCGCCTTCTCCATCCTACACACGGACACTATGTTCGCTGACATTAAATGCACCATCCGTGCCGGCCGGTGTGGCCGAGTGGTTCTAGGCGCTTCAGTCTGGAACCACGCGAACGCTACGGTCGCAGGTTAGAATCCTGCCTCGGGCACGGATGTGCGCGATGTCCTTAGGTTAGTTAGGTTTAATTAGTTCTAAGTTCAAGGGAACTGATAACCTCAGATGTTGAGTCCCACAGTACTCAGAGCCATTTAACCATTTTTTGCACCATGCGTGTGTCTGATTAGCAGTCATTCCCCGCCAATGACGCTCCAACGGCTGAACGGGTTTATATCGATAGCAGGTCGGTAGCCACAATGTTGTGGCTGATCAGTGTACTTGCCTAGATCAACGTTATCCCCTTCAGAATACCGCGGTCATGCCAAAAGAAATGTGCAGTGTTTTCTTAAACATCCAGTTTATTTTCCAGACCTTTGCAGTATACTGATACATTCTTGACAGACAAAACATCATTTTTCCAAAAAGCTTCAGTCCCTTTCAACTGCCTCAGGCTGCGGCCACACCAGCCGCGCCTCGCTCGGCTCCCAGGTACCTCGCAACTCGCCTCGAGCCAAGCACTCGGATGCCTGGTGGCCACGCCGGACCATCGAAGCTGTAGGCGCATTGTTCGCTCACAGTGTCAAATACCTCCTCCAGTGCTGAGTAAGAAAATACTACTGGGAGTTTTTTTAATACGAACTGTTGCGCAAACTACCATCACGCTGGGTACATAGCATTAATTGTGATGGTAGTGAATGTGGTGAATTCAGCATGTTGTACAAACAACTTTGGGAGTTTCAAGACAAATTTTTCAGTTATTTACGAATGAATGTAAAATCGCTATACATCGTTCTCACGGCAGTTACAGAAAAACTACAACAATAAACTATTGTTATTGAGCTAGTATATTTCCTGAGGGGTGCGTATCGGTAACATTAGTCGGCAAATACAAACGCAACACATTCGTTAAAAGAAAAAACGAGTTGCGGGATGAATGCATGTCACAAAATGATTTAGTATAAAGAAAATTTTTAATACTTAATTTACTTTTCCATGGGATCGATGACAGCATAAGGAAAACTGACATGATGCTACACTTATTTGGGGAATTGTATGAGAGGCTGCGACAACACAACGCCATTCGAAGTAGCGTTGTCTTGTGAAGTGGTTAAATCGATTGTTCTTCTTCCTGCGCCAGCTGAAATAGTGTATCAGTGTTTGAAAGCTGTCGATATTACTGCTTCGTCATCAGTGGCAGAGAAGAAACAAACGAAATCTCGCTATCAGCAGCGTTTATCATGTAGTATAATCTTCGAAGCAACTAGGCGACAGATCAGGTAGAACCAACACGACTGTTCGTCTAGCGACACGCGAAGCGACTGCCTTAGTCACTAGGCGCTTAGTGAGACCTGTCTGAGAAGTTCACAGTTGTTCACTTAGCAAGGCGAGTCGCCTATCGAATCGCGAGGTACCTAGGCGCGAAGAGTCTGGTGCCGCCATGGCGTGGAACTATGGGCTGCACTCTTGCACAATACAAGTCAGTACTGGCACGTTTAAGTCGTCGTTTAACAGCCGCCACAAGGGCGTCGTTATCTTCGGGTCTCTTTCCGCATTTTCTTCTCTTTACCAAAGAGGTGGTTATCGTATAGTGCCAGACCATGGCTGTAAGGTGGGTGGTTCAGTGTCGTCCAACCAAGACTTTTCATCTCGGTGGTGGTTTCTCACTGGCGTGTGGATGTGTGTTATCAATCAACAGCAAAACATTGCGTTTTCGCCAGTGTTGAAAGCGATAGATCCGAGCATGAAATTTTTTAAGCGTTGCCACATAAACGTCAGAACTGATAGCGGTTTCGGGTGGCGTGATATCCACAACCAACAGACCATCTGAATCAAAAAACACAGCAGCCATCACTTTTCGCATAACCGAAGTTAGGCACTGTCGGGCTTGACTAGCACGTGGATCGGTGACCCTCCGGGTCTGTAGAGCGCTGTTGCCAAGCGGGGTGCACTCAGCCCTTATGAGGCTAATTGAGGAAGTACTTTGAGAAGTAGCTGCTCCGGTCACGAAAACTGACAACGGCCGGGAAAAAGGTGTGCTTACCAAATGCTGCCCATATCCGCATACAGTGACGCCTCTGGTCTGAGGATGACGCGGCGGTCGGTCGTTACCGTTGGGCCTTTCGAAGCCTGTTTGGAGTCATCCCCATCAAATCAGATACCTTTCAATATAGGTTACATTACACAGCCTTAGATATTTGTGTTCGTTTCCTTACCGAGCATTGAAATCTCCTACGTAATCTAGCCGTCAAGCACTATCTTCCTCGAATTCTTTATTTACACAAACATAACATACTTTACTTGCCTGCCTACTAAATAAAACATGCATCTTTCACTAAATCCATGCCATAGAAAGCACTTCTTTTTCCATCTTAGCCTCAGTTCTTTACTTCCATGAGGACTTCGCTCTGTCACCGCCACTTAGTAAATAAACTGCTGCCCATTAAAATGGTAACTCCAGGAAGGGTAACAAAGAGCGGAAGTTCACTTACGATGTGTATATATAGAGCAGTACGTAGAATTCAGGGTGCAAAACTTGCAATGTAGAGCTGCCAGATATTATGGCACCCATCCGACTATCTATCGAGTCGAACTCAGCTTGGTTCACAGATACTTGTAGTCGTTACAGTGCTTCAGCTCTGTGTCAGAGTTTATCATAGTGGCTCAGGGAGGACCTCTCTGAATCCCCTGACCAGCTATTTTCGAAACGGGAAAAATGTGTAGGTCAAAAGAATACGCACATAGTGCTGTATTGGATTATATTTTCAGAGATAGTCACGGAAACCTTGATGATAGACCACATTCATCGGTCACCAACGTAAGTGCTGCTGTCCAAATTAATGGCAATAAGAACCAGAGGTGTTTTTTTGTGCAACGTGCGTACAAAAAATAATGGGCGTTTAGGACACAGTGAGCATGAGCTGTACATCTGAGTGCACTTGTCATTTTTCCGATCTTAGCGAACCAGACGACTGAGCCCTAGTTTCGAAATCACGTCAGTAAATCCATGTTTCATCGCCTGTTATGACTCTTTCAGTAGTTCCTCAACGTTTTTACTTTATCTAGCGGCTCCTGAGCAACATGGATTCGCCGCTGTTTTTATACGAGAATCAATAGTTTTGGAAAATATTTTCCTATCACATGTTCCTTACCAAAAACAACTGGAAAAATTTCATGACATAAGCCTGTTGATAACCTGCATCAACACTGACTTGTCTGATTTATGAAGCTTCACTGCAGTTCATGCAGTCTTGTAACGAAATGTAATATAAAACCTCTGATCGATTGTCATACCAAATAAATAATCGCCGATACTACCACAATACATGTAACCTTTCTGACACCTCACTGCATGCTAAACATCCAATACAAAACTGCATAGATACTTTTCAGACACGTTAGCATGACAGCAAAGAGAAATTCGCGTGATTCCGACTAATACAACACGCGAAATTACGAAATTCTCGTTAGTTTTTGAACAACGTCTTACGTCGAAGCTCCGGATTAAGTTTTGTAAGCCAGATTACGTATGGAGCCTTGGCCACGACGTACATGATGGTAACGAAGGTGTATCCATTTTGTCCGTGTGGTGTATCGGCACACTTTTAAACAAAGTTAGCGATCTGTCCCAGTTGCACTTACTGGTGTCTGTAATACCTGTTAGTTTTTAGGCATCGTTGCCTAACCGGATCCAGTGATCCACCTATGCCTCGATCGAGCAACGCTTCTTTGTCGCTAAGGTTGGTACGCAGCAGCCATATTGCATTCGTAAAGGGTACTGGCGCCATAGTACTACACATTGCTTTTTTCATTTCCCGTAAATAACCTCACATTTTCTCAGCTGCTGTCACTTCTCATCAAGTCTAGCCTCAAATACTCCTTTGGTTGCAGCTTTTTTTATCTACCTAAATTTCATCACCATAACAAAACGTGAGTATGGCGGTATTATCAAGTTTCATTTGTATATTCGTGGCACAACTTAGCCAGAAGAAGGGATCGGTTGGTATGACACATCCTGATACACCAAGGGATCACCAATTTAGTGTTGGAGGGAAGCGTGGAGGGGAAACATCGCAGAGGAAGACCAAGAGATTAATACACTAAACAGGGTTTGCACAGGATTGAGTAGCATGGAGAATTGTATCAAACCAGTCTTTGGACTGAAGACCACAACAATATTTCTAGACGTACCTATTTGTTACAATAGCCTAACTACAATAGGCTACAGGACAATAAATTAAAATGGAAAGAATGTTAATTACCAGGCACCGCTGCCCGTCTTTGTTTTGGTAGCTCCCATTCTTAAAGGAAGACATCGAAGTAATTCAGAGCGGGTCTGTCCGCAGCTCGTGGTCGTGCGGTAGCGTTCTCGCTTCCCGCGCCCGGGTTCCCGGGTTCGATTTCCGGCGGGGTCAGGGATTTTCTCTGCCTGGTGATGACTGAGTGTTCTGTAATGTCCTTAGTTTAGTTAGGTTTAAGTAGTTCTAAGTTCTAGGGGACTGATGACCATAGATGTTAAGTCCCATAGTGCTCAGAGCCATTTGAACCATTTGAATCAGAACCAGTCTGCTAGATTTGTTAGAGGTAGATTCGGTCGACACGTAAGTACTACGGAGATGCTTCGGGAATTCAAATGGGAATCCCTGGAGCGAAGTCAAAGTCCTTTTCGAGAAACACTATTGAGAAAATTTAGAGAACCGGCATTTGAAGCTGACTACAGTACGATTCCAACGTACATATCACATAAGACCCACGAAGATAAGATAATCGAAATTAGGGCACATGCGGAGGCAAATAGATATTCGTTTTTTCCTCTTTCTATTTGCCAGTGGAAGAGGGAAGGAAATGTACTCTCTTCCACGCATATTACAGTGGCTTGCGGAGTATTATGTAGGTGTAGAGGTACTTTCACCCCTCAGCCGGCTGTAACATCCCTGGCGGAAGATGGTTTTCCGTAGCGTGCTGATTCTGCGAAGAGCTTGCGCTTTCCTCCAATACTGTCACTTGTATGCGGTCTACTATCGTGCGTGCTGTACGTCAATCTTCTGAAAACTTCCAATTTAATCTGCGGAGTTGTTGGCCTACGTTCCGTTTCGGCTTTTGTCTCCCAAATTTTGAGTGGCATCCCGAAGTTGTAACTTTTCTATTTGGTATTCATGCGAACAATGAACTGGAGTAAAGTGAACCACTACTCTTCATACTCGTGTATCTGTATCGTCGTTCTGAACAATACAAGTGTTGTAATTAATGATTCGGTATCTGATACAAAAATTGAACTGTATAACTGTTTTTTAATTAACAAAGTAATTAGGAAACCAAACTCGTAAACTGAATGAGCTGTTCAGTGGAATTACGTATCTTACAGGAATGAGTAGCACTACGATGCATGAAGTAACAATACGTGACTTGCGATTCCAACATACAAAGCTAGCAGAATGAAAAAGCTACCTAAAATTAATAACTGAATTTTGAAATGATGAATGATCAAAATGTCTCTCTGAAAACGCGCTCTTAACTTGCGCAACCATTCTCACTGGGGAATTTGCAGACACAGAATAATACACAAGCAAATGTAACACTGAACTGCCAAAAATAAAACTGTCTGCATATGAAATGGAAAGTGAAATAAATTTTACCTAAACTGATTCTGATAATGAATTTTGAAAATCAAAGCTAACTGAATGATCTAACTGTACTGTAAAACTGACCCTAACAATTTTCATATGTGGCTTACCTGGGGCAACGAAAATTTCGTACTGCTCGAAGCGATGAACACAAACTAAGCAGCGCAGTAGCGTGTAGTCTAAAAGGAGAGGACACCCTTGCACGGTGCAGGGCAATGACTTGCAGCTGTTCAAAGCAGCTCATGCTCCAATCACTCAGTTCCGCAAAGTACAATGCGGCAACGTAAATAAGCAAAAACTTACATACTTCCCCGAGGAGACGGTAGTGAATTTGATCTTGCTAAATGATTGAAAGTAACTGACCTTTAAAAGATTGTATTGCAAAAACTGAAAGTTTTTGTCTATTACAATGATCTTTACACACAAAAAATTAGTACTATGTCTCTGACAAGTAATAATTTCTGAAAAATGGTAAAGAAGTATTAAAGCGGAAGCCATGTAAAAGAAAACTTTACTTATTCTAGTCTGAACAATGAATCAACAGACCCTAACCAATAAAAAAGTCCACTAAGGCTTTGCTTTATTCACACGCATTATAATTACCAGCAATTAATCTTTACTGAATCATAATTCACAATTCATCCTTCTCTATATCTTTATCTCTGTGCTCTGCGAGCAATTTCCACTCACTTGGTAGCAGAGCCAAAATCCCGACGGTCTCCCTGCCTGCTCTTACATCACGTACTGCAACGACAATGCTACTAGCAGCCAAAGATCGCAGTGTTTGTACTCAGGAACTCTGTGACGTAACAGGTCGAGTATTGAAAACTACTATCTTGAAAAAAAAATCCAGTACACTGAATGAAAATAGAGATTACATCACTTTTTTGAATACTAAAAATAAACTACAAAATGATAGAAGCTGACGAAATGAATTAAAAACCATCTCTTCTGGTTACCCCATAGATGTGTCGGCTATTACACTATCATAGCAGTAGCGGCCACACAGCTGCACAGACCACCAAAGTACAGTGCCCTCTTTAACACAAATTGCAATTCACGTCTTCAGCTTACTTTCCTATTATCTGTCTAGTAAACAGGAGACCTGGGTTCATGTCCTAGCTGTAGAACAAATCTTAATTCATTTCTTCAGCTTCTATCATTATCATAAATAAAGTTGAATTCGCACGTCTCAAGAAAAATTTAATTATATAAGATATATAGACAATATACGCTTCGGGGACAGGCAGGATGTCCCCATTGCGTACAAAGGTGGGACGCTATTTCAATAACGGAGAGCCTCAGCAATACTGGCAATTTAAGTAGGCCGAAGGCGGGAATTTAAGTTTGTGTCAGGGAGGGCTTTGGACTACGGTAGTTCCATGCAGCTGTGTTACCTACACTGCTACGGTGATGATGCCGAGTAAGCAGGAGACCTGGTTCCAGCAGTGGCACAAATTTTCATTCGTTTCTTCAGCTTCCATCATTATCGTGTATAAGGTTGAGATTCACATACTTCAAGGAAAATCCAATTATATAAGATACATGTCATAATACATACACGAGCAGTTGTAGATATTACTCTGTTCTGTTGCCGCAAAGTAAGGAGCACGGCACTGCGGTTTTCAAATGGAAACACAGAGGGCTGCTGGCATCCACTTGCTCTACTGGGAGCTGTGTCCGTGTTCCGCGCCTCCGGCTATCTGAAGACCACAACAGCTCGGCAGCGGCGCCAGGGAGTGTTTTTCCAGGCGGGCCTGCACTCGGTTCTGTCGGGCGACTCCCCACACTTGCTCAGTGGTTGCCGTTCAGAGAACCCGACCAAGAGAACTACAGCACCTAGTAAACCGTGGCTGGTTCAACCAGCGCGGCTGCGCCGTAGGTGCTAAGACAGTGCCGTATTCCACTGATTCGAGAGACTAGCTGGGAAGCCAGAACTACCGTGAACTCAGAGCCATGTTCAGACCGTTATTTGTGATTGGTGGAAAATCAGGTAGTGTCGAAGAGCGGACTGCATCGGACGAGAGCTGTCTCTAAACTCTGGCGCTAGTCGCGCCGTTACAGTGTCAATTATGGACGAACAAGTTATCAGTTCCTAATGACTTTCTCGGTGCACAAACTCAACTTTCGATTGCTGTGTTCCCTTTGCAAGCAATATTACTCTCCTATTGTGTCTTCAGTTCAAATGGTTCAAATGGCTCTGAGCACTATGGGACTTAACTTCTGTGGTCATCAGTCCCCTAGAACTTAGAACTACTTAAACCTAACTAACCTAACGTCATCACACACATCCATGCCCGAGGCAGGATTCGAACCTGCGACCGCAGCGGTCGCGCGGCTCCAGACTAGCGTCTCGAACCGCTCGCCACTCCGACCGGCATGTGTCTTCAGTTATGTAGGTCATTATTGTCTATACTGCAGGCTGTGACAACGTCCAGCTCCAGCAATTACAATGGGAACACTAAATTAGCACAACGGTTGCAGTGGGTAAAGCAATTTCGAGGTGTACTGGATAATGAATTTGTACGGTTTTTTCTCTTTGATAGGCAACCAGGGACAATGCAGAACATAATGGGATGGAAATAAGACGAATGAAGCCGAACAAAAAGTCAGACATCTTGAGATGACTGTCAGGGACAGGAAAGCGAATGGGAAAAGTTCAGTTGTGAGAGGTACTCTACGTGACAGACTTTAAGTTTTACCGGAAAACGAAGAAATGGCCATGAAACCTGTTTAGGAAGTAATGGCTCAAATGACTCTGAGCACTATGGGACTTAACATCTGAGGTCATAAGTCCCCTAGAACTTAGAACTACTTAAACCTAACTAACCTAAGGACATCACACACATCCATGAACGGGGCAGGATTCGAACCTGCGACCGTAGCGGTCGCGCGATTCCAGACTGAAGCTCCTAGAACCGCTCGGCCACAATGGCCGGCTAGGAAGTAATGTTCCCTACCGAGAACACTCAGTGATGAGCAGGAAACAGTGTTGTACTGTCACCTTAAAAATTTAGAGTGCCAGTTTCCGTCTTTGAGTAAAAACGAGTTTTTCAGTCTAGTGCATAAATGTCCGAAGCAACAGGAAATGAAGCGTGGGTTTCATAAGAGAAAAATAAAAGCGGGCGAGGACTCGTATTATGATTTTATAGAGACATGAAGACTTAAGTGGAATCCATGAGGCCGTAGAGGGCAGTAGGCTGCAAAAAATAAACAACTTTACAGATTCTTTGACAGACTAACTGAGTTGCTGGTTGAAATGGCTCTGAGCACTATGGGACTTAACATCTGAGGTTATCAGTCCCCTAGAACTTAAAACTACTTAAACCTAACTAACCTAAGGACATCACACACATCCATGCCCGAGGCAGAATTCGAACCTGCGACCATAGTGGTCGCGCGGTTCCAGACTGAAGCGTCTAGAGCCACTCAGCCACACCGGCGGTGCTGAGTTGCTGGACAAATTCAAATTTATAACCATTTACGATCAAATTAAAGATTTTATTGAAACAAAAATGACTCTTTTATACATTTCAATTTAATATCCAACACAATCCTCCACAAATTCAAGCAACCAAAACACAAAGAGGGGATTTAAAAAAAAAAAAAATACCAACGAAAGTATATTCTAATGATGTCGAGTTTCATAACTCTATCAAGTAACGTACCATACCAATGTTTAGCGTAAATAATGTTCCAACAGACCCTTCATTAAATATTTATATTTAAAAAAAAAAGACGTGTACTTCTCACACATCTCGACCTTCCCCTGCACTTAACAACAGCACTCATACCTGTAGCGTGAACTGCAAGTGATTATTATACGTCGAGCAGTTCAGGTTGCAGAACACGTGGGAACCAGAGGTTCCGCTCCTTCAGCAGACGACTGGATACTCGCAGGGCGTTGGCTTTCGTTCTCTGACGTCAGAGCTGTCGCTACCGTTATGTAACAAAACAAGATGGAATTAGATAGCACTCCCCGCGCTCGCTGTTCTTGTTATTTCCAGTCGTATTGTTCTCTGCTAAAAATGAAAGATAAAGAAACAGCGGAAATGGCAGACCCCTGTCCCTTATTACGCTGCTGTGATATTAGCTGTCACCGCCTTGTGGTTTCGTTGACTTGATATGCGTCATTTAGCATAGAGCCTTCGTGGACGGGTCTAATGCATGGTATGTTCAGAAAGCGTTCATTTTCTTGATAGTAGTTTCTCAGTGCAGTGAAACGCTACTATCAAGAAAATGTTATTCATTGCACTGTATAACTTTTTCGAAACACTTCCTCTCCAAAGGCTCTCGATATACAGCGTGGTTCACGAAGTTATGCAAATATTTTAATATTTCATTTTACAAAACTAAAGAAAAAAGTTCATATAAACATAGGTCCCCGAATGTTTAGTTACTGAGTTACGGCTAATGAAAGATTTGCCTGGAATTTAGCAACTTCGCTAATATGAAGCCATCGCAAAACTGTACGAGGTTAAAGTAAAGCACGATTTCCATTTATTTTGTTACTATTGGTCTGGTCAATCTAGTAAAACATGTCCCAGTCGTGTTGCAGCAGCAACTGCATGCTGTGTGGGGAAGAAGTGTCGGAAGGTTCGCGAACATAGCTTAGCAGATGGGCACTTTATAACGTAATCTCCTAAACCACTAACGAAGTAATTCACTCCTCCTGTACCATGGTGCAAAGAACCATTTTTTTGTGTGTCTGCGTGTCATCAGCCTTCTGACTGGTTTGATGCGGCCCGCCACGAATTCCTCTCCTTTGCCAACGTCGTCATCTCGGAGTAGCACCTGCAACCTACGTCTTCAGTTATTTGCTGGACGTACTGCAATCTCTGTCTTCCTCTGCAGTTTTTCCACTCTACAGCCCCTCTAGTACCATGGAAGCGATTCCCTCATGTCTTTACCCATGTCCTATCATCCTGTCACTTCTCCTTGTCAGTGTTTTCCACATATTCCTTTCCTCTGCGATTCTACGCAGAACCTCCTCATTCCCTGCCGTATCAGTCCACCTAATGTCAACATTCGTCTGTACCACCATGTATGAAATGCTTCGATTCTCTTCTGTTCCGCTTTTTCCCACAGTCCTTGTTTCACTACCATACAATGCTGTGCCCCAAACAAACATTGTCAGAAATTTCTTCCTCAAATTAAGGCCTATATTTCATACTAGCAGACTTCTCTTGACCAGGAATGCCCTTCTTGCCAGTGTTAGTCTGCTTTTGACGTCCTCCTTGGTCCGTCGGTCATTGGTTATGTTGCTGCCTAGGTAGCAGAATTCCTTAACCCCATCTACTTCGTGGCCAATACAGCGCAAAAGAATTGCAATTGCTTGAAATGTGAAACTTACCAGTACCGATGTTAAATCTGTCTGTCACGCTTCGTGGCCAGCGACCCACAGAAAATCAGACGTGCCGTAGAGGAAGCAGCTTCCCGCTTCCGCTGCCGAGTTCTAGCGTCTCTGAATTTTTCACTTAACCCCGCTGCCGCACGAGGCCGTACACGAAAAACTCCGATAAATTTAGTGACAATATACTACGGGACCAGATTCTCGAAATAATTTTCGTTTTTTTTTTTCGTACGGTGTAACACTTCCAACTACTCGTCACTCTGATTCCGATTCACTGGACATCTGGAATAAATGGCCGTTATGAGTTTCATGTTTCAAGCAATTGCAATTCTTTTGCGCTTTCACAAGTGCACGCAATTTTGTAGGAACAAGTAAAATGTCTACTTGACACTTAACGATGAAGTGTAAACATGAAATAGTCGATTAAAACTGTGTGCCGGACCGAGACTCGGGGGCGTGAGTCGTGCTTGGGTAGCTCAGATGGTAGAGCACTTGCCCGCGAAGTTTCATATCAGCGCACACTCCGCTGCAGAGTGAAAATCTCATTCATGAAATAGTCGAACACGGGAACTGCAACAGGCTACAAAAGACTGAAGAACCCGCCACAAACAAACCACGAGTCACCTGGAGGCTACCACCACTCAAACACAAGACAGCTCTGCCCCCAGCTTGCGAGCGCCAGAAGAGTTTCCCTGGGCAGACTCTGGCTGCTTGCTTTTACTGTTTAGACAGCAAAAAGCCACGCTCCAAGTAGTCAGTAGGGATGGCCCTTATCGCTCAAACAACTGGTTTTCGGATACACCGGTTTCTTTCCCTGCTAGTTTAATCTCACTGTTAAAACCGTTCAAAATAATTAGTTTCTCAAACCGATTTTTGGTTTTTTGTTCCTACTATTCCCTATAATAAATGTATAATTCCAACTAAAAACTTAACAAACATTCATAGTATGCAATAAAAATAACTGACGTGCTGCCTGCGTCTACATAATACGCATTTATCTCCTTGTAGCTCTTGGAAACGGAAAAATTAACACGAAAAACAGAGCTCTGCTACCTCATTTTCCACACTTTGGCACCTATTCGTAATGCCCATGTAGTTCAAAAATGGCTCTAAGCACTATGGGACTTAACATCTGAGGTCATCAGTCCACTAGAACTTAGAACTACTTAAACCTAACTAACCTATGCCGGTCGCGGTGGCCGAGCGGTTCTAGGCGCTTCAGTACGGAACCGTGTGACTGCTACGGTCGCAGGTTCGAATCCTGCCTCGGGAATGGATGTGTGTGATGTCCTTAGGTTAGTTAGGTTTAAGTATTTCTAAGTTCTAGGGGACTGATGACCTCAGTAGTTAAGTCCCATAGCGCTCAGAGCCATTTGAACCATTTGATTTTTTAGGATGATGCTGTGGTATATCGAGAGGTTGTAACAATGGAAAATTGTACTGAAATGCAGGAGGATCTGCAGCGAATTGACGCATGGTGCAGGGAATGGCAATTGAATCTCAATGTAGACAAGGGTAATGTGCTGCGAATACATAGAAAGAAAGATCCCTTATCATTTAGCTACAATATAGCAGGTCAGCAACTGTAAACAGTTAATTCCATAAATTATGTGGGAGTACGCATTAGAAGTGATTTAAAATGGAATGATCATATAAAGTTGATCGTCGGTAAAGCAGATGCCAGACTGAGATTCATTGGAAGAATCCTAAGGAAATGCAATCCGAAAACAAAGGAAGTAGGTTACAGTACACTTGTTCGCCCACTGCTTGAATATTGCTCAGCAGTGTGGGATCCGTAGCAGATAGGGTTGATAGAAGAGATAGAGAAGATCCAACGGAGAGCAGCGCGCTTCGTTACAGGATCATTTAGTAATCGCGAAAGCGTTACGGAGATGACAGATAAACTCCAGTGGAAGACTCTGCAGGAGAGACGCTCAGTAACTCGGTACGGGCTTTTGTTGAAGCTTCGAGAACATACCGAGGAGTCAAGCAGTATATTGCTCCCTCCTACGTATATCTCGCGAAGAGACCATGAGGATAAAGTCAGAGAGATTAGAGCCTACACAGAGGCATACCGACAATCCTTCTTTCCACGAACAATACGAGATTGGAATAGAAGGGAGAACCGATAGAGGTACTCAGGGTACCTTCCGCCACACACCGTCAGGTGGCTTGCGGAGTATGGATGTAGATGTAGATATTTGGAGCCAGTATAGTCGCTGCAATGACTCTCCTTCCGATTCCGCTCCGCAGAACAAGCAGGCGACGTTTCAGTCTCGCGGTGGACAGTGGTCCTGACGTTGTGGCTCATCAGAGGTTGCGTAACGCCTCGGTGAAGGAGCCCCCGCGCACAGTGGCCGGGAGCCTGCCACAGTCTTCACGGCCCGCGGCTGCGGCTGCAGCTGCCCGGCCTGCCCCGGCGCGGGAGAAAGCGCCGCCCTTGGCCGGCAGCGGGCAGCCACCGGCCGCTTTCGCTCTCCGCTGCCCTCGCCCGTCCCCGAGCAGCCGTGGACACCAGCGCCTCGCCCACGGCTCCACCAGCTGACCCGCACACGGACGCAACACGGCCGTGGTGGACACTCTCGTCCGGCCCTAGCCCCTTCCTCCGGTTTCCGGCTTCAGTGGACCCAGGCAGGAGCGTGTAGCCCACTCTGGTC
This sequence comes from Schistocerca americana, assembly GCF_021461395.2. NCBI lineage: Eukaryota > Metazoa > Arthropoda > Insecta > Orthoptera > Acrididae > Schistocerca > Schistocerca americana. The sequence goes on from NC_060126.1 coordinate 45,351,949, forward strand.
GATCTTAGTCGAGTGTCAGGGAACACCACACTAGCTCGTATGAAGAGACCTCTATCTACCAGAGTGCTCTGGGAATTACAGGAATATCACTGCACCTCGGCAGAGTCAACACGTGATTTGTTTACTAACGGCGTTACAACTCAAATGTTCACATTTACAGCCTACACTGATCAAATGGCTCAAATGGCTCTGAGCACAATGGGACTTAACATCTGAAGTTATCAGCCCCTAGAACTTTTTTTTTAAATTCTCTCTTCAAATTCTGAAGATGGCAGGGGTAAAATACAGGGAGCGAAAGGCTATTTACAATTTGTACAGAAACCAGATGGCAGTTATAAGAGTCTAGAGGCACGAAAAGGAAGCAGTGGTTGGGAAGGGACTGAGACAGGGTTGTAGCCTATCCCCGATGTTATTCAATCTGTATATTGAGCAAGCACTGAAGGAAACAAAAGAAAAATTCGGAGTAGGTATTAAAATCCATGGAGAAAAAATACAAACTTTGAGGTTCGCCGATGACATTGTAATTCTGTCAGAGACAGCAAAGGACGGAAGAGCAGTTTAACGGAATGGACAGTGTCATGAAAGGAACGTATAAGATGAACATCAACAAAAGCAAAACGAAGATAACGGAATTTAGTCGAATTAAGTCGGGTGATGCTGAGGGAATTAGATTAGGAAATGAGACAAAGTAGTAAAGGAGTTTCGCTATTTGGGGAGAAAAATAACTGATGATGGTCGAAGTAGAGAGGATATCAAATGTAGAATGACAATGGCAAGGAAACCGTTTCTGAAGAAGAGAAATTATTTAACATCGAGTATTGATTTAAGTTTCAGGAAGTCGTTTCTGAAAGTATTTGTATGGAGCGTAGCCATGTATGGAAGTGAAACATGGACGATAACTAGTTTGGATAAGAGGAGAATAGAAGCTTTCAAAATGTGGTGCTACAGAAGAATGCTGAAGATTAGATGGGTAGATCATATAACTAATGAGGAGGTATTGAATAGAATTGGGGAGAAGAGAAGTTTGTGGCACAACTTGACTAGAAGAATCAGTTGGTAGGACATGTTCTGAGGCATCAAGGGATCACCAATTTAGTATTGGAGGGCAGCGTGGAGGGTAAAAATCGTAGAGGTAGACCAAGAGATGAATACACTAAACAGATTCAGAAGGATGTAGATTGCAGTAGGTACTGGGAGATGAAGAAGCTTGCACAGGATAGAGTAGCATGGAGAGCTGTATCAAACCAGTCTCAGGACTGAAGACAACAACAACAACAACATTATACAAGATAACCCACTTCCTTATATGATTAGTGGGTCTTAATTTGTAAGTTTGTTAGATACAATTTGCAGCTAATTACAATGTCGTGGATTGTCAACTACAGCTATACTCTAATTACAATGGGCAGCTATATTCTTAAAAGTATTAGTATTCAATAAGATCTTAACTAACTCTACTGCCTGCAGCGTCACAAATGTGTCAGAAATATATATATAAACCTATTTTATTGCCTTGCCCATTTTTCTAATCCCGATGGGCAAGCCCCTGACACTGGGAAGGCCAGGATGTGGTTCGCTGCAGGTTCCTAATACTAATTTCCTAATCTAATTTCTACTAACTAATTCTAACCTAAGTCAATTCCGGTGCATCGTCTAGTCCGTGATATTGTTCCCCACTGCACGCAGTCCCGCACGTGGCGGATTCCAGACTATTAAGGTCGGCCTATCCACGCGCAGGCGGTATAGGAGTAGGGCGCGTGTTTGGTGTTAGAATTTCTCTAGCTTTATTTTAATTTATGTTAATTTATTTCCCTCAGGTGTTCCTTTGGCACTTTTCGTGATACCTCGTCTGCTAGTTTATTTAGAGTTTGAAAAGCGTCTTGTTGTCTTATGAGGCGGTATGTGTCATGGTCTGGTAGTTGGTCACGTAGTGTGGAAGCAACATCACTGAAGAGGGGGCACTCGTAAATCACGTGATCGGGAGTGCCCTCTGGTTCACCACATTCACACGCGGGTGTGGCCCTTTTCCCGAACAGACATAAGTATGTCGGGTAAGGCCCATGTCCAGTGAGAAAATGGATTAGTCCTCTGGTGAGTTCAAAGTATTTCATTTTTGATCGTTCCCTAATGTTTGGAAAAAGTTCATATGTCCTACGCCCTGTTTCATCCGTCTCCCATAGTTCTTGCCATAGTTGTTGACCCCTTTGCCGAATCTCGCCCTTGTGCCTACCCTAGAACTTAGAACAACTTAAACCTAGCTAACCTAAGGACATCACACACATCCATGCCCCAGATAGGATTCGAACCTGCGACCGTAGCGACCGCGCGGTTCCAGACTGAAGCGACTAGAACGCTCGGCCACATCGGCCGGCCTACAGTGACCACCCGGAACATTACGAGGTCGTACCTAATAGCCAGTGTGTCCACCTTTCCCACGGGTACCAGCGACGACGAGTCGCGGGATGGAAGCAGTGAGGCCCTGGTGGGTCGCTGGAGGGACATGGCACCACATCTGCACATACAAGTCATTTCTTTAGAAAACATAGTTGTGTGGATATAACAGCAATTAGTTTACTTATAATAAATTATTCAAAATGACAGCCACAATCGCATTATTTATTTTGCCGCCAACCGGTTTCAACCCGCGATGGGGTCATCTTCAGGGCAATTTACACCATTTGGTCGCTCGTTGGAGTCGTCACCCTGCCTGTGCACGGTTGGCGTAAATTGCCCTGAAGATGACCCCATCGCGAGTTGAAACCGGTTGGCGGCAAAATAAATAATGCGATTGCGACTGTCATTTTGAATAATTGACATACAAGTCACATAATTCCCGTAAATTCCGGGTGGAGATGCGATGATCTCTCACGCCACGTTCACTCACATCCCAGATGTTTTCGATAGGGTTAAGATCTGATGTATCAGCACATCAATTGGAACTTGCCACTGTGTACCTCGAACCACTCCATCACACTTTATGCCTTGTGACGTGGCTCATTATCTTGTTGAAAAATGCTGCTGCTGTTGGGAAACATCATCGTCATGAAGGGGTGTACGTGATCTGGAACCAGTGTACGATACTCCTTGCCCGTCATGGTGTCTTGCACGAGCTCCGCTGGACCCATGGGTGTCCACGTGAATGGTTCCCAGGACGTAATGCAGCTGCCGCAAGCTTGTCTCCGCCCCGCAGTACAGGTATGAAGGAGCTGTTTTCCTGGAAGACGACAGATTCGCGCCCTCCCATCGGCATGATGAAGAAGGTATCGGGAATCAAAATGGTTCAAATGGCTCTGAGCACTATGGGACTCAACTGCTGAGGTCATTAGTCCCCTAGAACTTAGAACTAGTTAAACCTAACTAACCTAAGGACATCATGCCCGAGGCAGGATTCGAACCTGCGACCGTACCGGTCTTGCGGTTCCAGACTGCAGCGCCTTTAACCGCACGGCCACTTCGGCCGGCCGTATCGGGAATCATCAGACCATGCAACGCTCTGCCACTGCGACAACGTCTTGTAGCGGTGATCAAGTGCCCATTTCAGTCGTAGCTGACCATGTCGTGGTGTTAGTATTCGCACATGCTTGCGTTCTCGGCTGCGGAGGCCCATCGTTAGGAGCTGTGTGTTCAGACAAACTTGTACCCAGCCCAGCATTAGATTCTAATGTTAGTTCCACCATAGTTTGCCGACTGTCATGTTTTAGCCCTCCGCCAAGCCTACGATGTCCGACATGTGCACTGTGGGCTGGCCGCTCAATCACACGACGTCTGGGCGTGGTTGAAGACTCACCACGCGACAGGTCGTGCAGTTTCCTAAATGCCCGTGCCGAAGCTCCGGGCCATCGAGCCTGCCCCCGGTCAAAGTCAGATAGACTGCGCGCCTTCCCCGTTCTACTCGCCGACAGCACACGTCCACTGATACTCTTTGCACCGTGCGTATGTCTGACGAGCAGTCTTTCCTCGCCAGGTGAGTCTGCTGTCTCCTGGACGAGGCTTAGATCGGCAGTAGGTCGGTGGTCATAATGTTGTGGCTGATCAGTGTGTGTCCACGATTCGTGGTTTGGAAGTAACGAATCCGTATCACAACATGTTTCACGACACCACCGCAAGGAGGAAAAGTTTGAGTATTACTACGCTAATGTTGTCTTTGAAGACAGCAAATCTCTGTCGTTTCTTCCCGTCGACATTGCCCTGGAAAAACCCCAAATACCAGAACCAAGGGCCGAGAGATCCGGCGAAATCGGCGCTCAGATAATGTTTACATTACGAGCACGGTCGGCCAGCAAACTTCTCTTGCAAAAGTGCCACGGTCTGCCGAACGATCTAATAGGTTTGCTTGTCTTGCTGTAACGACAGTTCTTTGCTTTCCATTGCAAGTAATAGTCTTAGAAAAGAGTTCACGTGTCATAGTAATGTTCACCCCTCACAGTGACAGCCATTCCCTCTACGTGACATTGTTCAACACTACGTGACGTTGTTCAGCACGACGCAGTGACGCGTTCCTCGTGGAGACGCGTTTCGTGGATAATTTCTGGCTCTTCTATGGCCCAAATGCGGCAGTTATATTTATTGACAAACCCACAGCGATCAAAATGTGCTTCATCGCTGTCTTCTGGAAATTCGGTTCTTCTCCAGTCCTGTTGGTCAGTCAAAAAACAACATCCGTTACAACTTCGAATTTTTGGGGGGATATGTGAGTAGAACAGCTGTTACAACTCTATGTAACGAGGGTTTGGGCGTGTCATGCTTTTGAGACCGACGACGAAGTGAGTTTTCGGGACTGCTCCCACTGACACAAGGGAGTTGTCAATATTCGTTGCACTCCGCGAGGGTTTTGGTCGTCCTACTGTATCGGCAACTTCTTACGACGTGTTTTAATGATGCAGTACCAACATTTTGTTTTGTACGCCTGCTGGGCTTGCACAAGGCTTTGTCCAAGTATAAAGCAAATCTCAGCTATGGCAGCTCGTTCTTCAGTACTCCAGCCGCCCGTAATTAATCTCCAGGGTCATAGCAACAATCTTCCGCAAACTAAAACTTTATAATTAGTATATTAGGCGCTTTACTTCCGTTTCAAGTAGGTACTTTTGGGATTCGCTGTAGAACACAGTTAAAAAATTTCACTGATAACGAAGCTTCAGAATTACCATGGTAATATTACACCTAGACAAAGTTTATAGAAATGAGTTATAACAATGGTCCCCCCAGGGAGATATTCAACAGTTATCATATTTATCAGTGACAAGATAAGACTGTCAGTGGTTCAGGTGTAAAGTGCCAGTTTCGATCTAGACGGTAACTTGTCATATACTACTCGTCTGAGTAACACCGTTTAGATGTTCCTTCGTTACTTCAAACTTGTCTCAAAGCACACTTGGACGTTCCCCCCGACTAAAATAATTTGTCATAATGTCAGGCTTGTGATAAGACAGTTCGTTATTACGGAAGCACAGTTAAGGATGTGTGTGAAGTCCTTCTCGACGGAGTGCTCGTACAAAAAGCTCTGGCTGACTAGCCACGTCACATTCGGATAAAATCCCAAGTTTTCGACGACTGTCACCATCGTCGTGGTCAGCGGCTATGTCTGACCATCGCGCAACTGGCGAGGCTCCTCCGGTTGTGCTCAGAGAAAACGACGTCTCTATGGCTGTATTACGCCACGGAGATGGCACATGATGAGATGGCGGCCTCTTTGTGCATATATTACATACAAGGTGACAATTATTCAATTATATGAAATAAACGTCTGAACGGTTTGCGTTAGGAGGTTCAAACTGCATGGTTGGCCGCGGGGCATGATGAGAGCCGGCCGCGGTGGTCTAGTGGTTCTAGGAGCGCAGTCCGGAACCGCGGGACTGCTAAGGTCGCAGGTTCGAATCCTGCCTCGGGCATGGATGTGTGTGATGTCCTTAGGTTAGTTAGGTTTAAGTAGTTCTAAGTTCTAGGGGACTGATGACCACAGAAGTTAAGTCCCATAGTGCTCAGAGCCATTTGAACCATGATGGGAATTAGTTTGCACATTGTTGTTTGATTTAGCAATGAAGCCCAGTTTCATTTGGGTTCGTCAGTAAGAAAAATTGGCACATTTGGGGGACTGAGAATCCGCATTTCGCGATCGAGAAGTCTCTTCACCCTCAATGGGTGACTGCGTGGTGTGCAGTGTCCAGTCACGAAATAATCGGTGCGATATTCCTTGATGGCACGGTGCTACCGCGCGGTACGTGAAGGTTTTGGAAGATGATTTTATCCCCCAACGTAGCAGGACAGTGTTTGATGTCCTGGAGGAGCAGTTTGGGAACAGCATTCTGGCTCTGGGGTACCCTGAGGTCGCTGGCATGGGCCTCAATTGGCCGCCATATTCTGCGGATCTGAATACATGCGACTCCTTCCTGTGAGGCCATATTAAAGACAAGGCGTACAGCAATAATCGCAAACCATCGCTGAGCTGTAATAAAGTGTGTGCACGCCGCAGTTGGTAGCTAATTTACTCTTTTTATCATATAGTTCAACAACTGTAGCCCTGTACATTCAAATCAGGAGCTAAATTGTTGGAAGTCTATGGTAAGCGCACAGTCTGTGTCTCTATTAAAGCTGTTATCATGCAGTCTAATTTCAAATGCTTCACAACAGTCCGATGTGTGGGCAAGTATTCTCATTTGTTCAAACATAGGGCTCTTTATTTTCTTCTAGCGTACTATGGTTACATTTCCTCACGTTTTCGGAGAGTTGCCGTCACGTACACTAAGTAAAGGCAGTGGCGAGTGAGTGATAGTTCTGCAGTTGGTCTCTCTCTTGTTGACAAGTCCAGCAGTATTGATGACTCAGTAGGAAATACAACAGGAGCGTACTTGACCTATCGTCATTCATGAACAGTTACGACCAGCCGTTTCCGATTATAAAACAAAAAAAGAAACAAAAAAACTGCACTTTTAGGCATATCCACAACAGATATTTTGCAAGTCTGCTATACGAATCTAAAAATCGGCCATTGAATAAAATGATGAATACACGATGAAATGCTTACTAACGATGTATCCAATTTCCTTCTTTAGGAAATCATCTCTTTCAACGTCAAAGAAGCGACGATATAACAATATAAATCAGTATTTTTAACATTTATAAAAAATAAGTTGAAATGAATGAAGGCCACGACGTCCATCTTCCATCGTACAGTACAGACGACCGTAAGTAAGATCGACTGAATACGGCAACTTAGTCGCTGCGTAGTTGTCCAACATAACTCTCTGCTACAATGGGACAACTAATTTCGAATACTGGAGTGACTTTCGTCTTCCTTAATTTCCCTAAATCGTATCGGAGGAATGCCATTCTGACTCCTCGGTGAATCCGTTAGTCGACCGTTTCATCCTAGATCTACTTAGGTAGCGCAAAGTTCCTAATGACATCGATACCGACGGAACACCTAAGTCTAATCTTACTCTCTGTCATCCACCCAACCTTCAAGCATGTCGGTTCTTAAAATTATTTATTTTCTTAGTTTTGTTGTTCTGTTTGATGAGCTAGAACACTGCTTATATTACCCTGTTGCGTCATTAGCTTCATAAAACAAGTTCCAGCAATAAATGCTGTGGCCATGGGAGCTGATATCATCGTCGCGTAACGACGTTACATAAAAGCTGTAGCAGGGTGGTCTCAGCACCTTCCCACGAGGCTATTCCCACCTTGACTGTAAGCAATCTTTTAACTATGGAATTTCAGAGAACCGTCGGAAAGAACGCCCAATAATGGAATTCCCTAAGTGGGCATATTCTCAGCGGCAATTACACTAGTACCTACCGCGTTAGCACGTGATACAGACACTCTGGATTGCAATGGCACTTCTCACAGTGTAGATAGGAACATGTTAGAGCTTTTTATAGGTCGTCAAACTTGCCCTGAACATGTACAGTTAAGCATAAGTACAAGTGACGTAGATTGCATAGTACAATTCAGGAAGTCATCGCTTCAAATCGCCGTTCGGCCGCCTACATGTAGGTTTACCGTGATTTCTCTAAACAACATGAGGCGATGTCGCGACAGTGTTTTTGAAAACGACACGGCGGATATGCTTTCCCGCACTTGTATCGTTCCAACTCATGTTCCGTCTCTAGCATACTATCCTTCTGCCAGCGATTATCAATGCCTCCTGCTATCTACAAAATGGTTGAAATGGCTCTAAGCGCTATGGGACTTATCAGCTGAGGTCATCAGTCCCCTAGACTTAGAACTACTTAAACCTAACTAACCTAAGGACTTCACACACATCCATGCCCGAGGCTGGATTTGAACCTGCGACCGTAGCAGCAGCGCGGTACCGGACTGTAGCGCCTAGAACCACTCGGCCACAGCGGCCGGCTGCTATCTACACTGAAGAGCCAAAAGTGCTGACCTTCCGGTTAACGGCCTGTCTGTCCACCTCTGGAAGGAAATTCAGCAGTAATCCCTACGGTATAAATTCGACAAGACTGTTGATGGGTTACCGGAAATGCACTGAGGAGCCAAACCACTATGACCACCTTCTTGGGCCATCTTTGTAACGCAGTACGTTATCTATTCTGCGTGTCATCGATTCCACATTCGTTGGTGGATTTGTGGAGCTATGCGGCACCAGGTATTCCCCTAAATAACTGACCGCTGATTTGTGTACGCGGTGATGGCGCTCGATAGCGATCCAGATGGGCGGACACGTTATAGTGATTTCACTATCACGCTCCTCGAACCACTGTGGCTTCGACACACGGACAGTTGTACTGCTGAAAGATGACTTCGTCGTTAGGGAAGACATGCAGCATGAAGGGATGCAGGTGGTCCGCAGCTGACATGGTGTCTTCCATTAGCACCACATGCAAGCGCAGGAGCATGTCTCCCATAGCATAATACTGTTCCCACCAGCCTGCGTACGCGGCGCGATGCAGGTTTCGAGCAGCCGTCCGCTTGGATGACAGCGTTTATGGAGGCGACCACTGACCTTGTGTAGCAAAAACGTGATTCATCCGAGTGAGACGACACAGCTCAGTCTCGATCATCCCGAGCAAACTATAACTGTAACTGGCGATAACGTTGGGCCAACATATGAACACGCAGTTGTGGTCTCTGTTGCGAAGCTCCCTGTTCAACAATGTACGATGAACGGTGTGCTCCGAAACACAAGTGCGTCCACCGGCATTGCGCTCTTTCGCCAGAGGTGTAACAGATCGCCATCTGTCCTACTTTGCAGAGCAGACAAGCCTCCGAACCCCACGTTTTGTGAAGAGTCGTGGACGTCCAACCACTTAGCGCCTACTGGTAGTTTCACTGTCCTTCTACCTCTTTCCGCAGATGGTTACGACAGTAGCACGTGAACATTCGACAAGCTTCGCCGTTTCCGAAGTACTCTTTCAGAGGCTCTGCTTAATAATAATCTGCCCTGTGTCGAAGTCGCTTATCTCAGTCGATTTCTGCACTTGCTCATCCAGTCCATGGCTACCCGGCTTACATACTTTACTTACTGCGTCACCAGGAGGCATCCAGCCTTGCAGTGGGCATAATATTTTGGCTTGTCAGTGTATGTGGTAGCCGATCTCTATGCACAGGTTACACAAATCGCATAGATTACGGGACGACAGTTTGAGGGCGCGGAACTGCGTCCTCAGACTAGGCCAATCTGGTGGGCAAGACATCAACTAGATTTGACTACCATGCTCCTCTGACGATTGTAGCACTATTCAGCCTCGTGATACTGACAGTTATTACGCAGAAATATGTCATCGCCGTCTCGGAGAACGTTAAGCCTGAAGGAATGGCGGTTGTCCGCATTAATGCACAACTGTCGTTGTGAATTCGATTACCGGCACATTGTTCCGGCTCCAAGCAGACGATCGCCTGGATGAGAGCGTAAATGGACACAATCATCACAAGAAAAGTGATTCATCCTATTAGGCAACATGTTTGCATTGATGCAAGACCCAGTACCCATTAAAACTGTAACTGGCGATCTCGTGCAATTAACATGGAAACACGTAGGGCCGACGTCTTTTCACCGTGATCCTGTCAAAATGAGCACTGCAATATCTGGTCAAAAGCAATGCATAAAATGTTCCACTACCTCTGATTTGCAAAGGTAAAGGGTTGCTTCAAACTCTTTCACAAAAAGTGAAGCAATCTGAACCATGCCTTTCTATTACAAAATATACGAATTTGTTTGCCTGCTACATTTCATGCCATGGAATATGACCTGTAAACTGCGTAACATTTTGCTCGCATTTCTATCAGAAAAAAGGAAAATTTGAACAGCTTTTATTCGTCACCTTCCCTCATAAATTGAGGTGACAAAAATCATGAGATATCGATATACACACACGTAGATGATAGTAGTGTCGCGTAGACAAGGTATAAAAGGCCAGTGTACTGGTAGAGCTGTCATTTGTATTCAGGCGATGAATGTGCAAGCGTTTCCGAAGTGATTAAGGCCGCACGACCGGAATTAAAAGACTTTGAACACGGAATGGTAGTTGGAGCTAGACGCTTGAGACATTCCATTTCAGAAAACGTTAGGGTATTGAATATTCCGAGATCCAAAGTGTCACGAATTTGTCTAGAATACCAAATTTCACGTATTAACTCTCACCACGGACAACGCAGTGGCCGATGGCCTTCACTTGGCTCTGAGCACCATGGGACCTAAAATCTGAGGTCATCAGTCCCCTAGAACTTAGAACTACTTAAACCTAACCAACCTAAGGACATTACACACATCCATGCCCGAGGCAGGATTCGAACCTGCGACCGTAGCGGTCCCGCGGTTCCAGACTGTAGCGCCTAGAACCGCTCGGTCACAACGGCCGGCCGGCCTTCACTTAACGACCGAGAGCAGCGGCGTTTGCGTAGAGATGTCAGTGCTAACAGACAAGCAACATTGCGTGAAATAATCGCAGAAGTCAGTGTGAGACGTACGACGAAAGTATCCGTTAGGACAGTGCGGCGGAATGTGGCATTAATGGAATATGCCAGCAGACGACCGACGCGAGTGCCTTTGCCAACAGCACGACATCGCCTGCAGCGCCTCTCCCGGGCTCTTGACCAGGACGCTAGACGACTGGGAAACCGATGAGACCCGATTACAGCGTGTAATAGCTGACGGTAGGGTCAGAGTTTGGTGCAAACCGCACGAAGCCATGGACCCAAGTTGTCAATAAGGCGCTGAGCGAACTGGTGGCGGCTCCGTGATGCTGTGGACTGTGTTAATGTGGAATTGACTGGGTGCCCTGGTCCAAGTGAACCGGTCATTGACTGGGAATGGCTATGTTCTGCTACTTGGAGACCATTTGCAGCCATTCATAGACTTCAAGTTCCTAAACATTACACGAGGCCACAACAACGGTTAGTTTGAAGAACATTCTGGACAATTCCAGTGAATTTGGCCGTGCAGACCACCTTACATGAACCCATCGAACATCTATGGGACGTAATCCAGAGGTCAATTTGAGCGCTAAATGCTGCACAGCAATACTTAGGCAATTATGGGTGGCTACAGAGGAAGAATGGGTCAGTATTTCTGCAGAGCACATCTAATGACGTGTTGAGTCCATGACGCGTCGGGTTGCTGCACTGTCCAGGGCAAAAGCAGCTCCAGCACAATATTAGAAAGTGTCCCATCACTTTTGTCACCCGGGTGTAATATCAAATTTGTTGCAGTAATTCAGAGAACCATAATTAAGGAGAAATTAATGTTGTCCCGCAGGGTAGTGGTAGTTCTTTCCCCATTAAATTTTGGTCAAATCTTTTTTACTTGTTTTCATCGTTGAATATGCTAGAATATTCGGATATTTGTACTAGTTCGCCATTTTCTTTAAAAATGTCTCCAGGGTGAAGGGGCTACGGCAAATGTCGGGGCAGTTTGTTCGAAAGTGCACAGCCGATTTCCTTCCCCTATCTGAGCCGTCCCTCATCATTCTGTCGCCAACCGGACTTTAAGCTGTGACACCTACTTCTCCTTTTCCCAGTTACGCTCCCTGCGTTGCAGCGCCTGGCCCACGACGCACCAGGAAAGCGAGGCCGCGTTGATCGTCTTCGCCACTTGAAGCGGCAGGCAAACTCTACAGCAAGTGCGACAACTGCGACCAAAAGTAGGCCAGTGCGCGGCTGTTACAGGCCGGCCATCGAGCCTGCGAAGCAGTTTCCGCGTTGCTGCCTCGAGCGAGATCCAGACGAAGGTGGTTCGCTTCCAGTGTCCCTCGAAATGCTATCATTACCCGCATTCACGCCACCTTGACTAGACAACTACGGACGAGAAAGTACCAGGTGGGTGTCAAACTGCAAGCAGTTTTGACCTACTTGACAACCTTCAAGGGAAGGTTTGATTCAAGTGAAAGATAGATGAACTGATTTTTATTTGCTTCTTCGTTTCCGTTCCCGTTCTGCAGTTTCAGGGTGAGAATCGGACAGTTGCCAGTTTGCAGAGAGATAACACACGTCACTAATGAGGGTTAATTTCTTAATGTGGCCTCTATCTGAGTTTTTTAGATCACTGTATGCTAATATGATAAGAATAAAGTCGTATTGTCTATCATTTCGCCGGACAGATTGTCGAGCGGTTGTAGGCGCTACAGTCTGGAACCGCGCAACCGCTACGGTCGCTGGTTCGAATCCTGCCTCGGGCATGGATGTGTGTGATGTCCTTAGGTTACTTAGGTTTAAGTAGTTCTAAGTTCTAGGGGACTGATGACATCAGAAGTTAAGTCCCATAGTGCTCAGAGCCATTTGAACCCACCAGTACAGAGCCTCTACCAGCTTGAACAGTTCACTGCTGACATGTGGTGTCCATGGATTCATGAGGTTGTCTCCATAGCCTCAAAAGTCCATCCCCTAGATGCAATTTGAAATGAGACTCGTCCGATCAAGCAGCATATTTCCAATCATCAACAGTCTAATGTTCGTGTTGACGGTCCCAGGCGAGGCGCAAAGCTTTGTGTCGGGCAGTCATCAAGGGTACAGGTGTGGGCCTTCGGCTCCGAAAGCCCATATCGATGATGTTCCGTTGAATGGTTCGCACGCTGACACTTGTTGATGGCCCAGCATTGAAATCTGCAGCAGTTTGCGGAAGAGTTGCACTTCTGTCACGTTAAACGATTCTCTTCAGTCGTCGTTGTTAGCGTTCTTGCAGCATATTTTTCCGACCGCAACCATGTCGGAGATTTGATGTTTTACCAGATTAGTGATATTCACAGTACGCTCGTGAAATGGTTGTACGGGAAAATTCCCACTTCATCGCTGCATCCGAGATGCTGTGTTCCTTCGCTCATGCGCCGACTACAACACCCTGTTCAAACTCACTTAATTCTTGATAACCTGCCAGTAACCAAACTGACAACTGCGCCAGACACTTGTTGTCTCATATAGGCGTTGCCGACCGCAGCGCCATATTTGGCCTGTTTACATACCGCTGCATTTGAATACGCTTGCCTATACCAGTTCTTTTGGCGCTTCAGTGTAGTACTCCTGTACTACATTGTCTACACTGCCATTTTGCTACCTAGACTGCTAGTAGCACTTTGTAACTCACAAGTAATGCCTTCTGCTGATTTTATGCGCGATGATCGACAGTCCCTGTTCGTCAGTGGTGTTGCTTTAGCTGTGGTTGTTGCTTCGCGTTTCCACTTCACAACCATATCACCGACGATCGACTTGGGCTGCTATAGAAGGGTTGAAATGTCCCTGGTGAAAACGTTACTCTGGTGACATCCAGCGAGCAGCCCGTTCCAAGTCACTGAGCTCTGCTGACAGCCCCATTCTGCTGCCGCTGCTTCTCTACTGACAACACGGTATTCCCCGCCTCCTTTTTATACTGGCGAGATCGCCTCTCGTGACATTCCGCATTACATGAGGGCGTCCGTACAGTTCTGATCAGATAGTGTGTTACATGCGACAGCTTGGAAAACACAACTCGAGGCTAGGCCCGTCAACCTAGTAAGTGTTTTAAGAGTTTTTGATTATATGTATTTCATGCACTGTTTCAATAGCGATATGATCGTGACGTTTCGGTGGCAGTGTTTGCTCTGGTTAGTATTTTTCGTATTTCTTAGGGAAAGCTCTTTGACTCCTATTTTTGGATCAGAAAAAATTTATCCTACGACTTCTATACAAAACGATGGGTTAATCACACACTTGGTGAAAGACTTACTCAAGCGTAGAACGTTTCGAGTATCTTTGTGAGAAGTCCGTTCACCTAAAGAAGGAGTTTTTGTTGGAACTGAAATTCGAGACTGACGATCGATTCCAAATTTGAATTAATATTGACTGAGGAGATTGTTGACAAATTATCGAGTAACAAATATGACACACATTAAATTTTTCTTCTAGCCAACACGCTGAAAAAGCTGAGGTTGTTTGATAAGCCTCGATATCCACTTTTTGAACAGTCACCATAATTTTTTCCCGAAGATTTGCTTGACGTCTGTGATGGGCAATGTGACAGCTTTCATTCGACCATCGAAGTGTATTCCACATTTTCCGACCATTCCATAGTAACCTCAAAGCCCAACTTTTTAAACTACTTTTTTCGTGACAAGCCTTTTAAATTTTACTGAGGGAAATACAAATACTTCTTGCTAAACAGTTGATGTTTACAATAAAATATGTTGGAGAGTTGAGAATGAGTTCAATTTGAAGATACAACAACAAATACACGAACTTCATCTACATTACACAATGTGTACATGATGCAACAAATGGTGTGGAGGTATGGATTACAGTCGCTGAAGATTTTATAAGCATTATATTTTCATTACTTTGAACCTATCACGTGGTAAATATCAAGCAAGAAAAGCAATTTAACAAATATGATGATCCCAAGTCAGAAATTAAATAGCACTATCAAAGAGTAAATATTTTTCCCTAAGTCACGTAATATTATTTCTAAAGTAGTCTATTTCCTTCCTCAGCATACAAACTGTCTCCACATTTCATGGAAAACGGTTCAGCGAGTTAGTCATAAAAATGTAACAAAGTTACTTTCTGGGATTTCAGTCTTTCTCGGCGTATTCCACTGATGAATTCTTCTCGGGTTATTAGCCGAGTGATGGCGTCGTCTTGTCGCAACGTTTCAATGAGTTTCTTACCCATCATCTTCTGGCGAAGTCACTCCGCCAGAAGATGATGGATACGAAACTCAGTGAAACGTTGCGACAAGACGACGCCACCACTCGGCTAATAACCCGAGAAGAATTCATCAGAGTTACTTTCTCTTTGTAATATTAGTATGGATAAAACTTTCAATTACTTTTTTTTTTTGTTTTCATGATCCAATTTTGATGAAATAAAGCCTATGTGGTGTTTCGAGCTATCCTTAAGTTACTGTGAAAATCCCGTTCAGACAAACACGAAAACTTTAAATCACGATGTCTTTTTTTACCTGTGATCCGATTTTCATGAAATAAAGTGTGAACGGTGCCCGAAGGCATATTCAAGTTACTTGCGAAAACCCCATTAAAATTCGTCTAGTACTTTTGGAGATTATCGTTTTCAAACGGATGAACGGGCAGGCACGACACTTTCACAGATTTATTATTAGTGTAGATGTAGGGTGCAAGCGCTACAACGAGAGGAAGAGTTCGGCGCAGGAGGCATGCGTGGCGGGCCACGTCGAACCAGTGTGAAGGCCGATGATTTAAAACAAAAAACTGAGGTGGTCAGATGTGGATTCAGTGTTCTTGAGTTTTAACTAAATGATATCGAGGAGTAAGAAAAGTTTGTCTTGTCGCTGTCCTGTATAATTAGACGCATGTCGCCCATGGCCGGCAAGTGGCATCTATATGTACCTGGAAATAATGATTGAGCAGGTGTTTACAACGCTGTAAAAATAGACCCGAAGGCCGCCCACACTTTGCGTTCCCGTGCCCCATCACTCCACCGGACACCTTCACGCTTTTTCTCTTCTTTTCGAGGCCCGCACACCTTGTTTTCTCAGTTGCTGCGTGTCGCAACGGCGGCCGGTTGCCTGGGAGAACGAGTCTATTAATGACAGGTAGTGAGGCTGGCGGAGAAACGGCGATTCCATCAGGTGACGTCACGCTAATGGCAAACAGGTCCGCCGCACTTGTGTTCAGTGACGCGGGTGCCGGCCGCAGCTGGACACGAGGTCAGGCTGGGACAGCAGCAATACGGCCTGCTGTGCCGTGCGTGGCCTACCAGCCAACGCAGCGCCCGTCGTGGGGCTCGGAGGAGGGCCGTGAATCATCCGAGCGGCCGGCGCGCTCCCACTGGTCCACGGCCCATTCTCGACGGTGCCGCGACCACTGCAACCGCAACTGGCCATATCGTTGCGTTGCTAAGGAGTGGTCGCCTGCTGTGAAACACGTTCGCTCCGAAACACTTGTGCCTGTATCAGCGCTGCCCCAGCCGCCAGAGCTGCTTCACAGAGCGGGCGAGCTTCCGATCTCGACGTGAGACAGCTGGTCTCAGAGTCCTTCAACCGCTTCCCATAGATGCCCAGAGGCACGGGAACAGCCGACCAGTTTCTGATATCAGAATGAAACTTTCGCTCTGCAGCGTTTCGTGCGCTGATATGTAACTTCCTGGCAAATTAAAACCGAGTGCCGGACCGAGACTCGAACTCGGGACCTCTGCCCTTCGCGGGCAAGTGCTCTACCAACTGAGCTACCCAAACCCGTCCTCACAGCTTTACTTCCGCCAGCCCCTCGTCTCCTACCTTCCAACCTTCACAGAAGCGAACCTAGCAGAACTAGCACTCCTGGAAGAAAGGATAATGCACTTGCCCGCGAAAGGCAAAGGTCCCGAGTTCGAGTCTCGGTCCGGCAAACAGTTTTAATCTGCCAGGACGTTTCAGTTTCTGATATCCTTGTTCCCAGGCATTTGGCCATAACAATGTACCCTTTGTCAAAGTCGCGTCTCTACTCTGCAGTTGTGGAGCTTGTCGGCCTGTCGCACTTGATCGGCGCAAAACAAGTCCAGTTCTCACGTCAGTGAGTCTCCGGGCCTGCTCACACGACTTTAGTTCGTGGGGCTCAGGATTCCAGTCTTGTGTCTGGCACGCGGTATTTTTGGCAATGCGTTGGACAATTGTGCGTCTACAAGGAGGAAGTATTTATTATTTGTTTACCTGTCTCGTGGTACCGCGCGGGATTAGCCGAGCGGTCTTAGGCGCTGCAGTCATGGACTCTCCGGCTGGTACCGGCGGAGGTTCGAGTCCTCCCTCGGGCATGGGTTTGTGTTTGTCCTTAGGATAATTTAGATTAAGTAGTGTGTAAGCTTAGGGACTGATGACCTTAGCAGTTAAGTCCCATAAGATTTCACACACATTTTTTGTCTCGTGGTCTCCTATGGTTAACTGCTCAAATGGTTCAAATTGCTCTGAGCATTATGGAACTTAACTTCTGAGGTCGTCGGTCCCCTATAACTTAGAACTACTTAAACCTAACTAACCTAAGGACATCACACACACCCGTGCCCGAGGCAGGATTCGAACCTGCGAACGTAGCAGCGGCTCCGGACTGAAGCACCTAGAACGGCTCGGCCACAGCGGCCGGCTGGTTAATTGCAAAGTAGAGTACAACAAAAGCCTGTTCTATTGTATCACAAGTAAGTAAGTGTAAGGTCCCGAACTGCATCGCTACGAGTAAATGACCTACTCATTCTTTACTAAACAAAGTCTGCAAATAAAAAAAGAAGGGACAAAACACAAAATTAGAACTGCTTTTGCTTGGTTACAGCGAGAACAGTAATTTCATAACCCGTATGTTTACAACAGATCACACTTACAAAAGTTGTTTGAAAACAGAGTAACCTAGCGGAGTGATTTGGAGCACCGCGCCTTACTGGCAAGGGTGGGATGGACGAAGCCAATCGCTGCACGTGAGGTGAGGTACGTCGTCTGGTGATGTCACACGTTCAACATTTGTGATCCGCTTTTGGGGTATTTCCCGACAGTTGTGTCCCCACGTGTCTTATGGTAAATTACTTGTCTCAGCGTGATCTAAGTCGTTTCCGGGTTTTTTAAACGTCATTAAGGATCATCCTGTATACGTCTTGACGGCATTTCATGATCTCTGCGTTCCTCTTGGGGAATCATGCTAAGCGCTGTGTGCAATGAGTAAGGGGCACAGCGGCCACTAGGAAGTAGTGTGCGACAAGCTGGGAATATGGGCTGGGTGGGAAGCGTGCTCGGATAGCTGAAGTGTTAAAGTGACCGCGTAAAGTGGGAAATCCGGGTTCGAGCCCCGAACGGCACAAACTATCACTTGTCGCCGTTGAATTGTTTCAGTGCCCTCGCGCGGCTGACGCCGGTAATTCTCCTCCAGCATTGCCTGTAAGGGTTAAATTTAGATAGAGCTGGATACGTAATAAGTTTTTGCATATCGTGTTCAAAAGCGTTTTCTTCTTTCATGACTCCGACACGAAATGTTAACTCACTAGTGTTAACGACAGCCGATGGCACAAGAGGCCGAGACATCGTACCAAAACTCTGTCTCGGCACGCTCGCGCTGTACCTTACGTGGCTTTTGTAGGCCGATGTGAGGCTGTTTGTCCCCCACCTTCATAGACCACGAGTATCTGATATCAAACCGTTAAGGCTTTCACACACTGCTTGCTTTTCTTATCCAGGCACGGGTTCGAAACACGCCGAGCGAAGTCCACTCTCGCGATGGCCGCTGGCCATAATACGGTATTTTGCTGACTGGTGTAGAAGATTTTGTAAGCGTGCCCACCTTTCAGTAGATACCATTTCATTCACTGCATTCTGCCGATAAAGTTGTGTTTCCAGGTTCTGTTACCTTGGCAGTAATAGTGCGACACTGAAAATTTTGCAGAAAGAGCCATGTGTTACAGGAGCTGTTTCAGCCCCGCTACACTACGGACGCACAGAATTGGTGCGCTCTTTCTAGAGCTCTGGCGTTCACTCCGGTTGTAGCCCGCTGAATAACATTAGCCAGTTACTATGTTCTTTTGTCGCGCAGCTGACAAATACCGTTTAGTGATGGTCGTCTCAGTTTAAAAATAATTATTTACGTGCCTCAAGCCGACGCCGTTGCCTCTTTAGAGACACACTGAGGAGTCCTTGTGCACGCGGAAAAACTGTATATTCAGGTACTATATCCCGCAACGTTTAATGTCGAAAGCACATCCGATGATCATTCGTACCTTAACCTCGTATCATGGCATACTGTAACCCATTCTGTTATTGAATAAAGCTGTTTACACCTTTATGTATGGATGTTCGACCTGGGCTTTCCAACCCTGTCCCTCGTCCTTGAACCCCTGTCTGTCTATCGAAGCGTCCAGGAGCAAAGCAATTCTCGGTACCTGACCCGATTGCAGGTATAAGGGATTTTGGAAATCACAACAGGCACACATTTTCAGGAGAACTGTTAAGTATTTGTTCGTTTGCTTGTGGATCACTGCAGATATAATATTTGTTGAGCTACTAAAAATTAGAAAACGACCAGATAACATTGGAAATTCAATAAATGTTCACTCAAGAGCATTTCTTTTCATCATCGTACCTTTCAAATGTAATATGTATCAGATTTGAGTAATATTGAAAAAACTATAAATATTAAAAAAAGAAAGGCATGGCCGGGACTCGATCCCTCGATCCACCAGATGCAGAGCCTGGACGCTAACATCGTTGCCGCCGCCAGCTCATGACGCGTAAAACTTCTCTTGCGATTTTCTCGAAATCGTCTAACTGGGACGGGTTACTACTTGCACATTATGTCGTCCTAATGAACTACTAAAAATGCACAAAGTCTAAAGTAAACCTGTGATCCGAACGTATTGGCCTCCTCTTGTCAGTAATAAAGACAACGTTTCGTTTACTTGAGGTAAAGTCAAGGAACGACCGAAGAACGGCTTTCCAACTGACAAACTGGTCTCTGCCTTTCACATCTGAATTGGAACGCCTCGTTAGCGTTACTACACAAATAAAACAGAAAAACGAGAGGAGAAAAAAATCTGCGTCGTTTCGTAACCCAAGAATGCAACTGAAAGTGGCGTTCACAGTGCGTTCTCGTACAGAAGCTGTTCCCAATCGCAGCACATGCATGCTGCCTTAAATATTCCCTGCTGGGGGTGGTTCCTTCAGCTACGCCGTACACGAATTTCTCCCTCACTATTCTGGATGTCTAAGGACCTGTGCAGTAGCCTACGTTCTTACCTTGTGAAACCTACGCTGATGAAGGAAATCACTAAGGCCATTGCCCACTGCGAAAATTAACGCCTCCCGGTGGCTTTGCAATAACGTGACGCGGTAATCTGTACTACTATGCAAAAACAAGTCGTCACCAAAAACCTCGAAAAGTACTTCACATTTTTACATGATACTCTGATGAACGTCTGGACCGGCACAGGGTGTTTACGTTTACAATATTTATGATATATAAATACAAACAATTACGTAACATAGATACAAGAAATGACCGTGACCGACTTACCACGATCTTGTACACGATAGGCCGGCCGGGGTGGCCGAGCGGTTCTAGGCGCTACAGTCTGGAACCGCGGGACCGCTGTTGTCGCAGGTTCGAATCCAGCCTCGGGCATGAATGTGTCCTTAGTTAGGTTTAAGTAGTTCTAAGTTCTAGGGGACTGATGACCTCAGAAGTTAAGTCCTGTAGTGCTCAGAGCCTGTTGAACCATTTCTACACGATACACAAACAACCATTCGTACGAACATGTGCCATAAATTTACGGGATAATTACAGGTTTTCTTTTAAACTGCGAGAAAGATAATGCTGTGGTATGAAAGCGTGCGGTTTCGTTTTATTTCATGCAGTCAGTGTCAAGTATGAGAGTAAAGTATGTACGCCATTAGACAATTTGCTTCTCATATATACCAGATCTCTCTCATAAGAGTCGTCAGGCCCAACATCTCTGTTTCGGCATATATTTGAAATTTTGTTTTTACCCTGTGTGGCTGGAGTCAGCTCAAAAAAATTCATGCGACGTCCATTGTCGACAGAAAGCACCGGTTTGTTTCCTATTACAAACATTGTGATTTTTAAAGAGAAATTTAAGGTGCCGATTTGATTGACCGGTCCCAAATTAGTCTAGTACGGTATTCAGATTAGAGATACGCAATTAAGAGGGAAAGTTAAACGAGAATAGTAAGGAGAACTCCAATACCGGCTGAGTAGCGCTGCGGCATGGCGGTAGCGCGGGCCGGTATTGGCAACAGTACCGGTTTTTCTTGCTGTTTTACTGTTCCTTTTAATACAAATCGATAAATGAAATATCGCGCTAGACTTATTTTGGGCCGCACAATCAAACGGCATCTAAAATTTCTCTTTAAAAATCATAATGTTTGTAATGGGAAACAAACTGGTGCTGCCTGTCGACAATGGGCGTTGCTTGTAAGACATTATGAGCAGCGTTTGTTTGAGCTGACTTCAGCTACACACGGCAAAAACAAAGTTAAAAATATTTGCCTTAACGTGACGACTCTTAGGAAACACACCCTGCATATTCTCTCTCCTTATGTATGTAAGAGAATAGAAGCTTTCGAAATGTGATGCTACAGTCGAATGCTGAAGATTGGATGGGTAGGTCATGTAACTAATGAGGAGGTACTGAATAGAATTGGGGAGAAGAGGAATTTGTGGCAGAACTTGACTAGAAGAAGTGATCGGTTGGTAGGGCATGTTCTGAGGCATCAAGGGATCACCAATATCGGACGGCAGTGTGGAGGGTAAAAATCATAGAGGGAGAGCAAGAGATAATACACTAAGCAGATTCAGAAGCATGTAGGTTGCAGTAGGTACTTGGAGATGAAGAAGCTTGCACAGGATAGAGTGGCATGGAGAGCTGCATCAAATTAGTCTCTTAACTGAAGACCACAACAAGAACAACATGTATGTTTTTAAACAAAAAGTGTATAGACAAGAATATGTGGTTTTGTTTCTCTTCTTTGTCCTCAATTTTATAACAAACACAAAAGCGTATTTATAGTTTATCGGCTCATCTACATCTACATCTACGTGATTACTCTGCTATTCACAATAAAGTGCCTGGCAGAGCGTTCAATGAACCACCTTCAAGCCGTCTCTGTACCGTTCCACTCTCGAACGGCACACGGAAAAAACGAGAGCTTAAATTTTTCCGTGCGAGCCCTGATTTCTCTTATTTTATCGTGATGATCATTTCTCCCTATGTAGGTGGGTGGCAACAGAATGTTTTCGCAATCGGAGAAGAAAACTGGTGATTGAAATTTCCCGTCACAACGAAAAACGCCTTTGTTTTAATGATTGCCACTCCAATTCACGTATCGTGTCTGTGAAACTATCTCCCCTATTTCACAATAATACAAAACGAGCTGCCCTTCTTTGTACTCTTTCGATGTCATCCGTCAGTCCCACCTGATGCGGATCCCACACCGTACAGCAATACTCCAGAAGAGGGCGGACAAGCGTGGTGTAATCAGTCTCTTTGGTAGACCTGTTGCACCTTCTGAAACGTCCCATTTGAACAATTATATAAGACTGTGCTTATACTGACACACAATATTTTTGAGCGCAACGCAATCTGACTTTCAATAATTCCTACAAAAGAATGGCCCTGACTAACATTAACCTATACCTTTCACAAATCACTTACCTCACAAAAATCTTCGTTACTCGAACTACTGCAATATAGCGAGCGCCACTACTGGCAGCTAAATAAAAGATCCAAACTACGGAAGGCACTAACTACTGATAGGCGTAGTTAGCAAATGAAAGATTTTAATAGAGAACAAAAAATGTATTTCCCTTAATAGTGTTGAAAAATCATAATGTACATAGCAGTTCATGACATCCAGTCTCACAAATTTCAAAACTCCGCCATTTCTCTCCCCACATCCAGCACTACTGGCGGCTCACCTCCAACTGCGCAACGCTACGCGCTGTTCACATCCAGCTGCCACTGCCCAACACTACAATGGCAGACAACAATGCAAACCAGCCACAGACTGCACACAGCACAGCCAGCGATTTTCATACAGAGCGCTACGCAACGTTGCCAATAAAAAAACATAAACAGCCTACTTACATAGCCCCCATGCTACCCACAAAAAAATTTTACAAATTGTTTTGGGCAGTGGCCAATAATGATTTGATAAAATTCTTCATAATTACAATAACAAAGAAATCAAAGGCACACACTTATTGATACAATGTTGGTCAAAAGCTAAAATTTTCTCACAGTCCATAAAGAAAGTCCTGATCATTCATCACAGTAACATTGCAGTGTTTTTCTCAAAGTCTGAGCAGTAAAAGAAAATGCACATGGAAGTAGTGGATTTCCATGCAATGTTGAAGAAGTAGTGTTGTCCTTCCAATGGAAAGACAGTGCTGACTCTTGACATGCAGACAGGTATTGGTCCACAACAGAGCAAACCCACTGCAGAGTCAGTCGAACTTTTGAAGAATATTGGTAGGTAGGTCGTCACAGAGCAGACCCACTGTATTCCTGGTAGAGATTACGGTATTGGTGGGCCACCAAAGGTGCAGACCCACTGCAGTCCTTGTAGATATAATGGTATTGATGGATCATCAAAGGTGTAGACCCACTGTAGTCCTTGTAGAGATGGCCAGCAGCCATCTGCTGCGACTGTGCAGGTGCACAATCACCATCGAAGAGTCTTGCAGACAATATAGCAAGTCCATAACCACCACTTGTGCACTCACAAAGTTTTTGGAATTGTCCTTAGAACCAGCAATGCTGTTATCCAGTCTCTTGCTGAATTATTAACACACGTGCAAACATTAACAGTCCCTACTTCTTACATATTGTCCATATACTATGACCAACAGAAACGTGCGCAGTGAAATGTAACTTACAAGTTACTTAATTTGATGAACTGGTGTCAATTACAATTTTATAACATAAGAATACAATTACAAAGGTACAAAATACATCATTAAATAACATAACAATACAGATAACATTTGTAGTAGTACAGGCTTTACAAAAGAATAGAAATAAACAGATACATCAGTGTTACAGGAATTATGACATGAGTACTTACATAAAAGATCAGAATAACTTTCGTAACACCAACTTCACACATGAGCAATAAAACAGAACAGAATAAATAATGTCTAAACATCTTTACAAAGAAAATAATATATTATCAGAAAAAATTTACAACATAAATCTTATTAGCTAAACACATAAAGACAGGAAAAAGACAAATACACAAGAGTACACAAACACATAGTGGGTTTACACAAGGAAAGGACAGGGTTTGTTTTACTGCAGTATTTTGCAGACAAAACTTTCTTTACTTCTTGGAGATCTCCCTTCGTTCTTCATTATTTCCAAAAAGTCCTATCCAAACATGCTTTCTGTATTTTGTTCACATCCTCTTTCAAAATAGTTTTTCTCCACTGTACAGTACTTTTATTTGCCAACCCATTTTCTTATAGCTTCTCAATGCATTTCTTCCAGTTCATTATAGTTTGTTTCTTATATAGTCTACTCCCTCTTAAGCTAACTTAAATCTACTGAGCTCAGATGCTACACTAAGGAACGAGGCAATGCAGCAGCACAAAACAATTAACACAAACAGCAATGATAAAAAATACAAATGGCAAAGCAAGCAGCATAAATTAGCAAAGCAAATGTAATATTACAACTAATATAAGGCAATGCGCAGCAAACAAGAAAAATAAATTCGTAGTAAAACTGGCTTAACAGAGTAATACTAAGTCAAATTCAGTAACACAATGCCTGGCAAACAGCAGCAGCAAATGAAATAACTTATACCTAAACATGACAAAGCTCAGGCAGAAAAAATATTACACGAAAAATGGCCATGTCTAATACCTATGTCACATCTCAACACTAGAGTGATGCATCACAAAAACTTACTCTGCAAGAAAGTTACCAAGTCTTTAAAAAAATTGTTTATGCAATTCCTGTGAAGGGAAATGTCTATTTGTGCTCTCTTTTCTAAGAAAGTATATGAGAAACGTATTCTTTACTGGGTCTGTAGACAGAAAATAGTGATATTAGTACATCTATTAAATTTTATAATAACCAATGCTGCAGTGCAGCTAGAAACTAGATATTAAAGAAAATGAGCAAATATGTACAAAGGAAGGCATGAAACATCATTCATTAGCCATATGGCATTTCATAAGGTAGTAAAAAAAAATCTCTCAACTAGAAAGACAGTAGTCATAATCAGGTGTATAGACATAAAATATTTCTCGTCATTTCATTAGACATTTCAGTAAATATCATAAATTAAGAGCTCCACAGTGTTATCATATGTTTTCAAGTTTGAGCGTATCGTATTTGCGATGCTTTCTACAAAGGAATGTCAATAGCGAGGATAATGGCCCACTTTTTTTTTTTACCTGTGCCTCTGAAAAGGCACACACTAATGGCTTTTTCTCCTGGTGTCTGACACAGCTGGCCTCTCAAGACGCATTACGTCAAGGTCACTTGGCTTTCTTACCGAAATATTTATGACACCAGTTTGCAAACAGTGACAGTCTCATATAAAAAATTTCACAGGTCTACAATTTGTGTTACAAATCTGTAGAAACAAAATCCTGTAAATATAACAGTGTCCAAAAAATTTTCGTCGGCATTGTGGTACATTCACGCATTTACACACATTTCATAACTCTTAAAGTACAATTCTTGGTTTCCAACATCCTTTTCCACAAATCAGAGTCCCTAACCACTACTCATTATTCATATACGTTATTCGTTGACACTTCTTCAATATTTCATCATAATAAATATGTAGCATAATCAAATTCCTCATATACAGTAGCATCATCTTATTGATCATAAACATACCTCAACAGCATAATACACATCGTCGTCGTAAAAATAACATCATAACACCTCAGTCAAATCTCAAAAACGTCGTAGCTTTCTGCAATAATGTCAAAACCTAAAAAAATTCTCTGCTCATTTCAATAGTGTCATCTACCTCAAACGTACTTTAAAATCATGTTCCCTTACCAAATACATCATTCAAAGCTCTCATAGTATCACAACGGTTCCGAAAAAATATGAACAGTTCATAAAGTACAGACAAAATACAATTTCATGAGTGTGAAGTTACCCAACTGTGTAATTGCGTAAACATGTGTCACTGATGTAGTAAAAAAATTGTTTATCTCTCACTTAAATGATCAGATAGCTGTGTAATTTGTGTGTTAGAGAAATATGGTACCGATGTGTAAAGTTGTGTAAGCAAATACCATATTAGCTAGGGCTCCTTGTGCTTGCCAAACACATGGTACACAAAGTAAGCGTGTACCCCACTAAGGATTAATGTAATTATACCCTCAGGTGTTACAGATTACATCAGTGGAATGAAATGTATCACGGAAAACCTTTGTATCATTGTACTTCAAATATCTTTAAAAATAAATGATTTAAGTGCAAAATTAATCACTCAAATACGTGTCCTGCAGCGCTAAATGTGCGTCTTGTTGCAACATAATCTCTGTGGAAGTGTCGTAGTTATCATCCTCCGAAAGCTAAGTTCTGCAGAAGTCAATGTACTTACCTCATGATAAACAAAAGTGAGATGCTTTGCGTATAGATACCTTACTTATTACGTTTATTGCCATGATGAAGAAAGTACTGTGCTGCAACGTATTGTTGTGCTATGGAAAAGGCTGTCTCATTGTAGCTATACCACAAAAGTTACTACTAAAACATGTTTTACTTTCCAGAAGAATTCAGAAAAACTGTGCAGATATAAAACAGATAAACCGCAAAAGCAACATTGTAAATTGTCACTCATTAGTAGCGTCGTGATAAAATCGTGTAGCTGTCACATAAACTAGTGTCATCTGGTATCTCTCAGAATGTTCTTTAAATCCAGAATGTATTTTCAAGTAAACCAGAATGTTGTATTAAAATCTCATTAGCAGCACTGGTAAATGTCCTAAGTATGTGAGCCTTATAGTCGTTATGTAATCGTGCAACTAACAAGCAAGAATGTACACACACAATAACACTGTGTCGTCTGTTCACAATAACAATGCATTCGTAATTTCTGTTTAAATAAGTTCTATTGGTTCTTGACTGGATATTTAACTTCAAACATTGTTGAATATTCACAGATTCTAAGTCTGACAAAGCATACTAGTAATGTAAAGTGAAAAGTTATATGGCAAAGACAAAGATAAAAGCAGATTATCTGTCAATAAACGGTTTTACATGTGAAATGTGGTGTAAACCTTTACTCTTCCTAGTACGCAGAGTTTCAACTTCAACGCAATTATCATGTGGTATATGGTACATCGGTAAAGAATGCTAAAATTTCTCTCAAGGTTAGCGTCTATGTAATTTTTCCCTGAGCCAGCCGGCGCACGTGGCTGCCTGCGGTGCACGTCATTGTCTGTTACCTTTGTTGTTGCGCATCGTTACTGGAATTAGGAGACCTAACTTCTACAAATTCGCCTTGCCGAGAGGGCCCAGCCTTGTTAGAATCCCGCCAGTTCTGATGAAATTCACGTCTGTCGTTATGATTATATCGTCTGTCGTCATGTCGGTAGTTCCTGTAGTTTCTTTCTTATCGGTCACGTGGTGGAGAACTTCTCCCTGAATCGTAACTGCGCGTTGGTCCGTTGCGTCTGAAGTTATTCTGTCTCCCTTGATAATAATTATTTTGGTTCCCATATTGTCTGTTTCTATTGTTATCTCTGTCACATTCATTACTATGAAAATGCGATCTTTCTCTGTGACTATTCTTACTCTGCCAGTGGTTGTCATATGGCTGGTGTCTGTTTTGGTCACGATTTACGTTGTAAGAATAGCCTTGTCATGTCCAGTTATTATTTCTGTCGTCGCGGAATTGTGACGGATGTGACCTGTAATTGTTGTGCTCCTGTTTTCGCATTCCGCGATTGTCAGTGTCAATTTCCAGTTCTTGTAAGAGTCCCTGAAAAGCTTCAGTGTCGTCTTTGCAACGTCCTGCCAAAATAATATGTCGTAAATGTTCAGGTAATTTGATTAAACAAATGCGGATGAGTTCTGAGGGGCTGTATGGGTTTGAAAGATACTGATTCTTATGCAACATGTCTTCAAAATATTTCATAAGACTGGAAAATTGAGATTGTTAGAAACGTTTCATCATTATGATGCTATGTTTTACTCGGTCTTGTGTAGCTTGAGACCAATATGCTGAGAGGAAGGCATGATAAAATTCTCCTTCACTGTGACAATCGTGAATGACCGATCGCATTCTTACAGCTGGTTCATTCTCTAAGTACCCACACATAAATTCTAACCTGTGCTCCAATGACCAGTTGGGAGGAAAACAATGAGAGAATTGATGGAGCCACGCTTGTGGATGAATGTCGTTGCCAGAATTCTTAAATGTTTTGAATTTACGTGTAGTAATGAACAGCTTATAGTCAAAATCATCATGTCGGCGAGCCACATTTCGGTCATTGTTACGTCGTTTCGGCGGTTCCATCTCAAAATTCGGTGTGCCTTGCCAATTTCTTTCATAATTTCTGAAGTGTCCTGTGTTATTATTTTGTGGTTGTTCCGTATTTCTCAGTCCCTCTTCCCGTGTTGGAGCACGAGTGTCCTCTGAAATATGTAATTTTTGTATTACTTGTGCCAACTGATCTTGTACTTCCCGGATTTCTCTTTTGTGTTGCGTATTAATTTGATTCTGATTTTGTTTGAATTTCTTAATTTGTTCATACTCTACCTTTGTAGATAAGTTAGTGAACTGATCTGAAAGTTCGGCTACTTTATCCATTACTGAAATTATTTCCTCTGTGTGTTTTTCTGAACTAAGTTTCAGAGTGTCCATTTGTGTTGAAATCGTATCTACTGTATCCTTTAAGTTTTCCTGAGTTTTTGCAAGTTGCATAACCGAATCGGTAGATGCAACTGAGTCAATTTTAGCTTGCAAGGTGTCGTGATTTTCATGAAAAATAGTTTGCAGTTCTTTTATGGCTGCTTCGTGATTCTGTAATGCATTTTCATGACGCGAAAAAATAGGTTGGAAATGCTCACAAATTTGTGTTTTTATGTCATTACAGACTTTTTGACATTTCGATTCAATGTTATGTAACTCAGTAGTTAAATCTTCGCGTGTTTGTTCAAGTATGGTGTCTAACTTTTGAAGATTTTGTTCCATTGCGTCTAACTGTTGCTGTGTTTGTCTCTGGTGTTGTTCCATTGTGTCTAACTTTTGAAGCTTTTGCTGTGTTTGTCTCTGATTTTGTTCCATTTGTTGCATTAGCTGTAATAACAATGCATTAGTGCCTGGAATCTGTTCCTCTATGCTTTTCGGCAGTGCGTTTGCACCGGCAACATTCACATTTTGACTAGCAGAAAATGTGTCTTGACTTATTTGAGAAAACGGTGGGAACGCAAATCGTGAATCTACAGTATTTGCAAAATTGTGCCCTGTCATTTCGGATTCCTGAGGTGAGCTGTTGCCGGGCGATCGATCGATAATGCTTCCCGGTTCACTAATTGTTTCACTGCCTACGCCATTGTTCGCCGCCCGCTCCATTTCCCTATGCACAATTACCAAATTACTATGTTGAACATTAGTTAATTCATTACACAGTGGCGCAAACACACTGCTTTCGTCTTCATTGTCATTTCTCAGGTTACTTTGGAGCCTAGTATTACGTTTTTCACACACCATTATTGTCACAATATTTCACACGACAACACAGAAAAACACAATTTGAAGAGCAAAAATAACAGAACACATTAGCATAGCACTGAAAATAATATCTAGTTAATTGCAAGTGCAGCTGCAAAATACTTGGTGCAAATCTACATGCATGCCACAAGTGTTTTACTGTACAACAATGAAAAACTACAACTACAAAGGAAATTCTCTCTATAATTATGCACTAGCAATAAACAAAAGCTACACTAATTACACAAACTACAAGAAAAAAATCAGAAGATTCCAGTGAGGTATCCTGGCAGGGTCGCCATATGAAACGTCCCCTTTGAACAATTATATAAGACTGTGCTTATACTGACACACAATATTTTTGAGCGCAACGCAATCTGATTTTCAATAATCCCTACAAAAGAGTGGCCCTGACTAACATTAACCTATACCTTTCACAAATCACTTACCTCACAAAAATCTTCGTTACTCGAACTACTGCAATATAGCGAGTGCCACTACTACCAGCTAAATAAAAGATCCAAACTACGGAAAGCACTAACTTCTGATAGGCATAGTTAGCAAATGAAAGATTTTAATAGAGAACAAAAAATGTATTTACCTTAATAGTGTTGAAAAATCATGCTGCCCAACTCTACAATGGCAGACAACAATGCAAACTAGCCACAGACTGCACACAGCACAGCCAGCGATTTTCATACAGAGCGCTACGTAACGTTGCCAATAAAAAAACATAAACAGCCTACTTACACTTCTAAGTGTCCTGCCAATGAATCGCAGTCTTTGGTTTGCTCTACCCACAATACTATCTATGTGACCGTTCCAATTTGGGTTATTTGTAATTGTAATCCCTAATTATTTAGTTTAATTTACAGCCGTCAGATCTGTGTGACTTATGGCATAATCTAAATTTATCTGATTTCTTTTAGTACTCATGTGAGTAACTTCACACTTTTCCTTATTCAGGGTCAAGTGCCACTTTTCGTACCATACAGATATCTTGTCTAAATCATTTTGTAAGTCGTTTTGATCATCTGATGACTTTACTAGACGGTAAATGACAGCATCATCTGCAAAAAAATCTAAGACGGCTACTCAGGTTGTCTCCTATGTCGTTAATATATATCAAGAACAATAGAGGGCCTATAACACTTTCTTGGAGAACGCCGGATATTACTTCTGTTTTACTCGATGACTTTCCGTCTATTACTACGAACTGTGACCTTTCTGACAGGAAACCACGAATCCAGTCGCACAACTGAGGCGATACTCCGTAGGCACGTAGTTTGGTTAGAAGACGCTTGCGAGGAACGGTGTCGAAAGCCTTCTGGAAATCTAAAAATATGGAATCAGTTTGACATCCCCTGTCTATAGCACTTATTACTTCATGAGTATAAAGAGCTATTTGTGTTTCACAAGAATGATATTTTCTGAAACCGTGCTGACTATGTGACAATAAATCGTTTTCTTCGAGGTACTTCATAATGTTCGAATACAGTATATGTTCCAAAACCCTTCTGCAGATCAACGTTAGTGATATAGGCCTGTAATTCAGCGGATTATTCCTATTTCCCTTTTTGGGTATTGGTGTGACTTGAGCAATTTTCCAGTCTTTAGGTACAGATCTTTCTGTGAGCGTGTGATTGTATATAATCGCTAAATATGGAGCTATTTTATCAGCGTACTCTCAGAGTAACCTGACTGGTATCTGGACCGGAGGCCTTGCCTTTATTAAGCGATTTAAGCTGCTTCGTTACTCCAAGGATATCTATTTCTATGTTTCTCATCATGGCAGTTGTTCTTGATTGGAATTCACATCCTGAGGCACCTGTTTGGGAATGCAGGTACACCTACATCTACATCTACATGATTACTCTGCAATTCACATTTAAGTGCTTGGCATACGGTTCATCGAACCACAATCATACTATCTCTCTACGATTCCACTCCCGAACAGCGCGCGGGAAAAACGAACACCTAAACCTTTCTGTTCGAGCTCTGATTTATTTTATTTTGATGCTCGTTCCTACCTATGTAGGTTGGGCTCAACAAAATATTTTCGCATTCGGAAGAGAAAGTTGGTGCCTGAAATTTCGTAAATAGATCTCGCCGCGACGAAAAACGTCTTTGCTTTAATGACTTCCATCCCAACTCGCGTATCATATCTGCCACACTCTCTCCCCTATTACGTGATAATACAAAACGAGCTGCCCTTTTTTGCACCCTTTCGATGTCCTCTGTCAATCCCACCCGGTAAGGATCCCACACCGCGCAGCAATATTCTAACAGAGGACGAACGAGTGAAGTGTAAGCTGTCTCTTTAGTGGACTTGTTGCATCTTCTAAGTGTCCTGCCAATGAAACGCAACCTTTGGCTCGCCTTCCCCACAATATTATCTATGTGGTCTTTCCAACTGAAGTTGTTCGTAATCTTAACACCCAGGTACTTAGTTGAATTGACAGCCTTGAGAATTGTACTATTTATCGAGTAATCTAATTCCAACGGATTTCTTTTGGAACTCATGTGGATCACCTCACACTTTTCGTTACTTAGCGTCAACTGCCACCTGCCACACCATACAGCAATCTTTTCTAAATTGCATTGCAACTGATACTGGTCTTCGGATGACCTTACTAGACGGTAAATTACAGCATCATCTGCGAACAACCTAAAAGAACTGCTCAGATTGTCACCCAGGTTATTTATATAGATCAGGAACAGCAGAGGTCCCAGGACGCTTCCCTGGGGAACACCTGATATCACTTCAGTTTTACTCGATGATTTGCCGTCTATTACTACGAACTGCGACCTTCCTGACAGGAAATCACGAATCCAGTCGCACAACTGAGACGATACCCCATCGGCCCGCAGCTAGATTAGAAGTCGCTTGTGAGGAACGGTGTCAAAAGCTTTCCGGAAATCTAGAAATACGGAATCAACTTGAGATCCCCTGTCGATAGCGGCCATTACTTCGTGCGTGTGGAGAGCAGGGCACTGCAGGCGGATGTGGGTTGCAGTTGTTATGCAGACATGAAGTAGCTTCCACAGGATACAGTAGTTGCGCCAAACCAGTCTTCTGGCTGAAAACCGCAGCAGCAGCAAAAGAAGTGGAGACCGGCTGGCCGTGGAACGCGTTCTGCAGACGTCAGAGGGTGCCGGCGCCGCAAAAACACCCGCAGGAGCGCCGTGTCAGTAAATTTCCTCTCACTCAGCCACTCCGACCTTCGTGTTTTACAAAACATCACCTGCTGCTGTTACTATTTTTTTTCAGCGCCAGTGGATTACTGTCATACGGCGCCTTGCGCAGTGCCAGCTTTACCGAACAAGTTCTCCTTTCTGCTGTAGTAATATAAAAAATTCCTATCTACAAAAACACAGGACAAAATATTTACCCCTATTTGAACGCATGAAAAATAGTTGATTTTTGCGATTTATGTTTGCAGCTAAAATAAAAAGTAATGCTAAATCTGATGACATAGTTTTACTCCTTTAGCTTTTAAGAAATCATTTTTGTGTCCACATAGGACGCTCCCAGTAACCGCCGCACTAGCTGGAAAAACCCCTTCCATGCGGAACATTTGTCATCGACGGGAATTCCCGAAACCCTCCTACAGGACGTGCAACAAAGTCATTTTCAATACATTTTCTATCAGCATGCATAGGATAATTGAAAAATATTAACAAAATGATGACATGTTGGAACAAATGTCGTTTTCTTCGTCCGCAAAACCAAGACAAAAGCGTGCGCCGAAAATAGGCTTTTGAAGATATAGTCAAACGGCTACCTATGCCGATAAAGAATTCAATTCAGAATTCCGACACTTCACAAAACACGAGAATCACAGTACGGTATAACTATGGAAAAAAAAATAGTCACAAATGGAATCAATCAACTCGCACAAATAACGGGATGTAACAGTCAGTGTGAAAATGAAATTTAATAGTTTCAATGGCTCATTCTTTGGTGTAGCAAGTTGTTTGTTGATAGTACAGTGAGAAAATATAGTCTACAAAAGGGATTGCTTAAAAAGCACTCGCCTACCTCATCATATTTATCGTGTGGGACCAAATAGAATTAACAGTGCATACTGAACATATACCAAGACCAGCAGCACTAATGGTCACAGGTGTGCTTCGTTAGTAGGAGAGCACCAGGGATATACACAGGGATGTGACTTGGCATATGCATCAAGGCAGACGTGAGTTATACCGTGAACGCCTAGCAACGGAGTTTCAAGAACTAGTATCAAGTGAAGAATCATTATGATGCTATCCTGCGCTTCCGTAGGGACCGCGAAAGTTGCATTGGGCGAAATACGGCACACTCTGAGCCGTCTATGCCGACATTGTTCGCATGCTCCACACGAGAATAGAACGAGAAGAAATTCAAATACATTTCACGATAATGATTTACAGAATATGGATGCCGATGTAGCTGTGTCTCTTGTGATCTTCAGTCCGAAGAATGGTTTGATGCAACTCTATTCTATCCCATGCAAACCTCTTCATCTCTGTACAACTATTGAGACCTACAACGCTCTAAACCTGCTTACTATAGCCAAGACTCGGTCTTCCTCTACAATTTTTAACGCCCCCTCCTCCCCCTCATCTCCACCCATTACCAAAGTGAAGGTTCCATAACGTCTCAGATGTGTCCTATGCACCAATTCCACTTTTTTCTCCAAATTGCACCATAATTTTCTTTTCTCCTCAATTTGATTGCCGGCCAGTGTGGCCGAGCGATTGATTCTGGGCGCTTCAGTCTGGAACCGCGCGGCCACTACGATCGCAGGTTCGAATCCTGCCTCGGACATGGATGTGTGTGATGTCCTTAGGTTAGTTAGGTTTAAGTAGTTCTAAGTTCTAGGGGACGGATGACCTCAGATGTTAAGTCCCATAGTGCTCAGAGCCATTTGAACCATTTGCCATTTCAATTTGATACAATACCTCCTCAATGCTAAACTTCAGCATTCGTCTCTGGCTCCCAATCTCGTCTCAGCTGTCCACTGTCCATGTTGCAATTCCGTAGAAGACTGCATTCCAGACAAACAATATTTAAATGCATGTCCGATATTAATAAATTTCTAGTTTTGAGAAGTGCTTTTCTTGCCATTACTAGTCTGCGTTATATAAGAGCCGATCAACAAGTTTCCGCTTGAGAGCGCTGCTGCAGCGTATATGCAACCCAGCGCGACTCCGACGCGGATACGTAGGCATGGACTGAAGGCCTTCGAAAGGAAACTTTTTGATCGTCCCTTACAATTCCCCTGTACTTCGGCCATCATTAGTTATCCTGATGCTCAAATAGCAAAACGTATCTATCACACGTTGTGTCTCATTTCCTAATCTCATTCTTCAGCATTTTCTCAGTATATTCAGCTCTTCTTCCTCGACATTTGGCGTTTCTGACGAAAGTACAAAATCGTCGTCAAACACCGAAGTTTTAATTTCTTCTTCTCAGACTTTTCGTTTCCTTTCCAAAATTCTCCTTGGTTTTCGTCATAGCTCAGTCAAGGTACGGATTGAATAACATCGGATGTAGGCTACAACCCTGTCTCCCTCCCTTCTCAACCACTGCTTCCCTTTCATGCCCTTCGACTACTATAATTCGGTAGATGAACTTTTGCTACTTATAATACATCCGTGTTACTTCCATAACTTCAAAAGTGTATTCCAGTCAACATCGACAAGTTTTGTCTTAGTCTACAAAGGTATAAATGTAGGTTTACATTCCTTCAGCTCTTCTCCGTAATCCAAATCAATCTCTTCCGAGATCATCTTCTACGAGTCTATCCATTCTTCCGTAAATAATTCGTGTTACTATTTTTCAGCCATGATGGCTCGATAACATTCCCATCCATTGGCATCTACCTTCTTTGGAATACGAGCTATTATATTGTGCTTTAAGTTTGAGGATATTTCACCTGTACTATTCAGCTTGCATGGCAGGTGGATTACCGTTGTAAAAGCTAGCTCGTCCACAATACGTACGACTCAGTGCAAAAAATCAGTCAACGCTTCATACGGAGTTCAGCGAGAAGCGGAATGCTTAAGAGCGTAAGATACTGAAACTATATTCAAATCCAATTAATCGTAGGGGCCTGTGACCGACTGCTGTAGGCAGTACGACAGCATCATCGTTAGAGGACGAATGACCGAATAATCCGAATGCAAGAAAAATTTCACCAGATACAAGAAATAACCGGTACAGATATCTCAGAGACGTACTGCGTAAAACGGAATGAATAGCAATGACGGAGCACAATGAGTATCCGGCCATTAACGTTCACTAACAATGTGGTGTGGACTTGTCTGTTCCAGCCATGCCCCACTATGAGAACACATCACGTGAATTAAAGAAACATAGAGAAATGAGGACCTTCAAAATATAGTTAAAAGGCAGAGCAACTTGGACACTGTACTATTTTAAGAAAACTTATATAAGATTTTCGTAGTAATCTTTAGACGAGCACAGCAGAATGACTGCAGTATCTTACCAAGATAACACACAAAAGATGACTCTGACAAGCTCATTCGATTCATAGAAGAACAGAAATAGCGGACGAACGAAATTAGTCCAGCGTTTGCAGTTATCTTGTAGACATGAGGTTTTAACGGTCGATACAGCAAAATGCGTGAGTAAATTCAGGGTAAGTGTACAGGTGCATCGTTTACACAGTTATTGTATGAACAATTCATACGTGCAAATTCTGGTAAACAAAATGTAGTATTACATGACGTTGATTTGAGCAACGCCAAGGAAAGAAAGCGAAATTTTGTTGCTGATGAACATGCTTGAAAAACAAAGTGATAGGTAGAAAAGGCTTTCATCACATAATGTTTCAAATAAACGTCTTTTTAACAATTTCAGAAGTAAAAAAAATGTGCTCTTTAAATTGCAAAGGGTCTTTTTGTTGAGAAATTATAACCAAAGGAGTCATTCGGTTTTTCTCTACTGTGCTTGCGGTCTGTTTCAGTTCTGCTCTGCACCATGCCGGTGCCTTTATATATACCTGCAACCCGACAGTGGTTCCCATGTTCCCCGAATTCAGTCTTTCATTTCGTCTCACTTCGAAAACACAAAAATAATAAAACCAATTTAAGTCTTCCCAAATCCGACGAACTGGAAAAGTGACAGAATTCAGGGATGAAATGTGCACTACGTGCTCTCGCGAAAAACTTACAGTTGTGTCGTTTTACATTAATTTTGCAACAGAAAGATTATTTATACATTGTAAATTGTAATTTTCTACTGTTAAAACTCCCAAGATACAATGTTGATAATTAGAGACGTAAGATACAGTTTCCTTGTTTCCGTACACCATTGAAAACTTATCATTTGCATACCTATTACGCTAGTAGCTTCCTGTTTCTTACTGATAGCTCAGTTTTTGTCGGTGTGTCTGATCAATTGTGTACTTTCTGGCGTTTAGGCGAGTTGTTGTTTCCATTTTATACACAATTTTTCGATTGTCGACCAAAATAACAATTTTGTTGGAGGCCGGGAAGTACACAAAATCAGCCACGCCAAGAAAACCATCTACGGGGAGAAAATATTCCACAACGTATACTAGATGAACGATCTTCACCAAGAGAAAGATCGATTTCTCAGTACATCGGCGTTCCTAACAAGATGTCGAGATGACACACAATCGTTATGGACTAAATAGCGGCGCGAGACGAACAGTAAGCAGTTGATAGTATGGCTGGAGACCATGAGACGAGTAGACGTAACACTTAACTCGCAGCACCTGGTCCGGTCGTCGAAACACTGTACCGAAAATGGAAACAGCGACGCGGTCGAACACCCGGATGTACGCAATTAATTTGCGTTCCTTTCCTCAAACGCAGCTCGCCTAATAAGGAGCAAGGAGAATATGACGCACCGTATGCCTTCGCAGGAGGCATAATTTCCGTGCACAGGCTGTTTCACGGTTACTATTACAGGCTTCTAGCTGTTGTAGAGGGGACTGTGTACATGAAGTTCTCATAAGGAACCCATGTGTGTAAATGTACAGTTTGATTGCGAAATTTGTCTGAAGATCTGATCACTTTCAAACCTTCCTCCTAACAGTACCCACACAGTGGAGACAATGAGCTCTGACTTATCTGCTACACCTGAGCCCACGCTGTGGTCGATGTTTCCAGTACTTGCCATCGGATCTCTTCTGCGCTATGAAGGACGTCCTCTCCAATGCCACGAGCGCGGTGCGTCCATGTTTGTTGACAATGTTCTGATAGCGTTGGCGTGTAGGCACAGTTCACAGGAGACGGAAGTCTCTCCACTCCCCGACGGTTAATACGGGCTGTGTCATGCCGACCACGCAGCGCAACAGCGTCACTCTGACTTGAGCTTCCCTGGGACAGAACTGCCCTCCTGGCCTGTGGCGATGCTGCTTCAGCGCTCAGGTGCGGCACTGACGCCTCACTGACGCCTCGTGGTATGACACCTCTTTGTTGTGCAACATCTCTGCTGTGGCCGATACTTCTTACGCCGCTCTCGACACTCTACGATATCGCAGCTGCGTCATAGCCTTTCAATTCCACGTTTTTCTCTGTAGGGCTCACACCGCGTAATAAGGCCAGCGATCTGCAGGTACAGGTGGGAAAAACCGACCGGTTGAAACCGATAACGGTCTTTTACTTCTAAATAACCGGTATTGTTCAGCACTTCTTTGGTCTAGGCTACAAAATGTGTTTTCTATTTTTGGCTAATAAGGGAGTAAAAAAACTGAAACAGCAATAAGTCATAGCACCACTGCTAAAATTTTTCGTTTCTAAATCAATGATTTTTTAAATATATTAACAGAATCTTCCGTCGGTTCTTCGTAGAACAACATTATAATAAATGAAAAGCACCAGTTTGCTTTTGTTCTACAATATTACTTTTATTGTTAACCGGTTTTCGGCTTACAAGGCCATCTTCAGACATTTACTGAGTATTATCACCAAAGAAGTTAAATGTTAGCAAACAACACTGGAAGAGAAGTAACACATCTAGACTGAAGTAGAAACATACAGTAAGTAACATCTTTGCAATGAAAAGTAAAATCTGAACAGTACATAAATAACAATGGAGTAGACAGGAAAACCTTTACCACAAAATAGGAATAGCATGCCTACATAACAGTTTCTATTAATAAACAAAACTAATAAAATAAAATAAAATTAGTACTAGACAAGGCTGCATCAGGAGGTATGAAACATGAAGAGTGATACACAACCAATTAAAAGAAGAGACAGTTATCAATGTAAATACAGAATACATAAGGAACCTAAGCAATATCAATAAGATAAACAGAAATAACCTACAGTTTGAGTGTGGTGGTACTGCATTTTAACATTAACATTATAATGAAGCAGTGGCTATGTAAATGTCTGAAGATGGCCTTGTAAGCCGAAAACCGGTTTTTTTTATAATAATTCTTAAAATTTGCATTGGTTTGAAATAGTGTGTTATTAGAGAAAATAGGAAAAACTCAAAAATGGTTCAAATGGCTCTGAGCACTATGGGACTTAACGTCTGAGATCATCAGTCCCCTAGAACTTAGAACTACTTAAACCTATCTAACCGAAGGACATCTCACACATCCATGCCCGAGGCAGGATTCGAACCTGTGACCGTTGCGGTAGCGCGGTTCCAGACTGAAGCGCCCAGAACCGCTCGTCCACAGCGGCCGGCTGGAAAAACTATCAGTGCTATTTCTACATCTACATCTACATCTACATTGATACTCCGCAAGCCACCCAACGGTGTGTGGCGGAGGGCACTTTACGTGCCACTGTCATTACCTCCCTTTCCTGTTCCAGTCGCGTATGGTTCGCGGGAAGAACGACTGTCTGAAAGCCTCCGTGCGCGCTCTAATCTCTCTAATTTTACATTCGTGATCTCCTCGGGAAGTATAAGTAGGGGGAAGCAATATATTCGATACCTCATCCAGAAACGCACCCTCTCGAAACCTGGCGAGCAAGCTACACCGCGATGCAGAGCGCCTCTCTTGCAGAGTCTGCCACTTGAGTTTGTTAAACATCTCCGTAACGCTATCACGGTTACCAAATAACCCTGTGACGAAACGCGCCGCTCTTCTTTGGATCTTCTCTATCTCCTCCGTCAACCCGACCTGGTACGGATCCCACACTGATGAGCAATACTCAAGTATAGGGCGAACGAGTGTTTTGTAAGCCACCTCCTTTGTTGATGGACTACATTTTCTAAGCACTCTCCCAATGAATCTCATTCTGGTACCCGCCTTACCAACAATTAATTTTATATGATCATTCCACTTCAAATCGTTCCGTACGCATACTCCCAGATATTTTACAGAAGTAACTGCTACCAGTGTTTGTTCCGCTATCATATAATCATACAATAAAGGATCCTTCTTTCTATGTATTCGCAATACATTACATTTGTCTATGTTAAGGGTCAGTTGCCACTCCCTGCACCAAGTGCCTATCCGCTGCAGATCTTCCTGTATTTCGCTACAATTTTCTAATGCAGCAACTTCTCTGTATACTACAGCATCATCCGCGAAAAGCCGCATGGAACTTCCGACACTATCTACTAAGTCATTTATATATATTGTGAAAAGCAATGGTCCCATAACACTCCCCTGTGGCACGCCAGAGGTTACTTTAACGTCTGTAGACTTCTCTCCATTGATAACAACATGCTGTGTTCTGTTTGCTAAAAACTCTTCAATCCAGCCACACAGCTGGTCTGATATTCCGTAGGCTCTTACTTTGTTTATCAGGCGACAGTGCGGAACTGTATCGAACGCCTTCCGGAAGTCAAGAAAAATAGCATCTACCTGGGAGCCTGTATCTAATATTTTCTGGGTCTCATGAACAAATAAGGCGAGTTGGGTCTCACACGATCGCTGTTTCCGGAATCCATGTTGATTCCTACATAGTAGATTCTGGGTTTCCAGAAATGACATGATACGCGAGCAAAAAACATGTTCTAAAATTCTACAAGAGATCGACGTAAGAGATATAGGTCTATAGTTTTGCGCATCTGCTCGACGACCCTTCTTGAAGACTGGGACTATCTGTGCTCTTTTCCAATCATTTGGAACCCTCCGTTCCTCTAGAGACTTGCGGTACACGGCTGTTAGAAGGGGGGCAAGTTCTTTCGCGTACTCTGTGTAGAATCGAACTGGTATCCCGTCAGGTCCAGTGGACTTTCCTCTATTGAGTGATTCCAGTTGCTTTTCTATTCCTTGGACACTTATTTCGATGTCAGCCATTTTTTCGTTTGTGCGAGGATTTAGAGAAGGAACTGCAGTGCGGTCTTCCTCTGTGAAACAGCTTTGGAAAAAGGTGTTTAGTATTTCAGCTTTACGCGTGTCATCCTCTGTTTCAATGCCATCATCATCCCGTAGTGTCTGGATATGCTGTTTCGAGCCACTTACTGATTTAACGTAAGACCAGAACTTCCTAGGATTTTCTGTCAAGTCGGTACATAGAATTTTACTTTCGAATTCAATGAACGCTTCACGCATAGCCCTCCTTACGCTAACTTTGACATCGTTTAGCTTCTGTTTGTCTGAGAGGTTTTGGCTGCGTTTAAACTTGGAGTGGAGCTCTCTTTACTTTCGCAGTAGTTTCCTAACTTTGTTGTTGTACCACGGTGGGTTTTTCCCGTCCCTCACAGTTTTACTCGGCACGTACCTGTCTAAAACGCATTTTACGATTGCCTTGAACTTTTTCCATAAACACTCAACATTTTCAGTGTCGGAACAAATTTTCGTTTTGATCTGTTAGGTAGTCTGAAATCTGCCTTCTATTACTCTTGCTAAACAGATAAACCTTCCTCCCTTTTTTTATATTCCTATTAACTTCCATATTCAGGGATGCTGCAACGGCCTTATGATCACTGATTCCCTGTTCTGTACATACAGATTCGAAAAGTTCGGGTCTGTTTGTTATCAGTAGGTCCAATATGTTATCTCCACGAGTCGGTTCTCTGTTTAATTGCTCGAGGTAATTTTCGGATAGTGCACTCAGTATAATGTCACTCGATGCTCTGTCCCTACCACCCGTCCTAAACATCTGAGTGTCCCAGTCTATATCTGGTAAATTGAAATCTCCACCTAAGACTATAACATGCTGAGAAAATTTATGTGAAATGTATTCCAAATTTTCTCTCAGTTGTTCTGCCACTAATGCTGCTGAGTCGGGAGGTCGGTAAAAGGAGCCAATTATTAACCTAGTTCGGTTGTTTAGTGTAACCTCCACCCATAATAATCCACAGGAACTATCCACTTCTACTTCACTACAGGATAAACTACTACTAACAGCGATGAACACTCCACCACCGGTTGCATGCAATCTATCCTTTCTAAACACCGTCTGTACCTTTGTAAAAATTTCGGCAGAATTTATCTCTGGCTTAAGCCAGCTTTCTGTACCTATAACGATTTCAGCTTCGGTGCTTTCTATCAGCGCTTGAAGTTCCGGTACTTTACCAACGCAGCTTCGACAGTTGACAATTACAATACCGATTGCTGCTTGGTCCCCGCATGTCCTGACTTTGCCCCGCACCCGTTTAGGCTGTTGCCCTTTCTGTACTTGCCCAAGGCCATCTAACCTAAAAAACCGCCCAGCCCACGCCACACAACCCCTGCTACCCGTGTAGCCGCTTGTTGCGTGTAGTGGACTCCTGACCTATCCAGCGGAACCCGAAACCCCACCACCCTATGGCGCAAGTCGAGGAATCTGCAGCCCACACGGTCGCAGAACAATACCGACAGAAACGAGCAACAAACACGGGGCGTAAAAATTGGTACAGCATTGCTGAGACAGTAACGTTCCTGTTTGCATGTGCCATGGCTTAAAGTACGCCTGTGGGCGTAATGTGTAAGAACTGCCCCCACCTGATCTGTACGGTGGTTTTTCGCCGTTGTCGCCGGACACCCATTGCCTTGCAGAACGGCACCAGCCATAGTCTGGAAATATTTTTACGAAGTGCCATAGCAACGAAGTAGAATGCTTCACTTATTTTAAAAGATTAAAGAACTGTCTGCCATTTCTATGAAATAACAAAAAAGGAAGAAAATTATGGTAACAGTAATAAATTAAAAACTTAGCAATAATTCATTCACAGTGTAAAACAAAAGTAGAAAGTAGCTCATGGGCTGCCTGTGTCTACATAACATGCCTTTATCTGCTTGTAGCCCTCGAAAGCGGACAAATTGACACGAAAAATAGTTCTTCAACCACCGCTACGGTCGCAGGTTCGAATCCTGCCTCGGGAATGGCTGTCTGTGATGTCCTTAGGTTAGTTAGGTTTAAGTTCTAGGGGAGTGATGACCTTAGATGTTGAGACCCATAGTGCTCAGAGCCATTTGAACCATTTTTGAACCAGTTCTTCAACCTCGGTTTTCACCCTTAAGCACCGATTCTTTGTAATGCCCAAATAGCGATGATCCCGATTACAGCTTGGTTTTTGAGCAGAGTTTCAAAAAAATAATTGTCAATAGAAGAATGCTGGTTATTTTTTGTAGTATTGAACTACCTATCAGTTTTAATGAATAGCGTCGAACGGTGGATGGAGTGTGTCTTCTTTTCTTTGTCTCTTTAATTTAATATTTTGTTTCTGCATATCTTTAAACTGAGTGAGTCAAGTATTTTTCAGTCTTTGTTCGCTGTCTACGTTTATTACAGAAAATGACAGGTTGGTTCGTTGATTCGGGGGAGGGGACCAAACAACGAGGTCATCGGTCCCATCGGATTAGGGAAGGATGGGGAACGAAGTCTGCCGGCCTTTCCACGGGAACCGTCCCGCCATTTTCCCGAAGTGATTTAGGGAAATCATGGAAAACCTAAAGCAGGATAGCCGGACGCAAGTTTGACCGGTCGTCCTCCCGAATGCGAGTCCAGTGTGTTTAACCATTGCACCACCTGGCTCGCTGAAATAATGGGAATAAGAAACTGAAAATCTTATAAGCTCCCGTCTCCTTGGAGATTATATGGGTTAATTAATGATTATTATGTTACTTTCCTCTTGTTTTAGTTGACCGTGTATATAGAGACTTCGTTCATTGTTAAAAGCAGTGGTGTGGTACTAACTGATGGAGACGCATTAAGAACCGGTAAAATTTCATTTATTTCCTTATCACACTGCACAAACATAAACACACTATTATTCAAACTGGGTGCCACTACTATTAAACATAGAGATAAATCCTTCGCTATGCAACCGCCTTTGGCTCACGCAGCGCACACCCTCCACAGCCTCTCAACAACCGCCTCTGCTTGCGACTCTCTGCGCCACAGGGCGTTGTCGCCCTCCAAAGAACAACCACTTACAGATACTACACACCACTAACCTCACAATCTGTTACTTCATAAACCGGTTCTAGTGAGTGGTTTTAACAAACTGGGAGAGACAAAAATTTTTAAATCCTAATCCGATTACAACATTTATTGCAGGAAATAAAGGGAAAAAATGGAAATGGTTATTTCGTAAACCGATTATATTGAGTGGTTGTAAGTCAGGTTAAAGCGGCGGTTTCTGCAGCGATAACCGCCGTTGCTACCCGCTGGTCTCAGATCGGGACCTGCCGCCGGAGTCGGGGTACGGCTCAGCTGGCTGAGGACTCGTGAGGAACCAACAGACGCGCCGGTGCACTACAGAAACTTTCCGCCCATTTTCGGGGCCGGGTAAACAGCTGCCGGCCGCCGGCGACCGTCCCGGGTCAACAGCTCGGCCGGTGTGCAGCCTCGCAGAAAGGGGGGAGTTTTCCGAGGTGTGCGACACTGCCTGTGGCGAGCGTACCGTACATCAGGGAGACCGCCCACCGCTTGCGGCGATGCGTCGCTCTGGTCACACATCGCGACTCTGCGGTCTCCTCCGACGTCACCGGTACGAGCGTCCTCGAGTGGGAGCAGCGATTTTGTACTATAGTAGCGGCCCGAATCGAGCATTCCTGCTGCCCACCTCTCTCACTCGGATCTTATAATAATATACACGACATTAAAACTGCTACAC
Source organism: Schistocerca americana (assembly GCF_021461395.2). Lineage (NCBI taxonomy): Eukaryota > Metazoa > Arthropoda > Insecta > Orthoptera > Acrididae > Schistocerca > Schistocerca americana. The sequence continues at coordinate 45,396,561 of NC_060126.1, forward strand.
CAAGAAGAAATACAGATGATAAACGGGTATTCATTGGGCAAATAGATTATACTAGAACTGACATCTGATTACATTTTCACGAAATTTGGGTGCATGGAGCCTGAGAAATCAGTATCCAGAACAACCACCTCTGGCCGTAATAACGGCCTTGATACGCCTGGGCATTGAGTCAAACAGACCTTGGATGGCGTGTACAGGTACAGCTGCCCATGCAGCTTCAACACGATACCACAGTTCATCAAGAGTAGTGACTGGCGTATTGCGACGAGCCAGTTGCTGCGCCACCAGTGACCAGGCGTTTTCAATTGGTGAGAGATCTGGAGAATGTGCTGGCCAGCGCAGCAGTCGAACATTTTCTGTAACCAGAAAGGCCCGTACAGGACCTGCAACATGCGGTCGTGCATTATCCTGCTGAAATGTAAGGTTTCGCAGGGATCGTAACCCATCTGAAATGTTACGTCCTCTGTTCAAAGTGACGTCAGTGGGAACAAGAGGTGACCGAGATGTGTAACCAACGGCACCCCATACCATCACGCCGGGTGATACGCCGGCATGGCGATGACGAATACACCCTTCCATTGTGCGTTCACCGCGATGTCGCCAAACACGCATGCGACCATTATGATGCAGTAAACAGAACCCGGATTCACCCGAAAAAATGACGTTTTGCCATTCGTGCACCCAGGTTCGTCGTCGAGTACGCCATTGCAGGCGCTCCTGTCTGTGAAGCAGCGTCAAGGGTAACCGCAGCCATGGTCTCCGAGCTGATAGTCCATGCTGCTGCAAACGTCGTCGAACTGTTCCTGCAGATGGTTGTTGTCTTGCAAACGTCCCCGTGTGTTGATTCAGGGATCGAGACGTGGCTGCACGATCCGTTACAGCCATGCGGATAAGATGTCTGTCATCTCGACTGCTAGTGATACGAGGCCTTTGGGATCCAGCACGGCGTTCCGTAGTACCCTCCTGAACCCACTGATTCCATATTCTGCTAACAGTCATTGTATCTCGACCAACGGGAGCAGCAATGTCGCGAAACGATAAACCGCAATCGCGATGGGCTACAATCCGACCTTTATCAAAGTCGGAAACGTGATGCTACGCATTTCTCCTCTTTACACGAGGCATCACAACAACGTTTCACCAGGCAACGCCGGTCAACTGCTGTTTGTGTATCAGAAATCGGTTAGAAAGTTTCCTCATGTCAGCACGTTGTAGGTGTCGCCACCGGCGGCAACCTTGTGTGAATGATCTGTAAAGCTAATCATTTGCATATCACAGCATCATCTTCCTGTCGGTTAAATTTCGCGTCTGTAGCACGTCATCTTCGTGGTGTAGCAATTTTAATGGCCAGTAGTGTACATGCAGGAGGTCATGATAAAAACTGATGCCGCCGCGTTTTTAATGCGAAAACTTTTAATGCTTTTGAAACGAAACAGTCGATATCAACGTTCTACGCCTTTATTCTTCGTGTCTACATATTTTCAGCCCTTTGCCGCTAGATGACTCCGAATTGCAGCGTGTAACTTAACTATGTCGGCGTGCCGTAACCGAGTTTCGAATCTGAAGAGTTGGAACACGCAGAGAGCAGCCTGTGCTGCAGCGTCACAGTGCCAGACCACACACCAGCTCTGCGACGTCAAAAACAATCCGGCCCTTGCGTTCGCTGTCGTCGATCGTCCTCCACAAAGTGCCGACTTGCCCCCCCCCCCCCCCCTCTCTCTCCGAATTTCGTCTGTTTTCAAAGCTTAAAGAACCTCTCCCAGGACTTAACCTTTATAGTGATGAAGCGGTAACGGATGCGCCACAAAAAAATGGCTCTGAGCACTATGGCACTTAACTTCTGAGGTCATCAGTCCCCTATAACTTAGAATTACTTAAACCTAACTAACCTACGGACATCACACACACCCATGCCCGAGGCAGGATTCAAACCTGCGACGGTAGTGGTCGCGCGGTTCCAGACTGTAGCGCCTAGAACCGCTCGACCACTCTGGCCGGCTCCGCCACAAAAACAAGTCCTACTCTTTGCTACTCGAGAGGAAAAGAGCTGAAAGCGTGTTTCAGTGTGAAAATTATGACGTTTCTCTGCATTTAGAAGACTGTTTTGTGATCTTCCATACCCAACAGATATGCACGATGTCTCATGATGGATAAATTCCGGAACGTGTCATGTGAGCAATAAAGTCATTCGTTGCCTGATGGTTGACTTTTACCATTACGATCCACTCAGCCTGAATACAGAATTAATGTCAAGTTTCAAGTTGAATAACAAACAACACAACAAATGGCTGGCTCTGAGCACTATGGGACTTAACTACTGTGGTCATCAGTTCCCTAGAACTTAGAACTACTTAAACCTAACTAACCTAAGGACATCACACACATCCATGCCCGAGGCAGGATTCGAACCTGCGACCGTAGCAGTCGCGCGGTTCCGGACTGCGCGCCTAGAACCGCTAGACCACCGCGGCCGGCACACAACAAATATTTTGTTCGTGTGATGTACTTAAAAATTCAAAATTTCCGGATTGTTTCCCTTTATTTGTACAGCTAAACCTTGCTTCTTCCCAAATTTCATGATGCTAGGTCAACGAGAAGTACGCTGTAAGTTTTGGTGAGAGAGATTGTGAGTATCAAAACGTGTGACATGAATGGTCGTACCTTTGATTGCACTGACTTAGAACCAACACTTTTTGAACTGCGAAGGGCTCCTAGAATTTAATATGTGACATAAATTTCAACTTTATACCCGTCTTCTGGTTCCTGAGAAAAAGAGTTCCCAACAGTCGGACGGCCATATAGACAGACAGACAACAAAGCGAATCTACACTGAAGAGCCAAATAGGCTGGTACACCTGCCTAATACCGTATAGGGCCCACGAAAGCACGCAGAAGTGCCGCAACACGATGTGGCGTGGACTCGACTAATGCCCGAATAAATAAATAAAATAAATAAAAAAAACACGTTCACAGGCTCTGTGTAATAATAATCTGCCCTTTGTCATAGTCGCTTATCTTCTCTACGGTTATCCTCCACCGTTCTCTGCTCCGCTTACGTACTTTTGTTACCGCGTCATGTGACCACATCGCCACCAGGCGGTAGACAAAGTCGCAGGGCAGTGGATGTAACTTTTTGGCTCATGAGTGTACGATGTCAGTGAATTAACGAGATATCGATACTGTCGCCGTATTGGTATCGATACCAAATAATCGATGTATGGAGAGGTACACCGCGATTGTCACTGGGTGCGCACGCTGAGAGACCACCAGCCGCTGGAGGCGCAAACAATGAATGGCGCCCGGGCGCACCGAGGCGGTCGGTGTGGAAACGACGTCCGCAGCAAAATCCGTAGGAACATTCCAGCAGCGGCGGCGGTGACGACACTGCCGGCCGCTGCCGCTGTTTGCCGTCGATTCCAGTGTTCCGGCGTCTGTGCGACACGTGCTTAGCGGACGTGGCAGCGGTTACCGCCGCTACTGAGGCTCGCACATTAGGCCGTCCCATTTGTACGCAACGAGTCGCCTCCAGCGAGGCCCGCATCATTATTTACCTGGCCTTTGGAGAGCTGCTCGCAAGTTACTGGCTTCAAATCACTGGCCGGCCGCGTGATTTACGTGTGACACGGCAGGCAATCTGACGCTGAGCTTGATAGTGGAAGCTAGACTTGAGAGAAATCGAGGCCCTTTCGTATGATATTATGGTGCAAATGTCCACGAAATTCGAGTCATCTATAGTGAAAGACAGATATGTACAACATACAAGACCCAAGAAAAAACCATATGAATGGATGATCAAGAACCAAGTATAAGGCAGGATGTAGTCTCTCGGCCGTACAGTTCAAACTGTACACTGAAAAACAGATGGCGGAAATGAAAAAAAGCTACAAAAGTAGGATTAAAAGATCAGGGTGAAAGGGTAAGATTAATTGATAATATTCCCTGATGACAATGCCATCTTCAGGAATATTAAACGATAGTTACACCATCTGTTGAACGGAATCAAGTGTGATGAGCACACACTGTGAACTGAGACGAAATCAAATAAAGACGAGAGTGATGGGTGATAGTAGGTATTATTTTATTAATAAAATTAACATTAGTATTGGAGATCACGAATCAAACAAAGCAATTATGCCATGTTAGAATTAAAATAACACATAACAGGCGAAGTAAGGACGACATGAAAAGCGGGATAACACATGCTAGGACGGTTTTCCTGCCCAAAAATAATCTAACAGTATCAAACATCGCCCTTACTTTGAAGAAGAAATTTCTAAGAATTTACGTCTGGAGCACAGCATTGTATGGACTGTGGGAAAATTGGGAAACAGGAATGTCAAAACGTTTAAAGTATGGTGCTACAGATGGATGTTGAAAGTCTCTGCAGAATTGACGACCATAAAAATATGAGGAAAACACTGAAAAGAGAAAGAGACATTTGTTAAGACAGCAAGCAGTAGCTACCAATCGCTAATTTATTCGCATACACAAAGCGTTTCGACATTTTACACCTTCATCATTAGGTGGATCTACATGTGTTAGTATGACATGTGTGCGTATTGTGTTACGATTTTTCCGGCCGGGATTGCCAAGCGGTTCTAGGCGCTACAGTCTGGAACCGCGCAACCGCTACGGTCACAGGTTCGAATGCTGCCTCGGGCATGGATGTGTGTGATGTCCTTTGGTTAGTTAGGTATAAGTAGTTCTAAGTTCTAGGGGACTGATGACCTCAGAAGTTAAGTCCCATAGTGCTGAGAGCCATTTGAACCATTTTGTTACGATTCTGGGGTAAGTTGTGGCACTGCCTTTAGTGGTCACAGGCTCCTTCCTCTATAGTAACACATCACATAACCGTCATATTTTGTAAACAAAGATGCTGTCCATCACCTTCCAGACACCATGATTGTTTACAAGATATGACAGTTACATGGAATGTGTTCCGATAGAGAAAGGAGTCTGTGGTCACTAAATACAGTGCCACAACTTACCCCAAAATCGTAACACAACACGTACATATGTCATACTAACACATGTAAATCCGCCTAATGATGGAGAAGAAACGTTAGAAACGCATTGTGGATACAATCAAATCAGTGGCTGGTAACAGTGAACTTGTTGTTTCATTCGATATGAATAACAGTCACGGTAAAGTCTAACCTAAAATGTTCGCATTTAAACTTCCATGATACTTCAGACAGATGTAGAGGACAAACCTGTAAAGTACGACAGAAACTGGAATACATCCGACAAGTAACTGAGGACGTTGGCTGCAAGTGCTGCTCTCAGACGAAGAAGTAAGTAGAGGGGAGTATAATCTGCGGAATGTTCACGTATACCGAAACATTAGTATCGAATAATTTGATAACCTACTTCTCCTAATTCACAGATCTGAGAGCGAGTGAAAGTTTTTCTATTTATTATAGTCTACTATCTCAACCTAGCTCTTTAAGTTATGTAAACAACTTTCATACCACATCTTTAACTTCGATACACGAAATTCTATGGTAAATTTGCTCATGCTACTACGTACGACAAACATCTGTAGACCTATGTTTCCGCACCAGATATTCTGAACGCATTCACTATTACACGGAGTGAACATTAATAAAACCGACAAACTAGAGGGACGGGTTCCTGACTGGATATGGAGGAAAAAGGGTCGTATGTGTCCGGAAATGGACGGTGTGCGTGCAACGACAAACCATCCCGGAACACTGTACAGAAATCATCGAATCCACGTCACAAAAGTGGTCTCCATGGGAGGCAATGCTCGCACTCACAGGTCGCATACTTTCGCACGTTGTACTAGGATGGTACTTTGGTTCGTCTCAATATCCTATAGAACCAGGTCCTACAAATCTGGTAAACGCACAATCCGCCGCCTCCCTGAACTTTCGTCTGTCTGAAAGGACCCATGGTCTCTGTAACTACCAAAAAGGATTTGAAATGTTGCTTGATGTGGTTGGTATCTGTGAGAGTACTTGTTTCGGTATAGCTGTACTGCCTCTCACCCGTCGTACACAGACACCGTCTCGGCTGGTTCCCGACATGAATACCGGACCATTCTGCTGCTTGCAGTACGCTGCGTCAATCACACAAGAAACACACTGTACGACGTCAGAGGAAGTTTCATTCGTCAGCGCCATCTACAGTGGCAACGATGCGTTTCCGGATACGTGTTCATAGGACCATTTTTCCTGCGTTTCCAGTCAGGAATCCGTCCTTCCAATTTGTCGGTTTTTTTAAATGTTCACCCCGTATATCAAATCAAAAAATCAAAACTAACAACGCAAAGCAGGGACCCGACTTCGAATACCGATCCGGCACAAATTTTCAACTTTCCGCATTGATGTAAATCAGTGCCTACTAGCAGCTACGTGTAATAATTCCTTTGTATCTTGATGAACTACTATGTTGGTAATGAATCGACTAAAGTAATTAAAACTTCCGGGCTAAGAGGCCGTGGTCCAACAGTAGAAATACTTCTCCCTGACGTTTCGTTGCCAGCTGCGGGCAACATCATCTGAGGTGAGTCTTAGACAGTCGTAGACTCACCTCAGATGATGTTGCCCGCAGCTGGCAACGAAACGTCAGGGAGAAGTATTTCTACTATTGGACCACGGCCTCTTAGCCGGGAAGTTTTAATTACTGAAGATGCCGGCCGTGAAAGCCTACACGCTATGAATCGACTAAAGTTATCAAATATTTTCTTGCATATAATAATAACACGAAAAGACTGTCTGATGGCATAGGATTTTCACTAGATAGCTTACCCATGGCCTTTGTTGAAGTATATGCACTCTTTGACTAGCAAATGATTTCGTGATCTCTTTATATTGTGTCTGTTACGTGGTTCAAATGGTTCAAATCGCTCTGAGCATTATGGGACTTAACATCTGAGGTCAACAGTCTTCTAGAACTTCGAACTACTTAAACCTAACTAATCTAAGACAATCACACACATCCATGCCCGAGGCAGGATTCGAACCTGCGACCGTAGCGGTCGCGCGGCTCCAGATTAAAGCGCCTAGAACCGCTGGGCTGGCGTTTGTTACGTGACGTCAAAATTTTGCAAATGGTACGTTAATTGCGTACATCTCAGCAGTGGGAAAGATTCGCTGAAGTCGTAAGTGGATAAGACACAATTTAAGTTTCACGTCAATTTTTTTTCTTAACAATATTACCACAATTTTCCGCACCGCAGTGCGAAAGTAGATGGAGACTGCTCTCAGACAAGGAACAAGACTGACGCAGATGCCATTTTCAAGTACGGGTCGATACCGCAGCACTTGAGGATGGAACAAATTACCGAAATGTGGCTCCGCTCACACAATACAACGTAACCAGTGCAGATTCTTTGTTATTTTGGATCTATCTTGGTAGAGTAGCACTCATTCTCAATATTTTCGCGCCACTACTCCAGATTTCGCGTATCATGTAGGCTCTGTCTCTGACCCGTCGAAGTGTTGAAGGAGATGCTGCTGCCGTTTAGGCGTACTGGCCCACACGACCGGACCACGGGTATCCTTCTTGCAGAAGTAAAAGACTCGGAGTCTTAACGAGTGTTTACTGATTAAATTCGCTGTCATTTTCCGTCCCGCTCGAAGCGAGGAAGTTTCCGTAATGAAGGCGACGTCCGTTAGCCGCCACGAGCTGAGGATGTGTCAGCGCAAATCTCCTCCTCGCCAGTCACAGCTGTGTCCCGTGACTTCCACACCATCGGACGGTCACCACGTGAGACAGAGACTGCGTTGACAGCGCGGTTCCGCGCTGTGCTGCACCAGAATAGCCTCTACAGCCTTACAGAGCGGTCAGGCCTGCGACCTTCGCATTCTGTCGGGAGACGTGGACGTCGGACACCGTGTCGCCTACTCGTGGGTTCACCGTCCTTCACTGTCTTTCCAGCCGGCCAGCTTCCACGTTTTCAAGAGGCTCGCGTTCCCAGACCCTGGACAGTAACAACTTTCCATCAGAGTCGCTCATGTCAGCGGATTTTTCCCTTGCAGTCCAAATCTTCACTAGATTGATTCCCCATTCCTCTCCACTGCGCCTTTCGGTATCCGTGCGACAGAACGCATACCTACGAGGGTAATCCCAAAAGTAACGTCTCCTATTTTTCTATAAGTACATAGACTGTTTATTTCTACAATGGTTTTCATCAGTTTACAGCTTGAACATTTAGCTATTTTTCGACATAATCACCATTTCTGTCTATGTATTTTTGTAAACGCTGTGGCAGTTTTTGTATGCCCATGTCACACCAGCTCGCCGCCACGCTGTTCAGAACGTTATGAACCTGTTCATTCATCTCGTCGTCGGAGTTGAATCGCTGGGACCACAATTAACACTGACGGGTATTGTGAGACTCTCAAAAAACTCAAACGGGCAATTCAGAACCGGAGAAGAGCGTACACATACTCCATGACATCGCTCAGCAAACCGTTGCTCTCCTGCAACAGTTTCAGCGGAACATAATCACCCACACACTCTATAGTACTGACTTGGCGCCCAGTGACTATCACCTGTTCCTTAGGTCAAAAAAACGTTTGGCCGGAAAGCGATTCAGCTCCGACGACGAGGTGAAAGAAGAGCTTCATAACTTTCTGAACAGCATGGCGGCGAGCTGGTATGACATGGGCTTACGAAAAGTGCCACAGCGTCTACAAAAATGCATCGACAGAAATGGTGATTATGTCCAAAAGTAGCTAAATGTTCAGCCTGTAAATTGATGTAAACCATTATAGAAATAAAAAGGTCAATTTACTTATAAAAAGTAGGAGACCTTACTTTTGGGATTACCCTCGTAATATGTTCCAAAACGCCGCACATAAAAAGGGGGTTTCCCGGTGCTCATACCTTGGTGATAAAAATATTGGACAACCCTTGGGCTCGGGTCCATTTGTATAACCAATAACAGGATCGTACTCGTGTCACTATCCTACACTACAGGGTCAAAGCATGAGTATTACATACTTCCTCCTGAGTAAACAAAAGGACAAACTCGTTGGTGTTTTTTGCATTTATGTCGTCTACAGTGGGATTGATGGGACTTATGGAGCCACCATTAATTCATGGACGGTTCCTTGGAAAATCCCACAAAAGTGTTTTTTACTATATTTTCGGCGATCAGCGGGCCAAAACTCAGCCGAGGAGTCCGAAATTGCTATGGACAGAAAATGCCTAAAATTTTTACGTTATATTCCTAAGATCGAGATGACAAACAACATTGTAAATTTTCTTGATTCTTTATCCATTTCCGAGATACAGAGGTTCAAAAATACCCTACTTGCACATGTAAAGTACGCATGCAAAATCCACTGTGAGGCGAAAGCGAAGTTTATAAAGTGACGTAGAACGGAGAAACATGCTGTAAAGTGTCTCCGTTATCATCTTGAAACCCCATGTTGTAGTACTGAAGCACATGCAGTTAAAATTCGATCTGAGGTGTAAAATTAGATTTGCGTTATTTTGTTTCACATAAGTAAACTACACAAATTTTATTGACCAATAAATTTCTGTTCATATAAGTTACATGCTCAGTGCAGAAGGGGAAAAAAAGGAACAAACGGAAAAATGCTCCGATCGGAGCAGAAAACATGCGAATATATTCATGTTTATTTAAAAGAGTCTGACTGAAAAGTTGGGTACCAGCTGCCGTGTTGTACACTCCTCAGCACCTTTAATAACTTTCCCAAAAGTTTTGGCATGCAGACATATTCGTGCTTTTTTGTCGTGAGAGAGAAGGCAATGGCAATGACGAAGAGATGGAAAAGAAATAAATACTGGCAGGTGGTAGGCAGTGGTTGCGGCACATAGAGAGAGCGAAGGGGACAATGACAGTGTGAAAGAAAGAGAGGGACACAGCGGCAGTGGAACTTAGTTGACAGTGCTAGGAAAAAGGTGAAGGAAACAGTGATGGAGGAGGAATGAAGTGAAAGTGGAAGTGGGCGAGAGCCAGTGAAAACGAGAGTCAGAATATGTGACAATCACAACGAGGTAGTGACGACGAGAAGCGATAGTAACAGTAGGAAGGAATGAATGAGATAGTAGCAGTAAGAGAAGAAAAGAGGGAGACAGTGAAAGTGAGAGGAGACTGTAGTAGTAGGGCAGAACGAGGGGGACACAGGAGACAATGACAGAGAGACGCAAAGGAATAATGGTCATGGGTTGGGCTGAATGAGTGAATGAGAATGCGCAAACGGGAATGGATGGGTATGAGCGACGTACAGTGATGGACCAGTGAGTATGACCGATTTACGGTTAGGGGGGCTTTTGGGAGTTTGAGGGGCGTCGCGTGTTAAAAAAAGCGTGAATATGTTCACATACAAATGTTTTGGGAAATTTTTTTAAAAATGGTGGGAGAGGTAGAATGAGGCAGCGGGTACCTCACCTTTCAATCAGTCTTTTAAATAAATAGGGACATATTCCCATTTTTTTGTGCTCCGATACGAGCGCGCTGGTATACTTTCCTTACTCCACAATGTGTTCACCACTACGGGATGGACAGAGGTTGGGTTGGGTTGTTTTGGGGGAAGAGACCAAACTGCGAGGTCATCGGTCTCATCGGATTAGGGAAGGACGGGTAAGGAAGTCGGCCGTGCCCTTTCAAAGGAACCATCCCGGCTTTTGCCTGGAGTGGTTTAGGAAATCACGGAAAACCTAAATCAGGATGGCTTGACGCGGGATTGAACCGACGTGGACAGAGGTGATAATGTTTTGGGTTATAAGTGTCTTTGTGTAGTTAGGTATCAGATTACCGTAGGGCTAGCCATCTCAACACAACGTAAGGAAGTTATCTGAAGGTATAACACTCTTGCAGTAGCCTCTTTAACAGACAGCAGAAAACCGATGGCAGGAAACTCTGGGCAATGCCCACATAACCGCAAATTACACAAAACAGCGAATCGTCACAGAAGAGCGCTCTCTGGCTGAGAACAGACAATTGAAATGCTGTCCGCCGCGGATCAGAGATAATGGTAACGCTGTTGTAGCAAAGCGATACAGCTAACGCGATAATAGCGGATAATTTATGTACAATGTTTTTGCAGCGGCCTCGCGGCGACGCCCGAGTCGGCAGCGCCGGACGCCTCTGGGTCCAGCGGCGTGTGCGTGGGCGTCAGATGTGGGCAGGCGGGAGGGGGAGGGGAGGGGGGGGAGGGGCGGAAAGTTACGGCAAGGCCTCGCGGGGCGGCCGGCCGGCTGTTTGGGTGCAGCGCGCACCAGCCCCGTGTCCGCTTGCTACTGGCCTTCCAGCCACTCTACAAAAGTTGTTGCTATATTTAGACTGAGACCACAAATTTAGGAACCCACGAAGCAATACTGACCCCACGTCTCGCATGGGGACCCTCCATACTGTAAATCACGAATTTTGATGCCCTTCAAATATGTTGTAGAGGCACTTACGCTGAGTACCTGGCTATCCGGTTTTTTTAGCGACGGGTCATGGTTTTTGAGAAAATCGATTTTGAAGTTCATTGCGGTCTTTGTATACCAGTAACATTACGTATATTTCTTTCAAGTCAGCGTAGCGCAACGGTAAAGGTTCACGGCTATCGCGCTAGAAGTACGGTGTTCGAATCCTGCTCGTGTAATTTTTTTTTTTTTTCAAAATCGACCGAATTTTTCAATTTTATTTCAAAGAATATCAACAAACAGTGTAAGGTGCGCGAAATTATAAGGATATATTCAGTTATTAATTTTTTCAAGTATTCCGTTTGTGGTTCGCATCATATTCTCCCAGTTCGTCTTCTTCGCTGAAACCTATCAATTCATCATCAATAATGATCTGTCTTTCAGCCAAGAGATCCTGTATAGCGATACATATCTCATCGCCAATTGCAACGGAATTGGCAGAGATCACGCTAGGCGGTGTATTCGTTACGAGATTCAAATCGCAGAGTAGATTTTCGGCGTATTTAATGCATTTGTGATTTCGCCTTTTGATTCTTCGTTCAACTCCTCTACTTGTGGATCTTCTTCTGGCAGAAACACTTGGTTCTTCCATTTCACGGAATTTTTGTAACACACGGCACTAGAGACGCTTTGCGAGCAACTGTCACTGTCGTTGGATGCGAACGTAAAGGAATGCAACTCGCATCCTCATTGGCCTAGGAGCTGGGGTTCCCGTTACGGCTAACGATATTCACGGGGGAGGGGACGATAATGGGCAATTACACGAGCAGGATTCGAACACGGTACCTCCAGCACGGTAGCCGTGAACCTTAACCGCTGCGCTGCGATGACTTACTCGAAATGTAAGTAATGTACGGGTATACAAAGCAGACAATAAACCTCAAAATCGATTTTCTCAAAAACCAAGGCCCGTCGCTAAAAACTGGATAGCCAGGTGCTCAGGGTAAGTGCATCTACAACATATTTGAAGCGCATCAAAATCCGTGATTTACAGTATGGAGGGTCTCCTTGTCAGAGGACAGTTAAGGAACCTGTGTTTACACTGAGGTGACGAAAGTCACGAGATACCTTATACCTTATCATACCGTGTCAGGCTACCTTTTGCCAGTCGTAGTGCAGCAACTCTATGTGGCATGGACTCAGCAAGTCGTTGGAAGCCCTGCAGGATTACTGACCCCCCCCCCCCCATATAGTCATCCATAATTACGAAAGTGTAGCCACTGCAGGGTTTTGTGCACAAACTGACCTCTCGATTACGTCCTGTGAATGGTCGATGGGATCCATGTGGTGCCATCTGGGTGCCCAAATTATTCGCTCGAATTGTCCACAATATGTTAACGATATTCCATTTCGTTCCACACACGAACCAACAGGTCTCTGTTTATTTAATAAAAGCCTTGAACAATTCGATTTCTCAGCTCTTCTGTCTTTTATGTAACCCTGCCCCCTCCCCCCCCCCCCCCCACACACACACACAGAAAATAATTACATGGTGTGAGCTCTAGTGACCTGCGAGACCAAAAGCAATGAACAAGATCTTATTGCTCACCTCTTTCAAAGAATCAGACGTGCGTGACCTACCACTGTTCTTCCCTCTGCATATGCATCAAACTTCCAAGAATTTTGTACGCCAGTCATAATATGACTCTGCAGAAGGGGTTTCTAACTGTATCGACGGCGGAATGCAGGTTGCACTTCAACAATGCATTGACTTCGCACAAATTTCAGTTGCCAAAAAAATTCCTCCTGTGGTCTTGCCGTCACGTTTTTACAAACGAATAACAGCGCAGCGGTGTCAAAACTTTGAACCTTCCCCTATCCAGTGACGTACATAACGTGTTTCTGTCTATAAAGTTTGTCTCTAATGAACATCTGAAATCTGTTCTTTCTTTTTGAGTCGCCCAGTATTTTTCACTAAAGGCAACGGAGCTACGCAGCACACCACATATCCAAAACATCACGTATAAGTCACACTATACACGCACTTGAAAACGGGAATGAGTCCCCAAAGCAACTTGTATAAAAAATAAAAATGAAGTCGTGAGTGGCTGTAGAGAGAGCTAGTTTATACAGAAACCAGTTGTTTTTGCAATCGCAGGCTCTCAACAAACATTTCTAATGCATAAATTATAAATGACAACACATTTTTTAATACTATGATACTCACCTGGTAACTGAAATAGGGGTAGACCATATACAGGCAGCAGATAAGTTGCGCAGCCACTTTCCCTAGAGCAGAAACGTCCGATTATTTAAAACAATGACGCATACATGCGATATGAAACAGTTGCAACAATCGTGTCATCAACTGTCTCATAAACTATTCGTTTCAGTTATATTCAATTCTAAACAGAATTTCAGGTTTTTTAGTCTTTCTTTAGATATCTTTGGTTAACGTCCGATTTTTTTTAAACTACGTATGTTAGGATCTCTTGCTGATTAAAACTCCACTACTGGAATGTCGCAACCGAGACAGTAACGCGCAGATACAGCATTGCGCCATTGAACCGCGGCAAGAAGCGCCCTTACGAAACGAAGAAATGCCCGAAATTGAAGACGCACGAGTCGCGGGAAAGTACGACAGCTGTCGACTGTTTAAGGACCTTCCAGAAAACGTCACTTTGCAATTCGTAACAGCGGGTTTCCCTCGCGTGTGAAGCGTGGACGAGTTGCCTGGGAATTCCGGTGGGTGGAACAAGACCACCAGACCAGGTTTAAAGGCGGACAGCAGCGCAGGCAAACCGTTCGACGCGTCCACAACCGGTGCTGCAAGAGACTGCACGCAGCCCGCTCCGGCTGCACCAGCTCTTGAACACGGCACTCAGCGAATCCAGCACCTTCACCTTGACCGTCTAAAATTGCTTACGTACTGATCCGTACGAGGTGTTTTAAACTTCTAAGGTCTCTAATTCTTTTTTCCACAGAAGTCACACAAAAAACCGAAACTGCTGTTACTTCCGAAACGTAATCTCACTTCTTCAGCTGTACATACTGTTCACAATGTCGACACCGCGATCCCATGCCCGATGCGAATGCTTCTTTGGAAGTTCGTTTTGACCAATGGCCGACGCAGCAACGCCACGACTGAATAACGTGCGACTTTTTTTTTCATCGTCATAAAAAGCCAAAGATGACTAGACTCTTGTCTGGTGAATAAGGAACATGAGAAATGATTTCAGCGTTGTGCCCACGTTGAAACTTCTGTGTCGCGTTCCCCCAAATCTATGATTCTCTGTCTCGGTGAAGGGCGCAAGTACAACCCTTCAACGCTTCCAGGCTGCGTTGCTGGAATGAGTTTTTTCTCCAAAACGTGTTCGTATCTCGCAGCAGACGCCGTAGCCTGGAGGGCAGTGAGTGAGGAATACACCATCGCTGTCGCGAACCGTGGCTCCATCCCTCTTTTTCGCCAGCATTGCTCCTTACTAGAATTCCTTTCATGGATGCGAACCTGCGTATTCTCACTGAGCTGGCTCAGGCTTCGATAAAGCAATGAAAAAGGGTATTTGGATCTCATCCACTGTCATAATTTACAAACTTTGTTTTGGGATTATCGTCGCACCGAATTTTTTAAATGACTCTATATTCGCCACCAAATGGATTCTTTGTTACAATTTCCATAACTGCAGTTTCGACCTTAGTTCATTATCAGATAGTAAGCTACGGTCAATACCCAGGCACTTTATGTTACTAAACGAGTAAAACGATGCAACCCCTCTGTTGCAGGTTGCCTATGTAACGGCTTGCAGGGGTAACGAATTTATTGATTTACAGTACTTCGTATAGTTATTGATCGATTTTGAAAATATTAAATGCTTTCGGGATTAGCTCATCAGGAGGACTAATATTACGCCAAACGTTTAACACAATAAGAAAGATATTTAAGTTAGAAACTGGGCATATATAGTGGGGCAGCGGAACTCACGAGCCGCAAATTACGACGCAGACTCAACTCACTCAGTATTCGGGAACCAGGACACTCGGCGACTTACACACACACACACACACACACACACACACACACACACACACACACACACACAATAATAATAATAATAATAATAAAACGAAAATGTTTATTGCTTATATTTTTGCTGCTCATGCAGTAAAATTTCACACACCGTCGTCCCGACTTCTGAAATTCATGTTGAGACATCTCCAAGCGAGAGAGCACGCGACTTTTACACGCTACAGGGGTTGTGAAAATATTGGCAACTTGCTTTAAATGTTCATAAATGTAAAATGGTGTACTTCACAAAACAAATAAACTGTGACTATAATATCAATGAGCCACCGTTGGAATGGAACAATTCATGCAAGTGCAATATTTTGTAGGCATATGAAATTCATAGACAGTTGTAGATAAAGACTTAGGTTGAGTGTCAGAATACGTGGGAAATGCAATCTGATTCACTTATTGAATCATCATCGCCCAGCCCAAACCACTAAGGATAAAATTGAAATTCGTAGAAAGTATTTATCTTATACTGTAGGCTACGTTTAAGAAGCAATTTTTCGAACTTTTACCCCTAATGGGGTGAAACAGGGGATTCAATGATGTCTTAGCAGATGTCCTACCATCTTTCCCTTCTTTTTGACAATGTTTTCCAGACTTTCCTCACCTCAGCAATTCTGCAAATACCTTCCCCATTCCTTACCTTATCATTCCACCTACTTTTCAACATTCTTCTGTAGCACCACATCTCAAATGCTTCGATTCTCTTCTTTTTCGGTTCTCCCCACAGTCCATGTTTCACTACCCTACGATGCTGTGCTCCAAATGTACATTCTCAGTAATTTCTTCCTCAATTTAAGGCCTATGTTTGATACTAGTAGACTTTCCCTGGTCAGGAATGCCCTTTTTACCGATGCTAGTCTGCTTTGAAGGTAGCAGCTAAGCTAACAACTAAGAAGGTTGAATGGCACAAACAAATCTCGATGTCGAAACTTTTCAAGATAAGATATCTCATAAATGACTAGCACTAGAATCCTTCAACAAGCACCGCTGAGACTCTAATTTACACTACTTTTAGTCTGTTAATGTCAATAGGCATTGGCCGTGCGGCTCTAGGCCTTCCAGTCCGGAGCCGCGCTGCAGCTACGGTCGCAGGTTCGAATCCTGCCTCGGGAATGGATGTGTGTGCTGTCCTTAGGTTAGTTAGGTTTAAGTAGTTCTAAGTTCTAGGGGACTGATGACCTCAGCAGTTGAGTCCAATAGCGCTCAGAGCCATTTGAACCATTTGAGCACTATGGGACTTAACTTCTGAGGTCATCAGTCCCCTAGAACTTAGAACTACTTAAACCTAACTAACCTAAGGACAGCACACACATCCATTCCCGAGGCAGGACTCGAACCTGCGACCGTAGCGGTAGCACGGTTCCAGACTGTAGCGCCTAGAAGCGCTCGGCCACCCCGGCCGGCAAGTAGGATGGTCCTTACACTATATTCCTATATCGTAACTGTTGTGTCTATACACGGATTTACGCGTATAGTGCCCCTTACCGTAGGCAATTTGCGACAATACGCCTGCGCTTTTAATGCAGATTTATACTAAAATACATCTAGTTATTTATCTAGTTACTATTTACTGGTTTATAGTGCCCGTTGCCTTTGGCAATTTGTTACGATGCATCGGCACTTAACTAACTACCTTAGCCTAATGTGCACAACCAAACGTCGGCGCTTAGAGTATTACTAAATACAGATACAGTTAAATTAATGTCTAAGTTGAGTAGCGGTCTGGTTACTAAACGTGGTATCGTCTGCAGTGTCCGCCGTATTGCTCTCTTGTGTCGTCTTCTGTGTTGCTATCCACCCTATGGAAGTTATTATCCCATTGCATTGTTTTCTGTACAGTCGTGTGCGCCGGTATTCTTGGTGTGTTGCCTTTGACACTTTGTCTATTATTATATTTAATTATGTCCATTCGGTTCCGTTTCGTAGCGCATCCTATAGCTGGCGCCCCGTGTAAACGTAGTGTGCTTGTATTGTGTCGGTGACGCTTTAGTAGAATAGGACGTAACACAACACCCATACCAATCCGGTGAGCTGACCGTGAGGGAGATGGGGGGTGGGGAAGGGGGGAGAGGGTTCGGCAGTCGCGTAACAGGATTGGTTAAATGTCAACAGAGGTCCACAAAGGCCAAGTCAGCAGGTGGTGCGATTAGCCTTCCCGCCTTCGCAAAGGCACCACGAACGTTAGACAGCCTGCAGCGTATTCTCTGGCAGCGAGAAGAGGCGGGTAGCGTACGGAAGGGTCGCACCTTCTGGGTCAGGTGGGTGTGACGCGGCGGGCCCAGGGTCGGACGCGCCGCGGTAGGGCAGGTGGCGGTGTGCGCATGCGCCCGGAAGCGGCCGCCGGCGCCGCACTTTCTCCTTACGTAAGGCGGGGCGGGGGCAGCCGAGCGTGCTGGAAAGCCGCGCCTGCCGCCTCCTCTCCGCTCCACAGCCTCAGTGCCACCTACACCGGAGACAGCTGCCTCACGGCGTGGCGGTCCACCAGAGGAAGGCGGCGATTCCGTCCGACCGATTTCCACGAGTCCTCAACGGCCTTCTTAGGGTCGTCGTAAAGTACGGGCCGGCCGTTCGTGGGCGCCCCACTGAGTGCCAGGTGCGTTCCATCGGGTTCAGATCAGGAGAATCTGAGGCCGAGGCACCAACGCGAGTTCACAACACTGTAGCTGGACCACTGTAGCTGGATCCTGGTCTCGTGACTCGGCCAGTCGTCCCGCTGGAAGATACCCTCGCCGTCTGGAAAGGCAGAAGCCGAAGCGAAGCACCTGGTCCACAAGAATGTCCACTACTCCACAGCGGTGTACCGTAGGTCTCTAGAAGAGCCTAGCGTTCCAAAGGATTGGAAAGGACACAGGTCATCCCCGTTTTCAAGAAGAGACGTCGAACAGAGGTGCAGAACTATAGACCTATATCTCTAACGTCGATCAGTTGTAGAATTTTTGAACACGTATTATGTTCGAGTATAATGACTTTTCTGGAAACTAGAAATCTACTCTGTAGGAATCAGCATGGGTTTCGAAAAAGACGGTGTGAAACCCAGCTCGCGCTATTCGTCCACGAGACTCAGAGGGCCATAGACACGGGTTCCCACGTAGATGCCGTGTTTCTCAACTACCGCAAGGCGTTCGATACAGTTCCCCACAGTCGTTTAATGAACAAAGTAAGAGCATATGGACTATCAGACCAATTGTGTGATTGGATTGAAGAGTTCCTAGATAACAGAACGCAGCATGTCATTCTCAATGGAGAGAAGTCTTCCGAAGTAAGAGTGATTTCAGGATTGCCGCAGGGGAGTATCGTAGGACCGTTGCTATTCACAATGTGCATAAATGACCTTGTGGGTGACATCGGAAGTTCACTGAGGCTCTTTGCGGATGATGCTGTAGTATATCGAGAGGTTGTAAAAATGGAAAATTGTACTGAAATGCACGAGGATCTGCATCGAATCGACGCATGGTGCAGGGAATGGCAATTGAATCTCAATGTAGACAAGTGTAATGTGCTGCGAATACATAGAAAGAAAGATCCCTTATCATTTAGCTACAGTATAGCAGGTCAGCAACTGGAAGCAGTTAATTCCATAAATTATGTGGGAGTATGCATTAGAAGTGATTTAAAATGGAATAATCATATAAAGTTGATCGTCGGTAAAGCAGATGCCAGACTGAGATTCATTGGAAGAATCCTAAGGAAATGCAATCCGAAAACAAAGGAAGTAGGTTACAGTACGCTTGTTCGCCCACTGCTTGAATACTGCTCACGAGTGTGGGATCCGTACCAGATAGGGTTGATGAGATAGAGAAGATCCAACGGAGAGCAGCGCGCTTCGTTTCAGGATCATTTAGTAATCGCGAAAGCGTTACGGAGATGATAGATAAACTCCAGTGGAAGACTCTGCAGGAGAGACGCTCAGAAGCTCGGTACGGGCTTTTGTTGAAGTTTCGAGAACATACCTTCACTGTGTCAAGCAGTATATTGCTCCCTCCTGCGTATATCTCGCGAAGACACCATGAGGATAAAATCAGAGAGATTAGAGCCCACACAGAGGCATACCGACAATCCTTTTTTCCACGAACAATACGAGACTGGAATAGAAGGGAGAACCGATAGAGGTACACAAGGTACCCTCCGCCACACACCGTCAGGTGGCTTGCAGAGTATGGGTGTAGATGTCAGTGCTTTCGATTACTACCAATCGTCTCTTGGTATCTCAGATCCGGACCCTCCGTTGCAGAATACTACTTCCAACGGCCTGCGTCCGTGGTCTGTAGCGTGTTTCGAGCAGCCGTCAGTCGCGACCTGTAATAACGAGAAACCTTCTGTGGAAAGCCACTGCGCTTGCTGTGTCCGGACACGACGAGAATTTACAGCTGTCCCTAAACATTTGGAACCTGCTGTGGACAGGCTTCAGACTGCTGCTCGAAACTCAAACGACGTCGGGGCACCAGTGACGAGACGTGCGACGTCTTTGGTACTGGAGGAATCCCCTGGTAACCGTTATGTCGCTGCGTCTTCCGATACGCTACATCTGACAACTCCGCTCCACTCGAGAGTGGTGGGTTCCCGTGTCTCCGGGATGAGGGAGAAAGTGGTAAAACGGGCAGCGCGGTGGGCACCTTACGCTTCAGCCGCAGGTACGAGCTGCTACCTCGTGTTGATAGCACTACCTCTCAGCAAGCATGAGCCGCCTCTCCTGTTGGGCCGATTTTCTTGTCCAGTCCGGACAAGCGCGGAGGGCGGTTATAGAAGTGATTTGCAGCTCCAGTATTGGGTGCGTAACGGAGCCCCTCAGGGAAACAGCACGCAGGACGGGGAGGAAAACCAGTGTGCACTCAGTACGTTTAGCGGGGAGTCTCGTCCGAGACGTGGAGCAGGCTCTGCCGGTGGCTGTCGAGCGCAACCGGATGGACACTTGCAATTTGAAACTCCACATTTCCACTACCATGACGCATAAGGAAAGAACGCACAAGGCAACGATCCCTTTCGGGAAATATGAGTCTGTTACGCGTTACAGCCGGCCGGAGTGGCCGTGCGGTTCTAGGCGCTACAGTCTGGAACCGAGCGACCGCTACGGTCGCAGGTTCGAATCCTGCCTCGGGCATGGATGTATGTGATGTTCTTAGGTTAGTTAGGTTTAATTAGTTCTAAGTTCTAAGCGACTGACGACCTCAGAAGTTAAGTCGCATAATGCTCAGAGCCATTTGAACCATTTACGCGTTACAAGTGTCAACATGAATAGTTTCAAGAAAATATTCAGCTTTTTACAAAATGACACTTCATTTGTGACTTGTATACCTGCCGCTCGCACTGTTTCTTCTACGACCTAGGCCTCATTAGATTCGTCAATCTCCAAACAACGATTAAACACAAATCCAGAAATTTACACATAAAAAACCTTGATGGGTGATAGGACAGAGCCATCTCCACATTTTAAAATCGCTTTTGTTCAGTTTTAGCAGTTACCGTCAGTACCTGCCTTGCTGCAACTGAATTGTGACCTCTATCACTATACGACTAAAACGGTCACACTATACTAGTTGCAAGTTGCCTATTCAGCAGGATCCAGGGGCAACAAAAATTCGATTTTCAGTCTTTTATACAATTACTGACCGCGTTTAAAAATTTAAATGCTGTCGTAATCTACTCATTAACACATATAATCTTACGTTAAAGGTTTAACTCAGTAAGATAAGTTAGAACCGATGAATTTCTCAGACCAGTTTAACCCACTGCGTGCAAATTACCTAGAGTATATTCAATAATGAGCGCACTTAGCGACTTCCTGCATACTTCGCTTTTGTAGCTTACTTTTTGCTGTGGTTAAACCTTGAAAATGATTTGACACTACACCCTACTTACCAGAAAGATCTTATTCGAAATTATTCGCCGAATGCCAATTTAGTCACGGGAACTGTATAATTTGAAATAATATTTCATTTAGCTCCTGATCGTCAAATACATAAAAACATCTTACATGAGTATATAAAGAAGGCCTTACCAGTATTGGTTCTGAAGTTTTCATTAGCATAATCCGGAACTAATAAAACCGTCGTAATTACGATTTTGTATTTTCACCCAAAAAGACTTTAGACTCTTAACGTCAAATGTTTAACACTCTACGTCATTCGTAGGGTAAACGGACGTTTAAAGCTGATTTATACATTCGAATTAAATTTTTTAAAGAATATGGGATGAGTTTCTGCAGTACCCATTTTAATAAATATTGGATTCCGGGGCCGAGAAGTTTTTCTTGGATGGTTACCGCTAAAAACAATACCGCATGATGTTACAGGATGCGGCCGAACCCTTTTCTCAGGCGTTCCCTGATATCAAAGCGTGAAGGTCATCGCACGAACGTCACTGGGTTTCACGGCCGTAACATTCACGTCGGCAGTCGTAAATGAGAAACCTGTTCCAGCAGGTAGGGAAATTTACAGTAATGGTCAGACCTGCAATCATCTAGTTGCTAACACGCCATGAAATTGAAGGTGGCATCTTGCTGGAAAACTGAGCGCACCATTGAACCACAGTCTTCGCTCGAGGACACTGTGGTTACATTCGTGACGTAGATACCCCGAGTTAAGCTGCCCGCATCTTCCGGAGAGTCCAGCTACGGATGCGCCTGGACACAGCCTTTATCTCACGCACTGGAGTGCGTGTCGTTTTCACACACCGATCGGTGCACATGCGAGAACATTGCTCCCCTAGAACAGTTCCTGTCAAAAGGCATTAGATACACACACACTTACGTAACAACATAGAACACACAACGAAAAATACTCTTTACGATGCACTGAAGAACCAAGATACAAGGACACAACTGAACACCACCACTAACAACGTCTTAAAAGCAGAGAAGGCGCATAATACAACGACAAGTCGACATAGATAGTTCGAATAGTTGTACCCTGACGATGAAACGAGTAACACAGACAACGCTGACAGAACATAGACACACAAAACATAACATAAAACACACAAAACGTACACAATTAAGATGCACGTTAATCAAAGATCACCATTGTGCATGAAGGAAATTAAAAGTGGAAGCAATTAGAATAGTCTGCGGATAGAAACTATTCTAAACCTGTACACATCATTATAAAGTAATAATAAAAATGAACATGTCATGGTAAATGTAACAATATGAATATAATATAAAGTAACACATAGACACAAGGCAATCAGGCAGTGTTCATACGCTGGATATTACTCAATATGTAGAAAATTTACAAATACATTACTCAAAGAAATTAGTTTTATTATACAAATACGTATTTACAGGAGTGATAATTGAGTTAGTTGCGTCTTATTATTTTTTTCTACAGCTACATAACATGTGTACATAACTTAATTAGATTAAATCACGGCAAGATATCGTTCCAAAGCCACACAAAATTTATTTACTTAATAATGTATCAGCAGTGTTTCTTTTGTAACCTAACAAACATTAACACACAGCACGCCAACAAACAACACCAATCCATTCTAGATTAGCTCCGCATCGACTGAACACGTCGGGTTTTCCCGAGGAGTGACTTTCATGCGGATAATACTAGCAAGGATAGCACCATGCACGAACACTGGACATGAAATTCCATACAAAGTCCTCTTCTCCGGATAGTGTTCGTGAAGAGACGTATGTAATTACTCTTTCCTCTCTTCTTTCTGTTCTCTTCTTAAAATATCCCATAAAAATATATTTTCTCACTCTCGAGTTCATCTAAATCCGCATGATTATTCTGCAGTTCACAATTATGTGCCTGGCAGAGGGTTCACCGACCCACCTTCAAGGTGCTTCTCTACTACTCAACTCTTCAACAGCGCGAGGTAAAAACGAACACTTGCATCTTTCCGTGCGAGTTCTGATTTCCCTTATTTTATTACGATGGTCATTTCTCGCTGTGTAGATGGGTTCCACCAAAATATTTTCACATTCTGAGGAGAGCGTTGGTGACTGAAATTTCATGAGAAGGTTCTGCCGCAGCGAAAAACACCTTTGTTTTAATGACTTTCACCCCAAATCGTGTATCGTATTGGTGGCGCCGCCTCCTTAATTTCGCGATAATACAAAACGAGACGCCCCTTTGGCCTTCTTCGAGGTCCTCCGTCAGTCTTGCCTGAAGCGGATCCCCCACTCCAGAAGAGGGCGGGCAAGCTTAGAGTACGCAGTCTCGTTACATTTTCTAAGTGTTCTGCGAATAAGTCGCAGTCTTTGGTTTGCTTTCCTCACAGCGTTATCTACGTGATCGTTCCAATTTACGTTATTCGTGTTTGTAATTGCTAAGTATTTTGTTGAGTTCAAACCCTTTATATTTGTGTGATATATCGTATAGGTTAAATTCAGCAGGTTCCTTTTAGTACCCATGTGGATGACATCACACTTTTCGTTACTTTGAGTCAATTGCCACTTTTTGTACCATGTAGTTGCCTTGTCTAAGTCATTCTGTAATTCGTTTTGATCATCTGAAGACTTTTCAAGAAGGTAAATCACGGCATCATCTGCAAACAGTCCAAGGGCGCTGCCCAAATTTTCTCCTAAATTGGGTATGTAGATCAGGAGCAGCAGGGGGCTTTTGAGACGCCAGATATTTCTGTTTTACTCGATGCCTTTCCGTCTATTACTACGAACTGTGACCTTTCTGACACGATATCACGAATGCAGTCACGCAACTAAGACGGCACTCCACAGGCACGTAATTTGGTTAGAAATCACTTGTAAGGAATGCCATCAAAGCCTTCTGGGAATCTAAAAATTACGGAATCAATTTGACGTTCCCTGTCGATGGCACTCATTACTTCGTGAGAATTTTTTTCTTAGAAAAATTAGTATAACTGCTGCAAGTCAATAAGAGATAATATCACAAAGCAGATAAAATAAAACGACTTAGACCCAGTTCCATGTGTTGCTGCGTGGGCAGCAGTGCCCGGGGCCGCAGCTACACAACGCAGCTCCACCGTGCGCTGGGGGCCGTGTGGATCACAGCGGCTGCGGGAAGTAACACGGTGGCAGGCCCTAGTACTCATAATGTCGCCTGGAAGAAGAAGGGATAAAGCGTCCTGACGGTAGCTCATAATGGAACAATCGTTACTCTGCAAGTAAAACAGTTTCTGCGTCAGTCACTTGTTTATTTTGTCACTATGCATTTCGATGGTTCAGACCTTCATCTTCAGGTGGAGGATTGTTTAGTTACACGGCTGGTGCTGGCGAAGAGTACAGACGCCTTTTTACTGTCTCAAACCATTGGCAGTGTACGTTATTTTGCGACTTTTGCTAATGACAAAAATTGTTTACTTAGCAAAGGCACATCAGAGGCGAAAAAACACAAATTACTGACAGTGAATCGTACTTATTACTGAACCATCTCTGTAAGTACAATTCACAGTTAGGAATTCATGTTTTTAATCTCTAAAGTGCCTTTTCCGAATAAACAGTTTTTATGATTAGCAGAAGACGCAAAATAACTTACACTGCCCCGCACGTGTGTACTCTTCACTAACGCCAGCCGTATAAGTAAACAATTCTCCACCTGAAGATGACGGTGTGAACCATCGAAACGCGTAGTGGCAAAAGAAACAAGTGACTGACGCAGAAACTCCTCTACTTGTATTTACAAACAGTCGCATTCCTCTTAACGCCGTCCCTTATGGATAAAATATTCAGCCGACACTCTGTTATTGGCAGGCAGCGCGTTGGGTTTAACGGGGGAGAATCTAAACGAGTGAGCAGAGCGGCCCTGGATTGCAGATCGGGTCTAATAGCGTTTCACACTGCTGTTGCATTAGCATCTCCCCACGGAGCTTCGCTGTAAAAAATATGAAATGAATATGCAGTTCATGAAGAACTGTATAAATAAAAATGCAAATGTTCGTTTGTTTAAAATCATGTATCTCCGAAAGTTCTGCAACGACCGCTTTGAAATTTTGACGCGAGATTACATGCGAATGTGCACGTGTTTTGTGTTATATATAAGGGGGAAAACGTTATTAACAAAAAACCTCGAAAAGTTCTTGATCGATTTACACGTTGTTAGCAAACAAGAACGATGTATTTGTGACTTATCGACTTATTAAAAACTGAATTTGCAACAATAATGAACAAGACTTAAGATCAGAGAGAAGAGGAACAAGAGATGGACAGAGGGATGGGAGGAATGGACATAGAAAGTGGAAAGGACGAGATGGACAGACACAGGGGCAGGAGGAGATGGAGAGAATGAGTGAGTAGAAGGTGGACAGATAGAGGAGGGAGGAGAAGATGGAGGCAAGGTGAGGATGCAGATAAAGAGGAGAGGAAGAGGTGGAAGAGGGGGAGAGGGAGAGGAGGGGGACAGAGATAAATAGCTGGATACGGGCCAAATACAATTTAAAAAATAATTAAGGCTGCAGGCGTTGGCAGGTGTCAGTCATTTAAAGGGGTGTCATGCAGCATTGCCGCAGGTGCATTTGCTTTCCTTCCGACGTAGCGGATGGTGGTACCAGTCCCCCAAGGCAGGCAGCCAGCTTCATTCAGCCGTGACCCACAAGCTTTCACACTCCGCACCATATACGCAGCTGAAGCTGGCGTGTACACATCTTCAAGGACAGCGTCCACCGGCACGTTTTTCGTGTTAGATAAGACACACGTATCGATTCCCGATTACGCCATTCTAGTTAAGCGTTGCTTCGGGCTCCTTAGACATAAAGTGCCGTCACCCATACAAACAAACAAAAATAGTCGAAGTACTGTATTCGTGCATAGTATTCAGGTCAGAAGAACCTAGATCTTTAAATTTTTTGCGTACAGAGCTTTAAATTCTTCAAATTCAAGAAGAGCAAACAAATGTTTTTCGTAAATGACTCGGCTTACATTTCAGTTCAAATGGAGACTGACGTTTGGTTATGACCTCGGAAATAGGACGGCGTTTTCCCGAATTTTTTTTTAATTCAGCTGACGGAACCAAACAGCCAGGTTATCGGTCCCGGTGGAATAGGGAAGGATGGGGACGAAAGTCGGCCGTGTCCTTTCAAAGGAACCATTCCGGAATTTGCCTGAAGCGATTTAGCGAAATGACGGAAAACCTGAATCAGGATGGCCGGACGTGGGTTTGAACCGTCATCCTCCCGAATGCGAGTCCAGTGTACTAACGACTGCGCCACGTCGCTCGGTAGTTTCCTTTCCTGGTGATATTGTGGGAATACTACTGTCCAAAGATGATATATTTTTCTCTGAACATAATGAAAACGTAGAACAAGTGTGAAATAAAAAGCTTAGTACCGATCCGGCATCAGGATAAACAAAGTCAGCAGTGAATAAAATAATATGGCGGACACTAGTGGCCATGTAAGGGTAATGAAGCTCTTATGCTAATCCGGAAGAATGTTTTCCTAGGTAAACGAAGCAAATATGTAACACTTACATTCCAGCACCGACGTGATTTGGTAATGCAAACAGACGCGTAACATTACCGGTTGCAAAGGGACCCATACTAAATGCACAGCATTCAACATGTAACTGTACGTGTTTGATGCATGGACGCTCACTAGCAATAATTTGTTGAAGTGAAAAACGGCCGTCCGGTGTGGCCGAGCGGTTCTAGACGCTACAGTCTGGAAACGCGCGACCGCTACGGTCGCAGGTTCGATTCCTGCCTCGGGCATGGATGTCTGTGATGTCCTTGGGTTAGTTAGGTTTAAGTAGTTTTAAGTTCTAGGGGACTGATGACCTCAGAAGTTAAGTCCTATAGTGCTCAGAGCCATTTGAATTTTTTTGTGAAAAACGTGAAGGTCCATCACGGTGCGGAACACCATTAAACTGTAGCTCCATCTACGGCTGGTCCGATCGGAAGAACAGACAAAGGGAACGCCGTGCCACCTCCAACACGACAATGCCTAGTAAAGCCCCGTGATGCTCGTATCATCTACATCTACATCCAGATGTCTACTCTACAATTCACATTTAAGTGTTGGGTAGTGTGTTCATAGAACCACCTTCACACTATATCCCGAATACCACGTGGGAAAAAATCTTCTCTAGTATATGTCGGCATCAACAAAATATTTCCGCATCCAGAGGAGAACGTTTGAAATTTCTTTAAAAGATCTCACCACGACGAAAAAATGCCCTTTGTATTAATGATTGCCATCCCAACTCGCATGTCATAACCGTGACACTCTCTCTCCTCTATTCCACCGCAAAACAAAACGAGCTATCCTTCTTTGAACGTTTCCATGCAGACCGTCAATCCTATTTGGTATAAACACAGCGCTGCTCACTAAGGTCCCAGAAGTGGGCGGACGAGGGTAGTTTTGACAGTTTCTTTAGTAGATCTGTTACATCTTCTAAGCTCTCTGCCAATAAAATACAGTGTTTGGTTCACTCTAGCCAAATATTTTTGTATCTAAAGGTGTCAGTTTAAGTTGTTCGTAATTGTAATCCTTAGATATTTAGCTGAATCGTTAGTCTTTAGATTTCTGTGATTTATCGTGTAACCAAAACTTAATGGATTGCTTTTAGTACTCGTGTGTACGACCTCACACTTTACATTATTTACAGTCAATATCTTGTCTAAATCATTCTGTAATTGGTTTTGATCACCTGATGACGTTATTAGACGTTGAACGACAGCCTCACCTGCAAACAGTAAAGAGGGTTGCTCACACTGTCTCCTAAATGGGTAATGTATACTCATGCTCAGAAAAAATACATTGAACGACCAGAGATAGGACGTTCATATTCGCAGGACATGTACATTACAATGTTCTGCAGAGATGATTAGCATCTGAACCACGTCGGCCAGGGGTTCAAGGTCAGCAGCGGCCTAAGGCGCTGGAGTCATAGACTCTGCGGCTGGTCCCGGCAGAGATTCGAGTCCTCCCTCGGGCATGGACGTGTGTGTTTGTCCTTAGGATAATTTAGGTGAAGTAGTGTGTAAGCTTAGGGACAGGTGACCTTAGCAGTTAAGTCCCATAAGATTTCACACACATTTGAACATTTTTTTGGTTCAAGGTCAACATCGACATGGCGACGCAACTCCACCTACCGGTAAAATGTGCCTGTGGTTCTCGTTGTCGTTATAAGCCGAAGGTAATGAGCAGACGTGAAGGAGCTTCGCAGACGCACGCGCGAACCGTACCGTCAAATCAGTGAGTTTGAAAGAGGGCGCGTTATTGGCGTGAGAGAATGTGATGCATCCGTCCGGGAAATAGCTGCTCGTGTAGGATGAAGTGTTTCGGCAGGGCAACAAGTGTGTGCAGAACGGTCCACGGAAGGCCGTGGAACACGACGAGATGGGTCAGGTCGCACCACCCAGGCCACACCCCGAGTACTCATCTTATCCCAATGGCATTTCAGAATAGATCTGCGTTTTTCTCAGCTCTGGCGCAGCAGTGGAACATTTTATCATATCGTATACTAACAGAAGTGACAGTCCATCGCCGTTTATTACGCTACTGGTTACGTGCGCGTCGTCCACTTCTCCGCTTACCTTTGACGAATGTGCAGAAACATATTAGACAGCAATGGTGTATGGAGCGACATTAATAGGTACAGGAATGGCATGAGATAGTGTTTTGGAACGAATTCAGGTTCTCGTTGTTTCAAAATAATGGCCACATTTTGGTTCGCCGCAGACACGGGGAGCGGCATCACAGTGACTGCATTCGCACAAGGCATACGGTGCCAACTCCCCCTTATTGTGTGCGGTGCTATTGGGTACAACCACAAATCACAGTTAGCGCGTGTCCTGGGCATGTGACCTACGTGAATACTATCCTGCGACCCGTAGCCTCACTCTTTCTGCACATTGCCCCAGACACCATTTTTCAGCAAAACAATGGAAGACCACATGTTGCTGCGTGAACACGTGCCTTCTTGGTGTCGCAGGACGTCAGCCTTTTACCGTGGCCCACCAAGTCACCAGACATGTCGCCAGTCTAAATTGGAACGAGGTGAGAGCCGCACGGATGGCTGTACCACAGGACGCCGTTCGCGCCTTAAACGAGTCGATGCCATCACGCACGGAACAAATTATTATGTCCCATGGCGGATCCTGTGCCTAGTAGGCAACAGGACACATGCTGAACCGACATGACTGAAATGATCATTTCTGAGGAACATACTAACGTACAAATCTTTTAAATATGAGCGTCCTGTCGTTCAAGATGTTCTGTTTTTTCTGAACATGAGTCTTGGTCAGGAACAACAGGAGGCCTGTAACACTGCCGGGAACGCCAGATGTTAGTTTTGTCTCGATGAGTTTTCGTCATTTACTACGAAGTGTGACCTGCATAACAGAGGCGATACTACAAACACATGGAATCGCATTAGCAGAAGCTTGTGAGGAACGGTGACAAAAGCCTTCTGGGAATCTAGAAATAAGGAATCAACTTGAGAGAGCCCGTGTCGATAGCACTCACTCATTACATCACCAGCAGGACAGAAAAAGCATCTCTCCCAATAAGAGTCGCTATTCAAATGATTACCTGTCCGATACACTCTCTGTGTCACAGGAGATAAAGGGGAATTTCCATTTATCAGTGACAAGATAATAAAACGTATAGATATCTCTTCGTCTTCCTCTTTTATCCTTTTTTTTGTTTTTTGCTTTTTCTTCCCTCCATCTTATGAGGACACTGTATCCTCAGATGGGACGTGTGCTTAAGCTGCGAGCGGCTGGAGTCGGTGTGCGATTGGCAGTTGTTCGAAGAGCGTGGTCGTGTTACGTATGTCGTGTGGGCGGCGTTAGATAACGGTTTTTCGAGGCTCATGTTGGACACAGAAATATGTAAAAAGTTGACGACACGAGTGGAATAGAAAAAAATGCATTTGTCCATCGTAATTAAATATAAAGTTGCAGTGCGTAAGTTCGAATAATAATCGTGGCATACTACATATTTGCATGTGATGAGTTAAGTATAATCTGTCTCGGAACAATAAATGACCGCTCCTTTTACGATACTTGTATTTCAACGTTATCAAACAAAATCTTTTATGAACCACATTCGTACCAAACCATCCCGACGCAAAGAATGAAATCTGAGTGCTGAAAAGACAACAGCAATTGATTAGAATGAAAAATATTCCTATGAAAGCACAAAAAGTCGAAAATGTCCTGAGCAGAGTTAGGAATGCAAAAGAAGAAAACCAGCTTTCCGACTTATCTGGCACATTCAGAGATATTGTTTAAAATAAAACATCTTGACATTTACGCACTTTTAATCCAGCCCCACAAATTTTATCGCCCCAGAAAAACTTTGTTAGCTCTTACTTGTATGGTCTTCAGCCATATGATATTGTTGTTTAGTATGGCTCACGAATCTTCATGATTTTGGGCACAGGAACAGGGACCTTAGCCTATGCATTGCAAGATGCAGGTGTACCAATTCCCTTGCAGCTAACAGAGCCGACTGAACTGGGGAAGTAGGGTTAACTGGTAAAAAATATGTCAAGATATTTTGACTTAGAAGTCTTCGTAGCTGCTAGATAAGTCGAAAAGCTACTTCCCTTCTTTTACATCCCTAAAACCACCCAGGATATATCGATCTTTTTTTGTGCTACGACAGGAGCGTTTTTCATTCTCGTTCCCAGCTTTTATTCCATGTTAATTCTGACATTGAGGCCGTCATAGCGTGCAGATTTTTGTTGACTCGGGCGGCAACTGATGCGGCATAGGTTTTTGTACTGTCTTTCGAACCATGTTGCTTATGTCGTCGCAACGAGTAAAGCTTTCGCAAAACAACAGGACGATCATTAATTTGATGTATTTGTCTACCTTCTTAAAAAAAAAAAGTTGGACCGATTCG
The DNA here is from genome assembly GCF_021461395.2 of Schistocerca americana. Classification (NCBI taxonomy): domain Eukaryota; kingdom Metazoa; phylum Arthropoda; class Insecta; order Orthoptera; family Acrididae; genus Schistocerca; species Schistocerca americana. The sequence goes on from NC_060126.1 coordinate 45,427,768, forward strand.
CACAAGTTCGAAACATAGAAGTGACGCGGATAAAAAAAACTCATAAAAAACGTGCTTTTGCACGCGAAGTGCGTATGAAACCAGATTTCTGAAATCGACTTATCCGTTTCATCAGAACAATGCTTTTTTATGTATCTTATTCACTTTAAACCGTTTCTACGGATTCAGTTCACGTAAGAACGAATTTTAATTGCGACACTTAGCCCGACTTAGAGATTATTGGGTAGAAAAATTTCTTTTTGACTTTATCCATTAATTCCTTCGTGCAAAGTTTGAACGAATTCGTACAAATCTTAAAGTACACATGTGATGCGCTTCGAAAACCTCGCAGAAAATGTATTCTTTTTTTCTTTTGCACTTAAAATTCAAGCGAAGCAAGATTTTGCCAAAAGGTTCACACTTACCTTAGACCAAGGTCCGATGCACCAGTGGACCAACTTCAAACCATCAGCTCCACTCCTGTCCGGAGTTATTCAGGGGGACTATTTTTGCACCTAAAATCCCCACTGTGTAAATACAAATGGCGCCATTACCTGAGAATTTAATTCAGACCAAATACGATCTCTTGCAAAAGGAATTAATCAAAATGGTTCAAATGGTTCTAACCACTATGGGACTTAAAATTTGAGGTCATCAGTCCCCTAGGCTTAGAACTACTTAAACCTAACTAACCTATGGACATTACACACAGGCAGCATTCGAACCTGCGACCGTAGCAGCAGCGCGGTTCGGGACTGAAGCGCCTAGAACCGCTCGGCCACAGCGGCCGGTAGGAATTAATCGATTGCCACAAATAGCCTGGGAGCCAGCTCTGGTTCATCGTTCAAACATTGCTTAATGTACTGCAAGATAGCTACAGTAAAACCGACGTTCGAAAGGGTAGCTCAAATAGGAACCGAGCACCAAGACTCGAAAGCGCTGTAACGGTACAATAGGTAACGGCCGGTGCCACAATGTCGGAGCATTAATCGAAGACAGTTATAAGCTTGAACATTAGTTACAGGATATCTCATAGTGCGACGGCTGAGGAGGAGACGAAATCAAACAGGACGGGAGAGGGACCCGCAGCTTACAAGCTGCACCTCGCGACTCCACGGACTCTGCCGTGAAAGCCTGCCCGCAGCTACGGCGGCCCACGCAGCGGGTTTCTCTTGCCGGGAACTGGCTGTGTCAGATCCGCGCGTTACGACGCCTCTGCTACTGTTGAGTCACTATTACGCGGCAGATGTCACTGCCGTCGTGGATTACTTTCACCAGCGGGCCACAGAGAATCCCAGACCAGCTGAGCTCCGTTCTCGTGTTAGAAACTGTTCGACGCTGTAGTTTCTCGTCGCCCAGTCAGCGCACGGTCGCCTCGTGTTGTGCCAGAGAAGAATCTGCTCCCCTCAGCGCTAATGAGAAAATATGCAGGCCGTAGAGCAGTAGCCGTTGGGACGCAGAACGTCATCACGGCTAGAGAGTCATCGACAGATGTAGAAGTATCTTCGGGTGTACCCACGAAATTATGTTGGGTCTCGTCCTGTTCATGTTGTATATTAATGACTTTTCCATATGATGCAGTTATCTACAATGAAATACTATCTCAATGTACCTTTGCAAATATGGTTCAAATGGCTCTGAGCACTATGGGACTCAACTGCTGAGGTCATTAGTCCCCTAGAACTTAGAACTAGTTAAACCTAACTAACCTAAGGACATCACAAACATCCATGCCCGAGGCAGGATTCGAACCTGCGACCGTAGCGGTCTTGCTGTTCCAGACTGCAGCGCCTTTAACCGCACGGCCACTTCGGCCGGCCTTTGCAAATATTCAGCAGGATGTCGGTAAGATCTCAAAGTGACGCAGAGACTGGCAACTTGCTTTAAATGTTCAGAAAAGTGAAACTGTTCACTTCATAAAACAAAAAAACCTAGTGTCCTATGACTAAAATACCAGCGAGCCAAATGGTACAAATCTCTCGCTGCGACAATGTGTGTCAATATGGAATGCAATGATCACGTAGGATCAGTCACCGATAAAGCGGTTGGAAGACTTCGATTCATGGGCAGAATACTAGGAAAATCAATCAAAGCAGATTGCTTACAAAACACTCGTGCGAAACATGCTAGAATACTGCCCACGTTTGTGGGACCCGTACCAAATAAGAGGAACAGCGTCTACAGAGAACGGCGACACGAATTATCAGGGGCTTGTGTCACAGTGGTGCTGAAGAAACTGAAGTAGCAGACTCTTGAACACAGATGTAAATTATACCGAGAAAGTCTACTAACAAAGGCTCAAGAACCGGTTTTAAATGGTGACCCTAGGAATATACTGCAACTCACTACGTATCGTTCACATAGGGATCGTGAGGCCAAGATCAGATTAATCACAGAGCCGTTTAAACACCTATCCTCCCCACTCCGTACGTAAATGAAAAGGGGAGAAGCCCTAATTACAAGTACAATGGGAAGTATCTTCTGCCATACACCACTTTTGATTTTTTGTGCTTTGTGGATATACTACTTACAAGAACGTGAACCTGCACAGTTTAGCCGCGCGGGATTAGCCGAGCGGTCTCGGGCGCTGCAGTCGTGGACTGTGTGGCATGTCCCAGCAGAGGTTCGAGTCCTCCCTCGGGTATGGGTGTGTGTGTTTGTCCTTTGGATGATTTAGGTTAAGTAGTGTGTAAGCTTAGGGACTGATGACCTTAGCAGTTAAGTCCCATACGATTTCACACACATTTGAACACTTTTTGAATCTGTACAGTTTAGGAATTCATTGTGTTATGCACCCTGTATGAACTTCATGTATGGCTCTGTATGAATGTACGCATACATAGACAACTGTGTTTTATTGTTTATTTTTATTCTCAGCTGCATGCCCATCTTCAGTAGTCCTGTAGAAGACGCACAACACACCAAAACCCTATATGATATGGCACGAGTTCACAATTTTGCGTTACTTTGTTCAATACTTACATATAATTTACTGTTATGCCCTCATAGAATTTCCGTACGTGTTGTCTTTAGATATTTCACTTCAACTTTTAATTTGTTTTTAGCGCGTCTTGGCCATGTTACAGATGAGGCAGTTTGCCTTAGATTACCAGTTATTTATTTTGTCGTCACACATCGATATTGTGGGTTTGTGTTATTTGTATCTTCCGTAGTGTGCATGCTGCTTCCTGTGTTAAGTGTTTGTTTAACTTGATTACTTTGGTTGTTTCGATTATTGAAAGTAAAATACATAAAATATAATTAGTATAAAGGAAAACCGTATAAAATAAACCTAGCAAAAATTCAGCTGTGTGTGTTTTGAATTGGTTTCATCTCTTGAGTAGTTCTTTATTGGGAGGAAGTTTGTGAAATTTGCTATAAAATTCTCGTTTCATTGCTCTGTTTGTTCATTTAGATTTTAGAATATTATTTATATCTTTCGTCGCATGGGTGTCGAGAGGTCTGCTCGTATAATAGTTATATATTTTACTTCCAATACTCGAAACAACCAAATTAATCAAATGAAACGAATGTACAGATCACCTGTCACAGCAAACAATAACCATATTATGCAAAACACAGATGACATGAACCTACAATGTCGATGTCATAGAATACACCGATCTAAATATAAACCACACTGCGTCGTGTGTAATATGCCAAGAACGATCTGCAGGCCAATCAAAAGTTGACGTAGAATATCCAAAAAGAGTCTACGAAAATTGTATGAGAGCACAATAGTAAATTACTCGTAACTACGGGGCAAAGTAATCCAGAATAACAAACGCGTCCCGTAGAGTGCAGCATTATGTATTGTGTGTGTTCTGCAGGACTGGCATGTAGCCCGATGCTGGTTCAACCAAAGCAAAAATAAAAGTGAAACAGGCAGCCTTGTCTGCGTCATTCGTCAATAGTTCAAGGGTGCGTGTTGCTAAAAGCAATGGGTGAGGAGTGAGGTTAAGAGCTGAGGTGGGCGTTAGCTGCGAGCGGCCGTGTTACGCCACCGACCACCTTTGGACCCGCAGACGCGGTTTCCCCGGGTGAGACCTGAGTTGTGAAACACGCGGAAAGCCAACTCGTAATGCGGCCTCAGGGGCGACAGGAGACGACCCTGCAAGAGCAGACCGCGGTGTCACGGCTCCACACCAGCTCCCCCTCATTCCCATACAAACCGCGTTCTCCACATTCATCCCTTCCCCATACTCTGCACCCACACACTATAAAAATACTGCTGCAATAGTAAATGTAGAATTATAACCGCTCGAATTGGAGTTCTTCCGTGAAGCGAACGAAGTACTGTTTTAAACTAACAAAATATTGATCATCAATTCTGTAACCAGGATAGCAGTGGCAAATCCGATTGTATACTAAATAAAATGAGTTTGCTGGTAGATTATAAAGTCCAACCTGAAGTGGCCAGTGAAGCTAAGATTTTTCTAATGGCTCTTTCACGAGAAATATCGCTCTTTACCGCTGCTTTAAGGGGAGTAGGACGTCAAACGGGCCGACTTGGAACGGGAGAGGCATCACAGGACATTTTAATTTCTAGTGTCTATACTTTTACAAACAAATTCATCAAACTTTGTCAGCATCACCAGGAAGGATGCAGGATTCACACCCATTGCAGTGGAAGATCGAAAACATAACAAAATAATTTTTTTTGCGTCCGAAATTTCATCATTTTTTCACTTACTAGTGGCTGCATTTGTTGCTATAGGTACACTTTTCTTCATATGTTAGGGAGATTCTTCGATGAATTTTGCACAACATACTTACCATACTCACATGTGTATGATACTCTAGAATTTATTTAATTTATGAAAAAACGAATGAACTGATATATTTTGAACTTCATGTTCAGGAAAAACACAAATTTTATAGTTAATTACCTCAATTTTTACCACAGTTTTTAATAGATTTGGAAAATTCTAGAGTTTCATACACCTTTAAGTATGGTTTGTATGCTGTGCAAAATTCATCGAAGAATCTTTCTTACTTATGAAGAAGTACCTACAGCAACAAATGCTGCCATTAGTAAGTGAAAAAAATGAAGAAATTATTTCGTATGTTTTCGAACTTCCATTGCTAAGAGTGTGAATTCTGAATCCTTCCTGGTCATGCTGAAAAAGTTTTATGAATTTATTTGTAAAAGTATAGACAGTGGAATTTAAAATGTTCAGTGGTGCCTCTCATGCTCCAAGTCAGCCCGTTTGACGCCCTACCAAGACTCGGTAACTTGACATGAAAGACATCACAAAAACGGTCCAGTCGATTCTCTGCCTGCATTGTTTTTAACAAGGAAAGACAAGAGGTCTTGCTCACAGACTTGATGAGATTCAACCGATAACCTATTGATACTTTTCTCAGTACCAAAGAAAGTCTCTATAGAAAAGTTCTAGCTAAAACACAAATAAAGCTATATAGGAAAGATATGGACCGAAGAATAGAAGAATACTCGTCGGAGAAGAATCCCAGAACACTCGAACGAAACTAAAGGACGAAAGTGTTGAAATTTTGCGGCCGATAGGTGGCCGGAATGAAAATGAAATTAAGTACTCTAGGATGCCTCAGTATGTGTTCTATCAACTGATTCCTTTTTCTGTCAGATTGTGTCATAAACACTATTTTTCTCAGTTCGAGTCAATGTATCCTCATTAGTTACTCGTTCGACCCTCTGATCTTCAACAGGCTTCTGTAACGTTACATTTCAAAAGCTTCTATTCTCTTCTTGTTTCACTTCCGTACAAGGCTACATTCCACACAAATAGCTCCAGAAAAGACTTCTTAACACGTACGTCTGTACTAGATGTTAAAAAATTACTCTTTTTCAGTAACTCTTTTCTTGCAATCGATAGTCTGAATTTTATTTCGCCTCTGCTTCCGTCATCATCAGTCATATTGCTGTCCAAATATCATAATTCATCTACTACTTTTAGTGTCTCATTTCCTAACCTAATTCCTTCAGCATCGCCTCATTTAATTCGACTACTTTCCATTAACAGTATTGGTTAAAAACAGTCCTGGTTGCAATTTTAGTTTTTTTTTATTTTTCAACGACGCGTTTCGCCTTATTTAAGCATATTCAGGTTATCTAAATAGAAAACAGAGAACAAATACATCTACTTAAGAATCGTGATCGCGTTGTGCAGACTTGGATAACCTATAAGCATGTATAAACAGATCACCTATTGAAAATATAAACAGATCACCTATTGAAAGAGCAAATACCTTAATTTGGTATTTCTTAAGAAACCTTTAGTCAATGTAGCCAAAGGGCATCGTCGAATATATCAGGCCATCATCGCCTTCGTTAAACTCAGTAAAAACTAGAAATATAAAATAGTAAAATCATTACCTTTTCTAGACGGGCGCGAGAGGCACCAAGATCTGCATAACGCGTCCCCGTTCACAGGAGCGAGTAACAGTAAGATGGAGGCTCAGGTAGTAAGCATTATGCTTACTGTTACCCGCTCCTGTGAACGGGGACGCGTTATGGAGATCTTGCTGCCTCTCGCGCCCATCTAGAAAAGGTAATGATTTTACTATTTTATATTTCTAGTTTTTACTGAGTTTAACGAAGGCGATGATGCCCTGATATATTCGACAATGCCCTTTGGCTACATTGACTAAAGGATTCTTAAGAAATACCAAATTAAGGTATTTGCTCTTTCAATAGGTGATCTGTTTATATTTTCAATTGGTGATCTGTTTATGTTGTGGACTGGCAAGACAGCCAATCCACAGTGACGGGTAGCCGAAAGGCACGCGTTTAAGCTCACGCAGGCTGGCGTGAGGTCTGGAACAGTTAAAGGATTTGAGTCTAGCAAATAAAGTACGGAGCATCTGGAATACTTAACTTTAATCCATAATTTGTGAACATCGGTCTGACGGTACATGCATCACAAGATAAACAGCAAATGATAATGGTGCCTTGCTAGGTCGTAGCAAATGACGTATCTGAAGGCTATGCTAACTATCGTCTCGGCAAATGAGAGCGTAATTTGTCAGTGAACCATCGCTAGCAAGGTCGACTGTACAACTGGGGCGAGTGCTAGGACGTCTCTCTAGACCTGCCGTGTGGCGGCGCTCGGTCTGCAATCACTGATAGTGGCGACACGCGGGTCCGACGTATACTACCGGACCGCGGCCGATTTAAAGGCTGCCACCTAGCAAGTGTGGTGTCTGGCGGTGACACCACAGTTTATACATGCTTATAGGTAATCCAAGTCTGCACAACGCGATCGCGATTCTTAAATAGATGTATTTGTTCTCTATTTTCTATTTAGATAACCTGAAGATGCCTAAATAAGGCGAAACGCGTCGTTGAAAAATAAAAAAACTAAAATTGCAATCAAAACTGTTTTTAACCAATACTGTTAAACACTGGTTTGCTGTTATGCCACATATGGACTGGAAGACTCTCCATTAAATTTGTCGGTGTACATCTTACATCCCTGTTAAAGACATTATCCAAGTCCTCTACTGTGTCTGTGCAGTGTAACAGACAAACCTCTTAATTTTTTTCTCTGTGAATTTTAATTCCCTCTCTTTGTCCCGTTTTTCCTGTACTGGTTGCTCAATATAGAGATCGAATAATATTGGCGATAGACTGGCATCCTCTCCCACAGTTTCCCTTTCATATATTTACAGTTTTGTAACTATTGTCTGTTATAAACGTAAACTCAGGTTTGTCTTTCCTCAGTATATCTTCCGAGGTAAGTCCCAGGTTCAGTATCACCTCGCGTGTACCTGTACTTCTCTGCGACCTAAACTGATGTTCCCCTACGTCGACTTTACAGACTTTACCATTATTCTGTAAGTAATTCGTGTCAGGGTTTGGCATCTACGACTCAAAATGATGGCTTGGGAGTTTTCGCGCCGCAAAACGGCATCCACTGTATGTCGCCCGCTGCAACCGGCTGACGTTTGTCCGCATTGTTGCAGGTTCGTGGCTGCTGGTGCTGGCAGGCGTGTTCTCCATAGGGCTGGGAGCCGGCATGATGGCGCTCAAACCGTACGACCAGCTCTTCAGAATGGTACGTACCCTCTACGTGTCTTGTGCTTCGCAGCTTTAACCATTTGGCACTGTTTTAAAATTTTCGAGGACACAACATTTCAGCGGTTTTTTCCGACAAAACGGGGACTTCGGAATGCAATCACGTACACTTTGAGACAAAAAAAAGTACCACAAAGGAGTTATGCAAATTGGTCACAAATTAATATTCATACAGTTATCGACGGAATATGCAAAATTGTAAACTTTGGCGGCTGGAGGGTGACTGTGTGACGCTGAGGCGGAATTTAACCACGCAGCTGTCAAGGATAGTAAACAGGAGACATGTCGATACCTTTGCGAATTTCATTCCGCGTACTCAGTTGGACAGTAACTGTGCCTGGCAGACAGAGATGTGGACAATATACGTAGATGTCAGCATTTGAGAGAGGACATGCAGTTGGGCTCAAAGAAGCCGATTGGAATAATTGGTGAATCGCTCGACTTTTGACTAGGAGCGATGCCACTATTTGACGATATTGGCTGGAATGGGTCAACCATAGCTGAACACAGCGTCAAGAAGCAAGTTTTCGATCTAGAGAGACGACCGAGGCCCGAGCAATCGTCAGGAGGCACTCCAGAGCCTCGAATTTTAAAACTAACATTCCAATAGCTGTTATTTTTGTAGCTTTTTAATTAGTTTCAATTAGTTTCGACTCCTCAATAGGGTTTTCTTCAGGCGCTGCAGCATGAACGACAAAAAACATCCAGTCGTGCATGTATGTAAGAGAGAATCTATGATTACTCATAAAGTCTTCTATGGAAACCAGGCGCAAATATTGGTTCCCTGTTATGTACGTGCACGACTGGATGCTTTTTGTCGTTCATGCTGGATGCTGAGAGCCACAATCTCAAGAATCGGGAGAAAAACTTATCTTGGAGTAGGAGCTCGAATAAGGACAAATGAAACAGTGGTAGGACTGAAACAAGATCATTAAACTGGTATGGACACTTCTTGCGAATGCCACATGATCCGTGGCTCAGGAAATTTTCGAATATAAACGAAGTGGGAGACAGAAACGCGGCGGTTCACGGCGTTCTTGGAATGACGGTGAGCTACAAACGAAATAGCGGGGAACCGCCGCGTGTGCAGGGAGGGTACGTCGGACAGAGTGCCTTGACACGAGGTAACGGCAATACAGATTAATGTTCTTGATCTTTGCATTAATTAAAATTTGTATGATGATAAAATAGATGTTTACTTACATATAGCTGCAGGTATTATCTCAAAATCATATAGGCTTAGTCATCAAATATACACACGCATGTCTCCGTGTCCCATAAGTCCATCTGTAAAACTGAGTCAACATCTCTCCTGATGAGTGAGACACAGAACTCAATGGAGTTACTATCATGTACTATAGAGTTTTGTGCATCTCCGCTTGTAAAAACATTACACCGAGATTATGTACTGCAAAGTGACACGTTGTTGCAGTTGCACCCCTCCTACTTTAAGTAATCTATGTGTGTAGTATGCATTACTTACTAAGTATGTTCTAGTTGCCATTTTTTTAAACAGGTGTGGTTCAGTAATCTTTTCATCTCCTTGAACAGTATGTTACGGTGTTCCGTGGTAGAGAATGCTGTTTTAAGTTTTCTGTTTGTTTTTCCTTGTTAAACGTAAGTCCAAGCTGGGTCTTGTTCCTTGATTATGTTCAGAACTATTGGTGCAATCCTGAGTAACGTTTTCTCTGATACGAACAACAGACTGGTGCATGTACTCACTTGGTGCAGTATGCTTACCAATTTTTTTTAAAAATAGTTCTCTTCAATGAGCCCGACTGCTACTTTTAGTTATTCTTGCGAGTTTTAAAATGATCTATGTTTTGTGAGTTTGACCCGAGAAGAGATTCCCATAGCTAAGAACTGAGTGTACATAGGAATGCGAGTAGTATTGGTGTCAATCGAGAGCTCATCGGAGGTCAGGGTGGAGACCTGTTCCTAACAAAGTTGGTTATGCCTCGCTTCTAGTGACGACCAAGTGTTGGTTAAGAGGAGGTCAATTCAGGACCTGCACCCACCCTGTCTGCCTACTAGACACAACGGACTTGCGATTTCTGGCTCAAAAAAATGGTTCAAAAGGTTCTCAGCACTATGGGACTTAACATCTGAGGTCATCAGTCCCCTAGACTTAGAACTGCTTAAACCTAACTAACCTAAGGACAACATAGACATCCACGTCCGAGGACGGATTCGAACCTGCGACCGTAGCAGCAGCGCGGTTCCGGTCTGAAGCGCCTAGAACCGCTCGGCAACAGCGGCCGGCGCGATTTCTGGCGTGCGATTTCGCGTGCCAGTAGGAGCACTTTCGTGGATATTCGACGCACCCTGACTGCAAATTTATACGTCACTCTGGTAATTCGACCTGTTGTGCTGCCATTCATGAACAGCATTCCACGGGTGCTTTGCAACAGGATAACACTCGCCCACATATCGCTGTTGTAATCCGATATGCTCTACAGAGTGTGGACGTGTTGCCTCGGCCTGCTCGATCACCAGCTCTGCCTCCAGTCGAGTACGTATCTGACATCATCGGACCCCAACTCCAGCTTCATCTACAACCAGCATTAACCGGCCCCCTCTATCGACCGACCAAATGGAACAGGCACGGAAATCCATTCCACAAACTGACATCCGGCAGCTGTACTACACAGTGCGTGCACGTTTTCCTGCTTGCATTCAACATCCTGGCGGCTACTTCGGCTATTAAAAAGCACCGGCACTTCACGTTTGCGATGGCCTGTCTCGCGCTTACATTAACCTGTGATCTTGGAGTGTTCACCTCTTAAATATGTTACCTAAACAAACGTATTCCCGAAATGTTTGTTATTCTACATTACTTTTTTGGTTTGCGATTTTTATCCGTTAGTGAAATTCCTGATGTTTAAACAAACAGACTAGTTATATCGCACACTTGGAACTTGTAAGTGAAAATACGTGTGACAAGAGTTTTAGCTTTGGTGGAATTATTCGGTGTCGTTCGCAGTGAACAAGTAGTACCCGTTATACTATCATCTCTGAATGTTGTGAGCACTGACCGCAGGACGGAATAAGGGGCATAAAAGCAACAGAGCGAAGTGGAAAGATTGATTCCAGAAACGTGCGGCTAATGCTGTAGTCTATTACTTCGTTTCATGCCTAGTGGTAGCAAGAGGTGTAATTGCGGAACGATCGCGTGGAACCCATAGCATGGAAAGCCAGTGGGGAATTTAGATTTGTTGGGGCAGTTTCGCGAAAGTGGGGAGCACCTGTTGAGGAAAGTAAAATTACTGCAACACTCGTAATGTTTCCTTGTGGAATTGAAATACTCTCTGCAAGGATATTCACTTGTCGATGTAGTCCGTGAGATAGTGTAACACAAATACTTAGAGGAATGATACAGCAGTCGTTGATAGACGACAGATTTTATTGCTTGGAGTGAATATTCTGTCTAACAAATTTATGGAACCGTCATTCAAGAAAGACTGTAAGCTGTTCTTACCGTAGACTATATTTGGGGACCACGACAGGAAGACAATACAGACTATGGCGCCTGTGGAGGCAGGCAGACATTTCAACTCTTGCCTGGTGGCTAATGTAACAAATCGAGGAGTGTGTGAAAGCAGAACCGGAGTGATTTTCGCTCTTCTTCAACTGCTCATTTGTCTTTTAGGATCGAACCAAACAGGAAAGGCTATCTGGGAAGGTGTTGTACTACACTACTGGCCATTAAAATTGCTACACCAAGAAGAAATGCAGATGATAAACGGGTGTTCATTGGACAAATATATTATACTAGAACAGACATGTGATTACACTTTCACGCAATTTGGGTGCATAGATCCTGAGAAATCAGCACCCAGAACAACCACCTCTGGCCGTAATAACGGCCTTGATACTCCTGGACATTGAGTCAAACAGAGCTTGGATGGCGTGTACAGGTACAGCTGCCCATGCAGCTTCAACACGATACCACAGTTCATCAAGAGTAGTGACTGGCGTGTTGTGACGAGCCAGTTGCTCGGACACCATTGACCAGACGTTTTCAATTCATGAGAGATCTGGAGAATGTGTTGGCCAGGGCAGCAGTCGAACATTTTCTGTATCCAGAAACATGCAACATGCGGTCGTCCATTATCTTGCTGAAATGTAGGGTTTCACAGGGATCGAATGAAGGGTAGAGCCACGGGTCGTAACACATCTGAAATGTAATGTCCATTGTTCCAAGTGCCGTCAATGCGAACAAGAGGTGACCGAAACGTGTAACCAATGACACCCCATACCATCACGCCGGGTGATACGCCAGTATGGCGATGACGAATACACGCTTCCAATGTGCGTTCACCGCGATGTCGCCAAACACGGATGCGACCATCATGATGCTATAAACAGAACTTGGATTCATCCGAATAAAATGACGTTTTGCCATTCGTGCACCCAGGTTCGTCGTTTACACCATCGCAAGCACTCCTGTCTGTGATGCAGCGTCAAGGGTAACCGCAGCCATGGTCTCCTAGCTGATAGTCCATGCTGCTGCAAACGTCGTCGAACTGTTCGTGCAGATGGTTGTTGTCTTGCAAACGTCCCCATCTGTTGACTCAGGCATCGAGACGTGGCTGCACGATCCGTTACAGCCATGCGGATAAGATGCCTGTCATCTCGACTGCTAGTGATACGAGGCCGTTTGGATCCAGCACGGCGTTCCGTATTACCCTCCTGAACCCACCGATTCCATATTCGGCTAACAGTCATTGGATCTCGGCCAACGCGAGCAGCAATGTCGCGACACGTTAATCCGCAATCGCGATAGGCTACACTCCGCTCCTTTATCAAAGTCGGAAACGTGATGATATGCATTTCTCCTCCTTACACGAGGCATCACAACAACGTTTCACCAGGCAACGCCGGTCAACTGCTGTTTGTGTATGAGAAATCGGTTGGAAACTTTCCTCATGTCAGCACGTTGTAGGTGTCACCACCGGCGCCAATCTTGTGTGAATGCTCTGAAAAGCTAACCATTTGCATATCACAGCATCTTCTTCCTGTCGGTTAAATTTTGCGTCTGTAGCACGTCATCTTCGTGGTGTAGCAATTTTAATGGCCAGTAGTGTACATTTATAACTTCCTTACAATATCATTCAATGTGTAAATAGCATAAGAGTCTCGTCGCAACCCTTGTTCACAATACGAGCAGCCCTTAGTGGCTCGCCATCTCACAGCTGTTCATGACGTCGCCTTTCCGGCTCAGATCTTTTTTAATATGCGACTTGTAAGTACTGCATCTTTTCCAGTCAGTACAAACTTTAATTTTATTGATGTACTATATACCTAATATGTTTCATAACAGTTAGTCTAATTCTGAAGACGACGCTCATAGTAGCATCGAAACCAGGTCAATTTTGACTTAATATTTGTGACCGAGGGCTTACTTGTTCCAATATAATTCTGACACGGTCACTGAACCTTAGCAGCTATGTTCAAAGTTTTTTCTGCTTTTTAATGTTCTGCAGACTGTGTTTGGTACAATAGTTGAAAATTTTTTAATTTAATTTTATTTGTTATCATTTTCCGACACAATCACCAATAATTTAACACACGATTGGTCTCGCCATCAGTAAAGACAGTGTTGTTTGTATCGGAAAGAAAATTGATTTTAAATATAGGCTAAGTTGCAATGTAAGCTGTGTCCTGTTCTAGTGAACCTAGCCAGCCAATTCGCACTACCCAAAGTTGCATATAATTGAGAACAATTCGGAGTTATGTTATGCAATGCACACTGCAGATACGCACAGTATTGTAACGGTGAGGCGGTAGCACTACCTGCCCGTAAACAAAGGTTGAACATTCCGCAAAGCGCGTTCGCCGGACTGTGTACGTTTTGTCTGCCTGCAGTAAGCTTCGCTGAGCGTGGCCCGTCTGTGTGTTTGCCAGAAAATCATGTTCTTCGACGGCGGCGAGTCGTTCGAGCTGTGGCGGAAGCCGCCGGTGGACCTGTTCCTCAAGGTGTACCTCTTCAACATCACCAACGCGGACGCCTTCCTCAGCGGCGAGGACAAGAAGCTGCGCTTCGAGGAGGTCGGCCCCTACGTCTACAGGTCAGTACATTCCGTAGAATTCACTGTCAACAGGAGGGCGCAGTCTCCCCCGCGCACAGTGCAGAGCCGCCGTGGTGTCCAGACCGAGCAGGGGGCGCAGTGGTTAGCGACACTGGACGCGCATTCGGGAGGACGACGGGTCAAACCCGCGTCCGGCCATCCCGATTTAGGTGTTTCGAGATTTCCCTAAATCACCGTCCTTCAACCACTCTCCACAGACGCTGGCGACAGCAACACGCGAACAACTGTCCGATTCCGCCATTTCCGGGATGCTCGTGGCCCGGCGCCTGGCCATAGCAATCTGCCCTTTTTTCAGTGTCGTTTGTGTCAGTGGGTTTCCCCTGTTACGGCTCGCACCGTCGCTAGAATGGTTCGCCATTCGCCTCTGTTCCGTTTACATACTTTCCGTACCGCGCCGTCACGCATCCGCAACTGCACTAGTCTATCGGTTCGCAGTGGTCACAGTGACTTGGTTGATCATTTTGCAGGTGTTACGTTTCAACATGACAACGCACTGTCCCATACAACATGTACAACACTTGCCACGATGTCAGATGTGAAGTTTGTAGGGATGGTTCCTTTAAACCCGAGCTTGTGCTCCGTCCCTAATGACCTCGTAGTCGACGGCACGTTAAAACGCTAATCCCTTCTTCCTTCCTCCTACGAGGTGTCCAGACGTCCTGTAGCGAAGAGCTCATTACGCAGCTTGCGCACATCGTTCGTGTCCCGCGTAGCGGACCACTCGGTCAGACCTCTCTTTTAGCGTTCCGAAAAGACGAAAACCCTCCGGGAGGTCTGGTGAGTACCTACAACGCAGAAGACAAACTTCTCATCTGACATTGTGGCAAGTGTTGTACATGCCTTCCCGGGTTCGATTCCCGGCGGGGTAAGGGATTTTCTCTGCCTCGTGATGACTGGGTGTTGTGTGCTGTCCATAGGTTAGTTAGGTTTAAGTAGTTCTAAGTTCTAGGGGACTCATGACCATAGATGTTCAGTCCCATAGTGCTCAGAGCCATTTTTTGTACATGCCGTATGGAACCGTGCGTTGTCATGTTGAAACAGAACACCTGCACAATGATGAACCAAATCACTGTGACCACTGCGAACCGCGAGACTAGAGCAGCTGCGAATGCGTGACGGCGCGGTAAGGAAAGTATGTACACTGGCGTATCACCTGGCGTGATGGTATGGGGTGTTCGCATTGACGGCACTTTGAACAGTGAACGTTACATTTCAGCTGTGTTATGACCCGTGGCTCTACCCTTCATTCGATCCCTGCGAAACTCTACATTACAGCTGGATAATGCACGACCGCATGTTGCAGGTCCTGTACGGGCCTTTCTGGATACAGAAAGTGTTGTACATGCCGTATGGGACCGTGCGTTGTCATGTTGCAACAGAACACCTGCACAATGATGAACCAAATCACTGTGATCACTGCGA
The DNA here is from genome assembly GCF_021461395.2 of Schistocerca americana. NCBI lineage: Eukaryota > Metazoa > Arthropoda > Insecta > Orthoptera > Acrididae > Schistocerca > Schistocerca americana. The sequence goes on from NC_060126.1 coordinate 45,443,317, forward strand.
ACCGCGAGAGTAGTGCAGTTGCGAATGCGTGACGGCGCGGTAAGGAAAGTATGTAAACGGAACAGAGGCGAATGGCGAACCATTCTAGCGACGGTGCGAGCCGTAACAGGGGAAACCCACTGACACAAACGACACTGAAAAAAGGGCAGATTGCTATGGCCAGGCGCCGGGCCACGAGCATCCCAGAAATGGCGGAATCGGACAGTTGTTCGCGCTCTGCTGTCGCCAGAGTGTGTGGAAAGTGGTTGAAGGACGGTGAAACCACGAGCAGGAGACGTCCATGCCTCTTCGTAGAACGTGCCGTTCGGAGGCCTGGCCGCTCTGCAAAGCGGACAGACGACGGCCTATGGCAAATACCTCGAAACATACTTGCCAGTTTACTTCAAATTTTTACATGACATTGTAATGTACATTCTGACGGACATACGCTATGTATTTTTTTAATGTTTGTAATATGTAACTAGCCCGCCCGGTTGGCTGTGCGGTCTAACGCACGGCTTTCCGGGCGGGAAGGAGCGCCTGGTCCCCGGCACGAATCCGCCCGGCGGATTTGTGCCGAGGTCCGGTGAACCGGCCAGTCTGTGGATGGTTTTTTGGCGGTTTTCCATCTGCCTCGACGAATGCGGGCTGGTTTCCCTTATTCCGCCTCAGCTACACTATGTCAGCGATTGCTGCGCAAACAAGTTCTCCACGTACGCGTACACCACCAGTACTCCACCACGCAAACATAGGGGTTACACTCGTCTGGTGTGAGACGTTCCCTGGGGAGTCCACCGGGGGCCGAACCGCACAATAACCCTGGGTTCGGTGTTGGGCGGCGGAGGAGTAAAGTGGACTGCGGTAGTCGTCGTGGGGTTGTGGACCACTGCGGCTGCGGCGGGGACGGAGCCTCTCCGTCGTTTCTAGGTCTCCAGTTAACATACAATACAATACAATACAACACAATATGTAACTCAGTATGTGATATATGAAGGGGAAACGTTGTTACCAAAAATCTCTGAAAGGTGTTGGCCGATTTACTTCAAATTTTTACATGATACTCTAACAAACATTCAGATGGACATAGGCTACATACCTTTTGAAACAACAATGTATAGGTCTTTGGTTAAGACGGACTGTGATAAAGAAAATGCTGTGTTGTGTAAATGTGCCATTTTGATTTCTTTCGCACAGTCAGTTTCAGCTACCATGTAAACCATTAGACAAATTGTTTCTCCCATATATGGTCTTTCTCCTTACACATATTTTCAAGCAAAAACTGCATACTCCTCAATGCGCTGTTTTGCTTCCTCGCTCAATGTCGGTTTTACGAAAAACAGGAAAGTTGTATATGCGTTATTGGCTTGAGATTAGAATACTACTACGGGATCTGAATCTTCCGAAGCTTTGAAATCCTACCCATTCACACATTAAACTATGCAAAGTTCTGTCACTGAAGCTAGTATCCTCACGAATCCAACAGCTGGGGTTCTCTCCCGTGCTCCTTGTACCAACGACTCCAACCGATTTACCCGTTCATTTTAAGTTACTTCGATTCCCAATCGAGGTGTCGTTAGCAATAAGAATAAGCGAGGGTCACGGTGAGAGAGACGGGCAACAGGACACAGAGGGTGGGGTCAATGGACAGGAGAGGGGCAGGAGGTGATGCACAGAGAGAAAGGGAAGATGGATGAGTTGGACAAAGATAGGGGGTAAGAGGAAGATAGTATCAGAGGAAGGAGAAGGGGGGAGGAGACTGGGAAGTATATCCAACTCCCGCACTTACTTAGCAACTGCAAAGCGTTGCCGATCTCGCTACTAAAATACATACTCCAACTTCGTATCTTCTACCAAGCTCTCATGTGCATTACACGAAAGGTATTAATTATCCCAGTACACTGTCTCCTTTCTACAATTTTACCTTCATCTCAAAATGTAGCTGCTGTGGCCAGAGTTGGTGCTAGGAAAGCAGGTATCTTGACGACGGGAACATCGTGCGTGTACCTACCTAGGTATGAATGGAATCGGCCACGAGCGCATGTCGAGAAAGAGAAGTGCAGCCACACGCATACCTCCTGCTGCGTGTGAAGTACGCACATTGGCGTAAGGAGCACAGATCGCGACGCACCTTTACAAGTACGTCCTGTCCTGCGCTGTCGCTTGCGTAGTTGCACGGTGCTAACGCCTGGTCAACGGTGTTGGTGACTTACAAGTTATTGCAGCCATTCTTCACCTTTTCTTTTTTTTTTTTTTGTTACAGCATGACGGTTTTCATTTGACTCACTCTCAGAGAAGCTTTGATAATTAAAACTAGCACTGAGTCAGTGGAGAATGGGAGACCTTGTACTTTTGTGGGGCTAAAATTTGTTGCGTGACGTGTCAAAGCTGGTAGTTCAGGAGCACCTCTATGGCGTGGACGAAGTGCGGGAGGGGGGGGGGGGCTCTGCTCGATTGTGGACTAGTAGCGAAACTTAATAGTAGTGCCAAGAGTGGCATTTGCCCTTGAGACTATCAAACGCCATCCTGTCACGAATCTGATGGATTCGTCATTTGTCCTAAGGGGGTTGTTCAGACACAGGTGCCGAATTTTCCAATACGCAAAGTTTAAAATGAACATTAGAATTCTGAACAAACAAGTGGAGACTGTCAGGACCAGAGAATGCATTGTCAGAACACAATGCAAGACCGTGAGGACTAGGTACCAGCAATTGTCGCAAGGAGGTGTGTGTGTGTGGGTGTGTGTGTGTGTGTGTGTGTGTGTGTGTGTGTGTGTGTGTGTGTGTGTGTGCGCGCGCGTGGGCGCGCGCGTCTACCTTTTCCTATGACTGCACGTACAACCTACATCCATTCAACATGAAGATGAAGTACCTGTAGATCTCTAAATAAATTTTAACGGTTCAAAGCAATTTGGTTTGTAGTATCACGATTGCTACAAAACAATAACAACCGCAGAAAAAATTATTTTCTTTCCACAGCAAGTTAGTGCTACATCTTGTATTTTCTCATTATTGTGTGAGAGGGAAGCTGCCTTTAGAGACGGCGAGCAGTACCGGACGCTGTCCAGACCGAATAAAAAAAATCTCACAGCCGACATGAACAGTAACACACTAATCTCTATTTGGAAAGCTACATTAGATTTCATCTTACATTTCCATATACAATTTGTTGTTACCGTAAATGATGAATATTTCACTTATGAACGTACTTGAACATCCTTCTTAAGTTCTAATCTTCAAAAAAGTACGCCACAATAAAATGGGTTAGTTTCTTGAAAAACAGTATTCTCCGCGATACGAATCTTTTTTTTTTTTTTTTTTTTTCAAGATCTGGACTCCGCCAGTCTCTTACATTTCGAACAGACAGGAAACGCATATCGATTTTTATCCGCTTAAGTACACCATGGTATACCAGGTGAATCAAGTCCCTGCAAAGAGAATTTATCTAATTTGCCAGTAAGTGCTATTCTAGGTTTTGCTATAAGTCCTTGTTCCTCAAACTACTTTTGATTCGCATTTGTGTCATTAGTCACTCTTCCTATACCTAAATCGATTCGGTACATATGTACTTTTGCCTTGTTAAAGCTTGTATACATTTGCCTAAAAAAATGAATCTCACCTTGCTGCTGATAATGGAAAAGGGCTGGAAAGTTTAAGGCACGAGTTTCGAATTGTTCTTTATTACCTTACTGAACCGTGAGGTTAAATGTATCAGTAAATCTCGTAAATAACAAGATTTGACGAAACCGTGTGCGCCTGACGTTCTTCCGTTTGCACGTCTCGTAAACTTCCAGCAGAATGTTCAGATGTAACCCTCGGGCACCGACAGCTCCTACAGAATCTGATGAAAAGGAATTAAAGACCACTGGGAGATGAGGGAATTAAAACTCCGTGGCCACCTGATAGGATGTTTAAACTACCGCGGCTTTCTGACGCAGCTGGAGTTCATTTATTGGTATTTACGTTATTCGCCGAATGCATCTCTCTCCTCTCACTTGTTCCCAGGTATAGAATGCTCATAATAAAGAGTATAGACGCGTGAGAGATCATCAGCATAGCGACACGCGCCTGTGGCGCTCCACACGGAGTGGTTGCAAGCACAGCATAAGCCTGGCTGCTCCGTGGAGACGGGCCGCAGCGCCTGCGGGCCGGCAACCGTGCGCTACACATCGTCCGGCCAGCAGCCGGCGGTTGGCGGGCCTCACAAGGGGAAGGCCTCAGACACGGCCAACCGATTCGGCTCAGATTTGGCAGGTCGTTTGTGTGCAACCTAAAACGAAGGAATCTAAGATTTTTGGGTCAACACCCCCGAGTTTTTGAAAAAATACCCCTAAAGGTATCGATAGATAATTGTAAATAGAGCATTTTTCATCACCAGGTATGGGATCCGAAAACGCATAGTTTTCCATAAATCGAAATAAGGAACTTTTACAACTGCCCTTCTGTACCCACATGGTCAACGCTTATCGCTGACAACGCCGATAGCGCAACGGCCAAGGTAAATGGCTGTGAATCTCGAAGAAACGTTGTGGATGTTATTCTTTTGGTTTGTATTTTTCCGTATCTCAATTGATGGGGATAGGAAGGTTAATAAAGTAAGTAAATCAACAAGGAATGATAGTAAGATAGGCAAATAAATTTCTCAAACCTCTTGGGATAGTAAACAACTAAAATGTTACCAGGTCACTTTACAATGGCTCTTCCAGTCACTTTTCTTCGAACAACTATATGGATGGTACTTGTCATATAAACATTCGAAACAAATATACTTACGGCACCAAGAGCATGTAATGAATGCAATCTTTCGACAGCTATACTGTTCCTTCCCTATGATATGACGAAGAGGCAACCCCGCGTGCATTCTATCCCGTGCCTCGCTGTAAACAAGCGTCGCACGATTGGCTATCTTTCATCCCTCGTGAGGAAGTCGCAGCACTTTTATTCGGAGTTGTTTTCATGTGACAAGGCTTAAAAGTCTAATACTTTACTAACTCACGGCGTTTGGGAAATCAGTTTGCCTACCTTATTATTATCATTCCTTATTCATTTACTTACCTTATTAACCCTCCTATCCCTATCAATTGAGATATGGAAAAATACAAACGAAAAGAATAACATCCGCTAGGTTTCTTCGAGATTCGAACCCGGGTTTCCCGATTACCAGCCAGTTACCGTGGTCGTTGCACTATTTTTTTCAGTTTGTTCATTATGGTTCGTTGTATTTCGTCGTAGCGGACGTCACCTGACATCCGTTGAAGCTCGTTGTTGATCGTTTCTCTCAGATGTTTTATTACAGAGGCCAGTCAGCTCTCTGACCGAACACGCTGAGCTACCGTGCCGGCGACTATCGACGCTGTCGGCGATAGGCGTTAACCATTTGGGTACAGACAGGGCAGTTGTAAAAGTTTCTTACCTCGATTTCTAGAAAAGTGTGCGTTTTTTGACCCCATACCTGATGATGAAAAATGCTCTATTTACAATTATCTATCGATCCCGCCAATTTTGAGTCGATCGCTCGTCATAACATTTAGGGGTGATTTTTCTCAAAAACTTGGGGGTGTTGACCCAAAATATCTTAGATTCCTTCGTTTTAGGTTGTACACAGGCGACCTGCCAAATGTGAGCCGAATCGGTTGGCCGTCTCTGAGGCCTTCCCCTAGTCAGCCCGGGCGGGCGTGACGGGGGACGAGGTCGGACCCCGCAGAAGCCAGGCAATCGCCCCCTGGCGCCCCCAGCTGCCTGCTAGCAATACCAGTCGTGTACGTTTTGCGTTGACGTTCTTCATTGGAAGTTCTTGGCCGTTAAGATGGAAGAGTCGACAAGCCTTATCGTTCAGTATAGAACGGGATTGGCTTTATTTTTCGTATCGTTTGCACGCCATCCAAAGTATATATGCCACCACACTATTATGGAGAAAACACTCATTTCCAACGTCATTACAACACCAATCACAAAAGCAATATGCGGCACGAACAATTGAGCGTACATTAAATCTCTCAGTGCAAGGGGTAAATATTTACTAACAGACGTGACTGAGTGACTGACGAGATTTACACTTTTAAACACAAATTAAAAACGTCTATAAACCAAATTCTAGTTTGTGACGCGCAACGTTTCCCGAAAAAAGTCAGTTGTCGACAACACACACGACTGGCTATGTTTGAGCGACTGAAACGCTTCATTACGAATTCTGAAACAAATTGCAAGACCTTGTACGACTGAAGAATGATTTCGATTGGTGGAACCGTTCTCGCTTTATGAAATATTACCGCAAGAGCAAGATGCTCGAATCCACAGACAAGCTGCTACAGTCGTTTATATGTTTGATTCAACGTGTGTGGCTCAGCTATTATTTATTTATTATTTTATTCGTGGCTGCAATTTTGAGCAAGTACAGTACTATTTTTTTCGGGACAAATGTATAAATAGATGTGATACAGTTATTTTAAATTGTCAAAGAGTGTTTAAAATAATCGCATACAATATTTAAATTTCCGAGCATACCATGACGTAATCCTTCTATGTAAAAGATATTGACTGTCTGCTAAACTAAGCTTCTGAATATGACAAATTTATTTGCAACTGATGACTGAAACTTAACCTGAAAAAAAAATTCTGTTTTGAAACTGACAATCAAGCCAGCACATTGAATCACTTCCTATGAAGCTCACCGTTAATGACTAGTGGATTATAGCCAAACAGTTTAAAATAGTTTGGCCGTATGCCCATCGGTTAAGAGCACGGGAGCTTTTCGTATCAAATCCAACAAAGCTAATTAGAATGTCTGGTAACAATAATCGGTACATACTTTGTTGTTAATGTTCTATATCTTTTGTCTAAACAGCACGAATAAGGCAGTTACTCCTTCATCCGACAAAGTAATAACGGCTAATTCGTCACAGGTTACCTATTAATATCGTCACACGAAAAAATTCTTCATGTGGCACTGAATACACAATCATCACTGCAATCCAACTCGCGAGTGTCCGGCGCTGTTGTCGCGTAATCACGGTGCACAATTGAACACTTAAACACATCAAACAAATCACTCAGTTAACGCCATCTACGTATTTGCTGGACGTCAGGCCCACGGCTTTGGGTGACACACACAGTCGTTAAACAATTGCAAACGCGGTCGGCTGTCCTGCCGAAATCCACCCCGCTCCCTTAACAGCCAACAACTTACTTGCCCGGAACCTCAACATCGACTCCCGTCTGGCGCATTGGGCGCTCGACTATCGATAGTACCTACGGCGACCTGCAAGAGGCAAAGATATATTACTACTGGCCATTAAAATTGCTACACCAAGAAGAAATGCATGTGATAAAAGGGTATTCATTGGACAAATATATTATGCTAGAACGAACATGTGATTACATTTTCACGCAATTTGTGTGCATAGATCCTGAAAAATCAGTATCCAGAACAACCACCTCTATCCATAATAACGGCCTTGATACACCTGGGCATTGAGTCAAACAGAGCTTGGATGGCGTGTACAGGTACAGCTGCCCATGCAGGTTCAAAACGATATCACAGTTCATCAAGAGTAGTGACTGGAGTTTTGTGACGAGCCAGTTGCTCGGACACCATTGACCAGACGTTTTCAATTCATGAGACATCTGGAGAACGTGTTGGCCAGGGCAGCAGTCGGACATTTTCTGTATCCAGAAAGGCCCGTACAGGACCTGCAACACGCGGTCGTGCATTATCCTGCTGAAATGTAGGGTTTCGCAGGGATCGAATGAAGGGTAGAGCCACAGGTCGTAACACATCTGAAATGTAACGTCCACTGTTCAAAGTGCAGTCAATACGAACAAGAGGTGACCGAGACGTGTAACCAATGACACCCCACACCATCCCGCCGGGTGATACGCCAGTATGGCGATGACGAATACACGCTTCCAATGTGCGTTCACCGCGATGTCGCCAAACACGAATGCGACCATCGTGATGCTGTAAACAGAAACTGGATTCATCCGAAAAAATTACGTTTTGCCATTCGTGCACCCAGGTTCGTCGTTGAGTACACCACCGCAGACGCTCCTGTCTGTGATGCGGCGTCAAGGGTAACTCCTGCCATGGTCTCCGAGCTAATAGTCCATGCTGCTGCAAACGTCGTCGAACTGTTCGTGCAGATGGTTGTTGTCTTGCAAACTTCCCCATCTGTTGACTCAGGGATCGAGACGTGGCTTCACGAGCCGTTACAGCCATGCGGATAAGATGTCTGTCATCTCGACTGCTAGTGATACGATGCCGTTTGGATCCAGCACGGCGTTCCATATTACCCTCCTGAACCCACCGATTCCATATTCTGCTAACAGTCGTTGGATCTCGGCCAACGCGAGCAGCAATGTCGCGATACGATAAACCACAATCGTGATAGGCTACAATCCGACCTTTATCAAAGTCGGAAACGTGATGGTACGCATTTCTCCTCCTTACACGAGGCATCACAATAACGTTTCACCATGCAACGCCGGTCAACTGCCGTTTGTGTATGAGAAATCGGTTGGAAACTTTCCTCATGTCAGCACGTTGTAGGTGTCGCCATCGGCGCCAACCTTGTGTGAATGCTCTGAAAAGCTAATCATTTGCATATCACAGCATCTTTTTCCTGTCGGTTACATTTCGCGTCTGTAGCACGTCATCTTCGTGGTGCAGCAATTTTAATGACCAGTAGTGTATTCTCGATACGATAGAGGCGGTTGACCCCTTACAAGATTTTGAACTGCATTACTTTATGCGTTTGCCTGTATTACGAATCATAGTTAATGATATATTAGATACTATAAAATCGAAATACATATAAATTCGTAAAATCAAAACTTAATTCTATATTTCTATATGTAAAGTTATGTTTAATAGTTGGAATGCTTATTAAAATTCTCTTATCTAATTATTTAATAAAGAAATAAAGTTACCGCTTTGGCAGACGGATAAAAAGTTGGCAAAAAACACCTCGCAGTATTTTGGTAACTTGAGAATATTGGCATTCCTTTATAGTTCGTTATATCTGTGACAGTGGTGAAAATTGTAGGCAATTTAAGGGGGCAGGGGGGGGGGGGGGGGTAGGACGTCAAACGGGCCGTCTTGCAGCAGGAGAGACACCACATGACATTTTAATTTCCACTGTCTACACTTTTATGAATAAATTCATAAAACTTTGTCAGCTTGACCAGGAAGGATTCAGGTTTCACAATCATAGCAGTGGAAGTTCAAAAATATAACAAAATAATTATTTTACGTGTGAAAGTTCATCATTTCTTGACTTCTATTGGCTGCGTTTGTTGCTATAGGTACCCATTTCTTCATACGTAAGATATTCTTCGATGAATTTTGCACAGCATACAAATCATACTTACAGATGTATGAAACTCTAGAAATTATTTAATTTATGAAAAAATGAATGTGCTGTTATATTTTATAGTTCATGTTTAGAAAAAACTCAAATTTTATAGCTAATTAACTCAATTTTTACCACAGTTTTTAATAGATTTGGAAAATTCTAGAGTTTCATACACCTGTAGGTACGGTTTGTATGCTGTGCAAAAGTCATCTCTCCCTTACTTATTGTGGTGTGCGTACTGTAAGACCTTCGGTACACACACCATCAGATTATTTGACTTGTCGCTCTAACGAAGTAGGCGAGTGTCAGCAATATGTCTCGTGGTCTTATCGTGGCGTGTTTATCTTCTGCCGTTAGGTCAGACGATAGAAATGCCACTTGCACGCTTAGAGTAGCAGATTGACGGTGACCAACGTTAAACAGAACTTAATTAATTTTCACACACATTTATTAAAATAATAAAAAAAACGTAGATATTACGTAACTTGATTCTGGATGCTGTTTACAATTGACAATCTGAAGTTCCTTTGGTCTTGGTACGTTAATCTTATTCTCACATATCTCTGATACTTGCCAAAGTGTCTATATATTTCTCTTCATGGCTATGTACAGGTTTTTTTTTTTCTTTATTGTGATTTTAAACACCTTATACAAAGGCGGGCTGGCAGCAGCACAATACGCCGCTCTTCAGCCTCGAGTTTGACAACAAGTAGTACATAAAGGTGGCACTGAGAAGACAGTCAATACGGTGGGCAAAAAATGTAGACACTAAAAACCGAAAAAACATGGAGCCGTTCACGCTGGACGAGAAACAGCACTAACACTAGGCGACACGGTGCACAGAACATGGATGATGGCGACGGCATGTGAACGGTGGTGGCGTGACGGCGAACAACACTACACACAAACGAAGGCACACACACGAAACACTGACGGCGACGATCTCCGGCGCGCGAATGTTCACTGAGCGTGTACGAGTCCAGGGACCTGCCAAGAGTGGAGGAGGAGGAGGAGGAGGATGGGAATGGAAGAGGGGAGAGCAGAGATGCCATGGGCAGAGGAGAGAGGGGGAGGGAGGGAGGGGAAGCCTGGGGGAAGAGGGGAGGAGGAAGGGGGGGAAAGGAAAGAGAAGGGAAGGGAAGGGAGGGGGGGAGGGTGCCTAAAGGAAAGGACACAGGAAGGGGAGGGGAGGATCAAAGTTGATAGGAGGGGTAGATGGAGGGGAGGAGGACATCATCAGGGAGGGGGAGCTGGCGGAAGCCACCTTGGGAGAGGGTAAGGAGGGTGGAGAGATGGAGACCGGGTGGGACGTGGGAATACAGGCGCGGCAGCGGGTGGGGGTGGGGGTGGGAGAGGACCGGGGAGACTAGCGCTATGTACAGGAATATGATAATCTTATTAGGTGCAGACTGAAACTTGACTATGGACTGGTACAAACAAATGCAGACTAATGCAGACTGATTAATCGGAGGTCTGTACCGCGAGCGTTCAGGTATCACTGCGCGAGTGTGATCCGCGAGGAGAAAAGGTTCTACGTTAGCAGCAACCTCATCGGCTGCGTTACATGTTAATACGCGGATCGGCGGAAGCAGAATTTGGTCCGTCTTTATGACAGCGCCATCTCGTAGAGCGGAGACGGACGAGCGCTGCGCCTGCGCTGTTCTGTTTAGCGGGGCGCGCTCTAGTGGGAAAGTTGTGTACGCGCTGACTACGCGGAACTATGTACACAACAGTTATGAAGAAAAATGTACCTATAGCAACTAATGCAGCCAATGGTTGGTTTGGGGGAAGAGACCAAACAGCGAGGTCATCGGTCTCATCGGATTAGGGAAGGACGGGGTAGGAAGTCGGCCGTGCTCTTTCAAAGAAACCATCCCGGCATTTGCCTGGAGCGATTTAGGGAAATCACGGAAAACCTAAATCAGGATGGCCGGACGCGGGATTGAACCGTCGTCCTCCCGAATGCGAGTCCAGTGTCTAACCACTGCGCCACCTCGCTCGGTAACGCAGCCAATGGTAAGTGAAAAAAAGGTGAAATACAAACGTAAAATAATAAATTATTTTCTTATTTTTTTGAACTTCCACCACTATAAGTGTAAATCCTGAATCCTTTCTGGTCATTCTGACAAAGTTTTATGAATTTATTTTTAAAAGCATAGACAGTGGAAATTAAACTGTCCTGTGGTGTCTCTCCTGCTCCAAGTCGTCCCGTTTGACGTCCTACCCCCCTTAAGTTCTACGAGAGTACCTTATTTTATCGTAGAAAGTTGTAAAGAAAAAAGTGAAAGGTTTCCAAAATATAGCAGTTTTTCAGTCTTTCTGGGACTCTCCTCCGTTAGCTGACGGTTCTCGTGGTGTAAAACTTGCAATGTACACAGCTTGCTAGAGCTTCCACGGGGTGCGCGGCAGGGCAGTGACGCGTCGCTGTGTTGGCAGGGAGCTGCTGGAGCACGCGAACATCACGTTCAACGAGAACGGCACGCTGAGCACGTCGCCGCGCCACCCGCTGCTGTGGGCGCCCGACCACAACCCGGTGCGCCGCGAGGACGACCTGCTCGTGCTGCCGCACATCGCCCTCATGGTGAGTCGCCAGCGGTCAGCTCGCACAACTCTCCTCCCCCATCCATCTAGTGTCTGCTACGAAATCCTCTCCTGTGCCAATGAGTAGTGAAAACAAAAGACCGCTAGAACTAATCATGAATGCCTGTGTGCGTTACACCTGCAACAATCGCCGATATGATCATGTTAGTGCTTCATACTCCGAGCTAGGGTGGCTGCGACCGGACAAATTGCGTGACTACCACACTCTATGTCTACTTCACCGACTGCTCGTCGCGCAAGCACCCCAGTACCTTGCTTCAGAGATTAAAAACCTGTCATGTCATCATAAACGAAACACGAGGTCTCTCTTATTTGGTATCCTAACTGTGCCCACTCACAAAACAAAAACTTTTGAAAACTCCTTCTCAGTTGCTGCTGTCCGCCTCTGGAACAAACTGCCACTTACCTTGAGCAAAATTCAATCTCCTGCTGCTTTTAAGAAGAAGCTGAAGCATTTCCTATTATCATCCTCATAATGTTCTCCACAAAATTAATGTACAAGGCCAATCCTCTCATCTGTCAAATAGCAAAGCTAGCGTCTCCTATCTTGCTCCTGAGATGCCTTCCTCTTCATCTATCTCTATTAGCCACGCAATCTTCTTTTCCTTTATATTTCCTTAATTATGTTTCATCATGTCTCTCTGTTCTTCTCCTGTCTTCGCCATCAGTCTCCCTCATACTCTCCGCCGCTAGCACTCCTATCCTAAATCTGTCTCTTCAATAATGTCTAATTATAACAGTACTTATTATCTACGAATATAAACTCTATATGTATGTATTTTTCCAGGTGTGCCTTTGTAATTGTTTATTTCACTTTTAGTATTAGATGTAGTTTAACATGCCTACTAAAACATATAAATGTAAAATAAGTAGAACGTCTGGTTAGATGTAAGAGAGGGCCTGATGGCCCTAATCTTGCCAGGTTAAATAAATCAATAACTCCTCACCTCACAACGAGACCACGCGGCAATCGGATTTTTGTAACTGTGGTACGTCAAGTTCGGAACTCAGGCATCAATAACACAAAACCGTTCGATACAACTGTCAAAAAATATTGATAAAGTCGACTGTGAACTTTTCCGACCACCCTAATTACCGAAAAGTAAAGTCGATTTTTCAACAGGCAGCTCGGCTCTGTGAGAGTCGGCAGTCTGGGTGCGCTTCCTGGCTGTGGTAAACTTTAAATATTGGTGCCTTTCTAAGATCATTTCACTGAATATATGAAATATGAAAAAAAAAATTGTATTCTTTTTATTCAAACAATCTTTCTTGACAATCCTTTATAAAAGATCGGTAACTAGGAATTTACGTTTGCAATCTTTTGTGGGCGATATGTGATTAGAAATAACAAGGAGCGTATTTTTCATTAAAATCGCATTTACATACCCATTAGGGAGCAGCCGCTGATCAGCTAGAGCTTTATCACCATCTAACTGATGGCCAGTGTGTCCACCCTTGCCACGGATAACAGCAGCATGGCATGGAAGCAGTGAGGCTTTGGTAGGTCACTGGAGGGAGTTGGCATCACATCTACACACACAAACAAGTCACTTGTGTTTTGTTGTAGTCTTCAGTCCTGAGACTGGTTTGATGCAGCTCTCCATGCTACTCTATCCTGTGCAAGCTTCTTCATCTCCCAGTACTTACTGCAACCTACATCCTTCTGAATCTGCTTAGAGTATTCATCTCTTGATCTCCCTCTACGATTTTTACCCTCCACGCTGCCCTCCAATGCTAAATTTGTTATCCCTTGATATCTCAGAACATGTCCTACCAACCGGTCCCTTCTTCTTGTCAAGTTGTGCCACAAACTCCTCTTCTCCCCAATTCTATTCAGTACCTCCTTATTAGTTATGTGATCTGCCCATCTAATCTTCAGCATTCTTCTGTAACGCCACATTTCGAAAGCTTCCATTCTCTTCTTCTATAAACTATTTATCTTCCATGTTTCACTTCCATACATGGCTACACTCCATACAAATACTTTCAGAAACGACTTCCTGACACTTAAATCTAGACTCGATGTTAAAAAATTTCTCTTCTTCAGAAACGCTTTCCTTGCCATTGCCAGTCTACATTTTATATCCTCTCTACTTCGACCATCATCAGTTATTTTGCTCCCCAAATAGCAAAACTCCTTTACTACTTTAAGTCTCTCATTTCCTAATCTAATTCCCTCTGCGTCACCCGACTTAATTCGACTATATTCCATTATCCTCGTTTTACTTTTGTTGATGTTCATCTTATATCCTCGTTTCAAGACACTGTTTATTCCGTTCATTGCTTTTCCAAGTCATTTGCTGTCTCTGACAGAATTACAATATCATCGGCGAACCTCAAAGTTTTTATTTCTTCTCCATGGATTTTAAATCCTACTCCGAACTTTTCTTTTGTTTCCTTTACTGCTTGCTCAACATACAGATTGAATAACGTCGGGGAGAGGCTACAACCCTGTCTCGCTCCCTTCCCAACCACTGCTTCCCCTTCATGCCCCTCGACTCTTATAGCTACCATCTGGTTTCTGTACAAATTGTAAATAGCCTCTTGATCCTTGTATATTAACCCTGCCATCTTTAGAATTTGAAAGAGGGTATACCAGTCAACATTGTCAAAAGCTTTCTCGAAGTCTACAAATGCTAGAAACGTAGGTTTGCCTTCCCTTAATCTTTCTTCTAAGATAAGTCGCAGGGTCAGTATTGCATCGCGTGTTCCAATATTTCTACGGAATCCAAGCTGATCTTCCCCGAGGTCGGCTTCTACCAGTTTTTCCATTCGTCTGTAAAGAATTCGTGTTAGTATTTTGCAGCTGTGACTTATTAAACTGATAGTTCGGTAATTTTCACATCTGTCAACACCTGCTTTCTTTGGGATTGGAATTATTATATTCTTCTTGAAGTCTGAGGGTATTTCGCCTGTCTCATACATCTTGCTCACCAGGATTGGCTCTCCCAAGACCGACATTAGTTCTAATTGAGTGTTATCTACTCCCCAGGCCTTGTTTCGACTCAGGTCTTTCAGTGCTCTGTCGAACTCTTCACACAGTATCATATCTCCCATTTCATCTTCATCTACAAGTCACTTAATTCCTGTAAATTCAGGGAGGGGAGGCGATGAGCCACGTTCAACCTCATCCCAGATGTGTTTGGTCGGTTTCCGATAGGGCGATTAGGGGGCCATCACATCAATCGGAATTCGCCACTGTGTCCTCGAACCATCCCATCATACTCCTAGCCTTGTGACATGGCGCATTATCTTACTGAAAAGTGCCACTGCTATCGGGAAACATGATCGCCATAAAGAGGTATACGTAGTCTGCAACGAATGTACGATACTCGCCGTGCGGGGTTAGCCGAGCAGTCTAGGGCGCTACATTCATGGACTGTGCGGCTGGTCCCGCCGGAGGTTCGAGTCCTCCCTCGGGCATGGGTGTGTGTGTTTGTCCTTAGGATAATTTAGTTTAAGTAGTGTGTAAGCTTAGGGACTGATGACCTTAGCAGTTAAGTCCCATAAGATTTCATACGCATTTGAACATGTTTTGTACGATACTCCTTGGCCGACATGGTGCCTTGCACGAGATCCATTGATCCCATAGAAGCCCACGTGAATGCTCCCGAGAGCACAATGGAGCCTTCGCCAGCTTTTCTCCGTCCCATACTACAGGTGTCAAGGACCTGTTACGCTGGAAGACGACAGATTCGTGCCCTCTCATCGGCACGATGAAGAAGGTATCGGGATTCACCAGACCATGCAACACTCTGCCACTGCGCCAACGTCTAGCGCCGATGGTCAGTCGTAGTTGCCGATGTCGTGGTGTTAACTGTTGTGGACTGGCAAGACAGCCAATCCACAGTAACCGAAAGGCACGCGCCTAAACTCACGCAGGCTGGCGTGAGGTCTGAAACAGGATACGTAATGAATGCTATAAAGAAAAGTACGTAGCTGCTGGAATACTTAACTTTAATCCACAAGTGGTGAACATTGGTCTTGTTGATACAGTATATGCGTCATTAGATACATAGCAAAGGATAATTGGCGCCTTGCTAGGTCGTAGCAATTGACGTAGCTGAAGGCTATGCTAACTATCGTCTCGGCAATTGAGAGCGTAATTCTCAGTGAACCATGGCTAGCAACGTCGGCTGTACAACTGGGGCGAGTGCTATTAAGTCTCTCTAGACGTGCCGTGTGGCGGCGCTCGGTCTGCTATCACTGATAGTGGCGACACACGGGTCCGACGTATACTAACGGACCGCGGCCGATTTAAAGGCTACCACCTAGCAAGTGTGGTGTCTGGCGGTGACACCACACTCCTCCCCCACAAATCGGCGGACGGTTGTGTTATAAGGCTTCCGTCCGCCGTGGAGAGGACCCCATGTTGGCGTATGCGACGAGGTGGGGAGCCTAACAACAGGCGAGGCTGTGCCACCCGCACCCGGCCATTCGGTCCGAGGGGAGCTAGGAAACGCCTGAAAACCTAGTCCAGGGTGCACGCCAACAGGCGGGTTATGCGCCCTAAGATAGTCAGGAGGGGCCGAAGGGTCGACCTCCATCGAGTCGGAGCACCCGACGGGCGAAGACGACACGACGCGTCCTCCGCGGGCGGCGCCGGCGGGATAACAGGCGGCGGCGGCGGCGGCGGCGCGTCGCCATGGGGCAAAATGGAAGGCAGCGTCGGTAACACCTGGGGATGAGGAGAGCCAGTAGATGGGTCCCCAGGGCGCTGACCGGACGGCACCGTCGCTGAAAGCAGACGGGAAGCGGCAGAACCCGTGCGACGACAGAGGCGCAGCTGATTGAGATGCCGACGCACCTCACCAGAGGCCCCCAAAACCAGATACATAGCGCGGCCGAGGCAGCGAAGGATGCGCCCTGCGAGCCAACGCTGTGAACCGCGATAGTTGCGATAGTATACAACGTCGCCTGGAGCAAAAGCAGGTGGCTGCCGCTGCACAGGAACCTGATGCGGCAGATGCAGCAAAGACATCAAGGTTCGATGAGGACGACCGTGGAGCAACTCAGCCGGCGAGCGACCATCTAGGGGCTGAGAGCGATACGAAGACAAGAAGAGCAATAACGCGTCCTCCCGAGAATGCGACTCTTTCAACTTCAACATCTGTGACTTGAAAGTCCGGACCAATCGTTCAGCGGCATCGTTTGACTGAGGCGAAAACGGCGCAGACGTTAGATGTTGAATACCATTGGCCTTGCAGAATGACTGAAATTCTCCGGACATGAATTGTGGGCCATTGTCGGAAACAATAGTCTGTGGAAGACCTTCAATGCAAAAGATAGCGGACAACGCTTGGATCGTGGCAGATAACGTCGTGGAAGACATCCGGACAACAAAAGGAAAATTACTGAATGAATCGACAACAACCAACCATCGAGCATTCCAGAATGGACCAGCAAGATCGATGTGTAAGCGTTGCCAAGGGGAAGTGGCTTTTGGCCATGCAAAGAATTTCCGCGGTGGTGCGGATTGTTGGTCGGCACACGCCATGCAAGAAGAACACATATTCGTAATCGCAGCATCGATTCCGAACCAAGTACAGTGCTGACAAGCAAGTTGTTTCGTTCGCACTATACCCCAATGTCCTTGGTGGAGAAGCCGTAAGACAGAGGACTGTAACAAACGTGGGACCACGACCCTGGACTGATCATTATCAGAACGCAACAGCAAAACACCACGTCGTACAAAAAGTCTCTCCTTGTGAGCAAAAAATCGGCGAACCAACGGATCCTCGATCCGTGACTTTGACAAGGGCCATTGCGTAGCAACAAAACGCAAAACGGTACCAAGGACAGGGTCAGCAGCTGTGGCTGTAGCTATACGACGAAAATCGATCGGAAACGATTCGACCACGTCATCGGTTTCCGCATCAATGAACATGCAAGCAAGTTCGGAGGAATCGAATGCTCTATCCTCAGCAACAGGCAAACGGGACAACGCATCGGCGTTTCAGTGCTTAGCAGTGGACCGATACAAGATATCGTAGCGGTACTGCCAGAGGAAAATAGACCAGCGAATGAATTTCTGCGTTGTACGTGGAGGTACAGGCATGTACGGATGAAAAAGCCATGTCAAAGGTTTGTGGTCTGTGATGATGGTAAATTGACGACCATACAAGAAATCATGAAACTTTGTAACACCAAATACGAGAGCCAAAGCTTCTTTCTCGATCTGTGAATAATTTCTTTGCGCTGACGAGAGCAATTTGGACGCAAAGGCAATAGGGCGATCATGCGAACCATCTTTGTGCGCAAGCTCAGCACCGATCCCGAAATCCGATGCATCTACCATCAACAAAAGGGGTTTCTGGGGATTGAATGGCGTAAGGCAAGTATTAGAAAGCAACGCCGATTTCAACTGGCGAAAGGCGCGTTCGCATTCCGTCGTCCAGACGAACGGAACACCTTTACGGCGTAAGCGATGAAGCGGAGCTGAAATGGAAGAGGCATTGCGCACATAGCGACGATAGTAATTTATTTTACCCAGCACACTCTGCAGCTGCTTCAAATTCTGCAGCGAAGGCAAGTCTTGTATGGCACGGAGGTGCTCTGGACTGGGATGTATGCCTTGGGCATTGAGTACATGGCCCAGATATGGTAAGTCCCGAGCAAAAAACACACATTTGTCCTCCCGCAAGCGAAGACCATGTTGTCGCAAGACCTGAAATAATGTTCGGAGGTTGGCTAAATGTTCTCCTTCTGTCTTTCTGGAGATCACAATATCGTCCAGATAGTTTGCTGCAGTAGGGACCGACGCACAAACAGTTTGTAAATATTGCTGGAACAATGCAGGGACAGATGCACACCCGAATGGCAGTCTTTTGAAGCGATACAAACCAAGATGCGTGTTAACCACCAATACGCGCTGGGATTCTTCGTCCACCGGTATTTGCAAGTACGCATCTTCTAGGTCCAACTTAGAAAAATATTTACCCGGGCACAGTTTGTCAAAAAGATCTTCCGGGCGGGGTAAAGGAAAAGTGGTAATCACTAGTTGTGGAGTCACTGTTGCCTTGAAGTCCACGCAAAGTCTCAATTTTCCGGAAGGTTTTGGCAAAATTACTAAGGGTGAAGCCCAGAGAGAAGCCTGCACACGTTCAATTACACCTTGTGATTCTAAATCGTGTAATGTTCTTGCGACCTCATCACGCAATGCGTGGGGAACATTGCGCGCTCGGAAAAATTTCGGTTGCGCGTTTACTTTCAGTTCCAAATGTGCTTTATAGTTCTTAGCGCAACCGAGGCCTGGTGCAAAAATGTCTGCAAATTCTTCACATAGACGAGAAACACTGGCTGAAGGCACAGTCTGGTTCACTGATAGGACCTGATTTACTATAGACAAGTAAAACAACTGAAATAAATCTAAACCAAACAAGTTCACTGCAGAAGAAGAACGAAGGACGTAAAATGACACAAGTTTTGTTTGTCCTTTGTATGTTACAAGAAGGTTGCACTGTCCTAACACAGGGATATGCTGTCCGGAATAACTATGTAACTGAACATTTGCGGCACGCAACAGAGGTGTGCCCAGTTGTTCGTACGTGTCTTTATTGATCAGTGAAACTGCAGCTCCGGTATCGAGCTGGAATGGGATCACGGTGCCATTAATGTCCAATTCGACAAAAAGTTTATTGTCCTGCTGACGACTAGAGCGACTGTTTTGTGCAACGTGAACAGACACTGGTACAGAATCACTCGCGACTTGACGTGATTTCCGTCGATGTCGACGCACACTTTTTGTGGGACGAACACAGTCACTGTGAGAGAGAGTGGCACTGGGCGGAGTGGAATTAACTACATGAATGTCCATGGGTGAAGGTTCACGAGCCTGAGTATTCTTGGTTCGATTCCGGCGCGAAGCAAAGGGCCGGGAATGGTTGTGAATGTCCGATCAGAGCTTTTACTGGCAAACACTCTGAACATGTCCTTTTTTATTACAGAAAAAGCAAATAGCTTGGCGTGACGGGCAATTCTTACGCGAATGTCTAGTAGCACACCGCGGGCATGATTTCACTGCATTTGCATGCTGGCACGGGACACGTGGCTGCGCGGACGTGCGCGAGGGCTGTTTACAGTTCTGTGCAGCTCGCCCGGTGGGCCGGTTAATGTGACACACGGCTGGTGAAGTTGCAAATGATTCCTGAGCAAAGTCAAGTGTGTCTTGCCTATCCAATATGTCTATCACTTGTTGAAGGGAGGGATTGACTAGTTTCAAAATTTGCTCCCGTATACGAACATCAGAAACGTTCTGTGCAATTGCATCATGTACCATAGTATCTGAATAAGGGAGTGCACATTCACACTCAAAAGCACAATTCCTGGTAAGGCCTTGCAAAGTTGCAACCCACTCCTGATTAGTTTGACCGGCCGTACGTTTTGTACGAAAGAACGTATACCGTTTTGCAACTACATTAACTGATTCCTTGAAATAGGCATCTAAAGCAGACAAAATTTCGTCGTAGGACAGAGTTGCTACGTCGCGTCGGGGAAATAATTTCACTATCACACGGTACGTTTGCACCCCTACACACGCCAATAAATGAGGCTGCCGCTCGTTACCTTGAATTCTGTAGGCGGCGAGATGAAATCCAAATTGGCGTGACCACTCCGTCCAGCTTTCCATCGCCGCATTGAATTCACTAAAAGGTGGTGCAACTGCATGTTGTGGCTGCGGTAGCGGTGGAGCGGCGGCCGCCGCATCGTTTTGCATTGCACGGTGACCCTGGACGAGCTGTCCAAGGGCATCCAATAACGCCTGCGTCTGCTGATTCTGCAAGCGATAAAATTCGGACAGTACATCTGGAGATTGTGGCGAAGCCATGACACAAGTAAATTAGAGTAATACGACCGTTAAATCGTCGTCGCCAAAAATGTTGTGGACTGGCAAGACAGCCAATCCACAGTGACGGGTAACCGAAAGACACGCGCTTAAACTCACGCAGGCTGGCGTGAGGTCTGAAACAGGATACGTAATGAATGCTATAAAGAAAAGTACGTAGCTGCTGGAATACTTAACTTTAATCCACAAGTGGTGAACATTGGTCTTGTTGATACAGTATATGCGTCATTAGATACATAGCAAAGGATAATTGGCGCCTTGCTAGGTCGTAGCAATTGACGTAGCTGAAGGCTATGCTAACTATCGTCTCGGCAATTGAGAACGTAATTCTCAGTGAACCATGGCTAGCAACGTCGGCTGTACAACTGGGGCGAGTGCTATTAAGTCTCTCTAGACTTGCCGTGTGGCGGCGCTTAGTGGCGACACGCGGGTCCGTCGTATACTAGCTGACCGCGGCCGATTTAAAAGGCTACCACCTAGCAAGTGTGGTGTCTGGCGGTGACACCACATTAACACTGGCACATGCATAAGTCATCGGCTGCGGAGGCCAATCGTTAGGAGTGTTCGGTGCACTGCGTGTTCGGACACACTTGTACTCTGCCCAGCTTTGAAGTCTGATGTTATTTCCGTCACAGTTCACCGCCTGTCCTGTTTTACCAGTCTGCCGAGCCTACACCTCCGACATCTGTAATCAGGTATCGCATGCAACATCACGACGTCTGGATATAGTTTCAACTCAGTTTCGCCATGTGTTGAAGACACTCGCCATAGCACTTCTCAAACACCCGACTTCTCGTGCTGTATCCTAATTGCTCGCGCCGAGCCCCTGGGCCATCACAATCTGATTCAAAAATGGCTCTGAGCATCTACTACTGGATTACCAGGAAAGATTCCAATCACAGTCCGTTTGAAGCAGTACTCCCCTAGATTGAAGATGGTATGGTTGCTGTTGTATTCAATCCCGATGCTATATCAGTGTTTTATCGTCAATGTTAATGTCCAAGGGTTAGAGTAAACCAGCTGTGATGCATAGGAAACTACAACTGGATTCCCAGGAAAGGTTCCAAGCACAGACCGTTTGAACCAGTACTTCCCTAGACTGTATTTGGCATGGTTGCTGTTGTATTCAATCCCGGTGCTATTTCAGTGTTTTATCGTCAATGCGAATGTCCAAGGGTTATAGTAAACCATCTGCGATGCATAGGAAACTTTAACTGGATTCCCAGGAAAGGTTCAGAGCACAGACCGTTTGAACCAATACTCCCCTAGACTGTAGTTGGCATAGTTGTCGTTGTATTCAATCGCGATGCAGTTTCAGTGTTTTATGGTCAATGTGAATTTCCAAGGATTAGAGTAAACCAGCTGTGATGCATAGGAAACTATTACTGGATTCCTAGGAAAGGTTGCAATCACAACCTGTTTAAAGCAGTACTCTGGTGGACACATGTAGTCATGGTGGCTATTGTATTCAATCCCGATGCTATTACTGTGTATCATCGTCAATTGGAAGGTCCATGAGCACAGTTTGGATTCTGTAGAAATATGGGAACACGTGAGGCAATACTGACCCTACGACTTATTTTAGAAGCTAGATTAAGAAAAGGCAAACCTAAGTTTCTAGCATTTGTAGACTTAGAGAAAGCTTTTGACAGTGTTGACTGGAATACTCTCTTTCAAATTCTGAAGATGGCGGGGGTAAAATACAGGGAGCGAAAGGCTATTTACAATTTGTATAGAAACCAGATGGCAGTTATAAGAGTCGAGGGACATGAAAGGGAAGCAGTGGTTGGGAAGGGAGTGACACAGGGTTGTAGCCTCTCCCCGATGTTATTCAATCTGTACATTGAGCAAGCAGTAGAGGAAACAAAAGAAAAATTCGGAGTAGGTATTAAAATCCATGGAGAAGAAATAAAAACTTTGAGGTTCGCCGATGACATTGTAATTCTGTCAGAGACAGAAAAGGACTTGGAAGAGCAGTTGAACGGAATGGACAGTGTCTTGAAAGGAGGATATAAGATGAACATCAACAAAAGCAAAACGAGGATAATGGAATATAGTCGGATTAAGTCGGGTGATGCTGAGGGAATTAGATTAGGAAATGAGACACTTAAAGTAGTAAAGGAGTTTTGCTATTTGGGGAGCAAAATAACTGATGATGGTCGAAGTAGAGAGGATATAAAATGTAGACTGGCAATGGCAAGGAAAGCGTTTCTGAAGAAGAGAAATTTTTTAACATCGAGTCTAGATTTAAGTGTCAGGAAGTCGTTTCTGAAAGTATTTGTATGAAGTGTAGCCATGTATGGAAGTGAAACATGGACGATAAATAGTTTATAGAAGAAGAGAATAGCAGCTTTCGAAATGTGGTGCTACAGAAGAATGCTGAAGATTAGATGGGTAGATCATATAACTAATGAGGTGGTACTGAATAGGATTGGGGAGAAGAGGAGTTTGTGGCACAACTTGACAAGAAGAAGGGATCGTTTGGTAGGACATGTTCTGAGGCATCAAGGGATCACCAGTGTAGTATTGGAGGGCAGTGCGTACAGTAAAAATCGTAGAGGGAGATCAAGAGATGAATACACTAAGCAGATTCAGAAGGATGTAGGCTCCAGTACGTACTGGGAGATGAAGAAGCTTGCACAGGATAGAGTAGCATGGAGAGCTGCATCAAACCAGTCTCAGGACTGAAGACCACAACAACAACAACATTTGAAACAACAAGATTTATATAAATTTTACAATGTGGAACCATGGTAGGCACGCCATAAAACTTTTAACAAATTGCTTAAAGTGCTGCTGATGGCTGAACAATCCATTTTCATATCATATAATGCTGTCATGAGGACTTATGGGTTCATATAAATTTAATGAATGGTTAGTATATTTCCTAAATTAATGGCTCATACATAACAGGCTTTGTTAATGAGCATGTATAGTAAACCTACTTAATCCTGTGACTCAATCAGGTAAGGAAATATGTGGTGTCACCGCCAGACACCACACTTGCCAGGTGGTAGCCTTTAAATCGGCCGCGGTCCATTAGTATACGTCGGACCCGCGTGTCGCCACTGTCAGTGATAGCAGACCGAGCGCCACCACACGGCAGGTCTAGAGAGACGTACTGGCACTCGCCCCAGTTGTACAGCCGACGTTGCTAGCCATGGTTCACTGACAATTACGCTCTCATTTGCCGAGACGATAGTTAGCATAGCCTTCAGCTACGTAATTTGCTATGACCTCGCAAGGCGCCATTACCAACCTCACGCCAGCCTGCATGAGCTTAGACGCGTGCCTTTCGGCTACCCGTCCTAGTGGATTGGCTGTCGGGTCAGTCCACTACAAAATATATATAATGATTAATTAGCTTAACAAGATCTTTGCTTCAAACAATTGTTCTCCTGCTGAGCACAACCATCGTCACCCAGTTTCTGTTTTTAATACATTCCAACCCAACCATTTCCTCCATTAGTGGTATCTGGAGCTCTGCTCTCCTGTGGACAGAGATCTCCCACACAAGACTACATCCTATCACAAACTCTTTGTAAAACTATGTTTTCTCAGTAATTTCACAAGAACATTTTGCCCTTCTGGTCCTTAAAATCAGTTTGCTGCAGAATTATAGAACACATCCTGAGTTTGAATATTATAAATTTTGTAGAGAGCAAAAAGCTCAAGTCCACAAATCAGCACAGCTTTAGAAAACAACACTCATGTAAAACCCAGCTTGCTCTTTTCTCTCATGCAAACTGCAAACTATAGATGAAGGGCAGCAGGATGATTTCAAATTTCCAGATTTCCGAAAAGGCTATGACACAGTAGCCCACTACAGATTTTTAACAAAGGTATGTGCATATGGAACAGGCTCCCAGATATGTGACTGGCTCAAAGACTTCTTAAGTAATAAAACCCAGTATGTTCTCCTTGATGCTGAGATTTCATTTGAGACAGGGTAATACCAGGAGTGCCCCACAGAAGTGTGATAAGACCGTTGCTATTTTCTACATACATAAATGATCTGGCAGACAGGGTTGCAGCAATCTACTGTTGTTTGCTGATGATGCTATGGTATACAGGAAAGTATTGAAGATAAGTGACTGTAAGTTGATATAAAATGACCTAGGCAAAATTTCTAGTTGGTGCGGTGAATGGCAGCTGGCTCTTAATGAGGAAAAATGTAAATTAATGTGGATGAATAGGAAAAAGAAACTGGTAACATTCAGATATAGCATTAGTAATATCCTGCTTGACACAGTCACATCATTTAAATATCTGAGCATAATGTTGTGAAGCGATATGAAATAGAATGAGCATGTAAGGATTGTAGTAGGGAAGGCAAATGATCAACTTCGGTTTAGTGGGAGAATTTTAGGAAAGTGTGGTTCATCTGTAAAAGAGACCACATATAGGATGCTAGTGTGACCTATTCTTGAGTACTGCTTGAGTGTTTGGGATCCACAGAAGGTTCAATTGCAACAAAACAGCGAAGCAATTCGGAGGTGAGTTGTTAGATTTGTTACAGGTGGGTTCCATCAGCATGCAAGTGTTACTGATATGCTTCAGGAGCTCAAGTGGGAATCCCTGGAAGGAAGACGACATTCATTTCAAAGAACACTACCAAGAAAGTTTACAGAACCAGCAATTGAAGCTGATTGTAGAATGATACTGCTGCTGCCAACACACATTTTTTGTAGGGGCCACAAAGATAAGATTCAAGAAATTAGGGCTCATGTGCATGTGTATAGACAGTCGTTTTTCCCTCATTCTATCTGTGAGTGCATCAGGAAAGGAAACAACCAGTTGTGGTACAGGGTACCCTCCACCACACACCGTACAGTTGCTTGCAGAGTATGTACGTAGATACAGATGTTGGTGTAACTAATATTCTCATGTTCTTGCCCACTCCTTCCTTTTCCTTTCTTCCTGCCTTGAAAATTCTATACAGTTCCTGATTAATTATCTCGCAATGTTGTACCCCCATCCTTGATGGTTATCAACTTGTATTTTTTTGGATGGTGTTTTATTCTTGAGATGAGTCAGTTGTGGTAACAGAGTTGAGCTGCATGGCATCTTGTTGAGATGTCATGGAATTCTTTTAACAGTACACCCCATATCTTGTACTAATTGTGACAGTAGATTCTGTACAAATTTCCTAATTCTCTCATATATGTCCTGTGGGATTTGAACTTGGATGGTACACTGAGATATACATCAACTGTGTCCTGTGCCTCCTCGTAATTGTTTTTCATCACTCCCATTTAAACTGAGGTCCATTACCTGAGATTATCCTAACTACACACCCTATTTGTACCAAGAAGTCGCTGTACAGTGTCTTTGATACAGTGAGTGCAGTAGCCCTACTTAATGGTGTGAGCATGACAAATTTAGATCCGAGTTCAACTACTAGTATGGACCAAAGCCACACTATGTCACAAGATTTGGTCCCATTAAGTCTTCTGCTGTGACTGATGCAACTTATTGGGTGCAATAGGATAGAGCAGCACTTAAATTGTCTGTGTACTTCATTTTGCCTTGTGACATGCTTTGCTAGTGGAGAGACATTTCTTATCCTAAGTTTCATGTTATTAAAGTGGATTAAGTTTTACAATTTCAGAAATCATTTCTTCATCCCAAAATGCGCATATCTGAGGTGTGTATACCATATTACTTTATTATTTCTTCTGGTATTCAAAGGGCCGACAGTGAGTCAGTGACCTCTTACAGCAAAAAAGGATTGTCTTCCTAAATAAATAAAATAGTCTGATATTGGCTTCTCCTCTATTTCACCATTTCTTCTTTAGCCCTATGAGTGCTATATTCTGCATTGAAATAGTGGTGAAGTTCTCAGACGACATTTTCTCAGATGGACTAAAACGAGAATCTCCAATGTCCTCTCTGACCCTTCCATCTGGCCCACTAATGAGCATGAGAATGCATCATCTCTCTCTCTGTGTGTGTGTGTGTGTGTGTGTGTGTGTGTGTGTGTGTGTATGTATGTATGCATGTATGTATGTTTTCCCTTCTGGTTTTGTGTCCAAAGAATAAATAGCTGAACTTCTTAAAGCCCCAAACCACAGTAAAGTCTTGATCTCAGTCACTGGGTAGTTCTTGTCATGCTTTGATAGCACACAGTACCACATGCCGTTGTCTTCTTCACTCTCTCTATTTTCCTCAATGTCCTGGAATATGGTGAATCTGATTCCCATCTTGACTAAATCAGTGGCCATGCAAAACCAACTGATAAATGGAAATGGAAATGCCATGTGGCTACGGCCTCCTGTCGGGTAGACCGTTTGCTTGGTGCAAGTCTTTCGAGTTGACACCACGTCGGTGACTTGGGTGTTGATGGGGATGAAATGATGATGATTAGTACAATACAACACCCAGTCCCTGAGTGAAGAAAATCTCTGACCCAGCCGGGAATGGAACCCAAGGCATTAGGTATGACATTCCATTGCGCTGACCACTCAGCTACCAGGGGCGGACATCTGATAAATCAGGATGACAGTATTGGTGCTATTACCAATGTATGTTTCAGTGCCTGAAATTCTCTATCTTTATTTGCATACCACATTCCTGGAGTCTTTTTTTCTCATTAATGCACAGAGTCTCAGAGCTAACATGTCCATTTTGATGAGCTTTTTATAAAAAGCTCTAAGAAACTCCAAGAAATTTTCTTAAATCCTTTCTGATGGAAGGTGTTGAGAACTGTGTGATTGCCTATACTAACTTTTCTGAATTTGGTGAAATTATTTTCATGTTCCAAAATAAGATTTCTCTAAATTTATGGTTATTCTGTGGTTCCTCAGAGCACTGATCAATACCTTTAGTGTTCTGTTTGATCCTTCCAAGTTTCTTTTGCAATTAACATAACCAAAGATTTGTTTTGGCTGAAGGGGAGTCATTGATAGTAAAGCTGTGTATTTGTGGCAAAATGGATGTACTCCTATCTGCTAGAAGCTTAATCTGAGATCAATCAACAAGAAGACTTTCACCCTATAAAATCTCTGAAATAGTTCTTCTAGTTTCTCCGGCTTGTCCATCTATGGCAGCATGATTGTGCTGGTCTGTCTGGAATCTAACACAGGACATATAGATCTGTCCTCCTTCTCAATGACTCTCAGTGGATTTTCATATACAGAAATTGCACGTTGAATCACATCTTCATGTAACATGCATCATATTTCTTGCCCTATTTTTCCTCTGTATGCAAGTTGTATTGTGCAAGTCAGTACAAATAACTTGCTGTGTTACCTCACATTGAATTTATATTGAAAACTTACTGCTCCTGTCTTTTGTAGTAATGATTGTTGATTAATATTTCCATCATTTCCCCTCTATTGTCTGCACTGATAATAGTAATACCTACAGCTCACTGCCTGAGTAATTGTGTGTAAAGATGACTGCCTGCATATGGGCATACTGTTTCCAATGAGAAAAATATACTTTGAACCTTGCTTGTTTTTGATATCAATTAACTGAAGTGTGGATAATTTTTGAGTTACTGTAGTGTGTATTAGTTTACAAGTAGTCACTAGAAAGTTTTTTATTGTCATTTTGTTAATTTCATGTGACAGATTCTCCAAGAAGACCCTGAGGTTAATAGTTTGTTGGTGTAATTTGAGCATACCTTGTATCTGCTGTATACATTGCCCACTAGAATCATAAATATTTTAGTTACTCCTAATAAAACTGTGAAAGAAAATTCTACAAGGATTTACAAATAGTAAGTTATCATTCAATATTGAACTAACAATAATTGGATGTATCTAAATAGTTAACA